>NC_138190.1:25891404-26573904 GCF_964194105.1 Spermophilus citellus
TAGATGAAAAATAGCATGCCAATAGTTTTATTGCTTCCATGGATAGACCTTTTAATATTTAATCTTGCTCATGTTCATATAGTCAGTCATGCTAAAAGTCAGATAAATTCCAACTAGCTTTAAAAAATGTTTTCTTGGTTGATGATATGTATTTGTTTCTCAATGGAGGCATGCATTATTCAGGTATACTCATTTATCAAAACACACTGGTATACCTGAGATTTGTGGTATCCAAATCTGCTCACCAACAAATAAAAATAATATGGATGAATATTTTGAGCTCCAGTTAATAGTATGCATGTTGAAGTGTTTAGGGGTAAATGAAACTGATATCACAAACTTACTTTGAAATGCATCAGAATATAATAGGGGTTGGAGAACAGATAAAGGGATAATATGATACAAAAGAATATGGATGGTGGATTCATGGGCACTCACTCTACAATTCTTTCAGCTTTCTGTGCAGTTGAAAATTTCCAAAGTAGGAATCTTATTAAGGAAGTTGGGGCCTAATTTGACATGATGCACATTTGAGCCTACTTTTTTCTTCTATTAGGCACAAGGTCTCTGGTTTAATTCCTAGATCCTTGATCCAGTTTGAGTTGAGTTTTGTGCATGGTGAGAGATAGAAGTTTAATTTAATTTAATTTTGTTACATGTGGATTTCCAGTTTTCCCAGCACCTTTTGTTGAAGAGGCTATCTTTTCTCCAATATATGCTTTTGGCACCTTTGTCTAATATAAGGTAATTGTAATTATGTGGTTAGACTCTGTGTGCTCTATTCTGAACCACTGGTCTATAGGCCTATTTTGGTGCCAACACCATGCTATTCTGTTACTATTGCTCTGTATTATTGTTTAAGGTCTGGAAGAGTAATTCCACCAGATTCATTCTTCTTGCTAAAGATTGCTTTGGCTATTCTGGGTCTCTTGTTTTTCCAGATAGTAATAGAAAAAGCAATCATGAAATCTATGAGGAATGTCATTGGGATTTTGATTGGGATTGCATTGAATCTGTTTAATGATTTTGGTAGTATGGCCATTTTGACAATATTAATTCTGCCTATCCAAGAACAAGGGAGATCTTTCCATCTTCTAAGGTCTTCTTTAATGTCTTTCTTTAGCATTCTGTAGTTTTCATTGTAGAGGTCTTCCACCTCTTTTGTTAGGTTGATTCCCAAGTATTTTTTTGAGGCTATTGTGAATGAGGTAGTTTTCTTAGTTTCTCTTTCTGAGGATTTGCCACTGATGTACAGAAATGCCTTTGATTTATGGGTGTTGATTTTATATCTTGCTACCTGACTGAATTCATTTATTAGTTCTAGGAGATTTCTGGTGGAATTTTTTGGGGTCTTCTACTTATAGAATCATATTTTTGGCAAATAGTGAAAATTTGAGTTCTTCTTTTCCTATCCATATTCCTTTAATTTCTTTCCTCTGTCTAAATGCTCTGGCTAGAGTTTCAAGAACTATGATAAATAGAAGTGGTGAAAGGGCATCTCTGTCTTGTTCCATGTTTTCCAAGGAATGCTTTCAATTTTTCTCCATTTAGAATGATGTTGGTCTGGGGCTTAGGATGGATAGCTTTTACAATGTTGAGATATGCTCCTGATATCCCTAGTTTTTCTAGTGTTTTCAACATGAAGGGTGCTGTATTTTGTCAAATGCTTTCTCTGCATCTATTGAGATGATCATATGATTTTATCTTTGAGTCTATTGATGTGATGAATTACATTTATTGATTTCCATATATTCAACCTTGCATCCCTGAGATGAACCCTACTTGATCATGGTGCACTATTTTTTTGATATATTTTTGAATTCAATTTGTCAGAATTTTATTGAGAATTATTGCATCTATATTCATTAGAAATATTGGTCAGAAGTTTTCTTTCTTTGATGTGTCTTTATCTGGTTTTGGAATGTTAGATAAAAATTCCTCCCACAAGAAACAAAGTAGATCATTTAAACAGTTTTCAACATCACCAACACCACTTTTTAGTGAAGAAAAAAATACCATCTGTGGAATATAGAAGTTTAAAAGACATTAATCAGAATGTATGGGAGTGGAAATTTCAAAATATTTTTTCTCAAAGTCACAATGTATATGGAGAGGAGATGAAAATGGAATTCAGGCAGATCTCTTAAATTTCTTAATCAATAAGCTGTCAAAGATCAGATTACTTTCTTAAAAGTCTGTTGATAGTATTGTCATCAAAACAGACATGAAGATCAATGGAATACAATAGAAGACACAGAGACAAATTTACATAGACATAGTCATCTGATACTTGACAAAGGTGCTAAAAACATGTTGGAGAAAAGATAGCCTTTTAAACAAATTGTATTGAGAAAACTGGATATCCACATGTACTAGAATAAATTAGATCCCTATCTTTCACACTGCATAAAAGTCAACTCAAAGTAGATCAAAGACCTAAGAATTAGATCAGAAATTTTGCAACTGCTATAAGGAAACATAGACTCAAACTCTATCACATTGGCATAGGCACTGACTTCCTTAACAAGACCCCTAAAGCTCAAGAAATAAACCAAAAAATCAATAAGTGGGATGATATAAAATTTAAAATTTTCTGTACAGTAAACAATTAAGATTGTGAGGAAGAATTTTACAAAATGGGAAGAAATTTTTGCTAGCTGTTCCTCTATCAGGGGACTAATATCTAGAATATATAGAGAACTAAAAACCGTTAACACTGAAAAATCAAATAACTTAATAAATGGGCAAAAGAACTAAACAGATTTTTCTCAAAAGAAGAAATACGAATGGCCAACAAATATATGTAAAGATATTCAACATCTCTTGACAATCAGGGAAATTAATATCAATGCTATATTGAGATTTCATCTCACTCCAGTCAGAATGGCAATTAAGAAGAATGCAAATAATAACAAATACTGGTGAGGATGTAGGGAAAATAATACATTTATACATTGTTGGTGGGACTGAAAATTGGTACAAACCCTCTGAAAAAAATTATCCATATTTCTCAAAAAAAAAAACTAGGAATAGAACTACAATATGACCCAGCTATCCCACTCCTCAATATTTATCCAAAATAAAATAAAATAAAATAAAACCAACACACTATTGTGATATAGGCACATCAATGTTTAAAGCATCACAATTCACAATAGCCAAGTTATGGAATCAGCTTAGGTGTCCCTCAATAGAGGATAAAGAATATGTGGTATACATACACAATGGAGTTCTACTTATCCATAAATAAGAATGAAATTATGGCTTTTTATGGTAAATGAATGGAACTGGAGACCATTTTGTTAAGTAAATAAGCAAGACTCAAAAAGTCAAGGATCAAGTATTTTATCTCATATGTGGAAGCTAAACCAAAATAAGAGGAAAAAAGCGTGGGGACTCAATGAAAATGGAAGGAAGACCAGTAGAGGAAGGGGAACAGGGGGAGAGAGGAGGGGAGAGAAAAGTGAAGTACTGGGGAGTGATTTGAAGCAAGTAATATTGGATGCCTATGTGATTATGTCAAAATGAACCCCAATAACATGTATAATTATGAATAATATGTACTACTACTACTATGCTAATAAAGACATAAAATTATGTTGAATATTCTTATAGAAAAAATGAGTTTGTCCTCAGAAGGAAGCTCATTCTCCTATTTTGGTTATAAAACACATGAAAATATATACTGGACCCCATCCTAAAAGATCCATGAATGTAAAAGGGAGTATTGAATTTACAACAATGGCTGAAGAGTCATAGATTATGGGAAAATATCAGCATTCAGTCATAATAAAATATATAGTTTGTTCTATTAAGGTGAATGTTGAAATGTGATATTATTTGATCATTAAAGTGAATCTTATTTTTCAAAATTACTTTTGTTTTTCAAGAGGGAGAGTACCAGTCAATATACAGCTGGTGTAGTTTGGACCTTAAGTCTTCCCCAAAGGTCCATGTGTTAAAGGCTTGGTTCCCAGCTTGGCACTATTGGGAGGTGGTAGAAACCTTTATTATGTGGGGGCAAGTAGAGGGTATTTGGGTAACTGGGGACATGCCCTAGAAGAAGACTGTGGGAGCCTGGTTTCTTCCTCTTCTGCTTCTCTTCTTCCTTTCTTCCTGCTTCTCTTCTCAGACATGATATGAGTAGTTCTGCTTCACTATGTACTCCCTACCATGATTATGGCACCATACCCAAGAGAAGCCTAAAAGCACACCACCAATCTGGAAACTCCAAAACTGTGAGCCAAAATAATTCCTTTCTTTTTGTAAGTTGATTATCTCAGGTCTTTACTAAAATGATGTAAAGCCAAGGAAAAAAACTATCTACAAAATTATTTCAGTTTATTGTCATAAGTCACTCACAATTCATAGAAAAAGAAAATGTCTGGATGTGAATACAGACATAATACACCCTTGCACAATCTGTCTGTCCAGCAGCCCAGTCATATTGCCTAATTAAGTGTCAAATATAGCAAATAAAGTGCTAACCACTCCAAAGAGTTCAGCTGAAGTTCATTAAAGAAGAGCTAAAGGGAACCATTACAATTCCAGCACCACAGATTTATTATCATGTCACCAGCCCATAATGCACACAATAAAACCCATTCATCACTATAAATTTGCATATCAAAGTTGATGCATTCATTGGTATACAAACATTTAAAATGTATGTAGAATAAAAAACATTTTTCTCTCTTAACATACATTCAATCTCATCTGAATAACTTGCCACTCACACTTTAATTTGATGAATGCAGAAAATGCAAATGATACCTGAAAAGCAATGTGTGCTCTCTCCTGTCTTTATAAGCATACTCCACAATTTAGCCATTCAAGTTAAGGTATAAAAATAATTGCAAGAGAAAGCAGACACTATGGCTAAAAAACCAAATCCTATGTATTTTCTGCTGACAGATTTTTCTGTACCTCTATTCTTCTTTAACTCCTTTTCTTCAGATTTAGGTTTCCCTCCTACCCATGCCTAATTCCCTTCCTGTACTCAATGCCCTAGATTCTTCCATTGCATATGATAAAAAATACATTTTTCATAGATTTAGTCTCTGTTTAGAAACATGTTTGTTTTCTTATATAAACAGAAAATGACAAGAAACCCATACCCCTAAATATCATTTCCTTTGGTCCTATTCCCCCTAGCCAATCCTATTTTTCTCATTCATGGAAGAATGTTTTAAAGCAGTGCTACTTAAAAGATGGTTTGTGCAGCAGCAGCATTAGCATCACTTGGGAACTTGTTATAAATGCTGAATCACAGCCCCCCCAAGACTTACTGAATCAGAATCTGCATTTTAAATGTAATTCCTCTGTGTGTGTATACATATATATACACATATATACACATATGTATATATACACACATATATATATACATATATATATGTGTGTGTGTATATATATATAAAAGTTTGAGAAGCACTATTCTATATCTACAATTTCACCTTCCATACCTCACATACCATTCTTAACCCAGTGCAAGTGGACTTTTATTACTGAAATTATTTTTGTGGATGATAGCAATGACCTTATAGTTACTATAGCATTGGAGATTCTAAGGTCCTTGTCATTAAAGAGTGCGCTTTAGTAATTGCCATCATTGACGGACCCTTCTTGAAACCTTCTCTTTTGATTAATATGGCAGTATTTTTTATTGCATTTTGGTCACTGCTAAGCCTCTTATGCTCATCCCTTAAATATGCTCTTTGCTATGGGTCTCCCTTTGATCTTCTTTTTACTTACATATTTTCCTTGGTAAGTTCATTTACTACCTCTACAATGATCATACTTGAATTTCTGTTTTAATTTAAAAACTACCTTTTGTGGTCCACATCCACCAAGCCCAAATGCTTAATAAACCATTTTGAAACAGTCAACATGTTCAAAATCCATCACACTACCTTTACCTTTCCTTTCCCCTAATTATTGACACATCTGCTCTCTTCCTAGTCATTCAAGGAGAAACCTACAAATCATTCTTTTTTCTTTCCTTCTATCCTTTAACCAAGAAGATGCCAACTCATTCATTTGGCCTCTTTAATTGCTCCTATTGATACCGCTGTTGACCGGTGACGAGTCCTTGCTTCCCCGATGTTGAAGAATAACACCAAAGAAGCACGCCGAGGCAAGGTCAGAGTAGAAAGTAGAAGTTTATTAAAGGACAGCAGAAAAGACTTCTCCCGGAGGAAGAAGGGGGCCCAAGAGGTGGAATCCGTGGAAGGGCTGTTGTCTCCCCTTTTTATAGTTTTGGTGATGGAATGTAGGTTGAAAGGCCCGAGGGGTGGGACACTTCTTTGTGATGGGCTATCTTTAAGTTTGCTGGGGGCTGTTCATTAACACTTCTTTGAGGTGGACTTTGGCCTAGGGCCTTTTCGGGACTTCGTCATCATTCCATGAATTGTCCTGTGTTTTCCCTGAGTCATTCCCAGCATGGCCTCCATTTTAGATTTCACTCGGTATTAGACCCGATTTACCTAACTACACTGACTACCTAACTTTAAATCTGGCTTCACTATAACCTCTCTAATATCCAACTCTCTCTTCCCTAGACTGCTTTAATTAAAAGTCTCCTGATGCTTTCTATAATTTAGTGGATAATAACCTTATTTGCATATTTGAATAAACTTGGGGTGCTTTAAAAATACTAATGTCTGAGACCTATTTCAAAAGGTTCTGATTTAATTGTTTTGGAGTAGAGTCCAGGCACCAGCATTTTTAAAAAGCTGCCCCTAGAGATTGTAATGTGTAGCCAGAACTGAGAACCACTGATCGAATACAAGCCTTTTTCACTCTTTATTCATCTTTAATACTCTTGTCAAAGAAGTATTTTGAAGATGAAATCTGAGTTTACCACCACTTATTAAATTTCCTTAATTTCATTCCCCTTCATTGATATCTGAATACAATCAAAATGCCCTACCTGACTCTTGAGACCTTTTTAAAAGTGGCACTTGTCTACTTTTCTAGCTTCTTGGCTTCTACTGACTGTTGTGCAGCCTATAATCCAGCATTATTTCCACATATAAGTCCTCTGCATGCACTATGTTGCTACACATCTCACACATGTCTCTCCTTTCTTTTTGTTCAGAATGTTCTTTGCCTTTTTAAATTTTGCAGCACTCTGCTCTAAAGTTACTGCCATTAGTCATTTATTCCTGACTATTCTCTTCCACCCTTCCCAATGTGGCCCTTGCCATGCCTCATGAGTTTCTCAAGCACTCTGTTTTCTGTGTCATTACCTTCCTGCTGAATGCTGAATACACTGATTACTCTATTTAGCAATTATTTATTTATTGTCTGTTTTACCCACTGATAGGTGATTACTTGAGGAGAGGCAATATGTTTGTATACATAGGTCCCCACACAAGTTTGACACATAGGAGAGCATCAAAAAAACTTTCACATCACCAACAATAACTAATGCACTAGTATAAAAGTGCAAATCCTCATTAACATGCAGTATGTAAATGAAACAAGACCATACATTTAGTCAATTGTATGAAAAGAGAGTCCATGTTTAAATATTTCCAAGAGTTTGTGAAAATTGGTCAACTGTATTAAGGGGAAAATGATGGAAATATATTGATGAAGAATAGCCTCAATTGATTCCTTCAAATGCTTCTCCAGAAAAATCAAAATATGGGACTAAATATAAATAGTAATAAATTTTACTTTGTTTAGCAAATATGCTGTTATTTAGACAAATAGGTTTTGCAATTATTAGCTAAAATATATTTTAGCTTAAAGTATTGACAGAAAAAGAAAGAGGAAAACATATGAGACCTGAGTTGCCATTCTTAGACCCCATTCTGAGCTATTTTCGGCTTATTTAAACCTTAGCAACTCATGATGCTAAATATGGGGAGTATGAAAGCAATTCTTTCCCTCTTTTGATAATCCCAATTCAAGTGACAAAAGAACATAATACAAATTATGTAAATAAACTTTGAAAATTAATATAGTAACTCCTAAAATAGTAGCTTCTAAATGAAATCTTTAAATTTACAGAAAACAAATAAAACATTCTGTCCATGGCTCCCAGTATGTCCATTTACCTTGTGTAAAATCATCACTGTATATCCAGAGAAGAAAGATCCAGGAGAGAGTCAATAATGGTGAAACATATGGTTAAGAAATATGGGGACAGAATGGCATAATTGCGTTAATTTTAAAAGGAAATTCTTCTGAAGCAGAATTCCCATAGTAAAAAAAAAAAATAAAATGAGGTAATATATGCGAGAAGTGCTTTGTGAACTACAAAGCTGTCAGCAAGCATAAGTTATTATTATTTTCTTTAAAATTAGGTATGGAATAGCATGTGCCTATACAATTTTCAGCAAGAGAATGATTCTTTTAAAAAACATAAAACTGATGCTTTTTAACCTAAACAAAAAGAAAAACACTGCAAGAACTTAGACTCAAGCAAGTCTATATATTTTTCTAAGTTCTTGTGGATAACAATCTATTAGATCATCCAATAATGATTTTTCTTCATATATTTATTCATTTATTTGTTCCTTTCCCATTAATCACAACTTTTTTCTTAGTAACTTAATGTATACCTGATATTGTCTTAGAATGTATAAAAACTAAAAGATGCAAATGAATAATAAATATTCTATAAGTAATAATCTACACTTATTTTATAAGTAAATATCTTACAGATAAACTACTCAATTCAACATTCACATGCCTTGGAGTCATTTTATTATTCTGTCTTTAAGATAAAAATCTACTTGTTTGAATGTATCATTAATTAGAAAGAAGCTAAAGGGATTTTCACAGTTCCCAGTGGTCTTATGGTTTATGGTAAGGATTTTTGTCTTCATTTTTCAGTGCAATGGGAATCTATGGAAAGGTTTTAAGCAGGGAAATGATACCATCTAATCTGGGTTTGAAAAGATTAGTCATGCTGTGAGCTGGAGGGGGAGACAAGAAAAGATGCAGAAAAATAGAATAAGATATTAAGATTGGAGTCCAGGCACAGCCTGATGGTGGGTGGTAAATGGAAAGATAAGACCAGATTAGTAAGATAATTAGAAGATGAAATATATAGAACTTTGCCTGAGCTCTGACCTCTGCATAGAATGCATTGCCTGGTATATGCTAGATGCTTCATGAATGTCTTTAATGGGAAATGAATGGAATTATAAAAGTCATGTTACAGATTGCATTTGGAATGTCTCCCAAAAACTCATGTGTTGAAGGATTTCCCAGCTGGTTGTGCTATTAGAAGGTAGTGGAAGTTTTAGGAGGTGTGACCTAATTGAAGGAAGTAGGTCATTGGGGTGTGCCCTTGAAGGTATATTTTGTCTCCCCCACTTATGATCACCATGAGGTAAGCAGCTTTTCTCCATCACATGCTCACCACCCTAACGTTCTGCCTCACTACAAGCCCAGAAACAATGGAACCAAATGACTTGGACTGAAACCTCCAAAACCATGAGCTGAAATATACCTTTCCTCCTTTTAAATTGTTCCTCTCAGGTATTTTGTTACTGTGATGGGCAGTTCCTTAAAGGGATCTTAGGAACCCTGATTCTACCATGTTTCCCCTCTCACAAGAAAAATATGGAACTAATTGACTGCTACCATCATTTTTAAGCAAGGTATACCTAAGTCACTGTCCCCATCCCAGAATGCAATCTAAATGTAATATCTGCAAATTCTCTGTGTGTAGGTTTTTAGAAAATCTTACTTGCTTGACTCTTTTTTTTAAAGCTTGATTGTTGGTGTATTTGTAGATCAATAAATAAGAGAAATTTGAACCATTTTCTATCACAAAATGTTGAAAAATGTTGCTGTTGAAAATAAATATGGACCCACAATTTCATGTTGAGTATAAGGTTATAATTATCTAAAAGAGGAAAAATAATGTAGACAGTTTACAATATGGAATAAATAAAGCAGTTGAGAGGTTTGAGTTGTCAATTTAAAAGCTGTCATTCATATTGTGATGAATTACTGAAACCATGAGTATAATAGACAAGGGCAAGGCCTTGGCTATGAACTGGAGTGAGGAAGATTAAATGTAGGAAATCAAAATGAGAAATTCAGAAATGGTTCTCTGTATTCAAACCAGAAGCTTTGGAGGAAAAGCATGAGAGTTGGTTCCTGATTAAGCAAAATGATCTTCTTGGGTGGTCTTTATTACTTCTGTGAAGTGGTTAGGGCATGGAACATAAGAGATTGAATATAAAAATTGACAGAAATGCTTTCAGAGTTCACTTTGGCAGTTAAAAAAAAATCAGATAGAAAGCTGATGGAATATGAGCTGCCTTACTATGGCAACAAAGACTTAAAAAAGTAAGGAACAAGAAAGTAGAAGGTTAAACAAAATATGAGGAGGAAAGTTGGGAGAATAAGAGTGGAAGATTTCCACTTGAAATTTAATTTAAAATATAAAAACATATGCTCTAAATTAAAAATTTGAAAAATGACTCAATTTAAAGATTCTATTCATTAGCCAACCAGTCTAAATGTGTACTCTTAATCTGATTATTCAAAGCAATAACTTTACTTATGAATACTCTAATATTTTCTTTCCCCCATATTCTACCATCTTTTTTGTTTTCCTATCACTTCAACCAAAACCACTCACTTCTTCTTTCACTATCTTTAGGCTCATCAACATTCTCCTTGATTACATCAGACCCTCTGGTATTCCTATATTCCATGGTACACTTGAAATCATTTATTCATTATATGTAACTAGCACCTGTGGAAAGTTTAAGCTTATAATAAGCCTTTTTGCTGGTTTTCATTGGCAGAAATTATGTTGCCACCAGTGACAAGCATGGTAACTTGCCTTTCTTTTGACTGGTTGAGAGTTACTTATACTTTTCCTTAAAATTGGAACTAGATGTACTATGAAGCAACAGTATATGAAGTACATATACTCTTTCATGAACACTTTCAATTCATATTCAGTTAAGATACAGCTTTGTCCTTAAATATTTTTGCACACACAAAGTATGTTAAGTTTTCTCAAAACAGGCATTAGAAAGGGATTCAGAACAAAATTAGTATAGTTGCTTCCCACAAAAGATCTGATATGAACCTTCTATACTTCCATTTGCAATGGTATTACTGACCTTCTAATCTCATTGCTTTATTTTTTTCATCCTTTTTTTTTTTTCCTCTACTAAATCTCTGTCTCTTGCTGCTTAATAAGCTAGCTGTTATTTGGAACCTAATGAAAGGCTTTTCCCTTAGTCCAAACCTTCCTAAATAGCCTGTTCATTATTCTATTCACTTTGAACATTAAAAAAAAAAGAAAACAAAGCTGAAATAGCTAATGTTAGCGGGTTCATGAAAATTTCTATTCAGGACATCATCATCCTAATTGGTTTATAACCTGCTGTGCTGAATAGTTCTTCCACTCATCCTATTTTTTTTACCTTAAAATGAGAACTTTTGTGTTGTGAAAACTAACCAACAATAAGAAAAGGCTATAGAATTTAGAAAAAAGCTTTAACAATGACCCTAGAATCCTCAGAGGCCTTTGTCTAATTGTATGAATGGAAAAAAATTATCTACAAGGTACCATGTGTTTTCAGAATTTTCCTTCATGTGTTTGCCGGGTTTTAATAGCCACAATGGAACTATAAATTCAAGATGCTAAGCCCACACCTCCCCCTTAATTCTACATGAAAGAAAAACTATAGAAATAAGCAATGATTAAAAGACCTACATAGAAGTAAACTGCATGAAAAGTAAGAAAATAAAGGTCAAGAAGAAAGACAAAGAAGAAATAATTTTCATGAAAGCTGTGCTGAATTGTATTCATATTTATATATTCCTGATGGCAAAAACAGAAAGGTAAATTCTTGATTTATAAATATGCAAAAGCATTTCATCATTAGTATTATTCCTAAAAATAGATAGATGTTTATATTTCAGGTGTCTGAAAAATATTGGAATAACATTAAATAGGTTTGTTTACACATTGCTTTTGAAACACCTGAGCTCTATTTAAAAATGTACTTACTTTGTTGCTATCCCAAACGTACTGAATCAGAATCTTCTGGAAAAATCTGCACAAATTCTCAATGGAGTCTCATAGGAGTGAAAAGTGTTCTTGAAGGACAAAAATTCTTAGATATTTCTAAGGGTATAATAATTTGTGATTCTCCAAAGGGCTACAGTACAGAAACAGCTACAGAGCCTATCTGTGGTTTTAAAATTTCATGGGGAATTGATTAGGAAAAAATGTCTAAGAGACTTTAGGAATACTGATGAAAAAAGGTTGAGAAACACTGTACTAGTGTAATAAATTTTAAAACATTTTCTGAATAGAAAACTGGTAACTTTGTGTGGAAATGGGAAAACACAAATGGGAAAAAATTAATTTCATATAAATTCCACCAGTGATAGCAGTAATGGTTGTAAAACATTTTTAATGTACTTTCCTCTCATTATAATTTGTTTTCCTGGACCATGTATGGTGGTACATGCCTATAATCCCAGTGACTCAGGAGGCTGAGGAAGGAAGATTGCAAATTTGAGGCCATCCTCATGAACATAATGAGAATCTATCTCAAAAATGGTTGTGTAAGCTTAGTGGTAGAGCACCTTGGGGTTCAATCCCCTGTACTCCTCAAATTGTCTTGCTTTCTGCTTTCATAAAATTAGGGTAATAAGGCATAAATAATTCTGTATCCTACAGTTTCCCTTAGTATTAATGTTGTATTCATTCCCTATGATATTGAATACTACTTTACATTACTTCTAACAAACATTGTAATATTGAGTGGTAGGTATATAAACCATTCTTTTATCTCTCTCTCTCTCTCTCTCTTTTTTTTTTTTTTTTTTGCTGCTGGGGAATTGAACCCAGAGCAATGCACATGCTGGGCAATTGCTCTGCCACTGAGCTACACCCTCAGTCCATAAACCAATCTTTAATAATAAATTTCCTCCAAAATTAATATCTTCATAGTATCCATATTCTAAAATAATCATTTAAGATTGTTAATCATTTTCCTATGGTAAGTAATCAAATAAAAATAAAAGATAGATACTAACAAGTTTAGTTACCAAATTCCTTATTTGATTTGCATCACTGTTTAAAAAGGGTAATTTTATCTTCTCCCTTCTCTTTTTTTTCATGCTGTTGCTCTTTTGTTCTCTTTATTATGAGTTTTTTAATAAAGCTTTCTGGAATGCATGTTTATGAGTCATATTCCTACCTTTGCAGTTGAAAAGAGTATCAAATCAAGCAATGAGTGCACAGTACAAAGAGAGTGGATGTAAGACACAAGTAATGGGTCTTTAATGAAGGTATACCTTTTAGTTTCACACAATTTTTACCTGATTCTTCGAGTTGCATTGCTTTAGAGACATGATACTTGTTTTTACATGTGATAACCATTAGTAAAGTAATGCAGAAAAAAGAATAAAAGAATGAGAAAAATCTAAAACTTTTCCTTTATTTACCTGGATCAAGAGTTGGTTATTATGGTAGAATTTTGTGAGTGTGTATGAGACAGAAAAATTTCATTCAAATTTATCATGCAATTTTTAATTAATAAAAATTTATTTACATTTCAAACTATTTTAAAGAGATATATTTTAGAGATTCCAAACTATTGTTTTACAGTTTCAAACACATTTCTATTTATATGCAGACATATTATATATGTCTATTTTAATGTCTAATGTACCTCTTCATCTCTGTTTTTACCTATCTCTATCTCTTTGGGGTTTCCTTCTATGTACAAGTTCCTAGAGACTAAGTCCTAAAATTCCAAAAATAGGGAAATTTCCAGAAAAATATTTCTTCTGAAATTAAAATGAGAAAAAACTGGTGGATAGTATTAGCTATTTGCAAAAGCAGTAAAGCTGAGCTGAGCCTCATATAACCTGAGGAGCTTCTTAAAATTGTAGATTCTCAGGGCCTTCTCATATACCTATGATGTCAGAATTTCCTGTTGTGGAACTGTCCAGAAATTACCAATTGGGCTTGAAATCTTGTGGGAAGAATTGTTTTGTAAGATTTTGGAGATGAAGCAACACAGATCCATCAAAGGAAAAATGGGCACTAATGTGACAAATATAAATCTTCCAAGTATTAACTTATATTAAGTTAACATAGCTGATTTTATATTGTTCTGTAACAGATAATAGAAAGAAGGGGGAAGGTAAGACTGTGCATGTGTGTGTGTGTGTGGTGGTGGTGGGTTTCTGCTGTATGGAATATAAAAGGAAAATCTGGGAATAAGAATTTGCTATTATATCTTTAGTAATATCTGAAATAAATTTCTCTATTTCTATTTTAGAAATCATCTAGGATAATAAATATGGGCATTTTATTTAGCTTCCTTTACTTAATGAATGATCCTTTAATAATATTTTTCTAATTCTATGGTCAGCATCAAACTTTGCAATCTATAATTTTTTCTTCTGTCTAGTCCTCCTGGGAGAGGGCACTCTGAATAAATTATCATTGTTGATTTTTTTGGCATTATATTGTTTTATTAAAAAGTCTGAATGTATTATTTCTTCTTGAAAATGGTTTGTAAACCAGGGTGTTGTGGGTTGATGCAGCATGGGATGTACTACACACAACCAGAGCCTGATCATCTTTAGGTGAACTACTAAAATCTAGTTGTTGGCTACGCAAAACTGAAGACTGGACACTAAATCTCTTATAAGACTGTAACATGATATGAACACTATCAATGACCTTCTTTATGAAGTTCTTCCTGAAATGATTTATATCAAATTTAAAAAATCAATTAACAGATAATGACAAATTAATATAACCTGAAGGAAGAATATAAAATCAATTCTGAATCCAGGCAATGCATATCATTTTTTTTGATTATACCTACATTTAAACTTTTCAACCTTCCTGGAATTAACATAATAATTCATCAAGAATAAGAATAATTTAGAATAAGTCATTAAAAATCAAGAAGACTTTGACCAACTTTAAGTCATACTCAATACAAAATCCTGGTTGATTTGCTACAGACCAAGACATGCTTTTTAAAATCATACTCTTTTGTCTAAGGTTCCTAGAATTTATTTCTGTTATTCTTGAAATGTTTCCTCAGTAGAATTTAGTAACATTCAGATCCACTTAAAACTATCACTAGTTAAGTACAAATTAGCTTCCAAAATCAATCTGAAAACATGCTGTAGGAATATACATCTGCTGAAAGATGGTTTCCTCTTTTATGTTCCCCCTCCCATCTAAGTTATTAAGGAAGAGTCTGTTGCTATGGAAACACTCAATTTGGCACCATCTGTATTCAAAATTCAATTGCTGCAAGGCTTCAGCCAATCTCCGGTTTTTAATTGGCAGACCTTCCCAGAATGCTTTACAAGCCCTTTTTTTTAGGAAACCAATCAATAAAGCATATCACAACATAAAGCATCATGAAGGTTCACAATGCAAACCTCACTCCATTATCTCAAGATCACACTTGTGAAGTATCAAAGAATTAGGGCTTCTGATAATTACTTGGTATGGGCTTAATGCCTAAAACATATTGCCAGGTTGTTTTCCTGCCTATTTGATTTCACATTTAAAGAAATTATTCATTTTAAAAGTGAGTTAAGTGTTAGTAAAACCCTGTAAAAAGCCTTAGTAGGAAAATTTTTATCCAAACATATAGTTAAGAATAGAAAACAAATATAGCAAATTTTTTTATTTATTTTGGAGTAAATCTAACATGAGTTCAAATATTAATTGGGATGGTTACAAGTTATTTTACTTAATCTTTCTATGTATTGTTTTCCTCATCCATAAAATATTACAAGGATTACAATGTGCATTTGGAGGAAGATACAGACTTTATGTACACTGAAATGGCATTTGAAAACTTGTTAATCCACATGATATTGAGGAATATTCTTCTAGAATGTCAAGTGTATGTGCTACAAGCATTGTTAAAATTCATAGAAGAGAGACTTAAAGAAGACTGGAATTGTCTAAAAAATTCTTTTTAAATAAACGAAGGCTATGGCTGTGTCTTGAAGAAGTGTAAATATGCTCCAGGCATGAAAATGCCAAAAAAATGCATGCACAGTTGTGGGTACAGTCATGACATTTTCATGTGTCAGAGAAGTAACTCACCATAAATGAGCATTGGTGCAGTTCCTTTGGAGGCTCTGTCAACCTACCATATTATAATTATCCTATGTGAATAGCATCCTATAGCTAAAAATAATAGGAACGTCACCCTTTGGAGTTGTATAATGTGGCAGCAAGCTTGCTTTACTACCACCCCTATCCTATCTTCTTTTTTCATAATCCTTAAGAGGCAATGTTCCAGCTATACTACTCACTGCTCCTAGGTTATCACTCATTCTCAAAAACTCATATCTTTAATTGCTAATTTGTTATCATATATATTTTCTTATTTATCCAATTAAATAATTTATTTCAGTGATGACTGATTATAATATTTTGCTTCTATAAAAATATTCATTGTTATCTTCATGTGTATCCTGAAGTAAATATCTTTATAATTTTCCTTTCTTTTCTGGCAGTCAATAAATTGTGTATCTTATATGATGAATAGTCAGGACTTTTGCCATGTCAGCAGAAAGACAACTCTGTTTTTATTTCCATTTAAATCTTTTCAAGGGCATAGTTCTTCTTTTTCCTTGGGTGAAAACTTGGGTAAGTTTCATGGTCCTTCTGACCATCATATGTAATACAAAATGTCTTATTTTAAGACATTAAAATTAGAGTGTCCAGTCCAATACTTCAACACTTTGAACTAATCTTACACATAATACTTCACCAAGTAGAAAAGGATGCAAATGAGCAGGACCCTTACTGCCTTGAGTAGTAGGTATGGCAGGGAGCTTCCCTGGTCTCACTGGTCTCTCCCCCATTCGACAGCTGCTATTTCTTACCCTAACAGGATTGAATAGGAGTGGATAAAGAATTACTTTCACTGTGGGAATGTAACTTTGTGCTTCTCAGATCTAGTTGATGTTAATTATGTTAAGGGGTTTGTTGAAGTTAGAATGTTATTTCTCCCAAATTTAAGAACCACTTTCAGATTCATTTCTTCTAGAGTATACTCATGGTTACTTCAGTAGACAGTCAACACAAACTTATCCAAATGTACTTTGTGTCAAACATTGGTTGAGCTTCTGGGAAATCTATAATAAGATAAAAAAAATCACCCCTAAAACACAACACAACAAAACAATAACAAAAACAAAAACACAAGCCCTGCCCACATGCAGCCAAATCTCTTTCTCCCTTGCACTTCCATTTTTAATGGGCTGTATATGTTTTGTATCAGTTATGGTCTCTACATACCTGTCTCCTCCAACATTATAAACTCCTTTGCAAAATGGTTCACATTTTATTTACTGTTATACATCTCTCTCCTTTAATGGTCACAAATAATTATTATTAAATGAAGTAATGAACAATGAATAAATGGGTGGATTTATAGAGTTGGATGGATAAATAAAAATCATAAATTCATTATTTATAATATATTTCTTATATTTCTATTACATATAGTCCATCTAACATTTTATTAATTTTACTTTTTCTACCAAATAATAAATACCTTAATGGATGAAACTATATCATATCTTTCTTAGAATACTATATATAGCTCCTAGAAAACTACTTTGTACATTTTAAGCAAATAATAAACATTTGATGAGTAAATATGTGAATGAAAATTTCAGGATATTAAATTAAATTTATATTTCCCTTTATATAATTTAGATATTAATGTAAATTGTTAATTATAAAGATTAGGTCATGTCTTAAATATAATTTTCCCATAGCTTTTGGAAGATAAATAATCTTTTATTCCAGATTGATTTTTTTGTATAAATTACACACTTATTAAACATTTATAGACTTATACTTTTATAAAAGAAAGTCACTAGTCTTATAAGTTGTTTCAATAGAGCATCAGTCTATGTTTAATTTGGTTCTACAAGCTTGAAGGTGAAATTTTTTTTTTTATTAGGCATTTAATTATTGTTTTCTATGCATTATTCTTAATGTGGATTTAGGATGCTTACTGTTTATGTGGATAGAAACTTGTAATATTCACTATTGCACATTTTGAAGGATTTATGATATTTCTGATTAAGTTACATTAAATCATATTTGAACATAATTTCATGCTATTTTATTATTAGCATAGTGTATTGTTGCACTAAAGAATCTAAATTTAAATGAGATAACTGCTCCAACTTAGCATACTAAAATAGGATACAAATCTTATTAGCATTTTTAAAAAATTACCATTAAGATATTTGCTCAAGATCTTCTTTATTTGTATTCAAGTTTCCTAATTTTGACTTAAAAATAACTTGATATTCAAGTTTTTACCTGAACTAGACAGTTGTATAAGCCTGTTAATTTAGAGGATGGAATTTTGAATTAGGAATCTGGCTCCTATATTCATGATAAAGACCCATTATATAATATCATATGTAAAAAAATATATTTAAAGTTAAATCTGTTCTGAATGACCATGCAACTTGTTAGTATATATATATTTAGAATCAAGACACAATAATAATAATGTGATACTATTTAATCAAAACATAAGTAAAATATTAACATTGTTAAAATAAATAACTCCCAAATGTCTTTCCCAGATATTAATACTTACTGATGCAAGCTATCATGGTTATTCTGGTGGTTTTAAGTCTTAAAATATGCAAAATTCATTACCTACCTAATGAAGTATAAAGCCAGTGAATGTAATATTTTAATGGCCACAGCATAGCTTGCTGGCTGCCATTCATTGATATTTGTTGTACTTCTCCTTAGGGACAACAGTTAATACTGCTTTCTTTATATAATGCACATTAACTTTCTCATTTGTCTTAAGTTATAAGTTCAGATTTGAATTTTCTGGGCCTTCAATTGACATTATGATAGAAAGTTAAGAGAAATAATTTTTCATTAAGAAAAAGATAAAGCAGGACTGGGGTTGTGGCTCAATGGTAGAGCTCTTGCCTTGCATGTGTAAGGCAGTTGTTCTATCCTCAGCACCATATAAAAACAAATAAATAAAATAAAGGTATTGTGTCCATCTTCAGCTAAAAAACAAAAACAAAAACAAAAAAAAAAAAGAAAAAAGAAAAAAGGTAAAGAAAGTCCCAGTCCGAATTTCTACATTTAAGACTGTGGAGGTTGGAAATTGAGCTACTCAAGATTCAGAACTCCCTATTTACATTTATTTCCATTTTGCTCAAATCAGCAGACCTTTCAAAATTGAACCAAAGAACATTTCAAGTGGCCTAGTAGGTTAAATTCTGCAAGGATGAGGTGTGTAAATTGAAATCAGACCAATGTGATTTTTAAATCTGTTATGCTTATAAAAAAAGATTGTATTAAAGAGACTCTCAGATCTTTAAGATGGAAAATCCATATGCTATTTCAAACTCTGGGTTGTTTGTTTTGAGTTTCATTTGTTTTGTGGTTTTGTTTTTAAGCAAGGCATTTCATTACTCTTCTCCAACTAATGGCTAATTCTTTGTAATGGCGACTCACAGTCATGGAGATGATGGTGGCAGTTTGCAGCCTATACTAACCGCCAGCTCCCCTTTGAGACAGTCCATTCAATCAGTAAGTATTTATGTCATTCCTGCTATTTTCAGAACAAGATGCTAGAATTATAGGAATTCAAAGGAATAACAATTTGAAGTTTATGGTTTGGTCAGGGAGATGAATCATATACTAAATGGAGAGTGACCTGAGAAAGACCATACTTGGAATTCCTGTTAATTTACAAATGTAGCAACAAAAGAAAAAAAGAGTCTGGCTATTCCCACCTTCCCATCTGCAGCTCAACTTATCAGTTCTTCGACAAGAAGGTTTTCATTTTTTGTTTTTTCCATGTTAGCTTATCTTTCTAAAACCATTTAAATGTGGCTTTGCTTAAACTCACATAATTTCCTTGAGGATCTTTAAATACCATGAGTCAAAAAATTCCTATTATATTTAAACTTAACTGACATAAATGATCAAATGTTGACAATTATATACATTATTAGTATATGCAAGATTTGCATATAAATATTTAATTTATAACTATATATGAGGATATAAGAATATATATGCATATGTGTGTGCACACACAAATAGATGGTCCTTGGCTTAAATTTTTTGATTTATGAGAATATCCAATAATCTACTGTGTATTGTGATAATAAGTGAGGATTTTTTCAAGTTAGATGAAAATATAATACTTTATTATATTTTCAACTTGAGTTTATCAAGATGTAATTTCACTATAAGTTGAAAAGCATCTGTCTGTCTACCTATCTACCTATTTAAACTTTCAATAACTGATAATCAAAATGTGATTTCTTTTCAGCATAGGTTTGGTGAAAGATCATACATTTAACACCTGTTTAGAATTAGAAATTTGGGTTAAATCCTGGCTCTAGTATTTACCCTCTGTGTGATATTGAGCAAGGTATAAATATATTTAATCCTTGGTTCTCTCATTCATTTGGTTAGAGTAGTACCCACCTTAGGGGTCATTGTGAAAATCAAATCAACTTAGTACAGATAAGAGTTCTTAGTTCAATTCATATAAAATATAACACAAATCTAAAGTATTATTATAAAATGAGATATTTAGAATTTGAATACAATGATATTTTATTTTCCCCATATATAAGTGAAAATTTTGCCAACTCCAAATTGTCTAAAATGCTTCATATTCTGGAGTTCCCTGGAATATGTTTTCAGTTAGCTACTGAGGCAAAACATTGGCATTTTGGTTGCTCAATCAGATACTAAGAAAAATATAAATCCCATTTTATTTATTTCTATGTGCTCCTAAATATGTTTGCAAGGTACCCAACATGGAGACGCATAGCCCATCATCCTAAAATGCTGAACAATGTACACATTCTTGCAATAATTGAAATAATTCACCATTTTAGAGTCCATCATGATTTTTCTTTCCTTTTTAGTGGTTCCTACAACAGATAAAACTAAATCAAATCCTCCACAAGGATCAGATAAAGTGTCATTGTTTTAAAAGGACAACACAGGTCTATATATTCCTATGTTGCTCATATTACCTTTTTGTTCTGCACAATTATACTTGATGTTCACATTTTCAGGTTGACCAGTTTTTATCAATTCTTGACATAGTGTTTTCTACAATTATAGAGAAAGGTGTTTTCACCTAATTCCTTTTCTGAGTATTTGGGATTCAGTTTTATCTTTTCAGACATTCTGTTATTTAATACAAAATTTTCTGATAACAAGTGAATAAAACTAGTATATGACTCCTGGTTTTATGTTTTATGAAAGGGATCTGTGACCCAGGACAATAATTCCTTGGTTTCCATATAAAAGGGAAAATTCTGACTCCAATGCTCAGGTTTATTATTTCTAACACTACTCTGAAGACTTTGTAGAGGATTTTCAATGGCTTTACTACTGCAACTTAGGGTTAGACTTTGAGGTGATGGTAAACTACACTATGCAGTCGTTGGATATCCTGAAAATAGAATATTCTGCTTAATTTTTTTGCTTTATCTTAATATTGAAACAATATCATAAAGCATGTCATTCATTCAGAAAATCTTGATGGAGGGCCTATTTTTTTTCATGGCCCTAAAGTAGAATTTAAGAGAAGCAAGAAATAGCAAGGCACTATCACTGTGGACCCCTAAAAGACCTAGTGAATCATTCAGTAATAAGGATAGTTGCTTGTTGTAAAATCAATATTGGTATGCCCACAAAACTTATATGTTGAAGTGATTAGCCCATTTTGATGGTATTTGAAGTTGGGCCTTTGGGAGATCATGAAGTTTAGGTGAGGTGATGGGTTTGGAGCCTCCATGATGGGAGAAGAAGAAGAAGATATTTTTGCTTTCTTTCTAATTTGAACATATAGCAAGAAGGCAATGTCTACAAGCCAAGAAAGTTTAGAACTATATCTGTCAGATCGTGACCTTGAACTTTTCAACCTCTGTAACTTTGATAAATAAATGTCTATTGTTTATACTACTCAGTTGATGGTATATAGTTACAGCAGCCTGAACTAAGATACTAGTATTTGTGTAGTGTTAACCATTTGAAAAGGGCTTTGCCATGTGTCATTACATTTAATTCAAATATCCATTTGGTATGGACAGTATCAGGAGTCTAAGATTATAGATAAAAAAAACAAAGGGTCAGAGAGATTAAGTGATTTGCCAAGGGTCCCACCATCACTGAAGTAAACCAATCCTCATTTGAGATTCAATTGTGTTAGTACTACCTTATTCCTAGGATGAAATTAAGGAATGGTATTCATATGTGTTTATACACTAACATAAAAAGTATTCTTTATCATCTTTATCATTGTTATCATTTTCCTATAGCTATTAGCTTTTTTTTTTTTTTTGGAGATTTGATCTTCAAAAACCAAAAGCTTTCTTTCCAAAATCCATATGCTCTATGAAGAGCCAGGCTAAGTGGATTTGAAATAATTATTAATATGTTATAGGAACTACAGGAAATAGTTTTGGTGGGTTATTTTTCCTTTCAATGTGCACATGCAAGATAAAGGACATGAATGAGTAGTCTGCCACTTTGAGAATGAAGAACATTATTGAAATTTGTTGGGGAATCTGATAGAGATAGTCAAAGCAACATGGGATATTGCTTCAGACAACAGTGTGGGTGCCAAGCCATGCTCATGAAAGTTGTTTCAGCTTTTACAGTGGACTCATGGTTTATTTCTCCTGAGAGAAGCGAGCCAATATGTCATGGGGACACTCAAGCAAGTTCCATGGAGAAGCTCAGGTAGAGAAGAATCAATTAGCCAGCACAAATTTGCAAATTACATGAGCAAGCCGCACTGGGAGTGGATTCTTTAGTCCCAGTCAAGCTTTCATATGATTGCAGCCTCAATCAACATATGACTGCAACCTCATGAGAGCACCTAAGACAGAACTATCTAACGAAGACAACAATGACTTATCGCATGTGAATCCTGACATGCAGAAACTATGAGAGTAATAAATGATTGTTGTTGTTATTAAGGCACTAAGTTTTGGGGTGATTGGTTTGCAGCAACAGGTAGCTATACAAATTCTTTTCTGACTAAAACAAAATGGACCCAATCTTCCTTTTATATGCAGAATGATCACCATCTATTAATCTTTCATTCTTATTTCATAAATGCTCCACTCAAGATAGAAACAAAATAAAGACTAGTAGAAAACGATTTGTTATATTGCTTCAAATTATAAATAAGGAAATTTTGGTAAAGAAGTCAATGATAGATCCAAAATACTAATCCCTACATTTTTCTAAGACATGAGGAGAGTTGAAAGCACTTTTTTTTTTCAGTAGTAGTCCATGGCATGCATGTAAACCTTTCATTTACTTTCATGTAAATTGCATGATGTCACCAGGAAGCAATGCTGTGTTTCATATCCAGAGGTACCAAAATATAACAGAAGGTCAAGTCTTTAGTTCAATACCCCATTAGTCTGTAAGGTAAAAATGCTAGCTCATGAAAATCTGGAATCTTCTCTTGTGGGAAAATCTCTTTTTGTCTTATAAGCTCAGTTTATCTGATTCTCATTATTTGGTTTATTTATAAAAATTATATTAATTATGCTTAATTTTTAAAGTAGATGAGAACTTTTATTAACTTGAATTTTTACTCTTAAAAGAGAAACATAATGAGAAAATAAGCAAGTAGTAAAAAAAAGTATGTTTACAATTATAGTTATACCAATTTAAATAAAACAAAATTTTTCCTGTTACATATGACTTGAAAGATGAATAATTGAATATAGTGACAACTAATTTGGATTTTAATTATAATTTCATATTAATCATATTACAGAAAAATTTTAAAATGAATTACATTTAAGCATAATTATTTTATGATAGATATTTAGTATTAACACAATTTTAGAGAGAAAAATATACCCCTGCTCTTTATAAGAAAAAAATTTTATATACAAGTTATAATTACTCTTATGATTCTGAAATTCACTAAAATGTTAATAACAAATTGTATTTTTTAATGTATATATCTTAGTTGTGTTTTCAACCATTTCTTTAACATTTCATTATGGACATCTAGTTCCATTGTATTATCTTATCTCCCACAATGACATTATCTTGTCTCTCACAATGAACTTTTTGTTCTGAATTTGCTTCTGGTTATGATATTACCATCTTCCAAAATACTCAATTACTAGGTACCCTATCATTTGGGTAGTAATAAAAGTCATGCAATTTATACATTAAAAAAAACTCATGACATTATGAACCTCACTGTGCTTTTTAATTTTTATGTGTTAACTTGGCTAGACTATAGTTCCCAGTTGTGTGGTAAAACAACAGTATAGTTGTTGCTGTGAAAGTATTTTGTAGATTTGATTAACATTTCAATTGGGAGACTTTGAGTCAAGCAGATTATTCTCTATGATGTAGGTGGGCTTCATTAAACCAACTAAAGGCCTTAAGAGGGACTACTGAAGTCCATACAAGAAATTCTATTTTTAGATTGCTTTTAGTCTCAAGAGTGCAGCATCAAATCTTCCCTAGGTGTTTGTTCAGCCAGCCTGTCCTGAATAATTTGAACCTGTGTGCCCTCACAATCGTGAGAACCAATACCTTAAAACCAATCTTTCTTCTTCCATGGCCTGATCATGAGATAACCTGTTTTGCTCTGCACATACTCTCCACCATGATTTGCTGCCAAACAAAAGGCCCAAATCAGCAGGGTCAGCTGCTCACAGATTGAAACTCACAAAACTGTGAACTAAAATAAATATTTTCTCTTTATAAGTTGATTATTTCAGATATTTGTTGTAGTAACAGAAAACTAATATGCTTAGAGCCTGCTTTTAGTTTTCATTTTACACAGCTAAAAATTTAGATTTTTTTTCATTCCCCTCCCATAATATTAGTGACAAGAAAATGCTAAAGGGAGACATTTCAAAATTATTGAACACAACAAAAAAATAAATGCAAAAAAAGACAGCATTCTAGACTCTAATGATGATGGTGAAATTGATCATGTAGTTAATCTTAAATGGGATCATTTGACAATGATAAAATAATCTAGATGAATTTTATTAAACGTAAGGACTGATTAGTGAACAATATTTCTAAGGGCAGAAAGGATTTATGATATTTTAGTCTAGTTAGTTATCAATAGGAAGGGCTTTAGCATAACATATTTGGCTATAAAAACTTTAACCTTCTTGCATACCTAAATTTGATATAAAGAAGTCTGCTCTAATTCTTATTAAAATAGCTAATAAAATTCACTACCTCTTTATTCTGTCTCCTGAGAAGAGTTTGTAAAATAACTATGGTTACAAAAAATAAGAAGCAAAAGGGTTTATTAGACTGGACAGTAAAATGGTAATGGCTATTTTTTAATGAGGGTTGCATCAGAAACTGTATCTATATAAACACAACAATTTTTAAGCCTCTTCTGAAGAGTTTCCACACTTCTTTATTTTATTGAAAGTATCACTAAAAACCAGGAAGATCATACATTATTTAAATGACTATATATCAGTAGATACAAAGAGATAAAATATAATGCAACACCTATGAATTCAGTATTCAGAGTGTGTGTCAAAATGCACACAAGTCAGTGCTGGGTAGGGTAGAGTTACTTCTTCTTACAGTCTTTAAATGTAAACTAACTTCTAGACTTTTCCCTAGTTCCACTTTTCACCTGGCACCCTATCTTTGCATAAGCTATCTATTCCAGGTAACTTCCAAATCAATGTCTAGAAGTGACTTTGCTCCCGTAATCTTAATTATGTTTTCAAATATTTCTTTAACAATCCATTATGGTCATCTACCTCCATTACATTATCTTGTCTTCCATATCAACTACTTGTCCCGAATCTATGTCTGGTTATGATATTACTATCTTCCACAGCACTCATTCTCAAACTCTTAGATGCAGGCCTTCTCTTTGACCTTCAGTTTCACAGGTCAAATCAATGTGAAAATCCTATATTTTCTAGCTTTACTATGTATCTCAATTTCAGTTCTTTCTTTTCACTCTTATGTCACTACTCCATCTTGCTCTTTCTTGCCTCCTTACTTGTCTCACTGATTCCATTTATTTCCATATCTCCTCTCTCCACCTCTCTTGTCTCTCTGTTACACACACACACACACACACACACACACACACACACACACACACACACAATCTCTCTCTCTCTCTCTCCCACCTCTATAAATTCATCTGCCACAGCACTGCTATCATGGGTCTAATTATGTATTCTATCATCTCTTCCTGAAATATCCTTCTTTCTTCAGCTTCCTTCTGCTTTGAAAGTCCTATTCGTGACCAGATCAAATTTAACCTCCTCTTGGAAGCATACCAGGAACCCTTCATTCAGATACAATCTCTCCTTTTCTTCTCTCTCTCTCTCAACAACATTTAATATTGCTCTATTCAAAGTACCTAGCTTAGACTGTCTTTCTTGAACCACCTTAGATTGTGAAATCTTTTAAGACAAAGGCTGAATCTTATTACTCTCTGTATTTCCTCCATCACCTCTGATATTAACTGGCACAGAAGAAGCATTCTAATGTTTGTTGAACAGAATTGAACTCTTTGGTTGCCAGAGGCATCCTGGTGGATGTAAATTTCAAGAGCTGTTGTAGCTGTAACAGGTTGACAGCAGGTGCTAGATGTCAAAAGAAGAAAATTTACATGGTTGACTCCACTTCTTCTAAAATAAGCAAACATCTAATAGACAATACCTGAGAGGAAGATATTGGCTGGCATTTCATTAGCAATAGATTTCATAAAAATGTGGAAAACAACATGGTCTTTCTATTTTGCTATGAAGGATTTCATGTATTTGGTTGCAGCAATGAATGATGGGTTGACAAAGCTGCTATAAAACTGTCAGTTAATTAAAAAATCCTGTGAGAATATTTTTATACTCATACAGAAGAGCATTTCCCCTTCTGAAGCCTTATATACCAACTCTTTAAGCAATACAATGTGATTTCCTTTTCTTAAAATTAACAAAATAACACAAAAATTCTCAAAGAATTCTGGACTCATTTGAAAATGCCTTAGCTGAAAAGATAACTCCAAAAGAAACAACTCTTGAGTTAGAGTTGGCATTCCATTTTAGAAGACCTTCCCCTAGTTTAGTTGATAAAAAGGCTGCATAGTACACCTTTTATAATCTACTCTCTCAAATTCCTGTGTAGAAAATTAATCCCACCATGACATATGTACATTTAATGAGCATCTAGAATGTGTCACATGTTTACATTTGTAAATCACATAATTTATCCTTTATACAATTATTAGCCTAATATGACAGTTGAGGGAACCATGGTATATAGAAGTGAATACACTAAGGCCAAGGTCACAAAGTTAATAGGTCACTGGAGTCCACTAGCATATATATCTACTACACATTTAAGAGATAACCTTATAAATGAAATATGTAGAAAATAGAAATATAAATAGGAGCTACAAAATTTGTATTTAGCTTATAATAACTTGAGTTTAGTCTTAATGTTTAAGTTATCAAATCAATATACCTTCCCATTTTTTGATGAATCATTTTTTTTCCATTTGAAATGCCTCAGGACTTAAAATCATATTGATATGAGCTTGAATTCTAGGCCCTCACTTGTCATTTTGCTAAGACCCTAACAAATTATTTAAGCTCTTTGGGCCTTAGTTCTCAGACTCTAAAATGGGAATAGTAATATCTACCTCCTAAATTTATAGAGAATATTGAAAATACAATAATTTCCATGAATTTCCTTACTTACCCAAATAAAGTCTTTTCCAAATATTTGTTTAATTCTGTTTGTATATATTATTTCATCTTTTCCTAAGCAATCTTCTCCTTGTGGTATTTTGAATCTTTTTTGTGG
This sequence comes from Spermophilus citellus, assembly GCF_964194105.1. NCBI lineage: Eukaryota > Metazoa > Chordata > Mammalia > Rodentia > Sciuridae > Spermophilus > Spermophilus citellus. Next base: position 25,919,282 of record NC_138190.1, read on the forward strand.
TGAAATAATCAACCAGTTACTAAAAATAACCTCATTAAATACGTTCCCACTAAGCATTCAAATCACTCATAGATTATAATTCAAATAACAAGAGCCAACATTCATTGAACTTTAATTATGGCTCTCATCTAAATGCTTTACATGTGTTATCTCATCTAGTTCTCTCAATCCTTGAGTTAGACACAAGTGATAACTATTTTATAGAAAAAGAAACCAAAAACAGTTTACTGAGATTAGTTATTTGTTCAAGGTTACAAAGCCAAATATCTAGATTGGGCAATCTGCCCTCAAAACCTGTGTGTATTGTTACTATATACCATTAAAGTAGTAGTAGTGAGGGTTTGGGAGGTATAAGCTATAAAAGTAAAGCTCTCAAATGCAAATGTCAGAGGACCCACCCACATTTGCTAATATTTGTGAAACAGAGTAGTTATTTTTTCCATATCTTCTTCACTGCTCTGCAAGGTATAATGGTATTATATTTTGCAGTGTTACTAGACATAAATAAAAGTTTTTCATTATTCAGACACCTCCAAAAAAGCAAATTTAAGTCCTTCTTCCTTTATCTTCTTTTAGTTTCCTGACCCAGAACTTCTACTGAAGAAAATAACCAGGAATGGTTGACAATTCAAGAATTGAAGAAAAATGAGCAATTCGAACATCAGAAAACAGGATGGAGAATTTTTTATGTGAACTCATTTAGAATGAAATTTATTATCTTACTTAAATTATAACACGATTTCAATCAATATGATTACCTAAAAATAATAGATATCATGAAAATAGTGTTGCATAGTAAAACAGGTTGGGATTTTGTAGACCTGATTATTTGAGGTTTAGCATGGATATTGCTAGAAGACAGGAACTGCTTTTCTATTGAACTTTTCTTTTGATAAAATGTAATAACTATGTATAGATTTCCCAAACTGCTCAAAGTTATGAACTGGGATTTACCAAGGAGGGAAAAATACATCAATACAGTATTATACACATATTAAATATTTTTTCTTTATTTAGCTGATTCCTTTTCAGATATCTCTAGAAGTTGCAGGGCAATAAAAAAGGAAGATCAAAATTGTCAAATGGGAAAATGCAATTTTATGAGCAAGTATTTTATTTCTGCCCTTTCCCTGAAAATCAAATCTATACTAAGAAAAATTCTATTTGGAACACCATTGAAACTTTATGAGTATTGAATTTCCATCCCATTTCATAGATTTCAAATTGAGAGATAAACTGAAGCATAGCTGAGCTGGAAATGACATTGTTTAGATAAACATAACTTGTCAGAATTATCTTAGTACCAGCATTAACAACTCCAGGAATATTTGGAACTAAGATTCTGGTTTAGGCCTTTAATAAGCAATATGCCATATTTAACAGACATTTGCTTTTTAAGAAAATGCTTTTTTGGACAATTTGGATTAGGATCTTTATATTATACTGTAAATATTCATAAAGGTATCATTCCTAAAAAAGGAAAATTATTCAATTCACTAGATATTAATAGAGTAATACAATGTTGCCCTCTGGTAACTCAACTCTAATCTCCATCATGAAAAAGTCAATGTAATATTTTTAAAAAACCAAGTTTCCAAGGGATAATGGAAAATGTTTAGACGATGTTGGACAGATACTGTAAAATGTATTAAGTGTTATTTTCCTCTTAGGAAAAAGAAGTTGTTTTTCATCAGTAAGCTAAGAAACAACTTTCTATATAGTATGTTAATATTTACATAAACATCTTTATCAAATTTTCTGGGTTATAGAAGACATTAAGGAGGAAATTAAAAACTTCTTAGAGTTAAATGAAATCACAGACACAACATATCGGAATCTATGGGACACATTGAAAGCAGTTTTAAGAGGAAAATTCATTGCTTGGAGCGCATTCCTTAAAAAAAGAAAAAAACAACAAATAAACGATCTCATATACCATCTCAAAATCCTAGAAAAAGAAGAGCAAAACAACAGCAAAAGAAGTAGAAGGCAAGAAATAATTAAAATCAGAGCTGAAATTAATGAAATTGAAACAAAAGAAACAATTGAAAAAATTGACAAAACCAAAAGTTGGTTCTTTGAAAAAATAAATAAAATCGACAGACCCTTAGCCATGCTAACGAAGAGAAGAAGAGAGAGAACCCAAATTACTAGTATACGGGATGAAAAAGGCAATATCACAACAGACACTTCAGAAATACAGAAGATAATCAGAAATTACTTTGAATCCTTATACTCCAATAAAATAGAAGATAGTGAAGGCATCGATAAATTTCTTAAGTCATATGATCTGCCCAGATTGAGTCAGGAAGATATAGACAGCCTAAACAGACCAATAACAATAGAGGAAATAGAAAAAACCATCAAAAGACTACCAACTAAGAAAAGCCCAGGACCGGACGGGTATACAGCAGAGTTTTACAAAACCTTTAAAGAGGAACTAACACCAATACTTTTCAAGCTATTTCAGGAAATAGAAAAAGAGGGAGAACTTCCAAAGACATTGAACGAGGCCAACATCATCCTGATACCTAAACCAGACAGAGACACTTCAAAGAAAGAAAACTACAGACCAATATCTCTAATGAACCTAGATGCAAAAATCCTCAATAAAATTCTGGCGAATCGGATTCAAAATCATATCAAAAAAATTGTACACCACGATCAAGTAGGATTCATCCCTGGGATGCAAGGCTGGTTCAATATACGGAAATCAATAAATGTTATTCACCACATCAATAGACTTAAAAATAAGAACCATATGATCATCTCGATAGATGCAGAAAAAGCATTCGACAAAGTACAGCATCCCTTTATGTTCAAAACTCTAGAAAAATTAGGGATAACAGGATCATACCTCAACATTGTAAAAGCAATCTATGATAAGCCACAGGCCAGCATCATTCTGAATGGAGAAAAATTGAAGGCATTCCGTCTAAACTCTGGTACAAGACAGGGATGCCCTCTCTCACCACTTCTGTTCAACATAGTCTTCGAAACACTGGCCAGAGCAATTAGACAGACGAAAGAAATTAAAGGCATAAAAATAGGAAAAGAAGAACTTAAATTATCACTATTTGCAGATGACATGATTCTATACCTAGCAGACCCAAAAGGGTCTACAAAGAAACTATTAGAGCTAATAAATGAATTCAGCAAAGTGGCAGGATATAAAATCAACATGAATAAATCAAAGGCATTCCTGTATATCAGCGACAAATCCTCTGAAACGGAAATGAGGACAACTACTCCATTCACAATATCCCCCCAAAAAATAAAATACTTGGGAATCAACCTAACAAAAGAGGTGAAAGACTTATACAATGAAAACTACAGAACCCTAAAGAGAGATATAGAAGAAGACCTTAGAAGATGGAAAAATATACCCTGTTCATGGATAGGCAGAACTAACATCATCAAAATTGCGATATTACCAAAAGTTCTCTATAAGTTCAATGCAATACCAATCAAAATCCCAACAGCATTTCTTGTAGAAATAGATAAAACAATCATGAAATTCATATGGAATAATAAAAGACCCAGAATAGCAAAAACAATGCTAAGCAGGAAGTGTGAATCAGGCGGTATAGCGATACCAGACTTCAAACTATACTACAGAGCAATAGTAACAAAAACAGTATGGTACTGGTACCAAAACAGGCGGGTGGACCAATGGTACAGAATAGAGGACACACAGACCAATCCACAAAACTACAACTATCTTATATTTGATAAAGGGGCTAAAAGCATGCAATGGAGGAAGGATAGCATCTTCAACAAATGGTGCTGGGAAAACTGGAAATCCATTTGCATCAAAATGAAACTGAATCCCTTTCTCTCGCCATGCACAAAAGTTAACTCAAAATGGATCAAGGAGCTTGATATTAAATCAGAGACACCGCGTCTGATAGAAGAAAAAGTTGGCTATGATCTACATACTGTGGGGTCGGGCTCCAAATTCCTCAATAGGACACCCATAGCACAAGATTTAACAACTAGAATCAACAAATGGGACTTACTCAAACTAAAAAGTTTTTTCTCAGCAAAAGAAACAATAAGAGGTAAACAGGGAGCCTACATCCTGGGAACAAATCTTTACTCCACACACTTCAGATAGAGCCCTAATATCCAGAGTATACAAAGAACTTAAAAAATTAGACAATAAGATAACAAATAACCCAATCAACAAATGGGCCAAGGACCTGAACAGACACTTCTCAGAGGAGGACATACAATCAATCAACAAGTACATGAAAAAATGCTCACCATCTCTAGCAGTCAGAGAAATGCAAATCAAAACCACCCTAAGATACCATCTCACTCCAGTAAGATTGGCAGCCATTATGAAGTTAAACAACAACAAGTGCTGGAGAGGATGCGGGGAAAAGGGTACACTTGTTCATTGTTGGTGGGACTGCAAATTGGTGCAGCCAATTTGGAAAGCAGTATGGAGATTTCTTGGAAAGCTGGGAATGGAACCACCATTTGACCCAGCTATTCCCCTTCTCAGTCTATTCCCTAAAGACCTAATAAGAGCATGCTACTGGGACACTGCTACATCGATGTTCATAGCAGCACAATTCACGATAGCAAGATTGTGGAACCAACCTAGATGCCCTTCAATAGATGAATGGATAAAAAATGTGGCATTTATACACAATGGAGTATTACTCTGCATTAAAAAATGACAAAATCATAGAATTTGGAGGGAAATGGATGGCATTAGAGCAGATTATGCTAAGTGAAGCTAGCCAATCCTTAAAAAACAAATGCCAAATGACTGCTTTGATATAAGGGGAGTAACCAAGGACAGGGTAGGGACGAAGAGCTTGAGAAGAAGATTAACATTAAACAGGGATTAGAGGTGGGAGGGAAAGGGAGTGAGAAGGGAAATCGCATGGAAATGGAAGGTGATCCTCAGCGTTTTACAAAATTACATATAAGAGGAAATGAGGGGTAAGAGAAGAATAATACAAGTGTAAGAAATGATTTACAGTAGAGGGGGTAGAGAGAGAAATGGGGAGGGGAGGGGAGGGGAGGGGGGATAGTAGAGAATAGGATAGACAGCAGAATACATCAGACACTAGAATGGCAATATGTAAATCAATGGAAGTGTAACTGATGTGATTCTGCAATCTGTATACGGGGTAAAAATGGGAGTTCATAACCCACTTGAATCAAACTGTGAAATATGATATATTAAGAACTATGTAATGTTTTGAATGACCAACAATAAAAAAAAAAGAAAATTATATTTCTTCTGTATAGTGAAATTATATTCAGTTATTGAAAGCTAACATTAAGGACTGAAAATCTTTTTCAGTGTCATAGTTACAATTTACAAATATTTCACACTATTTTTGATAAATGTAATGGGAGTATATTAACTAAATTGTTATCCAAACTTTTTACCCATCTTGCCTTGAGTTTCCCATGCTTAGACTTACTTCGATCAGTAATAATTGTTCTAGCTTCTTGATTGCTGGTTTTGTTTTTCAAATTCTGAGCAGCAGTTATGAGTTCTTCCAACTGTGGGCGCCTCTGTTCCAAATCCTGCAGTGTTGCCTGAAAGAACAAATATCATTTAATATTGGGGCTCTTCAGCATTATGCTTTCCTTTTATGTAATACAAAGAAAAGTACAATTTTCAAACCAGCCAAAACACTTTTCGAAATCAAAAAGATGTTATTGGATATAAATCTTTACTGTGTAAGGCTTCAGAGAAAATAATTGAACAAGAAATATATTTCACTCTTAGACCCCAAATAATATTTCAAGTGAAAATCTTTGATTATAGATTTGCTTTACTATTGAAGAGCTTAGCTGGAGACATTTCAGAGTACATGGGTTTACTTAAGCCAATATAAGAAATATAATTCTGAAGTATAACAATGTGTTTAAAAGATAGTTATTTATACCTGTAATGTCATTCTGTGTGCTATCACAGATAAAGTGTATATTTATTTTAGAAACAGAAAGGCACAAAAACGATTTAAGAGATATTACTTATTCAACTTCTTTGTACTTGATGTTCCTCATATGTAAAATGAAGAGATGAAGTTGATTAGTTAAATCAGTCTTTCCTCAAAGTTGCCTGTGTATAAAAAAATCACCCAAATGCCTTTGCTCCATCCCAGGAGTAATGAATTGGTAGGGGAAATCACTGAAAATCTGATTTTTGTTGTTATTGTTGTTGTTATAGGGGATTGAACTCAGAGGCACTTGACAACTGAGCCATATCTCCAGCCCTATTTTGTATTTTATTTAGAGATAGGGTCTCACTGAATTGTTTAGTGCCCCACCTTTGCTGAGGCTGGCTTTGAACTCGCAATCCTCCTGCCTCAGCCTCCTGAGCCCCCGAGATTACAGGTGTGCACCAGCATGCCCAACTAAATCGGCATTTTAAATAAATTCTGTATTTTTATGATCAGTCAAGTTTGGAGAGCATCAGATTCTAGATGTTAGTATACTTTCCTCTAGCATAAATTACTTTGATTTAATACTGCTTTAAATAAAAATAATAGAATGAAGTTAACAAGTTTTGAATTTACAGATAGCAATGGTAATTATTAAGAAATTCATCTTCTTTTTCAAACGTTCATCTACTCTGTCAGACTAAGAGTATCTCTATACTAAAGGGTCAAAATTTCTCCCAAATATATTAAAAATTATATATCTCTTTCTTCTGATTTAAAAACTAAATTTTATTTCAATTATGGAAAGTAAAATTAATATTTACTTGTAGTTTATAATCATTCTGTGATAGATGTTTTACCCATACTTTCTAATTTTTAGTCTCATAATAACTATACTAATAACCATGCCAGAAATTCTGTCAGATTTTAAATATGATGTTCTTTCTACTACCATGTTAGAGTGATGAGAGTGAAGAGACAAAATGTGGTGAATAGTAATAATTGTGAAATAGTCATCTATTATGCCCTTTGACTTTTACTGATTTTTCTAAGGATTTTGTTTTTGAAAAGGCCAAATTTGATCATTCTATAGTGTGTTTCCTTTGTGAAGAGGTAGGGGGATAGGCTTTTTGATTTAAGATCAATTGCTTTTGGTAATATTAAAATAATGAGGAAATCCTATCCAAGTATCATACATCTATTTTGAGCATTTCTCTCTCTCTGTATTAAAAAATTGGAGGGGCTAACTTTTAACAAATTTTCTGCATTTGTAATCTGTGATTGCTCAAAAGAAAAATTCAATTTTCAGGTTCCTAAGTTTTATGGTTTCTTTACATAAAAGTGTGTTTGAAATATGGAACAAATTGCCAAACATAGCTATTGAAGTAAGTAGCATAAGTAAGTTAGAGAGTATTGAACAAATTTTAAAGTAGGGAGCTTATAGTAGCATATAGATCTTAGGAAAGAAGATGTTTTTGGGTTTGGAATGTTAACTTCTGGTCATCTGTGACACAGTAAGCTGAAAAAGTGCTTTGTAAGTGTCTATCATAAATGTTTAAATACATTTAATAGAGATTTTTTTAAAATACAGACTTAACCAGAAACCTCAGATAGTCAAATCTCTACCTTAAATGTAATAAATGACTTAAATATACATAGCAACTGGAATATATAAAATCATTCATTTACTCATTCTGTTATGCTGATATATATTTTTCAGGAGTTAGGTGCTATTAAAGGGGCTATGTATGCTGCACTGAACAAATGTATTGGGTATGGTATACAGTTTGAATGAAAAGCTGTGTTTAATACTTGATAACTTTTATATAAAATATTATATTTATTGTTATTTTTATTTGATTTAGTATTAGTTCCTCCCTAAAACAAAAACAGACTATTACTTTCTTTCCACTTTTAGAAACTTTCCTTAAGGTCTGCTACACATTTTTCTTCTTTTAGGATTTCAAAGTTCATTTGAGAAGTATGTTGTAAAAGTAACTCGATCAACTTTAATCTGAACCTTCCCAGACTCTAAATTAAACCTGACCACAATGAACAGCTTTTACTGCTGAAATTAGCAAGCATGTCAATTTAGACTTAAAACAAGCCATTTTCCTCTCTAATGAACAAAATAGGTCTCAGGGTATTGTGAAACCTGTTCTCTAGTTGGGTGATTCTCTAATTCTGCTGACAGACACATGCTTTATAAGCACCTGAGAAGATTATTAATGACATCCTTTGAAGCAGCCTCCTTAAAAGGAGATTTGCAACTGAAATACAACTATGAATTTATAAAGTATTTCTAAACAAAATTGCCAATCTTCATCCCACTCATTGATCAACATACATGAACATTCATTTCAAAAACAAACTGTAAAATATTACTCTATTTGCTATGAAATTTATCATGTACTTTTTTTACTCTTTATTTAGTGTTTTCTCTGTATAGTACAATGGAAATTTTCTCCTTTGATTTCCTTTCCAGAAATAAAGGGAAAGATTTGAAGATGGCATACACCTAAGATATTATAAAACAGTAACTGAAAGACCTTGCAAATGAACAGAACACAAGCATATGGTTAAAGCTTTCTTTTCATTTGGTTTTCTTTTAACTGTATTCTGCTTATTTTCCATTAAAATTTATTTGAGTTGACATCTTAGTTTTGTAATTCCACAACTTCTAAAACACAGTGACCTTCATCTTTATTCTATGGAGCTATGCAAAGGTGAGAGAAACTTTGGATCTAATCATTATTCAAACTTACTTATCCCCAAAATATTCATCTTCAAAATTTTGGTCTAGGGTGATAGGTCAGTGGTAGAGCACTTGCTTCACATGTGCAATGCTCAAGTTTGATCACTAGCACCAATCCCCCACACAAATCTGTTCTTTGTCCACAGTTAGCTATCTCTACCAGATGTCACTCTCTCAAGTACATTGCTTCTACTCTAATATTCATCCTTACATGAGCTCTGGTCCTCTATTGTTCAATTTCCTCATTCCAGTTTTAGTCATATTCAACAAATAGAAGACTAAAGGTGCTTATATATTTATTTGATATGAGCCCAGATATTTATTACACAAATAACTTATATGAACAAAACTAAAGCCATTACATGCTTAGCAGTACTTAAGCATGATTATTGCATCTACATAGATTCTATCATTCTTGAAGGAAACAAAATACAGGAAAAGGAAGGAATCAATGCTATTTCTAAGGAATCATAAGCCAGCTACTGGGCTTTACTAAAAAAAGCTTACCCCTTGGAGATGAGAATTCATCATGGATTCCACTAGCTGGGCAAAGATGGAGAGAAAAAAAATCTTCAAATACAAAGAGAATCAGAAGTCTTTAATCCTACTAAATCCCCCCAGGGTTGAGAGAAGTGGTTATAAATAACAATCTTATGAAAGACGGAGTTAAACAGTAAAACCATACATACTATAAGTAGGTCATTTTAGGCTCTTAGAAAAAATTATGATTCATTATTGCATTTGTTAAAATGAAATTCTTCATAAATAGTACTAAAATAGAAAACTCTATATGCTGACTTGAATATTTATTTATATGTCTAAGACTTGAACGGAACATGTTATATTTTTCCATTTTTTCACAAAAAACCGACAATCTTCATGCAGTTACAGTTCAAAGCTCAAGTCTATGGTCAACTGTTGCTATTTTTCAGGAAATAAACATGAATTAAGCTTCAAGGTAATAACGTTAAATCTCTTATTTACAACTTAAAAAAATTGACATTCAAGATTTACAGGGTAAAATAGTTTATAGAGCCCTTTTATATATGGAAATAGAATAAGCAGTGAAGTCGGGTGGGTACTAAATTGTAGCCTTTCTAGTAACTGAAAGGGCTTTACCTTTGAGGATGCTAATCATCTGTCTAACTTTTAACTGCCTCACTGAGCACCTTCATTCTGGCTTCTAGTCTCGCATTAGCTGCTACTCCAAATAGATTGGCCAAATCCAAAGTTGTCTTTATTGCTCTCTGCTTCCTCACTTCTCATTTACGTTTTAAATGGACTTGGCTATTTTCCTATTTGGCATAACTTCCCTATTTTTCTCCTAGTGTTCTACCAGCACTTCCATTGGTTAGAAGGTATTTCCCTTCTAACAATGATTATCCTTTTGACTTTTATTCATTAAAGAAATACTTTCTTAAAGAAAATTTTAGTTTTATAGAATTTTAAACTCACAGAAGACTTGCAACCATGGTAAAAGAACTCCCAAGTACCCTTCAGCCAGATTCATCAATTGCTAAACTTTACCACATTTTACTTATCACTCATAGTTCTCTTAGTGTCTCTGTGTATAGTACCTGTATATTTATTATGTATATATATATTTTTTCTGAAGCATTTGAGAATGATTTGCAGATTTCATTACCCTTTATCCTTAAGCACTTCCATAGTTATTTCACAAGAACAAAGGCATTCTCTTACATAACCTCAGCTCAAGTTCAAAGTCAGGAAATTTAACATTACTTTTGTACTATAATCTTATCCACACACTTTGCTCCGAGTATGACAATTACCTCATTAATGGCCTTTATAGCTACATTTTTATTTCCTGGTCTAAGCTCATGCACTACACTTAGTTGTCACATCTCCTCAGACTTATTTAATCTAAAATATTTATTTGCCTTTCTTTGACCTTCATAACATGGATACTTTTGAATAACAGAAACCAGATATTTTGTAGAATGTCCCCCAATTTGAGTTTCAGCAAGCATTTTTCAGTGCTTCTGTTATGTTAACCATTGAACTAGGCACAGGGGATAGGGCAATGCAGGAGAAACAAAAAACTTCTTTTCTCAAAGAGAAAATGAATTAATAGTGAGGAAAAACAGTAAACAAGTACTTATAATAAACTCAGATGGGTATTATAGTAGTGGAACCACAGGGGCTATCGAAGCATATGGTAGTAATAGCCAACAAATTTTAGGGATCAAAGAGGGTATTCTGGAGGATTCCAGATTAAACTATCTTCAGCTGTTTATCTAAATCATATAAAATGGTTTTAAATATCTGCTAGATAACATGAAAACCTTTTTCTACTGGTACCTAATGACTGAGGACCCCAGTTGGTATATGTTGAAATCCATCACTGCACTGGACTGAAACCAAGCTTACCACACAGACTGTTCCTCACCAATGTCTGAATGTGGTGGAGATACCAAGGCAAAGCCTTTCTTGAGAGACATGGGACTCCTCCCTGACTTTGGTTCAATAACTTCCAAACAACTTTGTTGAATCTTCCTTAGAATGGATAGAGCACTAGCATATTTCCACTCAACCTCTTCTTCCTTTTCCCTTCATTTGAGATCAGACTCAAATCTCTTTCTACTGGCTCTCTTACCTTGCCTGACTTTCTCCTTGTTTCCTTTCACAAAGATATTTCCACTAATAAAATATTTCCCCCTTTTATCCTATCACGGCACATATAATCTCAGGCCCTAACACACCTACTTTTACTTCTCTACACCCTAAGCCTCTCACATCAACTCTTTAGTTCCATATCACAAGATGATTTCATGACACTATCACCTAAAAGTGTTATTTTCAATTGAACATTAGTGACACAGGTCTCCTCATACATCCCAGGTGTTGACCTTTATTTTTTAGGGTTAGAAAGCTAATTTGTTTGTTTGTTTGTTTATTTAGTCTAATCAGTTATACATGACAGAAGAATGTTCTTTGGTTCATTGTACATAAATGGAGCACAATTTTTGACTTCTCTGGTTAGTAGGGTAACACCATTTGTGCAATCATATATGCACCTAGGGTAATTATGCGGGTTGACCTTTTACTTATTTATTTACTTATTCATTTATTTGATTACTGCATTATTGTTATACATAATAGTTGGGTTCATTTTGACAAAATCATACATTCATGGAAACTGATTTACTTCATTTCAGTCCCAGAACTCATCCCTGTTTTTCCTCTTCCTATTCTTCTTCCTCTATTCCACTGGTCTTCTTTTCACTAGTTTATTTATTTTTGACTGGTGCCTTATAGATATACATAAATGTATAATTCACTATGGTATATTTATACATGCACATAATATCATTTTGTTCAATTTATTACACATTTCCTCCCCTTTCCTGTCCCTTCTCCCTCCCTCTCAATACCCTTCTCTTCCACTGATGTTCCCTATATCTTTATGATATCTTATCACCTGTCATTTTTCCCCTTATTTTGCTTTAGCTTCCATATATGAGAGAAAACTTTTGACCCTTGACTTTCTGAGTCTGGCTTATTTCACATAGCATAATGTTCCCAGTTTCTTCCATTTACCAAAAAATGCCACGATTTCATTCTTCTTCATGGCTGAGTAAAACTCAAATGTGTATATATATATATATATATATATATATATATATATATATATATATATACCATGTTTTATTTATCCATTCATCTACTTATGAACATCTGGGCTGGTTCTATAGCTTGGCTATTGTCAATTGTGCTACTATAAACTTTGATGTGACTGTATCACATTATGCTGATTTTGAGTTGTTCTGATAAATACTAAGGAGTGGGGATAGCTGGGTCATATGATGGTTCCATGCCTAGTTTTTTTGAGGGTCTCCACAGTGCTTTCCACAGTGATTGTACTAATTTGAAGTTTCAACAATGTGTTAAATTTTAATACTCAATTCAAGTACATTAGTATTTTTAATTACATCCATTTAGAAACTTTTCCCAATTTTCTTAAGGGCCAAACCATTATTTTCAATGAGCCCAGAATTTAATTGGAGTAAGTAAAGATTATTTAGATGTAGTAAAATGATAATGGTGGGGTTCTATTATGCATATGTAGCTCAAGAAATCTAGGATATTTAAACAAATCACCAAGAATCCTTTGTATGTAACAACCACTAGGCTTGCTGGAAGACATGGCAAAAGGATCTTTTGCGCAAGATAAGACAAAAATATAGTGACTCCGCTGTGTGAGAATTTCCCTGGATAGGCAGAGACCTCAATCAAGTTTTTTGAGTGTGCAACTTATGCAATTATACAAGTGTCTGCGTTAGACGAGTTTCATGATTGGTTTAATGCTTTGCTGTTGCCATCAGAAAATTTTAAATAATTTTCTTAATAAGTGCCCTATATTTTTATTTTTCACTGTAACCTGCAAATTATATACTGATCCTAAACTAAACTCTAAGGTTTGTAAAGAATTAAAAATTGAGTATCTCAGCTCAAACACTGGTTAATTGTTGATGGAAAAGAACACATTTGCACATGAATTAAATTATGCAAATTAAATGTCTCTTGTTTAGCTCCTGGGGATGTATTCTGAAAAGAGAAATCATGCCAGGTATAGTGGTACACACCTGTAATCCCAGAAGCTCAAGAGGCTGAGGCAAGAGGATGGTGAGACTCATCAAAATTTAGGTGAGACCTTGTCTCTAAACAAAATAAAAAATAAGGCTGGGGATGTGACTCAGTGGTCGAGTGCCCCTGAGTTTAATCCCCTGTCACCACATCCCCCCCCCCCCCACACACACACAAAAAAAAAAAAAAACAAAAAAAAAAAACAAGAAAGAAAAGAGCAATCATGAACTAAATGTTTTTGGAGTAGAAAATATTCTGGCTTCAGGAAATGATTATATACTAAGTTAGTCAGGGTTCTTGCATTCAACAAATGCCCTATTCAAATGGGGACAGGAAGTCTTTCCTCCCCAAGTCTTAAAAAGCTTAGGATAGGAGCTACAGGGAAAAGACATCCTGCTAGCAACTGTAGCTGTCAGCAGAAAGACTGGAGCACCCCTTAACTCACTGTCCTTTCACCTGCTGATCTACTGGTACCACCCACTTAAGGACCTTGGCAACAGACAAGCAATCCCACTGTTGCTACCTATATTGTTTGGCTTCCTAGGGTAGAACAAGAAGCTAGAGTGGATATAAAATAGAATCCAGCAAAGATACCAAAGTGAATAATGATGGTGTTAAAAACTACTAAAAGCAAACAGCTATAGGAATGACCACATGTGAGAGTTCTCAGGAAAGACTTTATATAAGAGATGGTCCTATAGTTGAGCCTTGAGAAATTTGGATAGGACATGAAGAGGAGAAAAAGTATAACCTAAGGTATAAAAATGAAATAAAGTTTCAATGGGCTGCCTGGAGTCTATGATTCTTCAGAAATAATGCGAAATAAACTTAGATAGGCAGAGTGGAAGAGTTTATAGCTCACTTTCTATTTATTCAATTGGTACATAATAATTGTACTATGATTAGCTTTTTAAAAATTAGTTTGAATGTTTGGATTTTGTCACAAGGACAACTAGAAAGCAATGAATTCTGGAAAAACTGAAGTTACAGGAGCAAGCTTTTAGTAATCCCATACTTTGTACATCATGTTCTTTCTGGTTGGGGTACCTTCCTCAGCTTTTGAACCATTCCTGGAAATAGAGTAAACAGATATCCATAATAAGAAGTGTTGACTGACTAAATGACTAGATACACTAAAGGGAAGCAAGAAATGGATAATTATAATCGGAAAGATGTGGAAGTTACTAGAACACATGTCTATGCTTCATGTAGTATTCCTTGGTAATATAAAAAATGACTGATATTTTGGGGTGTCTTTAAAAATAAAACGTATGACAGCCATTTAAGAAATTATTAAAAGTATTCAAACTCACAAAAGACAATAGAAAGAACTCTAAAATTTATTTCTCTATTTTGTTATTTGTTGATATTCCTAGGGGCTTAAAAACATATCATAAGACTACCAAATTTTATTTCTACCTTGTAACTGTATAATGACACACTAATAAACTATTAGTGTGTCATCTTTAAAATAAATCCCTTCCCTTTCCAAAAAGAGATTAAGATGGTCCTTTTCAAGCTATTGTGTTGCAAGAAACTTAAGGGGATTGATTTACTTGTCATTTCATAAAACCCTTAACATGCAAAAATAAAAACTTTCTGTCACAAAGCCAGTAAATAATGTGGTCTAAATTGGGGATCATGAAGCATAATTTCAAAGTCAAGAAAAAAGAAGAATTTTAAGCAACAATTTGTTGATAATGATTTGCAAATACATTTCTAAACAGATACAAAGCCTGATGATATTTTTAGCTATACAACATTAGATCTGTTATTCTACATTGTTCACATTTCTTGAAACCCTATTGTTCTATAAATTTAGCATATTGACAAAAGATAATTAGGGCAGTTTTAAGACCAGTTTTTGTCATGTTCATCACATTTGCAGCCTTTTGAGGTTATGACCAAATAACATAAGCCATATAATAATTTCTCCACATATATATTTTATAGGAAAGGGAAAATAAAACTATTTAACCATATACATATTTGGGGATTATTCCTGCAATTTTCCCAGTATTTATTTCTTGTTCTATGTTGAATAACATCATTTTGGAGTCCTCCTAATTTCAACAGATCAAGATAAATTCTCTTAGCTCTTCAGAGCACTCCATATTGCAAATTGATTCACAAGTTAATCAAATTAATATAATAGAGGATTAAATTATAAGTTCACAATAGTGAAATGTAACAATTTGAGGGCACTATTTATAATATTCTGTTTTGGTACAGAACACTCTTTATTTTGTATTCTAAAGATACTGTCAAAGTCTGTAGAAACTCCAGATAAAAGAAGCAGCAGCTGATAGGTAATTAATTCTTGATTGATCAAGTAAGCAGGAAATATATATGAAAAGAAACTTATCCACAATGTGTACAGTAAGGTATTATGTACAGTAAGGTATGCCTATGATTGGCAATGGATGGACATAAAAGGGTCTCCATAGTGAAGTTAATTAACTTTTGATGTAGTTAGGGAGATGACCTTCAGGTCCATCTATGTGTGCTCACACATGCATTTACCCAATAATAGAAGACAATATGTAAGTGACAAATGCAATAATCTATAGACCACAGACTTTATACTAATGGAATTCTCAAGAATGGAATTTTAATGTGCCCACATTCAGGAAATGTGGCACAGACAAGCAAGAATCTGAACTGCAACCTGGAGAATAATAGGATTGATGAGAAACTAATGATGAGGGAGAAGGAATTTCCGGAGAAACGGTGGACTTAAAACAAGAGTTATTGGGAAAGAGGGAAGCTCTGTAGTGAACAGAATTATGATGACTGTGATCAAGTTGGGCAGTAAGGCTGGGGCCAGAATGTGTGTGCTCTGAACAACAGACGACCAAGTAAAGACATTATGTTGAAGGCAGTGGGGAATCATTGGAGGTTTTGGAACAGAGGAACACCACAATAAAAGTGGCATTTTAGAAATATTAACCTTGCACCACTGCATCCAACGTTCTTTCAAAGACAGAACTGGAAAGCCAAATTGCAGCAGCCAGAAAAATCCTCATCTATCCCCTTTGATTAAATTTTCTGTCATGAAAACATGCAGAACATTTCTAATGTAACTTCATGCACCCTTTTATTTAAGGATAAAATAACAATTTCACTGCATACAAGTAAAATAAATTCAACCCCATTTGCTTATAAAAACTATCCCAGAGAATTATTAAACAAATTTGCCAACCTCATTTGTAATAATATATTAAAATGAATGGGCATAGAAAGGGAGTGTAGTTTCAGTTTAGGAAAAAGTAAACATTCAGAGTGCTTTTATAAGTTCTTAAATTCCTGCTCTACAAGATAAACAGAGATGTTCAGAGTATGAGAGGAAAGTGGGATCTCTCCAGAAAAATAACTTCAAATATTATTATCAGTGGTGATAAGAATTATCAATATAATATTAAGATGTCTCATTTTGTGAGCCTAACTTTTCAATGACCTTTTGTATCTATTACTGCATTAGACCTATATTATTTTTCTATGGGAAATGGGGGTGCTTCAGATAGTACCCTAATTTCAAAGAAAGAAGTAAAAGAAGATTATACTAAACCCTTCAAAAATCAAAATTGAAGCAAATGAAAAGTCATGTTAAAATGTGTGTAGCCTTTCATGTTTTAAAAACATTTTAGACATGCTACTTATTTGGGTACTGAGACAAGAGCCTTGGCATTGCTAGCCAATTGCAGCTATCAATAAACTGAGGCAGAGGAATAAATGTTTCCATTCTGTGACACTACCTGTAGAAGGTAAATGAAATAGAAAAATGAGTGATTATCTAGAGGCGATTACACTCATGTACACAGTTAATTAGAATAATTCAAGCCCTCTAAATCTCTTTTTCCTACTTCAAATGGTGGATATTAAGATTTGAATTATCAAAATAATTGGTACAGCTGTTCAATTCATGTTGTACATATAGAGATAGAATTGGGCTCAGTTTATTCATCTGTAAAATGAGGATAATTACATTTATATCAACCAATCTTGGGGCAATTAAAGCAATAAATTTACCCATAAGAATTCAAGTACCTAAGGTAGAAATTAGTTAAATATGGCTAGTCTGGGTTTCTTCATGGGTACAGCATTTAAGAAATATGTTATGTATATTATATTTAACCCATGAGATCTCAACCTTCTGGTTTCACCAAGTTCTGGATGCTACAAAACAAAGATAACATATGGTTAGGGAATCTCAGTGGCTTGGGAATCTCTGAGTTTTATTAATATAAAATAGAATGTGTGTGTTTGTGTGGTGTGTGTATGTGTGTGTGTGTATGCATGCACCTGTGTGCACTCAAAAGAGGCAATATGCAAATGAAGAAGAGAGGTATGAACAACTCTATACCATATTTTTGCATCAAAATTATATAATGTATACCATTTGAATATATATACATATAGATGCACATATATATAAATTGAAAAATGCTAAACAATTGGGTATCATTCTTCAAAATAAACAACATTATTTGAACACTTCTTCAGCAGTATCGTTTCTGAGATTGACATTAATCTATTTCTTCACAGAAATTATATGACTGGGAAAAAGATTAAAAAAATGCCTTTGATTGGGTGATATGTGTTTAAGCCTTGGTTTAGCTGTAAATCATTTGTGAAGATCATTTTTTGGTAGGTGAGTGGAGTTGCTATTACAGAGTGTTAATACACTTGCAGTGAAGTGTTGCTGGGGGTAGAGGTGTTAGACTTGATCAGGAGCTTAAGATATGAGCTATTTATTTTTGCTGTTGTAAGAGAAAAGTCTCCATAATAAAGAATTATTCTGCTTCTCTATCAAAAAATACCCTTTTATGACATAAAAAGCTCTCTTTAGTAAACAAAGAACACACTGTTATTGGGGGATATAAAAATTACAATAGAATATATTTCCCTATAGGAGCACAAAAGCCTTTAACTCAATTGGAATTTGCAGTATGACAGCTTTTAAAGGAGGGGGCATATTCTATGGGGAGGATCTCAGACATACTTTCCAATTCCCTAGACCATACTAGTTCTTATCCTATAAAGACGGGTCTACATTAATACACTGTGCCAGTAAATCACACACTTGCACTGCAGTGGGAAAGGAGCTGAGCTTGGGGGGAGAATTGCTTTATGTGGCATAGTTCCAAGAAAACACAAGTCTCAAATGAAGCTGATTCTGAGGAATATGGAAACTTTATGTACTATTTGATAGGAAAATATGTGCAGTTTCTAAACTGTGAGCTTCTAGATCTGCTCCAAGAGCAAATATAATCAGTTCTTAAATGGTTTTTGTAATATGGCATATTTAATCAAGCCATTTACATTATAGGGATGTGTTAAGTTTAATTCTCTGTTTTATTGGAAAGGTTGCTCATTATTAACACTAATTTCAATAAAATTCAAGTAATTTAAAAATAAGCAGTAATTCCTGCAGAAAGGTTTTAACAACAATTCTCTAACTAGACACTTTTCTGTTTTGTTTTCAGGTGAGCAAAATTGCTTACTCTTTGCTACCTTTTTACGCTTCAGTAGCATGAGATTCATAGGAGACAAAAATGATAATAGTAATAAATCACTACTGTGGGTTGGTTCCAATTTTCAGTACCTCAATTTTTCCCCTCTTTTTATCTGTCTTTGATATAGTAATGATCTGCCTTACTTTCAGGTGAAATTTTCTTTAAGATAGTCTTAAGGAGGCTAACATTTCAATTCAAATTACAAAAGTAGGTATGCCAGAGGCAAAAAGTGAATTCCATGCTTTTGCTCAAAAAAGGATGTCACTGTACACAAGTATTTCAAAAGTAACAAAAGTAACTTAAAGTACATGTATTAGTGAAGAAGGGTTGGGAATATTAAATATTTATATGGCAAGCAACAAGATGTGAGGTTAAAAATTACAAAAGATTAGGAAGATGAGAGATGTAACTGATTAAAAACTTTTGGCTTAATAAATATCCATCTTGTAATTACTTTTCTTCCTATCTTGGGGATTGAACCCAGGGACTTATGCATGATAGACAAGTGCTCCAAGATTGAGTACTTCCTCAGTTCACATTTTGTAATCTTTTAGTAGTAATATCTACCTCTAATCCCCATCCACTTAAAAGTAATATTCACTGGAAATACCAATTAAATTTTTTCATGCTTACTATGTTAAAAAGTTCAGTGATTCTTCCTTGCCTAACAATTCAAACTCCTAAACATAATAATTATAATAACTACAAAATAACTAGTTATTATGCTTTTCCTATGTGCCAGATACTGCTGTAGGTATTATATATATATATATATATATATATATATATATATATATATATATATATATCTTAGAGCAACTGTGTGAGATAGGTACTCTTGTGCTGAACTGTAAGGCACAGAAAGGTTATGCAATTTACCAAAGGTCACAAAACTAAAAAGTCATGAAGGTGAATGAAATGGCCCACATCCTCCTTTTTTGAGTGTTTTCCTCCATTATGTTTTAGCTACAATTGCTTAAGCAGGTATAATGTAACAGAACCTGAATTAGATGTTTTATCATAATTATTTAATCCTGACTATGACTCTTCCTATGTGGGTACTGCATCCATTTTTACACACACACACACACACACACACACACACACACACACACAGAAAATAGGCTCAGATAAGATTAAATATTTCCCCAAAGACAGCTAGCTTATTATGTGTAGAACAGCATTTGCATTCAGATCTTTCTGACACCTAAGCCTAGCCCTGTCCATGTGTCACAAGCCTTCTCTACAGGCTACTCTGCTTCCTAATCTTAAATTTATTCTTCACTTCCCTCCTCTAGGGCTTTGGTTCTCATACCATCAAATCTAGCAATGCTTCATTGCAACCCCATTTCCAAAAAGAATTCAATGTGTTAAAACATTGAGGGGAAAAAAATTCTATGCAATTGGTTCACTTCTCTTCATTTTGGAGAAATTTCCAATTCAATACTTGCCATTTATTTATTTATTTATTTGTTTGTTTATTTACTTATTTATTGTTATAGGAATTGAACCCAGGGGAAGTTTACTACTGAGCTAAATCCTTAGCCATTTTTATTTTTAGATGAGGTCTCTCTGAGTTGCTGAGGCTGCCCTAGAACTTGCCATCCTCCCATCTTAGCCTCTACTGTTATGGGTATGTGCCACTGTGCCCGGTTTAAAGGAGTGGCCTATAAAATTTTTGAAAATGTACTTCGATTAGTAAAATATTGTGGCATATCTTCTGTGGCAGATTGCATTATTACACAAAATATTTGTTGCTACTCCCTGTTTAGGATTATATATCTCTACACTATTGATGTCAGCCTTGGTCAATAGATATACTTTGGCTAATGAAATTGATTGCCAGTGATGTGCTGTATTTTTTTTTTTTTTAGTACTGGGGATTGATCCCAGAGGCTTTTATCTACTGAACCACATCCTCTAGACCTTTTTATTTTTTGCGATAGGGTCTTGACAAATTGCTTAGGGCCTTGCTAAATTGGTGAAGCTGTCTTCAAACTTGGAATCCTCCTGTCTCAGCCTGAGTCACTGGGATTATAGGCATGTACCACCATGCCTAGCTGGATTTGCTTTTGTAAAAACTCTGTTTCATTGTTATTCCATACATATATTCAAATTAGTCATCTTTTTTAATACTGGAAATATGTATTTCTATGGTTAAAATGTAGTGGATCATGACATTATTTCTATTCCCTAGTTTCATTCCTTATCATTAAGGAAAAATAAACCTTATTAAGAAATCCTCTGCTGAAATTATGCAAAATTTGTTATTACTAAATATTCATGGCTATATTAGTTTCCTATCACAGTTGTAACAAATTATTATAGACTTATGGCTCAAAAAAAGCCAACATTGATTAGTTTGCAGTTCTAGAAGTCAGAAGTTTGAAAAAATGGAACTTATGATCTAAAATTAAGGTGGTAGCAGAGCCTGTGTTCTTTCTGAAGATTATAAGGGAAAATTCTTTTCCTTGTCTTTCCAGTTTCTTGAGTCTACCTATATTGCTTGTCTTTTGGTTCTGCCCTTCATCTTCAAACATAGTATCAAAGCATCTTCTAATCTTTCTCTCTGACTCTGCTTATATCATCACATTGTCTTCTCTCTTATAAGAACCCTTTTGACTACATTGGAAACAGTGGAATAATCCAGGATAATAACCCCATCTCAACAACTTTAACTTAATCCCACCTGCAAAGTCCCTTTCACTATGTAAAGTAACATAACCAGAGATACCAGGGAATAGGATATGGACATCTCTGGGAAAAGGGGCATTATGCAGCTTACTACAATGTCTCTATAGTTACTTAACATAAACTGCTTTCACAATTTGACAATACTTCTTTAGGCTATTCTATAATCTGTGAAAGTCAGGAAAAAACGTTATGAAATTCTATAGTGTATAGAGCACAGGGTGTAAAAAGCAGTGAGAACCTTGCTCTTTGTAGCTGATCTGATTTAACCAATGGCCTCCACAGTTGGGACTGGTGTATTCTCATGTCTTCTTCACTCCCTTCCCAAAAGTCCATTTGAACTAACTGAGGTGTAACATTGAGCTCAAAAGAGTGTTTATATTGGAGACTAGGAATGTAGCTCAAGAGCACAGTGCTTGCCTTGCAAACATGAGATCCTGGGTATGGTCCCCAGTACTGTGGCTAAAAAAAGTGAATAAAAATTTTAAAAAGTTACATTAAAAAGAAAAAAAAAACTAATGGACTATAAGTCCTGAGGAAATTTGAGTGTTGCTATTTTGTGACAAGCAGGCCTCTAGGAGTGAAGCCTATAAGAATTTCACAATAAAGCCCTTATATTTTAGGGAGTGATCACCTCCAGTAAAGGAAGGCGCACAGCTTTCTGGAATACAGAAATAACACTTTCCTCTTAGCTTGGCTTTCCTCATTCAACTTCATTCTTCATTCTTCTCTCTCCACACCCACTAATAAACATTAGGCTTTCTTCCTAGCTGGCTCCCTCCCCCTTTTTCATTTTTAAACCTTATCTACTTTTTGACTCCTTTGCTCTGTAACAACTACTATGGAAAACCAGAATGCTTTTTATATTGTTACCATGGAGAGGACAATTTTCTCATCAAGGAAAGGAGGTGGTGCAGAGGGAGAGGGAAGAATCATGTATACAAAATTGAGAGTTAGTCTCTGTGTCTTTTCAACAATATCCAATTAAATCTTTTCACTTCCATACACAAAACAACAGTAACATGGTACGTGGAAAATTTAGCTCAAATATGTGAATGAATCAGTAGGCTCTGTGGTAGTGTGCGGGAGGTGTGAGGGAGGTAGGGAGACAGACCTTCAATCTTGAAGTAGGGTACTAATGAACAATGATAACTGATAGATAATCACTACCAGATGTTTGAATAGATGCTGCTCTCTATCATTTTCTGGTAAATATCTTCAGAGTGGTGTTAGGTGGTTTTCTTTCAAATGATGAAATATAAACATGAACAAACAAAGCAGGTACAGGAAAGAAATCTATGAAATATTTCTTAAGGAAAAATTAAAACAACAGAATGCTATAAGGAAAGAGATGGAGAGCTTACCAATTCTCCCTTTTTCTTTTCTCCACTCTTCCCTATACAATTTAAAAACAAAATGGAAGACAATTCAAATATGGTATCATCTGGTGGTGAAACATCAGAGATATTTACTTAAGTCTATAATTTGATGTCTCAAACTCAGAAAAAAACCCCTGCATATCCATAAATGTGCCAATATTAAAAAAGACCTGAAAAACTGGTCATTAGAGACTGAGAATGGTGGGGGACAGAGGATATAAAGAAGTTCAAAAGGGGGCACCTAAACGCAGTTAAAGTAGAGAATTCCTTTCGGTTCTTCTTTATCACAGTAGGGTTACTATTGGTTAAAACAATCTATGATGCATTTAAACATGACTACAAGAATATGAAATTCCTAGCACATAAAAAATGACTAATGTCTGAAGAGATGGAAATGCTTGTTACCCTGATTTTTATTTAATTATTACAATTATATATATATATATATATATATATATATATTGAATTACCATGATGTATATCATAAGGATGTACAAATATATCTCAAAAATTATAAAAAAGAATTGAATGATATTAATCTTCCTGTCCTAATTCACCTGAGCTGCATCGTTCTTGAGCAAAGTAATTCTAAAATTTTTAAATGATGATGTTTTAAAATTTATAATAGATAAATCATCAAATCTTCAGAAGAATAAGCCTATATAAACTATGAATACAGAAATTGTGCATAAAGGCTTGGATTACAAGAGTGATCAAAGGAAAAAAGCTATTAAAATGATAGAAGCCTTTAAAATTCTGGAGAGGAGGGTAGGAAGATGGCGGTGAAGGGAGTGCACCACCCCCGTGTGCAGCGTCACTGTGCGGGAGAATGATGAGTTAAAACAGCTAGAGGCTGTCTTGTTGGGAATTTCCAGCGAAATTGAGGTGCTCCAGAATCTAGTGGAGGGATTTTCATCACGTGAGGATCGGCTGAGGGGGCTCGGTCGCGGGCGATTTCTCTGCACGGAGGGTCGCCCGGGTTGTTCGGCAGATTGCCCCGCGGCCGGAGTCTGCGGCGCGCGCTGGGAAGCGGCGAGGTGGCAGCGAAGAGGTGCAGTGCTGCGGATTCTGTGGGCTCCTGCCAGCTGTGCAATGGCTGCGCTCAGTGCTTAGTTCTGGGTTTGAGACGGAGGAGGGAAGCGGTCCAGTTCGGTTCTCCACACCGGTCGGTCCACGGAGGAGGCCAGCGGCCGCCATCTTGGAGAGCTGATGGAATCATCCCTGTTTTCTACTGATCTCAGCTCACTCAGCTACGGAACAGGTGATTTCAGGCTGTTATTTGCCTGTGTCTCACAGACAGATAGCTCAGGCTCAGGGCTAGAGAACCCGCGGAGATGGCTTCTTGGAGCTCGCCCCTAGCAGAGCGTGCACCGAGCTCTGAGCAGCTGGGTTCTGGCTCCTGGAGCTGCTTTGGCCCAGGGCTGGGGAACCCGCGGAGACTGCTTCTTGGAGCCTGCTCCTAGTGGACCGTGCACCGAGCTCTGAGCAGCCGGGTTCTGGCTCCCAGAACTGTTTTGGCCCAGGGCTGGGGGAACCCGCGGAGTCTGCTTCTTGGAGCCCGCTCCCAGCAGAGCGTGCACCGAGCTCGGGGCGGCCGGGTTCTGGCTCCCGGAGCTGCTTTGGCCCAGGGCTGGGGATCCCGCGGAAACTGCTTCTCGGTCCGGGTCCTCCTGGCTGCTGTGGGGGCCAGAGGGGCAGAGTTGAGCTGCCGCCTGGGCCCAGAACAGGCCAAGCGACCCGCCGGCGTGGTATCACGTCACGCCAACTGCAGTTGGGGCCGAAGAGAGCAGCCGCCCACGCCTGGATCAGGTCCAGCACCCCGATGGCGTGGTAGTCAAGTCACCCCATTTGGAGTAGGGGCCGAGCAGAGCCGCCACCCGAGCCTGCAAGGTAGGCAGACCTGCGACCCACCAGCGGGACAGGCCCGGTGGCCTGTCAGCGTGGTGGACACGTCGCACCGATTGGAGTGGGGGCTGAGCGGGGCCACTGCCTGTGCCCGGAAAAGGCCCAGCGACCCACCGGCATGGCAGTCAAGTCACCCCATTTGGAGTGGGGGCCGAGCAGAGCCGTCGCCCGAGCTCGCAAGGTAGGCAGACCGGAGGCCCACAGGCGGAATGGGCTTAGCGGCCGGCCGGCGAGGCAGACACGTCACACTGGTTGGAGTGGGGGTGGAGCAGAGCCGCTGCCCGTGTCTGGAAAAGGCCCAGTGACCCGCCGGAGTGGCAGTCAGGTAGCCCCATTTGGAGTGGGGGCCGAACAGAGCTGCCGCCCGAGCCCGCAAGGTAGGCAGACCTGTGACCCACCGGTGGAACAGGCCCAGAGGCCTGCCAGCGTGGTAGACACGTCACACCAATTGGAGTAGGGGCCGAGCAGAGCCACCGCCCGCATCCGGATCAGGCCCAACGACCCATAGGCGTGGAAGTCACATCACCACAATTGGTGTGGGGCCAGAGCAGAGCTGCCACCCGCGCCCGCAGGGTGGGCAGACCTGCGACCGACCAGCAGAGCAGGCCTAGCGGCCTGCCAGCGTGGTAGACAGAGCACCCCAATTGGAGGAGCAGCACAGCCACTACCCGCCCTGCAAGGGAGATTTTTCAACTATACAAGAGCAATATAAATAAATAGGGGGAAAATTTCAAAAACACAACAGTTTTACCAAGCAGAAAGAAACGCGAGCAGTATGAAAAGACAAGGCAAGAAAGGACCACAAGCAATGCAGGTCAACTCAACTTTAGAAGAGGTAATAGCTGCAACAGATGGAATGTCAGATAAAGAATTCAGGATATACATGCTTCAGATGATCTGGAGTCTCAAGGAAGACATGAGACAGCAATTCAGACAATGAAAGATCACTTTGACAAGGAATTACATAAACAAATCCAAGAAGCAAAGGATCAACTATACAGGGAGATAGAGGTAATAAAAAACAAACAAATAGAAATCCTAGAAATTCAGGAAGCAATAAACCAACTTAAAAACTCAATTGAGAATACTACCAGCAGAGTAGAACACTTAGAAGATAGAACATCAGACAATGAAGACAAAGTATTTCAACATGAAAAGAACATAGACAGCTCAGCAAGACAGTTAAGAAACCATGAGCAGAACATCCAAGAGATATGGGATAACATAAAGAGACCAAACTTAAGAGTCATTGGGATACAGGAAGGCATGGAGGTCCAAACCAAAGGAACAAACCATCTATTCAATGAAATAATACGAGAAAACTTCCCAGACTTGAAGAATGAGACAGAATCCCAAATCCTAGAAGCCTACAGGACGCCGAATGTGCAAAATCATAAGAGATGCACACCTAGACACATTATAATGAAGATGCCCAACATACAGAACAAGGAGAGAATTTTAAAAGCTACAAGAGAAAGGAAGCAGATTACATTTAGGGGTAAACCAATCAGGATAACAGCTGATCTGTCAACACAGACTCTGAAAGCTAGAAGATCCTGGAATAACATATTTCAAAAACTGAAAGAAAATGGGTTCCAACCAAGAATCGTGTATCCGGCGAAATTAAGCTTCAGGATGGAAGATGAAATTAAAACCTTTCACGATAAACAAAAGTTAAAAGAATTCGCAGCTAGAAAACCATCTCTTCAAAAAATCCTTGGCAAAACATTACAGGAAGAGGAAATGGAAAATAACAATAAAAACCAACAGTGGGAGGTAGGATAATAAAGGGGGGAAAATAATCAAAGAAGAAAACAAATCAGGTTTAGTAACATTAATAAACAAATATGGCTGGAAGAACAAACCATATTTCAATAATAACCCTAAATGTTAAAGGCTTAAACTCGCCAATTAAGAGACACAGGCTAGTTGAATGGATCACAACACAAGACCCAACAATATGCTGCCTACAGGAGACACATTTGATAGGAAAAGATATACATAGACTGAAGGTGAAAGGTTGGGAAAAATCATATCACTCATATGGACTGCGGAAACAAGCAGGAGTGTCCATACTCATATATAATAAAATAGATTTCAAGCCAAAGTTAATCAAAAGGGATAAAGAGGGACACTACATACTGCTCAAGGGAACCATACACCAACAAGACATAACAATCATAAATATATATGCCCCAAACAATGGTGCAGCTGTGTTCATCAAGCAAACTCTTCTCAAGTTCAAGAGTCTAATAGACCACCATACAATAATCATGGAAGACTTCAACACACCTCTCTCACCACTGGACAGATCTTCCAAACAAAAGTTGAATAAGGAAACTATAGAACTCAATAACACAATTAACAACCTAGACTTAATTGACATATATAGAATATACCACCCAACATCAAGCAGTTACACTTTTTTCTCAGCAGCACATGGATCCGTCTCAAAAACAGATCATATATTATGTCACAGGGCAACTCTTAGACAATATAAAGGAGTAGAGATAATACCATGCATCTTATCTGATCATAATGGAATGAAACTGAAAATCAACGATAAAAGAAGGAAGGAAAAATCATGCATCACTTGGAGAATGAACAATAGGTTACTGAATGCTCAATGGGTTTTAGAAGACATCAAGGAGGAAATTAAAAAATTCTTAGAGTTAAATGAAAACTCAGACACAACATATCGGAATCTATGGGACACATTGAAAGCAGTTCTAAGAGAAAAATTCATTGCTTGGAGTTCATTCCTTAAAAAAAGAAAAAACCAACAAATAAATGATCTCATACTTCATCTCAAAATCCTAGAAAAAGAAGAGCAAAACAACAGCAAAAGAAGTAGAAGGCAAGAAATAATTAAAATCAGAGCTGAAATTAATGAAATCGAAACAAAAGAAACAATTGAAAAAATTGACAAAACTAAAAGTTGGTTCTTTGAAAAAATAAATAAAATTGACAGACCCTTAGCCATGCTAATGAAGAGAAGAAGAGAGAGAACTCAAATTACTAGCATACAGGATGAAAAAGGCAATATCACAACAGACACTTCAGAAATACAGAAGATAATCAGAAATTATTTTGAATCCTTATACTCCAATAAAATAGAAGATAGTCAAGGCATAGATAAATTTTTAAGTCATATGATCTGCCCAGATTGAGTCAGGAGGATATAGACAACCTAAACAGACCAATAACAATAGAGGAAACAGAAGAAACCATCAAAAGACTACCAACTAAGAAAAGACCAGGACCGGATGGGTATACAGCAGAGTTTTACAAAACCTTTAAAGAGGAACTAACACCAATACTTTTCAAGCTATTTCAGGAAATAGAAAAAGAGGGAGAACTTCCAAGTACATTCTACAAGGCCAACATCACCCTGATGCCTAAACCAGACAAAGACACTTCAAAGAAAGAAAACTACAGACCAATATCTCTAATGAACCTAGATGCAAAAATCCTCAATAAAATTCTGGCGAATCGGATTCAAAAACACATCAAAAATTGTACACCATGATCAAGTAGGATTCATCCATGGGATGCAAGGCTGGTTCAATATACGGAAATCAATAAATGTTATTCACCACATCAATAGACTCAAAGATAAGAACCATATGATCATATCGATAGACACAGAGAAAGCATTCAACAAAGTACAGCATCCCTTTATGTTCAAAACTCTAGAAAAATTAGGGATAACAGGATCATACCTAAACATAGTAAAAGCAATCTATGCTAAGCCACAGGCTAGCATCATTCTGAATGGAGAAAAATAGAAGGCATTCCCTCTAAAATCTGGAACAAACAGGGATGCCCTCTCTCACCACTTCTGTTCAACATAGTCCTCGAAACACTGGCCAGAGCAATTAGACAGACGAAAGAAATTAAAGGCATAAAAATAGGAAAAGAAGAACTTAAATTATCACTATTTGCAGATGACATGATTCTATACCTAGCAGACCCAAAAGGGTCTACAAAGAAACTATTAGAGCTAATAAATGAATTCAGCAAAGTGGCAGGATATAAAATCAACACGCATAAATCAAAGGCATTCCTGTATATCAGCGACAAATCCTCTGAAATGGAAATGAGGACAACTACTCCATTCACAATGTCCCCCCCAAAAAATAAAATACTTGGGAATCAACCTAACAAAAGAGGTGAAAGACTTATACAATGAAAACTACAGAACCCTAAAGAGAGAAATAGAAGAAGATCTTAGAAAATGGAAAAATATACCCTGTTCATGGATAGGCAGAACTAACATCATCAAAATGGCGATATTACCAAAAGTTCTCTATAAGTTCAATGCAATGCCAATCAAAATCCCAACAGCATTTCTTGTAGAAATAGATAAAACAATCATGAAATTCATATGGAATAATAAAAGACCCAGAATAGCAAAAACAATGCTAAGCAGGAAGTGTGAATCAGGCGGTATAGCGATACCAGACTTCAAACTATACTACAGAGCAATAGTAACAAAAACAGCATGGTACTGGTACCAAAACAGGCAGGTGGACCAATGGTATAGAATAGAGGACACAGAAACCAATCCACAAAACTACAACTATCTTATATTTGATAAAGGGGCTAAAAGCATGCAATGGAGGAAGGATAGCATCTTCAACAAATGGTGCTTGGAAAACTGGAAATCCATTTGCATCAAAATGAAACTGAATCCCTTTCTCTCGCCATGCACAAAAGTTAACTCAAAATGCATCAAGGAGCCTGATATCAAATCAGAGACAAGGCGTCTAATAGAAGAAAAAGTTGGCTATGATCTACATACTGTGAGGTCGAGCTCCAAATTCCTCAATAGGACACCCAAAGCGCAAGAGTTAATAACTAGAATCAACAAATGGGACTTACTCAAACTAAAAAGTTTTTTCTCAGCAAAAGAAACAATAAGAGAGGTAAATAGGGAGCCTACATCCTGGGAACAAATCTTTACTCCTCACACTTCAGATAGAGCCCTAATATCCAGAATAAACAAAGAACTCAAAAAATTAGACAATAAGATAACAAATAACCCAATCAACAAATGGGCCAAGGACCTGAACAGACACTTCTCAGAGGAGGACATACAATCAATCAACAAGTACATGAAAAAATGCTCACCATCTCTAGCAGTCAGAGAAATGCAAATCAAAACCACCCTAAGATACCATCTCACTCCACTAAGATTAGCAGGCATTATGAAATCAAACAACAACAAGTGCTGGCGAGGATGTTGCGAAAAGGGTACACTTGTTCATTGTTGGTGGGACTGCAAATTGGTGCAGCCAATTTGGAAAGCAGTATGGAGATTTCTTAGAAAGCTGGGAATGGAACCACCATTTGATCCAGCTATTCCCCTTCTCGGTCTATTCCCTAAAGACCTAATAAGAGCATGCTACAGGGACACTGCTACATCAATGTTCATAGCAGCACAATTCAAGATAGCAAGATTGTGGAACCAACCTAGATGCCCTTCAATAGATGAATGGATAAAAAAATGTGGCATTTATACACAATGGAGTATTACTCTGCATTAAAAAATGACAAAATCATAGAATTTGGAGGGAAATGGATGGCATTAGAGCAGATTATGCTAAGTGAAGCTAGCCAATCCTTAAAAAACAAATGCCAAATGTCTTCTTTGATATAAGGGGAGTAACCAAGGACAGCGTAGGGATGAAGAGCATGAGAAGAAGATTAACATTAAACAGGGATTAGAGGTGGGAGGGAAAGGGAGAGAGATGGGAAATTGCATGGAAATGGAAGGTGATCCTCAGGGTTATACAAAATTACATACAAGAGGAAGTGAGGGGTAAGGGAAGAATAATACAAGTGGAAGAAATGATTTACAGTAGAGGGGGTAGAGAGAGAAGAGGGGAAGGGAGGGGAGGGTGGATAGTAGAGGATAGAAAAGGCAGCAGAATACAACAGACACTAGAATGGCAATGTGTAAATCAATGGAAGTGTAACTGATGTGATTCAGCAATCTGTATACGGGGTAAAAATGGGAGTTCATTACCCACTTGAATCAAACTGTGAAATATGATATATCAAGAACTATGTAATGTTTTGAACGACCAACAATAAAAAAATAAAAATAAAATTCTGGTAGTGATGACATCAAGAACAAAAGATTGAAGCAGAAGCAACACTGTAATCAAGTTTCCTATGACCCTCTTTCCTTTACCTTTACCTCTAGGTTTTAAAAATAATTAGTTTGTTTTCTATGACACAATGATGAACACTTTAGATATAAAAAGACATATAGAGAATAAGAGATTATAATTTAAGTCTATGGCATGGCTGTACCATACCAACTCACAGAGAAGTATAAAGGTTATCTTGTTGGCTCATTTGAATGAACTCTTTAAAGTTTTTTTTTTTTTTTGAGAGAGAGAGAGAGAGAGAGAGAGAGAGAGAGAGAGAGAGAGAGAGAGAATTTATTAACATTTATTTTTTAGTTCTCGGCGTACACAACATCTTTGTATGTGGTGCTGAGGATCGAACCCGGGCCGCACGCATGCCAGGCAAGCACGCTACCGCTTGAGCCACATCCCCAGCCCCTCTCTTTAAAGTTTTATAGTAAGTGTTTTGTAAAAAGAGAAACATTATTAGAAATACTTTTGACAAATTGAGTTAGATTATAACTAAACTTGGAGTTTCCATGAAGTCAGGAGAATGAGACTAGCAAATAGAGATCCTATTCTGGACTTTTGACTCATGTGTGGAACACCAGGCAACACAAAGTCAAAAGTCTACTTACAATCTCATTTGGATTCAGAGAAAATCCATGAGAGGCTGATCTGTGTATAATACATAGTTCTTTTTTTGGCAAAGCAAAACTGAAAAATACAGATAGATAAACAGGCAGGGAGAGATAGAGATGGAAGAGAGACTCACAGAGAGATTTATAGGACACCATACATACTTATTTATTCCTATTAGTCTGTTTTGCTTGCCCCAAAGGAAAAAAAAAAAGATTATATTATGCCCAAATTGCAGACTATTAAACAAACAGATAGAAACTAAGATGATTTACATAAAAAAGGAAACAATAAGCTCTTTTCACAGCACAAACTGAGAGTTTCATTAAGCAAAGTTGTGGGAAAAGCTACATATATTTTCAATCTCTTGGTTGCTGCAGAATATGTAAATCCCATGCCCCATTACCCCCATACAAGCCAGGGAGATGTTCTTATATAATAGCATTTCATTCATGATTGAATTGACACCAAATGTTTCCCTCTTCACAATATATGCAAGAATTTTTTGAGTTAGGGGCTTTTTGTTGTTGGATCACTAATACTAATCAAATTTCTAATGTAGTTAGGACATAAAAATGAAAAAAGTATCTCATTTGAAATATATGTTAATTATAATATGTTATGATGTCTGTAATGTACTTTAACATACTTTTGCATAGACAGTATGCAATACAACAACATGTTAGCAATCGGTTGCTAAAATCAGGAATTCATATGGGGGATGGGGGTCAGAACTTAATCGGAAACGTCAGACTCGTGAGACAGGTCCTACAAGAATTTTAACTGCTTTTATCACAGTCAACACTGGAGGCCTTACTAATGAGCAAACTGAATGTTACAAAGGAATTTTCACTTATTAGTGTTATTTAAGAAATATGACTTGGTTAAAATATTTAAGAGCTATTCTTTACCTTTATAGGGACCAAGTATAAAATCTAGCAACCTATAAAGCTTGTACTTTTTGTAATGGTGTCCAAGACTTTATGTCTAGACCATTCTGTTTCACCATATTGAATCCAAAGATTCTGGTTGCCTGATAACCTTCTCTACTGTTAAATGAATCCTGTCTCTGGACTATAGAATATTCTCATGGTGGCCTTGAATGAACCTTTGATACAGAGTGTGATGGTAACACCTGATAGTGAGAATATAGGAGAGTAATTAACCCTATCATACTAAGATTTTGTTATGTTCATCAACCAAAAATAACCTAATTGTACACTTGCATAATAATATTGATCTAGAACAGTTCATAATATTGGGCAAGCCATGAACTTTAAAATAAGCTATAGTACAAAAGAGTATAACTATAAAAACAATTGTCCATAGTAACCTTCATTTCCTTCTTTTCGACAATACATTTGATTTTGTTCCCTGCAGTATAACATTAAATTTTTCTTTTGATTTCTTCATGGCTCTATTTATCCAACACAGTTTAATAACCAGATGTTTCGAACATTTTTATGTGTCTGTATACTATTTCTATCATATGAATAATTTCACAGTCTTTACTTGCCTTTCATCTTGAGGTACCTACTCATATAATTACTTTTTTCTTTCTCCCCACAGTCCAAATAATAACCAGGCCTAGTAATTTAGTTAAGACATCAAAAGGCTAGTAAATACAATTTTCCTATGAAGTGTGCATGTGTAGGTATGTCTAACTTTATGTTCTGCAGTTTGTGTGGGGAGTGGAGGAAGAAGATTGGGGGAGGAACAAGAAGGGAGTAAAAAGTCTGATCATTACAGATGGAAATAAATGAATTTATGAAGAAACAAGACTGTGGTGAGATAATTTCCTCTCTCAGGGCCTTATCTGGGGTTTTGAAATATTCCCTGGACTTTTCTTTTTTGGTGCTGAGATTGAACCTAGAGCCTTCAGTATGCTAGGCTTATGATCTAATGCTGAGCTATGCCCCCAGCCCTCTTTCTCTGACATTTTTAGCCTAACCATTTGACAAGTTCTTCATTGCCTTTCTGCTCAAAATTCACATTCCATATTATTGCTTATCTGGGTATCTGTGAAAATAGATACCTAGAGAAGCAATATGAAATGTGAAATTTTTGAGTGCTGACATTATGTTCAAAAAGTTTCAGATTTTGGATTTCTGGATTGGGAATGCTCAACCAGTAAAGTCTATGCAAATTTTCAAAACCTGAAAAACTGTAAAATCTAAAACACTTCTGTTCTTAAGTGCTTTGGATAAAGGTTTTTCAACTTGTATCATCTTTTCTAACCAAACACATTATAATATAAATTATTTTCATTTCCCAAACATGTTCTAAAACTAATTCTAAATGGAGCATAAAGAATGTAGCTTAATATTCAATATAAATACATATTTATACTATACATACATTGTATAATATATAATATGTATGCATATATAAACATATACATTCATATATATTATGTATGTGTATATGTGAATAAATAAATTGTGTTTGTTTCCAATAATTCTGGGTTGGAAATTGGGATTTAGCACTTACAAATGGCATTGCCTTGGGCAAGTCACTTAACATCTCTGTCTCTCTTTTCAAAACAAGAATAATGCCAGTCAGCTTGCATAACTCTTGAGAGGATAAATATTAAATATAATGTGCATAATACATTGCCTGGAACATACTAGAACTTAATAAATGGTAACTATAAGCATCAAGAACTTTATGGGAGCATAATATCTGGTCTATTTTTTTTTTTTTTTGCCTAAATGAAATTGCTGAAAGCAATTTGAAGCTAAACACTGTGCGTTTAAATAAGAGTTGTTGGGGCTTCAATTTTATGCTTTTAAACATTTAATTTTAACTTATAATTATTTCATTTTTACTCATAATTATTTCTACTATTTAATTGAAAAAATTGAATACACATACAGCCAGCAATGGGATTTTTTTCCGTAGTGAACATTAAAATTTCTTTGGATGCTATTACCTAATTTCAAGAAACAATACTTGTTTATTACAAAATTATATGAAAATATCAATATGTAAAATAGCAGAAACAACACTCATAATCCAACCCTATGAATATGTATAATATTCACAGTCATATGTGTGGTATGTGTTTCTAAAAAATATGTGTGTGTTTGGGAATGTAACAAATATTACAACAAAACTAATATGTAGTATGTATTGGTTTGTAATATACCTCAATTTATTTTACAATTATACTGAATTTTGGACATTAAATTTTTTTTTAGCTAGACCCTATTTGAAATAATGACCTTATCTGTAGTAAGAAGTTGTGATATGCTGCCCGTATTTCCCTAAAGAAATGAAGGACTTATTTTCCCAATTTCAACAAGTGCTGCTGATTGACTGCCTTCAACTGTCACCAAATACTTTAGAACAGATGATTTATAAATAACAGAATTTATTGCACACAGTTCAAGAGCTTAGAAGTCCATGATAGATCAAGATGCAGTAGATTAAGTGTGTAGTGAGAGCCCCTTTCTCTAAGATTACATCTTCTATTTATGCTCACATAGTAGAAGGGGAGGGATGATAGTTCTCTAAAACACTCTTTATAAAGGCACTAAACCCATTCACGAGGGCAGTGCCTTCATAACCTAATCACCTCACAAAGACCTTACTTTCTAATAACACTGCTGTGATGATTATGTTTCAACATAAGAATTTTGGAGGGGCACAGACATACAGGTCACAGCAGTCACCACTATGACAATTGACATGGCTAAAAGGATTCATCTTTCTCAAGTTTACACTTCCTTTCCCAAGAAACACATATCCAGTGTGTGACCTAAAATAGGGTTGCAAATGCCTGATCTCCTTTTCCCACTTCATAACACTGGAAGGGTCATTGCCACTTCAGAAATCACTAAATGATCAGCTGAGGCATTGACTGAGATTGCATTACAGGCTCAACTTTTCCCTTTGTTCTATACAACTGGCCCCAAGAATATTCCCAAATAAATATTCTGCATGCTCGGTTTTATCTCAACAACTACTGCTGAGAAACCAACCTTTGACATTATCTTTAAATAAAACCTAAACATTTGGCACTAATTTCTACAATGCTGTTGTTCTAAATGTTTCCGTAGTGTAGGGGCAAAACTTCCTATAATAGTATGCCTGTTTTCTTCCTATTCCTCCTTTATTAAATACTTGGGGACTTAAAGTAAGAAACATTTGGAAGAATGAATGTGGGGTAGACTCCCTGACTATCTCCCAAGGTTCAAACATACCTGTCTTTGGCCACTGAGTTTCTCAAAATCATCTCATCTTTTGCCTTAGTCATACCTGAAACTCTGTTGTCTGAAAACCTCTTTCAACAGAAGGTGCCCTTCTTACCACACCCCAAGTTTCCTTCCAGGTCAACTAAATACCAAATTCATTAAGAAAATGCACATTTTCTGAAGCACTTGAAAAACAATTAGAGCAAAACATATTTGTATCTCTTTAATTTGTAGCACCAAATGGCAAGGGGCTTTGAAGCACTATACTACTATATCCTTATTGATTTCATCTCAGATATGAAAATTTGATTTATTTACACTGCAAAAAATAGCCATAATGATTAACTGTTTTTTCAAGTATCCTATCATTTTTTTTTACTAAGGATAATTGCTATGATTAACAAGAGGAACCTCCATACAAACCTATTTAATCATCTAAAATTAATATTTGTCTTGAAGAATGACTTTATTTGTTTACTTTGACATATAATATAAAGTGCCACTAGTATATTACAGCAAAATGAAAATGTGGAAAACAAGTAATACAGAGGTTAGCATAACTATCATAGAGGATTCTTAAAGAATATAGAATAAGTGGAACTACACAGTTGAGATTTATTATTTACTAAGATATGAAAACATGCTTTTTAAATTCTGATGACTAAAATATGACTTAGAGTTTGCTATGCTGGTTTTACAGATGATCAAACTGAGGATCACAGAACTTATGTAGTTTACAAATAATATATAAGGCAAGGCTTTCGGTGCCCGACTTCAGACAAAGCTCATGCTGTTTCTAGAAATATGAGGAAATGCAGAAAAAAATGTTAACACATTATAAAAATGTCTCTATATTTGAGAAGAGGGTACAGTAACAAGATTGCAATCACAGTTTTCTTCAGTGCAATACCAGTTCTTGTTATGAATAAAAGCTCATATTTAGATATTTCATTAAAGAGTTGACAGAGAAAAACACAGGATAATAAAAAAAAAAGGAATGAAATAAGGTAATGACCAAATGTGTCCTGTTTATCAGTGCTGAAAAATCCTTATTTTTACATGTTTATAAAATTCATTATATTTCTCTTGATGTACAATAAAAGAAAATGAATATTTATGCTCCTTTTTATTACTTTCTAAATGACAAAAGACATGGTATTCTGTGCCTTCATTCTCATTCTAGTTCTTAAAATTCACAATTACTTACATAACACTACCAATAAGGAAACAGAATTAAAACAAAGAGTAAGCCATATTTATAAGGTATTTATCGTATAAAGAAATAATATTTTGTTTACACACTGACTTCTTTTGAAAACCTTTCTACTATCTGCTCCCTCCAGCTTGAAGTACTGACTGTAGGTCTATTGGTAACATCCCCAGCATTCCCTTCTGCAGCAACCATGGGAATAGGGTGGAAATTCCCATCCACCTTGCCACAATAACTGGTTCAGGTGTGGGTTAATGACATAAGCTATTCTAATCAGAGAGAAGCTCAAAACTTTCATTTGAAGGTCAAGAGAGGAAATTCTTAATCCCTTTAAATATAATGTGTTATGCAAAAAAGTGTGTTCTGCAACTGCTATGAGAATGTCAAATGGAAAAAGTTGAACAACGAAGCAAGAAACATCAGCATCCTATGCTTGAGGCCCACAATATTTCTACTACATATGCTAATAAATTTCCATTCTAAATTAAGTAACTTTGAATTGAATTTTCTACTATTTGCAATTGAAGATATTGTCATAATCTAAAGGAATCCCATGTTTGTACCCAATCACAGGATCTATTATATCATATTCCAATAGCCAGTTTACTTGTTCCTCTTGCTAAATAGATTATAAACATGTTAACCTAAGGTTTTCCAAGAAAGAACCCATAAGCCTAGTAATTCAGCTTGTGAAGAACTGATACTTAATTTCCTCCTTTCTATAAAGTGACCATACATCAAATTTATTCTGGAAAATAAGTTTACAATTTGTTGTTTGGAATTATTAAAAATGGCATCCAATTTTCATTATTAAAGATCTCAAGCCAGGCATGGTGGCCCACACCTATAATCCCAGTGGCTTGGGAGGCTGAGGCAGGAGGATCGCAAGTTCAAAGCCAGCCTCAACCAAAGCAAGGCCCTGAGCAACTCAGTGAGACCCTGTCTTTAAAGAAAATACAAAAATAGGACTGGGGATGTGATTCAGTGGTCATGGGACCCTGAGTTCATTCCCCAGTACCCCCCCCCCAAAAAAAAAGGTGTTGTGATTTAGGCAATAAATTATATAATAGGCTGTAAGCTGATTTTAAAAAAAAAAGGTCAGTATAACAGACAAGTTCCTTAAAAATGCTCCCTAGCTACAATAACTTTGTAGATAGTAGGAACTAACATTATAGAATTATAGCTCTCACTTCCATCTTCGATTTACCTAGTTTCCCTTTATTACATTCTTTAGAATCTCTTACCAAGCAAACTGCCAAGAATTGATGAATAAGGTTGCAGGATAAGATGATTGAAAAAGTAATTGTGCTTGTCTTTTAAAATTAAACAGATACATTTTACTTTTATAGATGGTAAGTATGACTATATTCCTAATGTCTAGATTTCCTCACCCTAGAAAAGCATTAAAAGTAGTGTGTACTGAAAAAACTTTTGATATTAGAAAATGACCTAGAATAATCAAGATTCCCAGGCAGGAAAAAAAGACAGAATTGTAATATACACTGAGGGATTTATTTTCTGTATACTCACAAGCCTCCAAAGACTCCTGAACCATCAGGAAGAATAGAGGAACCCTGAAAAATGTGGAAAACTGGATTATCCAATTCCACAGAAGAAAGGCTCTGAGCAATATTTTATTGACTTAGAAAAAAGAGACAAAATTTATTTCTTGTGCTTTTGGAGT
The DNA here is from genome assembly GCF_964194105.1 of Spermophilus citellus. Classification (NCBI taxonomy): domain Eukaryota; kingdom Metazoa; phylum Chordata; class Mammalia; order Rodentia; family Sciuridae; genus Spermophilus; species Spermophilus citellus. Next base: position 25,957,917 of record NC_138190.1, read on the forward strand.
CAAGAAATAATTCAATTGGTTTGATCCATAAGGCAATAAAAGAGTATTCTTCTAGAATATTTTCTTCCTAACAATCTTTAGATTCAATGCTTAAAACTAAAATTAATTCTTAAAGATAGAATTTGAAAATTCAATAACATGACTGGATAGTAATAATATTTTACAGTAAGCAGTAGCTTTTCTAATAGGAAAAATATAATTGACATGTACAATTTATGATGATAGTGAAAATAGTTACATCTCAGCTTTAGAGAATCTGAAGATCAGTTACATATTCCATTCCTCCAAAGAATTATAGGCCACCTGATGTTAAAACAGATAGAATCGAGGGGGAAAATAAGGAAACCAAAACAAGTTTTAGCATTCAGATTATATGTTAAAAGGCAAAACCAATAAACAAAAGGCACTTGAAAAATACAAATACCTCAGTCTTATGGAATGTATTGTTATACAAAGGTTATGTAAAATAATTAGGAGTATACCAGGAGATTAAAAAGACAAAATGATTCAAAATAGTTCACCCTGACCTTTCAAAAATTTTAAAATCACAACTAATAAATTAAAGAATCTTCTAAATGTTAGGAAAATATTATATATTTTCTTTTAAAGAAACAAGATTTAGGTAGATAGAGCTAAATAGTTATATATGAGGATAAATTTGTATGCCTTAAATATTGAAGAAGTTTAATACAAAGATTTAAAAGCATATATGAGGAAATTTGGAAGTTGGTTGAGAAAGGGATATTTCTAATTAATTTAGGACAAATTACTATTTACTTTACAATTTACCTAAGCTTTAAGGGTCAGAGAAGATAAAGTAAAACATGAATCCTGGTTATTAAAAAAAATGGAAAGACTAAGACTACTGAACATTTGTGATTATAATCTTTATGCTCCATATGGGAAAAGATGTTTGCTATTCAGTAAAGAGGTATTAAAGTAAATAAATGAAAGAAACAATTAAATCAGAAAAATCTACCTAAGATCTTTTATTTCATATGGTAAGTTATTTTTAGGGGAAAAATAGTACTATAATCAGAAACATAAGGACACTTAATTATAGGCCCAGAGAACATCTGACACACTGACAAGTGGCATTCTCCTGACCCTCTTGACTGTACATATCTACTATTTTTTTGAACTCCCTCCACAATAAATCTTTATACAGGTACTATTTCATTAATATATTATGCTTTTTAGAAAATAAAATACAAACTTAAAATAATAAGATAAAATAAGTATAAACAGAATTTATGGTTCCTTACATATCCCCATTGAACTTCTCTATAATTAAACACTGAAAGAATAGACAAAACTTTCCATTTTAAGCAGAATGTAAAAAGTTGTGTGATTTCTGACCTTTAGACTTTATAAAGTCTAAGTGCTAAAATGTATTCAGGCATTTTAATGTCTAAATATTGCCATATATTGTGTACTCCTCTTTAAAACTGTCATAGAAAGTTTAATAATTAACCAATATTTTAAATATAAATATAGTAATACATTTTTATAAAGAAGGCTGATTTTGTAGAATGCTGTATAAAATTCTTTCCCTCAGATAATTCATTCTAGAGAAAGCCTAGTTACTTGGACCCTGATAGGTACATTGTGGTGAGAGGTACAAATGTCAGCCTGGTAACAACTTCACAAATTATAGACATGGTGCTAAGAGAAAAGATTTCTGAAAGATTAATTTGGTAAAAACATATGTAGAGAATTCAAGTGTCTCAGAGACATGTAAATCTAAGACAACATTCTCTAAACTATGCTTCAACATGGTCTACAAAAATGTTTTATCCAAGAAATGACTGAGAAATGCTGAGTTAAGCAATGGTAATAGGCAGGACTTTTCAGTGACCTGGGTATGGAGACGTACATGGTCCATCACTATGGTAAGAAAGGCCATGCACATGTTTCATCTTATTTTACCTTTTCTTATGGACTACTTCTCAATACCTAATGGATTTAGTGCTCTGAAGAACTGATTGGGGAATGTTGAAAACTTCTATTACTTAGGAACGATATAGTACATTTCCTAGTTAAGACTTAAACCATTCTATTGAGGCGTGATTGACATAAAGCTATAATTTTTAAGAAAATATTTTTAGTTGAGGATGGACATAATGCCTTTATTTTTTATTATTTTTATGTGGTACTGAGGATCAAATCTAGTGCCTCACATGTGTGAGGCAAGCGCTCTACCACTGAGCTATGACCCCAGCCCCAGGAAACATTTTTTTTTTTGCTTTACTTATTACTGTTTTTTTATAACTTTTAAAATTTGTTTTACTTAATTATATATGACAATAGAATGCAATTATGTACTTCGATATATCATAAATACATAGGATATAATTTCTCATTTTTCTGGGTGTACAGGTTGTAGAATCACATTGATCATACAGTCACATATATACATAAAGTAATAATGTCTGTTTCATTCTGCTATTCTTCCTATCCCCACATCCCCTCCCCTCCACTCCCTTCACTTCCCTCTACCTAATCTAAGGTACTGCTATTCTTCTCTAGTGCCCCCTGCCTTGTTGTGAATTAGCATCTGCATATTAGAGAAAATATTTGGCCTTTGTTTTTTTGGGGGGATTTGCTCATTTCACTTAGTATGATATTATCCAATTCCATCCATTTACTGGCAAATGCCATAATTTCATTCTTCTTTAAGGCTGAGTAATATTCCATTGAATATATATATCACATTTTCTTTATCCATTTATCTATTGAAGGATACCTAGGTTGGTTCAATAGTTTAGCTATTGTGAATTGAGCTGCTATTGACATTGGGGTGGCTATATTACTGTAGTATGCTGATTTTAAGACCTTTGGTATAAACCAAGAAGTGGGATAGCTGGGTCAAATGGTGGTTCCATTCCAAGTTTTCTGAGAAATCGCCATACTGCTTTCCATAGTGGTTGTACCAATTTGAAGTCCCATAAGCAATGTATGAGTGTGCCTTTTTCTCCCCACATCCTTGCCAATATCTATTTGCCAGTATTCTTGATGATTTCCATTCTCACAGGAGTGAGATGAGCTCTTAGAGTAGTTTTGATTTTGATTTGCATTTCTCTAATTGCTAGAGATGTTGAACACTTTTTCATATATTTGTTGATCAATTGTATTTCTTATTCTGTGAAGTGTCTGTTCAGTTCCTTAGCCCATGTATTAATTGGGTTATTGTGTGTGTATGTGTGTGTGTATTAAATTTTTTGAGTTGTTTATATATCCTAAAGATTAATGCTGTATCAGAGGTGCATGTGGTAAGGATTTTCTCCCAATCTCCTCACATCATTGATTGTTTCCTTTGCTGAAAAGAAGCTTTTTAATTTTCATCCCATTTATTGATTCTTGATTTTACTTCTTGCACTTTAGGAGTCTTGTTAAGGAAGTCGGAGCCTACACCAACATGGTGAAGATTTGGGCCTACTTTTCTTCTATTAGGCACAGGGTCTCTATTCTAGTGCCTAAGTCTGTGTGATCCACTTTGAGTTGATTTTTGTGCAGGGTGAGAGATAGAGGTTTAACAAATTGTGCTGGAAAAACTGGAAATCCATATGTAGATGTACATTTTTAATGTACACAAGTTGGTGAGTTTGGAGATAAGTATACCCCTGTGAAACTATGTATAATGTAGGTCATAAACCAGTGCATCACCTCCAAATTTTTCTCCCATCCTTTTTATTATTAGCATTCTGTGTGATAACAACAATTAATATATTACCTACCCTTTAGCAAATTGTTAAGTATGCAGTAAAATATTGTTATATATAGGGCTTATATCATACATTAGGTCTGTAGGACTTGTTCATCCCATATAACTGAAACCTAGCCAAAATCTTTACTCATTATTTTCTATTTTTTACAGCATAAAGTAGCCATCTGAGATTAAGAGAGGAAAGATGGATAATTGTTGTTGGAAGAAGTGGTGAGGAAGAGAAAATATCTGGGAGCTTTGGCCTTGGGGTAGTGCTGCAATGAGGAAATGGTAGTGACTAAGTAAACACTGAGGGTTGTGGTTGGGAGCTCAGGAAGCTCATCTCAAGGACAGAAAGGACATTATTAAAAAGGCAATGTTGGCAAGAAAGAGAAATTTAGTCTTTAAAATGTTTTCTACTAAAGTACCATATTACTTATTTTCCTATTTGATCAAGAGAAACTTTGTCTTTGAAATACTTTATACCAAATGTGCTATATTACTTATTTTCCTATTTGATTATCATGCTAGAATTTTTCACACTTTTATTGCTTAGTCTATATTTTCCCTTGAATTTGGTGGATGTGCTTGAGTCTTGATGATTTAGAATATACAAACTGATGACCTGATACTATGAGTATTGATACAAATTGACCTCTACAGATTTTGTCAGGCTATTTCAGCTATTATGAAGACTACTTTTACTTTCTTCAATGTAAAAGTATTCAGGGGCAAAGCAATAAAAATCAATAATATATTTTTCTTAATTTTATTTCCTTGATATCTGAAATAAATTTAAATGGGTAACATATCATTATCCAGTGGTACTAGTTACAGTAACAGCAATATTCTATATTCATGCTGCCCATTATGGTGGCCACTAGCTTCCTGTGGCTACTAAGCATTAGAATTGCAGCCAGTATGAGTGAAGAACTGATTTTTTAAATTTTAATTAATATGTATTAAGTAACCATGGATGACTAATGGCTACTACACTGGACAACACAGATTCAGAGAATTATGTACAGCACATGTGGTTAATAAGGAAGTTATTTCTTGATAAGAGAGAAGGAAATATAAGCATTGTATTTTAATTTCCTTCTTCACTTACACTGTTTTCAGTGACCTTTGTATGATATGATTATAAAGTAAAATAATTGATATCTACCACTAAATATTAATAATAGGGTTATTCTTTTACATTTAACTTCTATGCCATCTTTGCAGTGAGAAAACTAAGAAGATAGAAAAACAAATCACTTTCAGTTAAAATGACATAAGTTAAAAGGAGAAAAATATTCATTAGTTAAGAGTATCATGGCAAGCATAGGCAGTAGACAATATCTATTCTTTCCTTATTAAATAAGGAAAATAATCCAAATTTTGTTCATCAGAAAGCCACAAATATAGAAGCACATCTACTCCATTAAAATACTCAATCCTCCCATGATCCCTTGAAGTTAGGAGTGGTCATGTGACATGATTTCCACCAATGCAGTATTACAGACCTCTTCTATGTGAGGCTGACAGAAAAGTTTTTGTTATCCTAGTAAATAGGAGCAGACACAGCTGGAACATGCTTTACTCTCACCATTTCCCCTTCTTTCATTTTAAAAACAGACATAGTGTCTGGAGGCAGATTAACCATCTCAAGACCACAGGAAAGAAAGTCACAATTTGAGGATGTCTAGGGATGGAGAAAGGAGTTTGAACACATGGTTTTATAGTTTATACCAACCCAGCATACATAATTCTGGAATTTTCGTCTGTGAGAATAATAAACTCCCTTTTGGATAAGCCACAGTAGTAAGGATTTTGTCACATCCATGTGGTGAGCCGTTTCTGCGGACTGTGGTCGCCATTACAAGATGGCGCTGGCTCCGCTGTGGTCTGTAACAAACAACTCCTTATTTGGGAGAGTTGGCGCATGGTTTTTTAACACCCTATGAGAAAGCTCCACGTGGCAGCTTCGCATTGGGGCTTGAGATGCTTTATTAAGGCTGGGAGAGGCATCCGAGAGGAAGAAGAAGAAATATCAAGGACCTGAATAAACGGCTGAAAGAAGATTCCTGTTGTTGCGTCTTCCTTGCGGGCAAGGGGGTCGCGACAAGTGGTGCCGAGACCCAGGAACCAGAACTTTCAGTCGTCAGGGGTGGTGCACCGGATAGTCCCAGGTAAGTGGGACCCGCGACCAAAGCGGGGATAGTCCCAGTAAGTGGGATCCGCGACCAAAGCGGGGTCAGCTCCTCTACAAAGAAAGAGAGAGCCTCATATTTTACTAATTTTGCCTAGTTTGCATAATCACTTCCCTGCTGACTCAAGGTCACGGACAGGGAATGAGATTGGTGCCACCGGAGGGAATTGTGCTTGTTTGTCACTTTCACTTTTGTTTTCTGTGTTTCTTTTGTCGTCTGTGTCTTTTGTTTTCTGTGTTTCTTTTGTTGTTGTGTCATGGGTGCCGCATCTTCAAGTCCGCTTCTCCTGGCCCTAGATGGCCTGTTACGTTCCAAGGGCCTGGAAGTGAAGCATCGTACCTTACAGAGATTTTTACAGAAGATAGATATTGCTGCACCGTGGTTTGCATTTTCGGGAAGCCTTACCATACTTAGTTGGGATAAATTAGGCAAAGATCTTGACTTTGCTTCTGAGCAGGGCATATTAGAGGGCGGGGTGATACCCCTTTGGAGAATAGTCCGTAGTTGCCTCACAGAGGACAGATGTCATGACGCACTTACTAAAGGACAGGAAGTTCTAGAACAATTACATGAGGAGAAATCAGAGACGGCAGGAAGTGAGGTATCTCGGGAGGATGGAAGTGTGCGGAGCGTGAAACAGGGGAAGAGGCGATTGTATCCAGATCTCAGTGCGCTGCGCACACCTCCATGTGAAAGTGGGTCAGAGGAAGAGGAGAATGAGGAGGAGGAGCTTGGGAGGCTGTCTCGCCAGCTAGGGAGTTTAGCTGTAGGAGAAGGGAGCAAAGATAAGCAGGGGCTCAAGAAATGTGATCCTCCGGATCCACCGCCGTATGGTGGGGGTGTTTCGGGGAGAGCTTTCCATGCTCAAACATGGAAGGCTCTTCACGCTGAGATGGGTCTTGCTTATCCAGTTTTTCAGGACGATAATAGAGGAAGATTCCATGAGCCTTTAGATTTTAAAATTGTGAAGACCCTGGCGGAGTCTGTGCGCACTTATGGGGTGGATGCCGCCTTCACACTAACTCAGGTGGAGAGTCTGTCTAGATACTGTATGACTCCCTCTGATTGGGCTAGCCTTGTTCGGGCTTGTGTTTCCCCAGGTAAATATTTGGACTGGAGAACATTTGTGTTAGAGGGCGCAATAGAACAGGCCGCCCAAAACCATGCGGCGGGACATCCTCATTGGGATAAGGACATGCTTTTGGGGCAAGGTAGATTTGCTAATCAACAGACAGGATTCCCTCTTGAGGTATATGATCAAATTAATAACATTTGCATTCGGGCATGGAAGTCACTTCCAAACAGAGGAGAGGTATCTGGTAATTTGACCAAGATTATACAAGGCCCTACAGAACCCTTTTCAGACTTTGTAGCAAGGATGGTGGACGCCGCTGGAAAGATTTTTGGGGATCCTGATAGAGCCATGCCCCTTGTTAAGCAATTGGTCTTTGAGCAATGCACCAAGGAATGTAAAGCAGCAATCGCTCCTTATAAGAACAAAGGCATAGAAGCATGGATGAAGGTGTGTAGAGAGATTGGAGGACCTTTAACTAATGCAGGTCTTGCAGCTGCTGTCCTTCGGATTGCAAAAGGGGGCGGTCCTGCCGCCGGAACGTGCTTCCATTGTGGTCAACCCGGTCATGTCAGACGTGAATGTCCCAAAAAAGACAATTTTACTGGACCTCCTCACGGTGGCCCTTCCAATGGCTTTCGTCTACCGGGGTTGTGTCCAAGATGCAAAAAGGGGAAGCATTGGGCAAAAGAGTGTAGATCAGTGAGGGACATTCATGGACAACCTATTTCAGCTGGGCCAAAAAACGGCCGACGGGGCCCTCGACCCCAGGGCCCACAAATATATGGGGCAGTGGAGAATGTTACACCCGAACCCGAGACATGGCCATCTCTATACAAAAACAAAAGGGGGGAATAGGAGCTGAATATACTCCTAAAGAACGCCTGTCCTTAGCTCTCTTTACCATTAATTTTTTGAATTTGGATATTCACGGTCGCTCTGCGGCCGATAGACATGTGTCCCCTCAGCCCTCTGTGATTGGCTATGTTAAGTGGAAAGATGTTCTTACGGGCCAATGGAACGGCCCCGACCCCGTGCTGACATGGGCACGAGGATCTGTATGTGTTTTTCCCCAGGATCGCACGGAACCATTGTGGGTCCCTGAACGCCTGACAAGAAGAGTCTTGACGCCAGCTACTCAGCAACAAGAAATACCACAGCAATCCCGTGATAAGGATCTTCATTCTGCTGAGCGCTCTGGCTCTGGTGCTGGTGCCGATGACATGGACGACACCAATGCAGTGGTGGGCAGCGGCACGGGCTTGGCCAATGCCGATGCCGGTTCATGATTTAATGATTCCAGGAATGCCTCCCGTATCATTGGCGAATATTTGGCCGGAAATTGGTCCAGATAAAGCTATGATCATACAAGCTCTTGCAGCTTTAGAAAATGGCATCTCACCTCAAGTCTGGCTTGCGCAGATTAAACAGTAAATCTTTGACATGGTCGTTGCACCCCAAGTTTTATGAACATTGCACTGGGATCGACATGTCTTTCTTTGTTATTCTCTTAGTGTTGGAAAGCTCTTGCACTCTGCCGGCTTTACTGCCATTGCACGCAGATGGGTTTCCACACTAGTGCTTTTCTATCGCCTTAAGACCCGTGCCTTTCTTTTAGGGTGTTGCCAACTTGTTTGTTGTCGTATTTCTATACAGCCACAGTTCAGCCTCAGTCATCCCCCTTCGTCCACCATCATCACGATACAGGATGCGAGGCAAGGCACTGCACTTGAGTGATCCTTGAAGTGGACCTCAAGGAGAGCATGTCCTATTGCATGCGGGTTAGACGCGTCCACGCCCCGTCCCACGAAAAAAGGCGTCGGCTGATATGGCCTCAGATCTGGGGAAGGGCCCTCCTTGGGGCTGAGCCATACTATGCAGCCACTTCTGCACAGTGGGATAGGACCTCTACTCTCGCCTGTATTGTTTTTGGAAAACAAAAGGGGGAACTGTGGTGAGCCGTTTCTGCGGACTGTGGTCGCCATTACAAGATGGCGCTGGCTCCGCTGTGGTCTGTAACAAACAACTCCTTATTTGGGAGAGTTGGCGCATGGTTTTTTAACACCCTATGAGAAAGCTCCACGTGGCAGCTTCGCATTGGGGCTTGAGATGCTTTATTAAGGCTGGGAGAGGCATCCGAGAGGAAGAAGAAGAAATATCAAGGACCTGAATAAACGGCTGAAAGAAGATTCCTGTTGTTGCGTCTTCCTTGCGGGCAAGGGGGTCGCGACACATCCAGCCAAGGACCATCTTAAGAGTATAACTGGAAAAAGTCCTTTAATTACTAAAATTCTTAAGAGTGTCTAAAAGTATAATTGTTTTTGCTTTATGTAATACATTAACTAATAGGATCCTTTCATTTATCACTGATCAAAACCAGGCATAAATTGGACTACATGTAACAGTTAAAGTAAACACATATGAATATACCCCATAGCATATTCTAAGTGCTAAGTAAAACTAGTCATTCATGAAGATAAGTGATGAACAATATTTATAATGCATTTAGTATGTTCTTAGATGCTATGACAAATACAATATCATAATTGCCTTTAAGTAAATTTAAATGAATTTCAAGGGGTAAAACATAAAAATTAAAAATTTACATGATAATAAATGTTTGAAAAGACAAATTTCAAGATACCAAAGTTTTACAAGAAAATATAATTAACAGACAGCATAATTTTGTAGCTAATTATTGATTAAAATGAACAATAAATATTAGAGTTATCAAGACAAATCTCATCAAGAAGCCTGGAATAAATCTCAAAGGCTTCAATGCTCTCACTGACTAGACAACTCTATTTCTGATCATTATAATCAACTACAAGGAGTGTGAATTCTAAAGTCATTGGTGTGGGCACTTTATAATTGGATTTGGTTGAAACTCACACCTTGAAATGGTTGCATGGTTATCATCTAAAAGATTTCCTAATGCTAAAAATGAAGTATATTCTCATTTTGATTTAGAGAACAATTTTACTGAAAAATATCATTATATATAGTTTCTTGCCTGCTTGCATTCTTTGCAACTACTGTGACCTGCCCCTAATAACCCTCCTCTTCAAAGGCTACTTAACTCCTATTATAAAACTTAAAAAAAAAAAAATCAAACTTGGGTATGAGTGGTAAAGTGACAGTCTAATTTTTATGTCAAATTTTCAAAGGTTACTCTTGGTTCAATCTGTGGAAGGTTTTTATGATTTTCATATACAATGAAATGACAGAAATCTTCACTGTAACAAAGTGGCTAAAATTATTTTTCCTTTCACTACAATCTAGGGTACTTTATGTTTAGAAAAAAAGAAATGAAGGAGTTAAGTGTAAATTATTTTCTATCTCCACTTTTTAAGGTATAAAATAAACTCAATTTCTATCTATATGAGTCCTCCCTTATTCATGGGGGATATGTTCTATGATCTCCAGTGGAAGTCTAAAACCACAAATAGTACTAAACCCTATAATTTATGTCTTTCCAGCTTAACAAAGTACGTTCTTGGTGGCCATAGCTTTTACTGTTTGAGATGTGACAGCAAAACTAGCATGAATTTTTCTTTCTTTTCCATTTTATTTTTTATTAGTATATTATAATTCTACATAGTAATGGGATTCATTGTGAGGTATTTGTATATGCACAAACCTAATTTGATCAATTTCATTCCTCAGCACTTCTCCTTTCCCTCCCCTCCTCCCTCCTCCATAATCTCCTACCTTTACTCTACTGGCTTTCCTTCTAGTTTGTAAAAATTATTTTATTATTTGTTGAGGGATATTTATTTATTTATTTATTTATATGTGGTGCTGAAAATTGAACCTAGTGCCTCACACATGCTAGGCAAGTGATCTACATCTAAGCCACAACCCTAGCCCTCTCTTCTATTTTTTTTAAATATCTTTTTGTTTCCTCATAATTTCACAGATGGTATTTCACTCTTACCATAGCAACCTCAATGTGCAAGTTTTTCTTTCATTATTAAGTTGAGAACTTCCACCTTTTCATTTAAAATAAGCACTTGGCTTATCTTTGCCATACTCAAATTGTAGCATCACTTCTCTTGATCTTTGAGGCCATTAATAAGTAAATGAAGGGTTACCTGAACAAAAGCACTGAAATATCTCCCTGGACAGTTCAGTTCATCTGAAATTGAGCTTAGTGACTAAAAGGCAGGTAACATATACAGAATGGGTACAGTGGACAAAGGGATGATTCCCATCCCAGATGGTATGGAGCAAGAAGATGGCACATAATTTTATCATGTTACTCAGAATGGTGTGTAATGTGAAAGTTTAGCATTGTTCATTTATGAAATTTTATATGTAACACTTTCAGACCGTGGTTGATTGCAGGTAACAAACTGCAAATAAAGGGGAAGTACTGTGTATGCTTTTGCTCCAACTGAATTTTCTTAATTTCTAGTTAGAGGGAACTATGTCAGGAAAAATCAGGACATTTCTATTCTTGAGACAAATAATACATAAAAAACAGAATATATACTTTTCTTGACAAAATCATGTGAGATATAAAATTCTTGAATAAGAAGGTACACAGAATTTAAAATATAAAGATAAAGGAGTCTGGAAGCATGTGTGAATTACTAAAATAATATTCAAAGTTACATTTATAAATTGAGTAAAAAATTGATTCAAAACAACTAAATACCCCATTATATTTAGTGAATTCATGAAGGATGACAAAAATAGTCATGTCCAATTTCTTCTCTTTGAAATTAATGCATCTATAACTACTTTGGAAATTACTGAGCAATTTTGTTAGTTTTCAAAATTTAAAAACATTAGAACATATGCAAAAATCAATATTCATTCCCAGATTATTGAATAAAAATCAACAAGATACATAGAAGGAGAAAAATAACTTAATTTTCTTCTATATGAGAAAGGCAGGCACATATTTAGAGGTAGAAAATAAATATATGATTGATCCATTCGTATATGTACATATTGAAACTATAGTAGCACTTCTTTCTCTTATGGCAAAGACTATCCTCTTCTTCCTGATGTTTCCCTTAAAGAGGATGCACTCTAAATTTGGAGACTTTACTATCCTTAATTTTAATCTCTAAGAACAGTACTCTCACCAGAAAGAATTCACCAGATGTATGAAAACTTGGTCTTATACCAAAGGCCTTTAAAAGGCAGTTTATACATTTCTAAATAATCTGCCTGACACTGTAAATCAGATGTCTTCAAAATATATATTTGAGGGAGGATAGAAAACACTAGAAGCATTTAATTGCAGAATATTAAAATATCTACTCCCATATAGTACATATATCACTTTAATATAAGGAATCATATACAGAAATGTGTAGATGTGCAAAAACACTTTTACTAATGATGAGTAATCACTGCCTCATCTCTTTCTCAACTAATTATTTATTACCATAGACAAGGAAATCAAATTTAAATCCAAACTCTTACTCCATTGTCTCTTTCCCAGTTCATTTCCTTATGGACCCCTACCTGTCTCTAATGTGCTTTGTTAACATGGGTTTGTGATAGTAGGAGCAAATGTGACTCCATTTTGTTTTATGACTTCATCCTGTAAAACAACCATGCCAAGTAGAAGAGTCATGACTGGAGCAAGATGTTCTTTTCCTTTTCTATAGAAACCTTTAAGAACACGGAACTACCTAATGGGGTATTGTTTCTGTAACTAGGGTAACAGGGCTCTATTTCTGTAACTGGAGTGACTGGGCTAACTGTGATTGGTTAGGCTTTCCTCCGCTTGACTGCACTGTCCCGCTTCTGTAACCTGGCTTGCTTGCATTGGCTAGACCCCCTGAACATCCCTTTTGCGGTTTTCAGGCTTATAAGGAGTGCCCTTGCAATCGTTCGGGGCTGATCAGGGGAACAGCTTTATGTTCTGGTCAGCCGCCACTGGTGTGCTTCAATAAAGGCTTGATTCGATTATACGTGAGTGGTCTGGAAGTCAGTTTATGAAACCCTGGGACAAAGCTTTAACTATAACAGGTTCCAAAGACAATTTGTTGAATGAAGAAATAAAAGAAAAACCACCCATGTCCCTATTAACTATCATTCCCCTAACATTAAGGTTACTTAAAACTATATCACAGCACATTATAAATTTAATTGCAGACTAGAAGGATCCAAAGTTATGGTGAAATATGAAGCTCAAGAGGCAAGACTTATGATTTAAGGCATAAAAACATAATTTCAAAAAAAATAAAAGTAATTTAATTACCCATATTACTTATTTGTAAAGAAAGAGATCTCAGATTTTAGGTACCTTTTTGAAAATAATAAAATCCGTTTATAGAAAGGAGTTATAACTATATTCAAGCAAGAAAATTTGTAAGTAGAATTCACTATTTAAAAAAAATGACAAACTTTAAAAAAAATCCCAGTGGTATCTCATTGAAAACACACTATACTTGTTTTTCATCAGAATTCATGTGAATACTATGATTCAGTTTTGTGTGATGAGATTTTGACAGAAGACTTTACAGTGAATTGAATTGAACTGTAATAAGATATGCATTTTTATGCATGACTTTGAAATATGTGGTTGAGTATAGCATGTTTATCTTTAAGCAAAAATGAAGGTACGGTATCATTTTCCATAAAAATTTTGTTATGAGACTTAGAAAATGGGATTTGTGTGTGTGTGCATTTGCAACTCTGTGATTTTTTTTTTATTTAAGGGGAGCTTAATTCTGTCATGACCACAGGGTATAAAGTAAGTAATATTACTGACATTGACATATCTTTACATCCTTCAGTGAAGATAACAGTGAACTTGGCTCCTACTAGGTAAGAATAGAAAATTGTGTAGATGTGGAGCAGTGATCTACAGGGTAACAAGCCATCTATTGGAAACATGTGTATTTATTGGAAGATAACTGAAGCACAAAATTTGTAAATGTCTTTAGCCAAGCAAATCATGGATTATTCTTTGTAGGATGCAATACACAGCTTCTATATATGGAAAGACAGGATACTCTGGTATGGTATTTCTTAAACAAGGTTGTGCAGAAACCTACTGGTAAGATGACAGTTAGATAAAAGAGGAAAAAAAATCTTTAATGTCCTTGCCCTAAGATGACTGTCACCCAACTTTTGAAATCCATTGGAAGTACTCAGAAATAAATTGAGTTTAGTTTGTTTTTTGCAATTTTGGTGTAGAAATGAGAAAACATGTAAGCAGGGGACAAAGGATCATAGAAAAAGAAAGAAACATTATCTATTCTCAAGAGGTCTGTATTTATGTTAGGACAATTACATTTACTAAATGACCTTAGCCAAATTAACTAAATTATCTGTAACTCTTCTCCTTTGTTTGGTAAGGGGAAATTATTTGTAATATGCACTTTCTGCTAGGATCATGGCAATAGAATAATTCCAAGAAACACTCTTTTCTTTTGTTTCATTTTGTTTTTAGTTTAAACAATCAATAACATTTTAAAATCTCACCCCCACCCCACTGGTCTCATATACTTTGTTTTACTAATAATGTAGGTCCATGATAGAAAAGTTCATTTGTCATCAGATTGTGGCTAAATTTATTCAATGAAAATTATAATCAGAATGAGTTTAGAGCCATTCAAATGCTCTTTGTGACACTGTAACCAGAGTTTTAAAATAATGGAAGTTTTATTAAGGCCTTTGACCTCAGCAACAACAACACAAATTGAACACATCCAAGTGATTATTTCCCATTTAAATATATACTGTACCCCTTAAAACTGCTCAATCTTGTGATAATGAAATTTTCTAGGTAACAGTGTAATGCACAGTTAAAAATGAATCTTGAACAAGTCTATTATCATCTTGTCCAGATTGGCCAATTTGTCTCAACTCCAACCTGGAGAGGTCTTATTAGAGGATAAAATGCCTTTGCCAATTTAATTCTTTATTCAATACAAGTGCTGTGGTTCAGATTTAGTGGTGAACACCTGGCCAAAATGACTAGAAAAAAGACTATAATTAGCACAGGTAATCAGACACTAGTAGTATAAAAAAATAACAGTATCATATGGCCACCTAAATCCAATTTGTTGATAGCAACACTTATCTCCAGTGTTCCAAACCTCTCCCTAGATTTCCTATCCAACTCTCTCCCTCTATCCTTCTTTTTCTCCCTCCTTCTCTTTTATCCTTTTTAATTTTCATTTTTCCTTCCTTTTTTTCCTTTTATCCTCCCTCCTTTCTTTCCTAAGGGTCAGAAGTAACAATCTGACTCTAGATAGATGTTTTCCTTCGACTGATAGATTATACACAAAAAATAAAACTGCTAATTATCATCAGAACAATTTTGTCTCAGAGCAATTTCACTTAAAATTATGAAATAGGAAACAAATTTAATTTCTCAATTATAGATTATAAATAATACTTATTATCAATTCAGAATTTTAGAAAATAAACTTTTAGCTGCATGTACTTTTTAACATTTAAAGTTTTAATTTGCATGTATCACATGTATATTTCTCTAAAAGATAATGGTCTATTTTTTACTCTCCAAAATTTAGCAGTAGAGTTACTTAATTCCATAGTGGCTACAATTTAAAAATCCCAAAGATGACTACATTTTATTTTTTAAAGATGAATATTGATTTTTCATATTTTCATTTTTATTGGTTCTTTTTAGCTATATATAACATTAGGATTCATTTTGGCATAATTATAAAGACACATAATATAATTTGTTCTGATTCAATCCCCAGTAAAATCTCAAAAATTAAAGGTGTAATTTTAATTTCCATGTTTTGCTTAATTTGCTTAGTATAAGTTATTATCTAGAAATTGTGGCAGCTCCCATTTTTCAAAAAAAGAAATTTAATTTTAATAAGTTATGCTAAAGACAACAGAAGCTTTTGCCAGGTGTGTGATTTTAAAATTTAACATCTAAAGCTACTGCAAGGCTAGCATATATTGAGGGTCAATATTTCAATTACTGCATGTCTAAGGTGTGATCTGAACTTCATACATTCAAATCTAACTTCTTGAGTCATAAAATATCTTGTTACATCATGTCACCTAACTTCTGATGCTTTGCAGTTACAATTAGAATTCCCAAATTCTAATCTGTTAAAAATGTAATCTCCTTATCATATTTCATTCATATTATCCATCAACAATCTACATTTATTGAGAGCCAATTACTGAATGTGTAAAGGTCAAGAAATTATATTTGGGGTACTAATGTATAAATGGTCTTTATTTTGTGACTCCAGGTTACAAAGTTGAAGTAGTTAAAGCTGTTGTTTAGACTATGATAATTACTGCCTGAAAATCATTTTTTTTTCTGTCCTTTATCCTTGTTCATTGACTGAATTCAGCGTTCATTGGCTGCTCCGCATCCTTTCTCTCTTTTACTGTCAACAGATCCCAAATTCTTTTAGCTGAGGGAGGGGAGATCATCTCTCCTTCATTGTAAGGGACTTTGAAAGAAGGCTTTAAATAAAGGTTCTCTGGTTTTCTCTAGCTAAGAGATGGGTGGGACCAAAGCAAGGTCAACTGGATTCTATCTTTTAGGCTTTAAATTTTGAACATAGTTACACAGGATGAAGAAAAGGGAGTATCATAAAGAGACTCAATTAGTTTCTGCTAATTAGGTACCTAGGCATGCTCAGATCTTCACCTAAGCCTTGTTCCATTGCCTTCATGCTAATTCTAGTAAATTCACTTTTTGATGATATAATCAGAGAATGATTTGTTATTTGCATCCAGACAAATTGATAGACAACTAAAATTTTTACACTGGATGATTTTACTTTACTGTTTAAAATCCTTTAAGGGTGGCCACTGCCTACAGACCATCAACAAATCTCCTCAGTCTGGCAAGTATCCCCGTTAGTTAGCTCCACTTCTCTCTATCCAACCTCATCAATTTCTTTATTATCATACAATCTTAACTTCAGCCATATGGAATCACAATTCTTGTTATGTAATGTTTTTCCCTACCTCAGTTAAAAGTACAGTCTGTTTCCTAAATTGCCTTTCTCATCTCATCTAGTTGGTTAATTCTAACTTATTCTTTTAATTTTGGGCTTATGCTTTGTCAGCAAGTTATGTCATTATTCTCTCCTCTGGCTTAATTTTCTCTGAAACAAGTCCCTAGATCACCACCAAATATACCAGAGAAGTAAAAAACAAAACCCAAAATAATATGTTTAAGGTTCAGGCCTCTGATTCAGTTCAGTTCCAATCACTGTCACTTTCCTCCTTGACCTTGGGTAGGTAGGCTTTTAAACTTCAATGTGCCTTACAGTATTGTTGTGAGCATTAAGGAATAGATAAGATGTACTTAGATTGGTGATTGACATGTAATGAGTGCTAAATATTTTGGAGCTATCACTCTAAAATTTATCTTTATAGCATTATTATTGTTTTTCTCCCTTTCAACATTATACCTGTGCATTCTTATCTTGTACAACTTTGTATTTCCTGAGTACATAGTAGCAGATCAATAAAAGTTTGCTAAAGGAATATATGAATAAACAGGTGTTAATAGAATTTCTACACTATACAAATAACTTTTGGGATATTAACTCATTTCTCACATATCAAATATTAGAGGCAGGATTGTTTTATTTAAACTTTTACTCAAAGGAACTATTTATTTATTTATGATATAATAAAATGCTCCCTAAACTTACCTCTCCTTCTTGTTTCATTCCATACACTATATTTCTTTAATAATCAATTAGGATCATTTCATTGACTATTTAGTGATTAAAGCTATAAAAGGCAAGAACTGACAATGTCTTCATAAATTACTTTTCAATGCAAAAGAAGGAAGCAGCAGAAGTATAGTATCCTTACTATTTAGCAAGGTAAGGGAAATTGGAAATATATGTTAATGAAAATTAATATAAACATATTCATATATATGAATGTATATTTACAAATATAAACTTAATTTTCATATTATACATATATAATTTATAAATGTTAATTTTCCCTGCCCCAGGTATGGCTCTTCAACACTTCTTAGCTAATTTCATGCCTATATTTAAAGATAATCTCTGTGAAGGACACCAAATTAATAGTACTTTCCGAAAAAGACAAATTTATTAGAGAACTTTGAAGACTACTGAACATGACAATGGCTTCTATAAAGGCTAGGCTCATGAACCCATCACAAGGGAGTGTGTACTTTCTTGCTTTAATATCAAGGGGGTTGTACAGGAGGTCATAATATCAATGGTGGAATAGGGTGCTGATATGGAAATCAGCTGTCAGTTCCATATTATTATGTCACATACAGTTTGTATAATACAAATGCCCTGAGTGGGAAGATTTCCAGAGTTGGCTATGAAACTTAATATTGATCACTAACATTTTCTGAACACTCACAGTAAGCAATGCAAAATATTTTTTTCGTGCACTACTTAATTTAATTCTCATGGTAACCTATGAGGCAGATAGTATAATTATCCATATTTATCAGAATGATAAATTCATATTTAGGGAGGTTGAACAACTCATCCAAAGTCACACAGCTATAGTAATAGAGCCAAGCTTTGAACCCAGACAGTCTAACTCCAAAGCCTATCTTTTAAACACTATAATATATTGCCTCCTCTGATAAATAATACTCATGGAAGTATTAGTAAAATGATATCATGAAATAATGTAGCTCTTGTTTCTGCATCTATCAGCACATTTCAATATAAAATTCTCAGCATAGTGTCTGATATAGACCATAGACACAAATATATACATACACACACACACACACACACACACACACACACACACACACTAAATAGTCACTACAGTTATAGTTATTATAGGCACTGTATGTAGTAAGTAAGAACCCACATTTAGGAATCAAACAGACTTGGATTTGAATACTTGCTCTGCTACCTAATAGGAGGGTGACATCTATGAATCTTTTTTTTTTTGTAAAAAATATGGCTATGAACACTTGTTAAAAAGCAGTAGTAGAGGGGCTGGGGTTGTGGCTCAGTAGTCCAGCACTTGCCTAGCTTGTGTGAGGCACTGGGTTCCATCCTTAGCACCACAAAGATATTACCCGCACTGTCTGCCCTGTTCCTTGTTTTCAACAGGCAATTATTTAACACTTGAATACCTCCACAATTGATTATTTCTTTTGAAATGTTTGAAAGCTTTTAAAAGTAAAGTGACTATGGTGTCTGAAACTTTCAAAATTACTTTTTCATCCATTCAGAAATATAGAAGATACCAATTATAATTTTTTTACCTAGATAAACCACATTTGTATCAACATATTTATAGGTTTCTAGCAGATGTCATAATTTTACCAAATGGATTCCAATGAAACTGATAAATGAAATATTGTATTAAAAACATGTTGATTTGAATATGGCAGGGCAGAAATACCAATATTGAGATCTAGGTTATTTTTAAATATTTTATTGCTTGTTAGTTTTCTTTTTTATTTATAATTTAACTTCCAATTTTCCTTATTATTTAAAGAGGAAAATTGGCACAGACAACTTAGAATAGTAGATAATAAACAAGTCCCAGATTATTATGTTTGATTCTGTGATACATAATGGGTACAAAGTTCCAAAACATTTTAAATGTAAACAGTTTGATGAAGCTGATTATTTGGTATCAAATAGATTTTAAAAATACCACTTGTTTGTTAAATTTAACTAAGCCAACTATACTTGAAGGCGTATGCTTTTTTCCCTTATATTTTCCTCCTTTTAATTCATGATTACTACAGTTAATTGCCTTAATTCATACCCTTGCTCATACTTGGGCTGAACAGAGTGGAGAGAGTAGTGTGCTTGCTGATAGAGAAAGAACTGTCTAAAGACTTGGTGGGAAATGGTCTAGGAGAGTGGTGTGACTAGTGGAAAAATCTGTAATTTAAGGTAAACCTTCTGCAAGCTTTTATATTTGTAACTCATACCTTCTGCTTGATGATCATCTCGTTGATGTCTTCAAGATCACCGACCATCACCCTTTGTGATTTTATCACTCGATCAAGCAGAGAAAGCCATTCAGTAAGTTCTGTCCAAGCCCGGTTGAAATCTGCCAGAGCAGGAACTTCCAACAGCAATGAAGATGGCATTTCTAGTTTGGAGATAGCAGTTTCCTTGGTAACCTCAGGTTGTGTCACTAGAGTAACAGTCTGACTAGGAGCTAAATTTTTTTTTTTTTTGAGAAAAGAAGAAAAAGAAAATTAGAAACACAAGCTAAAGAGTGAATTTAATTAACAATTAATTTTAATTAAAAGGCAACAATTTGATATTATTTATGACATATCTGTTTATAACAATGTGAATACTTCATAAAATAATACATCATAGGAAATTCAAAGAAAATATCAGTTCAAAGAAAATATCAATACATATTTAATAATCTTTCAAAATGATAAAACTATTCTCATGCTTGGACAAATAGTTTGATTTAAATAATACTTCTCAATAACAATTATATAGACTGGGAAATTGGTAAACAAAAGTATTCAGACATTTCCAGGTGAATAAGATTTACCTATTTTTTTTCATTCAGAGAAAAAAAGGAAAAACAAAGGACTGAATAAAATCTTATTTCAGACTTATCATTTCTTTTATAACTGGTCAATTACTTTGGAGAAAGACCCTAGGGAAATCAAATTCAATGAAATGTTCTTGTCTTAGTTCTGTATTTTATTCTGGGAACAGTTAATCTTATGTTTTTCTTTTCTTCTAGATTGGTAATAAAGTGACTAGCAGTGAAGAAAAACCAAAGTACATTATTTTTTGGAAAATGAGAGCTAGTGAAGTTTTTCTATTTGGACAGGAAACACTGCTTTAAGGTCAGCAAGAAATCTTAGTATTAATAGTGTTGAACACTGCAGTGTAAGATAGTATACATGGTAATGGTTAAGATCTGACTACTTGGGGTAAAAAGACCTGGGAAAGAATTTTGCTCTCTGCCTAGGAACTCTAGGATGTTGGCTAAGTTATCTAATCTAAGCTTCAGGTTTTCTTCTGGGTAGAGGGGGAATAATAACGGTAATGTCACAGAAGCAGTTGTATGGATTCAATTACTAATACAAGCAATGAACATACAATGATACCAGAAAGAGAACATCATCATTACAACAACAGTATTAGTACAGTGCCTGATATTAGTAGGTAATCAATAATGCTGTTACTATTTTTATAAACACCTGATTAATAACAAACAAGCAAAAACACTCCACAAAGGAACATGGTGATAAAGGATGGTGATAAAGGATGGTAACCTGGATTACTGGGGAAAGAGTCAGAGGACTTTGTGGAGCCCTGTTTTGACTGAAGTGGGCTGAACTTGGCTCATGTGAAATGATACTAAACAACAACACACTAAATAACTAACACACAGCTGTATTATAGGAGGAGAGTGGTGGAAAGAAGGAATGGTATCCACTTGATAACCAATGACCTCAAGAGCTTAATATAACTAGGAGTCCAGCAATGAACAAATATCAGATTATATAGTTCAAAAGGGGAGTTTTCAGGGAAAATTGCAAAAGACATCTCAGTAGGAGACCTTGGAGGCATGGACAAGGGAATTATACCAGCAACACGAAACAAATGTGCCATTTTGTACTGGGTTTTCATTCTGAGGTGGTCATATATTAAATTTTATGTTTGAATTGTAGTTTAGATTTTTTTTTGGTAACAGGGATTGAACCCAGGGGCATTAACCACTGAGTGATACCACCAGGTCTTTTTAGCTTTTGAGACAGGGTCATGCTAAGTTGCTTAGGTCCTCACTAACTTGCTGAGACTGGTCTCAAACTTGTGATTCTCCTGCCTCAGCCTCCTAAACTTTTGGGACTACAGGTGCACACTACCATGTCTAGACCATTTGGACTTTTAAGATTGTCTATTCATTTGTCAGGCATGGTGGCACATGCCTATAACCCCAGCAGCTCAGGTGGCTGAGACAGGAGGATGGTAGGTTCAAAGGCAGCCTCAGAAAATTAGTGAGGTTGTAAGCAACCTAGTGAAACCCTGTCTCAAAATAAGTGAGTGGTTAAGCGTCCTTGGGTTCAATCCAAAATTGTCTCTTCACTAGAGAAGATAAGATGTATGGAGGAATGTTTCTTGTCTCTTGAACTTCTTAAAGACACCAAATCTTGTACAGATGGAAGAACTAATCTTGAACAAGGCATAAAGAAACGTGTTTGAGATGTCGAAATCAAAATCCAATGCCAAAATTAATGATTGAAATAAAATAATACTGAGGAGATAAAGAAGAAGTTTTATTTATTGACGCTATCTCATGTCTCTGAGGCTCTTTCTAGAAAGAAAATGAAATATAATCTAAAGCAGAAGTAGCATTTTGTGATCCATAGTCCAGGGGAACTGTACACAGGAACAAACAAGGTCTAGAAACCTTAAAAGGCTTTCCAGCAGAGGAGCTGAATCCCTGGAAAGAACGCATTGGGTAAGTCTGAAAAGAGAAATGTTAAAATATCACCATAGGAACTCACTGCAGAACACTAGACTCACTGAAAAACAGGACAAATTATTCCTAAGTAGATATACAATGAATACCCAGCCAATATTCAGCAGATTGGAAATATTTCAAGGTTATGTGAAGTGTCCTACAGTACTTCTTTTTTCTTTGGAGCTTGACTTATTGAAAATTGGACTTTCAAATGAGAAGAGAAAGAGAGACTTTTTTTTTTCTCTAGACCAACAAAGAAGTACTTAATGAAGTGGAAATTATCATGTCATCTTAAATTTTAATATAGTGAAGGATGAGATTGAAAAGAATGTTCAGACTTCAATGAGCAGACTACTGTTTTCTGGAAAGTACTTTTGGAAAAAATGTCTATTGAAAAGATAGTCCAGGGAGTAAGATTTGAAAAGGGAAAATGATTCAAGACAATTAAAACATTTTAAGAAGGGTCAAGGAATAATGATAACATAAAATTCTCCACTGAGGAAAAGGAACAAGTATCTATCATCTATTTAAATTTCTCTATATATTTATTTACTTATTGGTTCTTTTTAGTTATACATAACAGTAGAATTCATTTTGACGTAATTATACAAGCATGGAATGTATCTTGTTCTAATTCAGTCCTTAGTACCTCTCCTTCTACTTGCCTCCCCCACTCCCTGCTCTCTTTCCTCAATTGATCTTCCTGCCATTTACCTATAGTTGTTATTTTTTAAAAAATTATTTTATTGTGGATGTACAATATATAGCAGATAGATTGAGAGGTCATGCAATGAAACTATCTCTACACCAGTCATTCATTTCTGGTCTCTATTGCCATGTGAGAACATCTTAATCCCATGGAAATGGAGGGGGAACCATTCTTTTACGCACTGTTCTATTCCTTGCATTTGATTCAGGTCCTATATAGTAGGTGCCTGTTGATGTCCTCCAAATAAATGAATGAAACCTTTTTAAAAAATCTATACAAAATACTAAATTACTAAAACTTAGAAGACTTCTATCTACAGTGAATCCTGAAAGTTGTTATATAAGAATTATTTCTTAAAGGTTAGAACATAGAACATGTATGTCTAGGCTCTTGCTATTTGGGCCATTTTAGTTATTTTTAGAAGAAGAAAATAATATAGGAAGAGGCACTGTTTGAAAAAGATAATGGAGGCTCAAGTATTTAATAGAACAAATAAAACTAGTTAATCCTTCTCATCATGCCCCACTTTTCTGTAAAAGCAGGACAGAACCCTGGATCAGAAAGCACAATGCCAAACAGACTTTCAAGTCCAGATAGGTGGATAAATATTTGCTCTGCCATGTCTTAGCTGTGTAACTTTAGGCTGGTTATTTAACTGTTCTGAACCTTCATTTACTTCTCTGGATAATAATTATTACAATAGTACTTTCTTCATGAACAACAGTTTTTACCACTTCTTAGATATACAACCTTGGATAAATAATCTTTCCTGAGATTGAAGACGTCTTTTGGTAAGGGATTCCAGCATTCTTGCTAAATTGAATACTTCAGATCCTCAGTCTTAACCTATGTAACAGTACTTTAGCAGTGAGAACAGTACTGATCTCATGGAATTGTTTGAGGGATTTTATGATGTCATACATGTAATTTACATTCTAGTATTGTTATGATAGTAGGTATATCATGTAGGGATTTTTTCTTCTCCATTTTTCCTTTGCTGCTCTTTCAATGTTTATTGACTCCTCATTATCTCCATTCTCACATTTCAGCTTCATATCCCTCCATTCTCCACAGGTTCACTCATGCCTCAATTTCTATTCTGCATTCTCCAATTAGCAAAGTCCAATTCACACTTTTGTGTCTTTTTGTATATTCTCTATGCTTTTTGAAAGCTTTTCTCTCCCTTTTCTGAGAATCATTTCCTATTCAAATCCCAACTCTAAATTTCTGTGCATTTTGGAGGACCGTAAGTGTGTAACTATAAAGACACCATCAGGAATAGAATTATAACATTCTTTTGGGTTGTAAACACTTTAAAGTTTTTAACATTTTCTTACATAAATATATTCATCACTAGGAAAAAAAATGTTTTACACCACTATTAGATTTTAGGGTTGGTTGGTTGGTTTGTGGTTGAAATAAATTTTATTGTATACATTTAAGGTACAAACATGATGTTAAGGGAAAATATATATATATATATATATATATATATATATATATATATATATATTGCATAAAATATATGTGGAAAAAATAAATGGATAGAGTATATAGATAGTATCATAGTGAAGCAAATTAGCATATTCAGCATTTCATATAGTTATTCATTTTTTTGTTGCAAGAGCAGCTAAAATCTACTCATTTACCATGAATCCCATATATAGTACAATTTAATTACCTAATAGTCCTCATGTTGTGTATTCTATTTCTAGATTAATACATAGATCCTACATATCGGCTACTTTGTATATTTTGACTTATATCTCCCATTTCTCCTATCCCTACTCTGGTATTCACTATTGTGTTTTATTCTCTATTTCTGGATAGTACATTTTTTAAAGATCCCACACGAGCATATGTAATAATTTTCTTTCTGTGTTTAGCTTATTTCACTTAGTATAATGTCCTTCAGTTTTATCAAAGTTGTGGTGAATGACAAGACCATAATCTGCTTTAGGGGTGAATAATAAATATCTCATTGCATATATGTATCTTAGTTTCTTTGTTTATTTGGTCATTGATGGGCACCTAAGATATTTACATTTTGGGACTATTATGAATAATACAACACTAAGCATGTGAGTGTAAATTTTATTATGAGATACTGATTTCATTTTCCTTGATTATATACTCAGTAGTGTGATTGCCAGATCATGTAGTGGTTTTGAGGGACCTCTATTATTTTTCACAATGCTTATACCAATTTATGTTCCCACAAACTATGTATAATGGTTTCCTTTCCCTCACCTCCTTGCCAACACTTATTATCTCTGACTTTTTTTAGAAATAAGAGCCATTTTAACAGGAGTGAGATGAGTATTTCATAATGATTTACATGGTTAATGAGGCTTAGCACCTTTTCGTTTGATGCCTTCTTTTGAGAAATGTCTATTCAGGTTCTTTGCCTATTTTAAATCAGATATTTCTTTTCCAGTATTGAGTTAGATGAGTTCTTTATAAATTTTGGATATTAACCCCTTATCAGATATACATGGTATGCACATATTTATCCCAATTCACTGGCTGCTGTTTAATGTTGTTTCCTTTGTTGTGCAGAAACTTTCTAGTTTGATGTAGTCTCATTCATTTTTACTTTGATGTAATATCCAAAAATTCATTGCCAAAACCAACATCTAGGAACTTTCCCCCTATGCTCTCTTCTAGAAGTTTTATAGTTTCTGGTCTTATATTTAGGCCGCTTATCCACTTGAGTTGATTTTTATATACTATATATGGTAAGGTTCTAATTTCATGGTTTGAACGTGAAACTGCCATTTAACTAGCACTATTTACAAAAGAGACTATTCTTTCACCCATGTTTGTTTATTTTATATGGGTCTAGAGACTAGCTGATAGTAACTGAAAGCTGAATTCTAAACTCAGAAACCTTGATTCTCAAGGAGTAATTTTATAACATAAAATAGAAAGAGGTTAATCTCCACCTATTTACACATTTTATTAGGGCCAATTCTGTTTATAACAACACTATTTAATATTTTATTTTTTTCTGAAAAACTCTTTGCCTTGAGATGTATGTGTGTGTGTGTGTGTGTGTGTGTGTGTGTGTGTGTATTCATTCCAAGCAAAACGTTTCAAAGGAGAAACTTTTAGGTTCTTAGAACATTGATCTTATTTTATTATGCATACCATATTGACTCACATTACATTTCTAGATAATTTTAATATAAAGAACATGAGGTCCTTTCATTTCCTCTATGTCATGTTACTAGAAACATATAAATCATTTCAGCAGGTATGAAATGGACTGGAAGATCTGTTAAGGGGGTAGAGTGAGTGAATTTACAAAGTCTGAGTAATATATTCTTGACTATAAGGGTCAGGGAGGGATTTGTGGTTATTCCAAAAGGGTTTTCTATTAACACTATACCTTAAAATATAGAGGATTTTTGAGAGTGCTTGAACTTGTAATGCTGTTCAAGTAAGAAGTTAAATTACATAAACTAGTACACAGAATTTTCAACAGGATGTTCTGGGATCAGTCTCCAATTCTCCTCCCTAAGAAACATGGGAAATGGTCTCCTCACCAACCATCAGGGGTATTTTCATCCTTGCCACATTTAACCCTCCCTTCTAGTCTGGTCAGCTTGGTTGGACATCTATCTCTTGTCTTTGGCCCATGTCTAGGGTCACAAGGAATTGGTGCTGGGATTGGCTGTTTCAGATATCAATTTCTCTAACCCCTGTGGAAATAAATTGTATTCTTTTTAAGTTCATTGGAGGAAGTGTCTCTTCCTGCATGGGATCCTAACAAAAAATAGTCTTTCTGATGTCATGCCATTAACTGTTACTCCTTCTAGGAACAGACATTGATGTCCTTCTTGCTCAATCACCTAATGCCAGAACCATGTGTACAATGATACATACAATCAAGCCAGCTAGATAGATGTGTATATGTATGTATGTGTGTGTGTATATATATATATATATATATATATATATACACAGAGAGAGAGAGAGAGAGAGAGAGAGAGAGAGAACAAAAGAGAGAGAATGCAAGAGAGCTTGTTTGAATAGTCTGATTATTAATGATTTTAGCATACTCATGAATTTGCTATAAAATCAAGATGTCTACCAAAATTGTGGTTTTCCATCCACAGTTAAACAGAAAGTCAAGCTCAAAAGAGATAAAATGAATTAACTTTGTCACATCAGAATAGTAGCATGAATAACTGTAGGTGAAATATACTATTGCAAACCACGGCTTTTCTCTGAATATTTTGTTAATTAAAAGGTGTTGGCTTTAGGAAGGAACCCTTGTTTTTTCAAAAGTGTTTGAAGAACATTTCTCTAGTCTAAAATTTTAATTGGTTTCAGGGGTACATGATTAGTCAGACTAACAACTTAGAGCTTTAAAGAAGCTACTAAATCTTTAGAACACACACACATACAATGTGTATGACACATTTCCTTTGAAGCAGTCACACACAGTTTTTCTGTAATTCACAGGTCTCCTTTGGTTGATAAGAATACGAGAAGCACATATTCTATTCCTAGCTTTGTTTTATGAATCTGGGTAACTTTTGTTGTCTTTTTTACTTTTATATATAAAAAATAAGCCAATTTACTAAATGAAAAGTGATTGACTCACATTAAAAATATATGAGGTAATATCAAAAAGTGCTATTGAATATTTCTTTCTCCTAACTATTTTATGTCAACAGAAGAAAGCAAAGATATATGTGGTTAAATCTCATTACTGTTTATTACTATAGGGCATAGGAGGGATATTTTATCTATTGATGAAATGGAAGGAACTAACAGTAAGCAACATTTGGGGATATATTCTTTCTGAATATTTGAAAGGATGGCATGTGGCTTAATGAAATATGTAAAAGTATTGTTATCAAAACTGGAAATCATGTCTAGATTCTAAGACAGATGAGCTCTTGTATGCAGGAGAGGAAGAATCTCACTTTTTCCCTCTAAATATTTGTAGTCTATACATGTATGTTGAAAAATTAGAAACAAATGTTATGAACACATATTTATTTTGTCTCCATTTTTCCATAACTCTAAAGAGTAAATAAATCATACTAAACTATCATCAATTGACATTTTAGCATAATAAGGGCTTGTGCTCTACATGAACAAGGCCTAAAGAACTAGAACTTAAGCAATCATGATAATATTTCTGGAGTATAGAGAAACATTGTTTTACATGGAAACAATGCAATTTTAAAGTTTAGTGATGCTACCTATCTCACTTTTTAAATTGATACTTTCCTTCTTCTTAGGAATGTAATGTAAATAAAATATTTATTGTACTTAGAAGGAAGAGAGTTTACAACCAATACTACCATAGCCACCATCATTTATTCAGAGATACCTTTGTGCTAGGCAAGATTCCTGATACACTCTGTTTTATTTAATCTTTACCAAACCTCAGAATAAATATTAACATCCTCATTTTATCAAAAGGCAAAGTTACTTGTGTTAGAGCTCATATTAACAAGTGACAAATACTGAACTAGTGTGGTTAACTACTATACATATTCCAAAAAATTATCTGATCATCAGGAATATTTCTTACATGTTCCACTTAATATGCAAGAATTATTAGCCACTCAAATATTTGACTCCATGAGTTATAAGTTTTTAGTATATTGTACTGAAAAATATGTCTAACATTATTTCTAATTTGGGAGAGAATATCACTTGATCTATACCTAAAATATGGATTATAATAATTGAGTGCAGTGTGCTTCTTTCTACAACTTAAATATTATTCTTGAGAAATGTCTTCAATCTGACTTCAAACATCCATCCTTCCTTCACTAATTTGAAGAAACAACCCTTCCATTTTCCTTTTTACATTTCCATCTTCTAAGTGAATTATGATATCCTATAACTCACATTATATAAATTCATCCTACATAAAGTAAAAATCAGTGTTTCTCAACTTCAGCACTATTGACATTTTGGTCTTGATAATTCTTTGTTCTGAGTAGTTATCCTGCTCATTGTAGGATAAGTATTATTTTTAAGTATTTATGGTTAGAGCACCTATCAATTTTGACAACCAAAATGTCTCTAAACATTACCAAATGCCCTGAAATGATAAAAGTTGCTCATGATTGAGAATTAATTAATTAAAAGGGATTTTAATTTATTTTTTCTCCACCCTCATGTCTATGCTATATTCATTTTAGTGTTTGTTCTAGATATCCTTTATACCTACCCAAATTTGTGCTTTCTTTTTTCTCAGAAGGCTAGAGTAAGAGAAAGGAAGTGCTTCTCTAACCCACATGATATTGAGCAGGCATTGAAGAAACAGTAAAATAGCAAACCTATTACCATCAGGGGAAACTAATAATATTTCAGAGGAAATATCTTGGTGATAAAATGATAGCATCTCTGATAGAGAATAAATATGTATAGATTCTTTCTCTCCCTGTACTTAAGACCTTATAATGAGGTAGTGCAGATACTCTCATTAAGATATATAGTATTCAGGGCTGGGGTTGTAGCTCAGTGGTAGAACACTTGCCTAGCATGTGTGAGGCATTGAGTTCGATCCTCAGCACCACATAAAAATAAATAAATAAAAATAAAGGTACTGTGTCCATATACAACTAAAAATATTTTTTAAAAAATATATATATAGGGGCTGGTGTTGTGGCTCAGTTGAGAGTGTAAGGGTCCAGCGAAACGTCGGAGAAGGAGAGACCACACGAGACTAGCTTCATGCAATGGCAAGGGGGATTTTTATTAGGGATCCGTTCCAACGCGTTGGGGCTCCGTGCTCACTCAAGAAGGGAGAGAGGCCCAGAGCCCAGAGCAGAGGTCAAGCAGAGCTTAAGTACACTTTTTGGAGAGGGTGGGGGGCTTTGCATACATCAGAACAAATCATCATGAGGCGCGGGGAAATTGAACAACAACTCTGATACATGATTAGTCCATTCATTGGCGGGAACAGGCTGGGCAGGGGTGATTGGTCACTTCTAAACTGGGTACACATTCAAACTGATTGGTTCAGGCCCTGTGACAAACTGCACAGGGCCCTAGGCTGAATGGCCAGTAGGGCGTTGTCTTAACTATCTCAGGAATCTGGGTGTAACAGAGGAACTTAATAATACCTAATCTTTTACATTTTAATTCAAGCTTTCCAGCTTAGAAACTTTACCCTTTCAAGAGCACTTGCCTATCACATGTGAGGCACTGCATTCTATCTTCAGTACCACACAAGAGTAAATAAATGAAGGTATTTTTTTAAAAAAGATCTATAGTATACATCTCCACATCTTGAATATTGATAGGCCTACTGACTTGCTTTGTTCAAGGAGATATTAGCAAACATGAAAGCAGCATGAAACAATGTTTAAGTTTTGGGCTATGCTTGGAACTCTTCTACCAATATGTGAAGTAATGCTGATCTACTGAACAATGACAGGTGACCCTGCCACCCATGTTATATCAGGCAATAACTAACAAGTATTAGATACAGGAGTGAGGCCATCACTTACCAACTGAACATGCATATATGAACTAGTTCATATCAGGAAAACTACTACCCAGATGAGCCCATCTCTAAAAAGATTGAAAAATGAGGCACTAGATGAATGGTTCTTATTTTAAGCCACAACATTTGGGGTATCTTGTTACACAGCAATAGATAACTGATACAGCATTCATTTTTATTCATTAAACACTTGCATCCAAAATAGAATCTAAGATGTCTCTCCCATTGCCACAGGGAAAAGATGCTGATCCAGTAAAGAGAACACTGCTGAAAAAGAATCTCCAAGTTAAAGTGTTAAAGATATAGAATGCAAGATTCAAACTGTCATTCCAATTATGCCTATAAATCAGGCTGTCAGCATTTTTCAGTATATTTGAAGAAACCAATACCTCAGTAAGTGCACTTAGAATTTTGCTTAGGAACAGTGTACAGAGTGTAATAACAATACCAAGAAGTAGAAAGTCTATTGCAGAAGTTAAGGGGAGAAAACTAGGTGAAACTAGAATAAAGACCATGTTATTGATGGAGGGTCACTGCCAAACCTAAAAGTGATATTAGGATAAAATCCATACAACCAGTTGAGATTAAGCAGCTAAAGGATAGTGTACACTTTTCATTATACAAAGTGCACTGCTATTCTTCCAAAATTTTAGCACTTTAAAAAATACCAGGATTAAAGAATTTATTCTGGTTTTCATTTGTTTGCATTTAATAGAGTTGATTCCACTTAAGTATTACAGAGAATATTCTGCAGGTTGAACATGTACAAAATGATGTATGCATATTTTCCAAAAATTCAGCCTGAGTCTTCCATTTAGAATTTTATCATAGTTTCAATCTAGAGATTCATTAGGCGGAATAAAGACAGAAGACCCATTAGCTGCAATGTAAATGAAGCTGTATTAAATAGTATAAAAATGTAGATTCTTTGGGACTAAATTGATAATAATATTTGTACAGAAATTTGAACAGCATAAGATAATTTATTAGTCACTTTCTCTATTGGCTCATCATTATACCACTCTGGTATGGACAGGATGAACATCATTACTACCAATTTGTAGAACAAGAAAAAATTTGTATAAATTAAAATATTTTCCTAATATTATCATCTAGTAAATTAGATAGATCTTCTGAGAAATCTGTACTTTTAAAGGAAAGGCTCTGAGGTGAGTTATCTATAAGGAATTAATGACAAACAACCTTATTTAAAAATGGGCAAAGAACTTGAGTAGACATTTCTCTAAAGAGGATATATAAATAGACAAAGAATTCTCAAAAGGTACTCAACCTCACTAAATATCAGAGAAATCAAAATCAAAATCACAGTGAAATGTTACCATTCACCCATTACCATGGTAACTTAAAGGAATAAAATCCCATAAAATAGCAAATGTTGGTGAGGATATGGAAAATTTGAACCCCTGTGCACTGCTATGGAGTACAGTATTGAGTTTCCTTAGAGCATTAGAAATAGAATTATCATATGATCCAACAATCCTACTTTTGGTTATATATTTCAAAGAATTGAAAACAGGATCTTGAGGAGGTAGGTACATACTCATATTCATTGTAGCATTATTCACAATTTCCATGAAACTGAAGTAATAAAATATTAATTGATGGATAAATGTATAAAAATGTGACCTATACAATGTAATATTATTTACCTTTAATAAGAAGGAAATCCTTTCATATGCTACAACATGAGTGCACCTTGAACACATTGTACGAAAGGAAATAAACCAATCACAAAGACAAATACAACATGATTTCACTTATATACGGTATTTAAAATGGTAAAACTCTTAGAAAGTAAATGGTAATTGCTGGATGGATGTTGGTAAATTTTACATCATGTGTTTTGAACAATAATTAAAGAAAGAAAAAGAGGAAAAGGAGAATTCATGGATGACACAAAGTGTTAACTTCTTTCACTCCTTTCTGGGTTAAGAAGATTTAAAAGAGATCCCTGAATACCATAATCTCATTCTCTAAATCACAGTGGTTCTGATACATTAAAGCCCATTGAAAAATGACCAACTTATTTCATGTTTTTGCCACTAATTTGTATCTTTTCCCAAACTTGTGGGGTAAGAAGAATATGCTAATACCTCCCTAGTGAATACTGTGGTCTCTGTTGAGATCCTCTCCTGGAGTTTATGGATCACACCCAGATGAAAAGAATAATGACTATTGGAGGATCATAGCTGCATCTCTCTCTGAGACCTGCACTTGGTTAGTGCAGGGATACAAGGTTCAGCTCACTTGCCTCAATTTGGGAACATTTTAAAAGAACCATACTCATTCCATGGCTCCCTGTCAGACTGGCAGAAGCCTCACTAGTAATGGTGGTGTTGGTCAGTCTTTCCATCTGCCCAGTACTGACTCCCTCACATCCTTACAGGTAAATCTTTACAGAGTACTTCCCAATAAACATGTACAACTTATCTTAGGCACTGTTTCTAAAACACCATTCCTTTGGTCTATTTTTATAAAATTGTTTCCAGAAATTCAATCCTAGAATATTATTACTTAAAGTTAATTATTTATTGGTATAACATGTTATATAATTCAATATTTAATTGAATGGCCTGGAAAATTTCAGAAAAAAATATGCAGAAGATTGGTGGCATATTTGTTGTTTCAGCAATTATAAAGCAGTTTTATAGTCCTTGATTATACATCTGTTTCAATTCATCATCTGAGTTGCTCTTTCTTAAGTGAAATCTAAACATATCATGTAACTAAAATGCCAAAGACTTTGACAAATCTAAATACTGAAGTCTTGAACTCTGTCTCCATAATGACATTGGAAATGCAACCCCTGTCTTGTGTTGATTTCAAGTGATTGTGTTGGGCTAAACTTGACTTTTCAAGTTCTAGGTCAGTAAACACATTATGAACTGTAGGAATGGAATATGTACTCAATGAAGTAGTGAAACTAGCTACATCAAAATCAATTTGTTTTCATTTTACTTGTAGAAAAGCACACTATGCCCACAAGTGTAAGCACTACTATTTATACAACAGTAACCAAAACCAAAGGTAGAAAACAAGTTAAGACTTAGGGAAAATTGTTTGTTACAAGGGAAAAAAAATGATCATATTTGTTTCTTTAAGGCATGCCTACCAAACAATTTCAAATTCCAATTGAAACTAGGAGAGTTAATCATAAATAAAAACATTGTTTCAATGAATGGAACATTAGCATGACAGTTTTGATATACATACTTTCTATTGCTTCAGACTTGAATCTCATTGTCTTAATGCTTTTGATGAATGGGTCTAAAATTAAGAGTATAAAGAGCCTGGGAAAGCTACAGTTTATGGTTTCTGAAATAGCAACATAACCTACGTTGTTTTTACAGAAAGATTTGCAAAGCTATATTGTTTATTGAGAACTTATTTTTTTGCTGCTTGGGAAGTGGAAATATCATCAGATCAGAGTTAATGGTAATTTCTTTTTTAAAAATAATTCATACTTAAACTCCTAGTTAGACTAGTAATTTTTCCATGAAGGCATGATTTTATATAAATATGTATATGGTTTCAATCTTATTAATTCTGTCCCGACTTAGTTTGTGGTCTAACATATGATCATTTCAGGAGAATGTCTAACATGAACTTGGGAAGAATTTCTGTTCTGTTGCTGTTGGATGGAATGTTCTAAGTAAGTATGCATATCCATTTGGTGTAAAGTGTAGTTTGAGTTCAACACTTCCTTACTGATTTTCTGTCTAGATCATCTGCCCACCATTGTTGAAAGTGGGGACATTGAATTTTCTTGATATTATTGTATCGTGCTTGATCTCTCCCTCCAGATTCTTAGTATTTGCCTTACATATTTAGATGCTCCAACACACAATTGCTATTTTTATCCTCTTGATGAATTGACCCCTTTATCATTATACAATGATTTTATCTCTTTTCAGTTTTTGACTTAAATTTGTTTTGCTGATTCACGTGTAAGTACTCCACTCTTTTTTTTTTTTTTTTTTTGGTTTCCAACCTCAATGGATTATCTTTTTGCATCCTTTCCCTTTCAGTCTATGCCTGTCCTTAAAGGGGAAGTGTGTCTCTTGTAGACAGCTTATAATTATTTTTTCATTCAATCACTCTGTGTCTACTGATTGAATATAAATAGATTAAATTCTCCAAACTAATTACAGATAAAGATTTACTACTGCCAGTTTAAAATTGTATTCTGGTGGTTTTGTTTATTCTTTGTTCCTTTCTTCCTTTCTTGCAGTCTTCTTTTGTGGTTTGATAGGTTTCTGTAGTGGTTTTCTTTAGATCCTTTCTTTTTATCTTTTATCTATCATCTATAGGTTTTTGTTTTACTTTGTGGTTATAATGGGCTTATATATAACATCATATAAATGGCTATTTTAAGCTGATAACAATGCAACTTTAATTGCATACACAAGACACTATACTCTCTCATATTCCACATTTTATGTTTTTAATGTTACAATTTGCTTCTTTTTATAATGTGCATCCTTTAACAATTGTAGCTATCATTGTTTCTAATAGAAAATCTATAATATTTGCATTTTAATAAATTATTTGAAAATAAATTTTTGAATTAAATGAAGTTATACTTAGGATTCATATATTCTAAGGTAAAGTTAATTACATAGTCTAGAGTATAAAATTACACTATTTTTTTCATTAGGAGAAAAGTAATAATCCTTAAAACTGATGTTTCCTTTATACCAAAATACTGATTTAAGAACTAAAAATAAAATATATTTTACCTATGATTAAAATTAGAGTCTATATTAATGTATTACTTTAAAACAAAAAGATATAATGGGGAAATTTTTCATTAAGTTATATGTTATAGTATCTCTAACTTATTGCCTGAAAGTAAGCCACATGAAAGAAGTTAAATAAATCTAATCAAAATAATATTAACTTCTATCTAGAAGATAATGTTTCAAACTAGAGAAAACAGAAATAAAAAGAAATAGGTATCTTTGAGAAATTCACCCACTAAATATTGAAAGAAACTATGTGAATAGTTTTTAATTGGTAAAATTCTTCATTTTTACCCTGTAATTTGGAAGAAAGAAAATGAAGAAAAAAAATGTCACTAAACCTGTATTTTCTACTTTTGCCATAC
Source organism: Spermophilus citellus (assembly GCF_964194105.1). NCBI lineage: Eukaryota > Metazoa > Chordata > Mammalia > Rodentia > Sciuridae > Spermophilus > Spermophilus citellus. Next base: position 25,993,615 of record NC_138190.1, read on the forward strand.
CTCAAAGGCCTGATTATACTAAATTCAGGAGCTACTTTTATTTCAATATTATTAGATAATTTCTATGGATTTAACATACAGCCTACTTTTTGTGGACTGTAAGAACCTGAACAGAAGCAAAAATCTAGGAAAAAGACCAATTCTCAGGAAAAAAAATGTAGGGTCAACTTTACTAATTGAAGCCTGATACTCCCACTCAATCTGATGTAAAAATGGAAAGACATATAGATTAAAATCCTCAGAGACCTTATTGTTGAAATAGATAATATCTCCCTATTAAAATGGGCATCTATGGTTACCACAATCAGGGGACTTGAATAGAAGAAATAATAAAATCCTATTGTGTTAAAGGCTTCGTTCCCAAGCTGGTACTATTGGGAGGTAGCAGAACCATTAAGAGGTGGAACCTAGTGGAAGGTCTTTAGGTCACTATGGTGGTGTGCCCTTGTAGGGGACTGTGGGATGCCAGCTCCCTTCCACTTTTCTATTCACTCCCTGGTACATAAGGTGAGCAGTTGTGCTCGACCATATACTCCCTCTGTGAGGTGCTCACCACAGGTTCAAAACAACAGGACCAACTGATCATGAACTAAAACCTCCAGAACTATGAGCCAAAATATACATTTTTATCTTACAAGTTGATTATCTCAGGTATTTTGATTCAGTAATGAAAAGCTGACTAGCACATTGGCTACTGATAAAAATGAGTAAGTAAATTATTCTATAAAAAAATGTACGTTAACAGCAACTTGGTTTTCAATACCTACATAAATATATGTTACAATAACTTGAAAAGATCTTTAGTAAGGTTAATTTATATTGTACATTAGGGAGAACTTCATCATTTAACAGTTAAGGTAATCAAGGACTAAACTGTTGAGTAATTTGCCCAAGACCTCTAAAATACAGAAAACATCATATCAAATGAAGAACAGATCTTAGGCTTATGAGTTCCCAGTTGGGTGATTTTTTTAACTATGCCTAAGGTTTACAGTATTATGAGTATACCTCTGTAACCTCAAAATGTTTTCTACCTCTACATAATAATTATATATCTAGCATAGATTGAGAAAAAGTGACAAATTTTACTTATTCTGAATTTCTATAAAATTTTAATAGCTACATTTTATTAACTGCAGGGGCATTAACATCTCTTTGATAATATCTAGTATACATTTATGGGATTTATGGGTGGCCCTCTCCTTGTTTGATGCACAGACAACATTTGGGGTACTCATGGATTTGAGAATTCCTTTTAGTAATCCTGGGAAATCTCAGATACACTCTAAATTTATACATTGAGAACCTCTATAATGTCAGTCATTGCCTCAAAACATTACTGTGATCATATATCTTCAGAGGTCACATTCCTTGCCCTTTGAGTAGATTTCAGTTTCAACATTGCCAAACAATGGTATCATACTTATTTGAAGATGGGTTATGTCAAATATATATTTGTATGTACACATGTGTATATATATATACATATATGTATGTATGTGTATATATAGAAACAATTCTAAATTTTAAGTGGCTTATTACTTTTAACATAAATTAAACTGACAAGTCTGTCAACATAAGAGCACTCTCACTTTTATTCTGATATGCTTTTCTGCATGAGGATAAGTACAGTCAGAGCTTAATATGCTTGAATTTGGCTACCCTAATTCACTCATTTTCATACTTCCATTGAAGTAAGTTAATGCCATTACCATATGTGATAAGATTTTTTATTTTATTTTTATTTTATTATTAGTTGTTCAAAACATTACATAGCTCTTGACATATCATATTTTACACATTTGATTCAAGTGGGTTATGAACTCCCATTTTTACCCCGTATACAGATTGCAGAATCACATCGGTTACACATCCACATTTTTACATATTGCCATACTAGTGTCTGTTGTATTCTGCTATCTTTCCTATCCTCTACTATCCCCCCTCCTCTCCCCTCCCCTCCCATCTTCTCTCTCTACCCCATCTACTGTACTTCATTTCTCTCCCTTGTTTTTTCCTTTTCCCCTCACTTCCTCTTATATGTAATTTTGTATAATGAAGAGGGTATCCTTCCATTTCCATTAAATTTCCCTTCTCTATCCCTTTCCCTCCCACCTCTTGTCCCTGTTTAATGTTAATCTTCTTCTCATGCTCTTCCTCGCTGCTTTGTTCTTAGTTGCTCTCCTTATATCAAAGAAGACATTTGGTATTTGTATTTTAGGGATTGGCTAGCTTCACTTAGCATATTCCGCTCTAGTGCCATCCATTTCCCTGCAAATGCCACGATTTTGTCATTTTTTAGTGCTGAGTAATACTCCATTGTGTATAAATGCCACATTTTTTTTTATCCATTCATCTATTGAAGGGCATGTGGGTTGGTTCCGCAGTCTAGCTATTGTGAATTGTGCTGCTATGAACATTGTTTTAGCAGTATCCCTATAGTGTGCTCTTTTAAGGTCTTCAGGGAATAGTCCGAGAAGGGCAATAGCTGGGTCAAATGGTGGTTCCATTGCCAGCTTTCCCAGGAATCACCATACTGCTTTCCATATTGGCCGCACCAATTTGCAGTCCCACCAGCAATGTACAAGAGTACCCTTTTCCCCACATCCTCGCCAGCACTTATTGTTATTTGACTTCATACTGGCTGCCAATCTTACTGGAATGAGATGGTATCTTAGGGTGGTTTTGATTTGCATTTCTCTGACTGCTAGAGATGGTGAGCATTTTTTCATGTACTTGTTGATTGATTGTATGTCCTCCTCTGAGAAGTGTCTGTTCAGGTCCTTGGCCCATTTGTTGATTGGGTTATTTGTTAACTTATTGTCTAATTTTTTGAGTTCTTTGTATACTCTGGATATTAGGGCTCTATCTGAAGTGTGAGGAGTAAAAATTTGTTCCCATGATGTAGGCTCCCTATTTACCTCTCTTATTGTTTCTCTTGCTGAGAAAAAACTTTTTAGTTTGAGTGAGTCCCATTTGTTGATTCTTTTTTTTAACTCTTGTGCTATGGGTGTCCTATTAAGGAATTTGGAGCCCGACCCCATAGTATGTAGGTCATAGCCAACTTTTTCTTCTATCAGATGCCTTGTCTCTGATTTGATATCAAGCTCCTTGATCCATTTTGAGTTAACTTTTGTGCATGGCGAGCGAAAGGGATTCAGATTCATTTTGTTGCATATGGATTTCCAATTTTCCCAGCACCATTTGTTGAAGATGCTATCCTTCCTCCACTGCATGCTTTTAGCCCCTTTGTCAAAAATAAGGTAGTTGTAACTTTGTGGATTGGTCTGTGTGTCCTCTATTCTGTACCATTGGTCCACCTGCCTGTTTTTGTACCAGTACCATGCTGTTTTTGTTACTATTGCTCTGTAGTGTAGTTTGAAGTCTGGTATCGCTATACCACCTGATTCACTCTTCCTGCTTAGAATTGCTTTTGCTATTCTGGGTTTTGTATTTTTCCATATGAATTCCATGATTGCTTTATCTATTTCTACAAGAAATGCCATTGGAATTTTGATTGGCATTGCATTAAACCTATAGAGAACTTTTGGTAAAATCACCATTTTGATGATGTTAGTTCTGCCTATCCATGAACAGGGTATATTTTTCCATCTTCTAAGATCTTCTTCTCTTTCTCTCTTTAGGGTTTTGTAGTTTTCATTGTATAAATCTTTCACCTCTTTTGTTAGGTTGATTCCCAAGTATTTTTTATTTTTTTTTTTTTGAGGATATTGTGAATGGGGTGGTTGTCCTCATTTCCATTTCAGAGGATTTGTCACTGATATACAGGAATGCCTTTGATCTATGCATGTTGATTTTATATCCTGCCACTTTGCTGAATTCATTTATTAGCTCTAGTAGTTATTTTGTAGACCCTTTTGGGTCTGCTAGGTATAGAATCATGTTATCCGCAAATATTTAAGTTCTTCTTTTCCTATTTTTATGCCTTTAATTTCTTTCATCTGTCTAATTGCTCTAGCCAGTATTTTGAGAACTATATGTGATAAGATTGATGGAGTAGGGATGAGGAGAAAACACAGGTTGAGAAACACCATAGGACAATGATCAAATACCTGAATTTGCCTTCACTGTACTTAGAGAAAATGAGTTCTTTTCACTTACCTGAAATGCACACATTGTCTCAGACTAGCCAGTATCTTCAATGTTTTACTCAATATCTTCAATCTTTATAAAATAAATTTGTTCAAGCTGTAATCAGACTGAAACATCTTCACCCATTCGAATCCTTCGTATTCTTTTTCTTTGGGGCGATATCAGTGATTAAAACCAGAGGCACTCAAACACTGAGCCACATTCCCAGCCCTATTTTGTATTCTATTTAGAGGCAGGGTCTCACTGAATTCCTGAGCACCTCTCTTTTGCTGAGGCTGGCTTTGAACTCGAGATCTTCCTGCCTCAGCTTCCTGAGCCACTGTGATTACAGGTGTGCACCACCACACCTGGCTTGAATCCTTCCTATTTGTTATTATCAGACTTTCACTTCTATGAAAGCTTTGTTGACAACTCCAGTCATTCTCTTTTCTAAACTTCTGTGTTGACTGCAGTCTTATGTAAAGAGTCTTGGTGTGTTTGATTATACAATTTTATATTGTTCTCTACTGATCCAGTTGTAAAACTTTAGAATTGGAAGGGAACTGTGAAAATTCCAATGCTGAATTTTAAAATCTATCACCTCTGAGCATTTTAAGTCTTAGACTGAAATGCTGTATATATAATTCAATAGATCCCTGATATTCTCAATAGGGATATCCAAGAGTCTTTGCAAATCAAAAAGGTTACCTAGGATCTAAGGGACTCACCACTTCCCAATAATTTCTCAGTACATGAGATTAGTGCTAGAAGCTTTATATACTAGAATCACTCAAACAACACAATAGGGTAGATGTTATTAAGCCCATAGGAAATCATTACATATCATGGGCCCCAAGAAAGCAATATTCTGTCATTTCATATGACTTGTTTTTTTTTTTTAATCTTAGGGCAATGTTTTAACATTTTTTTAGATTTGCAAAAAGATAGCATCTATTAATATAAAAATTTTCTTCATTAAATCATTTCAATTATGCAAAAAACTTTCCAAACACAAAAGAGTTTTCAAAATGTGTTCTACCATTAAAAAAATCACCATAGAGGTTTTATTGTCATTTAATATATTTTTCAAAGAGAAATAATGGGTTATGAATGAGAAAACTTTGCCATTGTGATTTTGACAGTCTGAGTTTTATCTAACAGAATGGCTTTCATTAACTACTATCATTGAATAATTACTAACTTGGTGAAGAGGCTATGTCTACTTGGTAAGAGGCACATATACATGAAATTATTGATATGTTTCTTTACTTCCTGAGAAAAGATAAAAACAAGCTATTTTTATTTCCATTAAGTTGAACATATTTGGTAACAAAGGAAAATTAAATTGTAGGTGAAACAGCACTTGCCCTTATATTATACAGGAAGTACTAAAAGGTATACTCTTTTAGGTTAAAGGCTAAGGAAGTTAGATAGGTAGAGGATACTTAAAAATTTTTCTGACAAATCTGTAGTTTAAAAGAAAAGAATTGAACATTTTATTATCTGAGACTATAACAGAGTTGGACTGGTTTATACTAAAACTAGTGTAAGGGAAATGGTATTAAAATTGATTGAAGGTTATACTATATGTCTAAAATCTTGGACATCATTAATAAAGCTCACTCTACTCAGACTTATTGCTCTATTCATATCCTTTCTAGAAGATAAACTACCTTGAAATTCAGGAGCCAATAGTAATATAGTATTATTGCGGAGTTGCCATGAAACATTCCTGGGGCTGTGATCGGGATGATTGAGAGGACCACTAATGCTGAAAAGTGGATGTAACCAGGGAATGGCTTGGCTATTTGCCAATGTAAGAAATAACTTGATATCGACATTAAACAGCAGCTGAAGAATCTTTTAATAGTTTAGGAGCTTTTTCTAAATCCTCCAGTTATGCTTCACTGATTAAATTATTAAGAACCTCTGATTTAGCTGTTTCATATTTTAGATAGGAGTGAAGATGTTTTGAAATCATTTCCATTATTCATGGTTTCTTGTTTTTCAAAATTAAACTTATAGGATGCTGAGATAATCCCTTTTTATTAGGCCTAGAGAAATTGATAATACACCAAAAATCAGAATAGCAGCATGAAAGTATCATTTTCCTTGACAATATCATATTATGATGGGCTATTTCCTTTTTATAAAGCTGAGCTTCATACATTCCAATTAATGCTAGTAATCCAATTGTTAAAAAAAAAGAACAATGGCTACAGGCTCCTGATAGCATCCAAATCTAGAACAAAATATGATTGAATGAAAGTTCAAAGGAAGAAAATACATTAACTCCAGGAAGAACTTCCCAATATGAATAGTTAACTGGTATATTATTAGGTCCTATAAAATATTTTCCTTGTTTACTAGCTTACAAATAAATTGCAGGGAAGACTGTTATAGGTCCCTTGAACAAATATTAACTGAGTCTCATTGGGCTCAACATTATTCCAGTGGAATAAATATTGTTGATCACTTAAACAGTATTCATTCTCAGATAACCTTATACCCATTATGCAATTTACTTCCTATGAGAATCCCAGTTCTCTTCAAGTTTCAATGGGCTCCAGCCCCAGTTTTAGAGGTAGATTTAGATTTATGTAAAATTCAGATTCTAAGGCAATCCAAATAACCTCATTCTTTTTACTTTCATTCAGGAACCTAAAGTTTGTCAACCAGTTTATGGTCATTGTCTGAATATCTATAGTGCAGGAGTATATATATATATATATATATATATATATATATATATATATATACACACACACACACACACACACACACACACACACATACACACACATATCAATTCTTCCTATATATACATGCAAACACATAAGACTAATAGATAATACTAATGTATAATATACATTGTCCATTTTGTCTATTGTTATAACAGCATACCTGACTTTCGGCACTTCATAAAGAAAAGAGGTTTATTTATCTCAGTTTTGGAGGTCACAAAACATGGCACCAGCTTAGCTTCTGGTGAAAGCCTCATTGTAGATAACATTGCATGGTGGGATGATATGTGATGAAGAACTTACATGGCAAGAGAGGAAGCAAGAGAGTGGGGAGGGGCTGGGTTTGCTCTTTCTTTTTTAAAATATCTTTATTTTGTTTATTTATTTTTATGTGGTGCTGAGGATTGAACCCAGGGTCTCACACATGAGAGGCAAGTGCTCTGCCGCTGAGCCACAACCCCAGTCCCTGCTCTTTCTATAACAATCTTCTTTAAAGGAAACGAATCTGTTCTTGCTAGACATAACTCACTTTGAGCTCAGCATTAATCCCTTCACAAGGGAAATTGTGACCCAATTACATCCCAGTAGGCCCTACCTCTTAAAGGTCCTGCTATCTTTCAATATGTCATGTTGAAGACTAAGTTTCTAACCTACGAAATATAGGGGAAAAAACATATCCAAACAATTACATATACCATTATCATAGTAGCAGACATATAGCTTGGATTGGCCTGATTTGACTGAGAAAAAAAATTCCCTTAATCTATCTTTGAGTTAAGAAGTTCTCTCTCATTGTAACAAGAAACTATGTTGTCCCATTTGTTGCAGTCACCTTGGAACCTGCAGGGCAACTAGTAAGGAGGTCAAAGCTATACAGAAGGAAAATCAGAACAAAGAAAATCATGATTCAGAGCTCTGTTTCTACTTCATCAGGAGCCTGCTTTCACCTCTGAACTTTAAGTCATGTGAGGTGAAATAACTTTATTGTTGAAGGTACTTTGATCATGTATTCTATTTCTTACACCCAAAACATTTTAACTATTAAATGTGTCACCAGGGTTATGAAAATAAAGAAAAAATCTTGCAGCTAATATATTTCTGTTCTAGTAGTGGAAGACATATATGCCAACAATAAATTTCAGCAAAACATTAGGATTCTTGCTGAAATAGAGGTAAATGGTAAGACAGTAGTATGGAAAGAGAAATACTTGCATTTCCCTGTGGGATCTAGATAGGGAAGGAAAGCGCTCACATGGATATTTTGACTTGAGACTTTAAGGATGAATTTATCAAAGAGTCAATGGTGACAAATGTGCTTCTAGCAGAGGGAACAGTATATGTTAAAGTATAAAGGCAGCAGATGGTGACTGGGGAGCCACAAGTAGTTTAGTACTATTTGGTTTAACAATACAGAGGTGGGGGAATATAGAAAACAACCTCAACTGAAAGATTTTGTATCCTAAGATAAGGATTTTAGTTTTTTTATCCTAGAGGAGAAAGGTAATGACTATAAACCTTTATTAATGTAACATGATTAGCATGTTAAAAAGTATGTTTTCAGTATGCAAGATAGGTTTAGATTCATATATAGAGAGAAACCAATGGGGAAACTTTGTTGAAGATGATACCTAGATGAATAAAAAAACCAAAATGATGGTCCTAAATGAGAAATTATAGTGTTATTTGGTTTATGAGATTGATAGAATTGGTACTTATTTTTTGAGAGAGAATTTTTAATATTCATTTTTCAGTTTTCGGTGGACACAACATCTTTATTTTATTTTATTTTGTTTTAATGTGGTGCTGAGGATCGAACTCAGTGCCCTGCACATACCAGGTAAGCACATTACCGCTTGAGCCACATCCCCAGCCCTAGGATTGGTATTATTTATAGGGCTTAATAATAAACAGTAAAGAATTTGCCATAATAAGCATCCAATTAGTTTGACTAATTTGATAGACAGTATTTTACCAAAATAAGGAATTTAGTAAGAGCAAAAGATTTTTCAAAATAATGATAATATCAATTTTGGGTATGCTGAGTTAGAAATATTTGTGGTATATTTATGTGTCAGTTGATTGGTAGGTAGAATTTTGAGTCTGAATTTGAATAAAAAAGTCTGATCTAATCATTGACATAGTTTAGTCTTGACCTTAAATTCTCTAATATAGTAAACTGGTATTCAAATGATTTGAATTAAGATATCGTTATCACAATAAAAAAGTGAATGAAATTTAATAATAAGTACAGCATAGACAACAACCAGCCATCCAGGATGCTGGACATACAGAGATGCAGATGAGATCAGTTAAGTTCTGAGTGATTCTAACGTTTAAAGGGCTGAGAACAAAGGGTAACTAGGTGGAGATGATAGTAATTTACAAAAGAATTAATTGAAAATAAAATAAGTGAAACAAAATAAAACAAGAGAACATGTAATCTCAGAAACTAAGATAATAGAGTTTAACTAGGAAGATGAGTGATGCTTGGTTAAGGCCAAAAGGCTCTGAGGGTAAGACTGCAGAAGTATGGCAAAGCACATAACAACTAATGAAAATTTGCCCAACAGATTAATACAAATTGTGTCTTAAATTAACATTCAAGGTCTGAAGCCATTTCAAAAAGCCCTTTACCTTACTGCTAGGTAAAATGTGCATAGAAAATTGAATGAACTGATTTAAACTCAACAAACACACTACAAAGTAAGGAAGATACCATAGAGACTTTGAAAAATCAGTGGATTTATTAAGAGTACATGTGACAAGAACATAAATGCTGGTAGACAAATATATTAAAGGATTTGGAGTGGCAGATCCTTTGTGACATACAAGATTACAAAGGAAGTAAAAAATGAGAACTAAGAACAAATCAAAGGAGACAAGGCACATGTTGCAATGAAATATAAAGAAACGAAAAGACTTTTCTGTGAGAAAAATTGGAAGTGACCAATTCGTTTCAAGGAAACAAAGACTCTTTAGTGAGAAGAGATGAAGACCAGGGGTGATATGGCCACTTCCAAAGAAAGGCTTTAAATGAATTTTTCTACTACTGCCATATTTTTAATCTCAAACATTTTTGTGCTTCTCTTACAGGTGGACATATTAAAAATAATACACTGGAAAGCACTTCATGGTTCTGACAAAGTTCAAAATGTTTAAAAATTGGGTTTAATGATAAAAATACTTCAAAAATTTCTATTATGTTTTTGAGTCTAGAAACCAAGATAAAACCAATACTTCTGATACTCAGACAGTCTCTGTTCTACAGATTTTGTCTTTTTGTGTGAGTACAAATTTACCAGTGGATTCAGGAAGAAGATGAATGTTTTTTCAAAGTAAACAATGAACCAGAAGGAGGTTCAAAGTTCACCACATGGAATTATCATTCATAGTACTTACATCAAAATCAATCTTATTCTGAGTATAATTTGTAGTAGAGAGGATGTTGGGGGGAAAGTATAAGGAAAAGAAAGCTGAGGAAAATATGTAAACAGATATGCAGCAAAGATGAGAGTATAAATAATCAGATTATAAAACATAAACTTGACAAAATGATACAAATTCCATATGGAGTGAACTAAAAAAGGTAGAAGCATCATCCAGTACAAACATCCATTACTGAACTGAGAATCGTTTTACAATATACTTTCTTGGAGCCTACTTGGTTTTGCATTATAGATACCAGGAATACAATGGTACACATGACATGGTTAGTGGCCTCATGAAGTTTACATTGTGATAAGGAAGAGAAGGGAAACAACTACATGTTTCAAATCATTTTAGAGAATGGTAATAGCAATAAAGAAAAATAAAATCAGGCAAAAAGTTAAGAGTAAGAGTTGTAAGTTAGGCTAGGGTCTCTTAAACATGAGTTCATTATGAATGCTTGGTAAAGACTTTTAAGGTAAAAAAGGTTGCACTTAAGTATACTAATCTACAGGCTTATAAAGCTACTGGGTAGGCACACTGATCAATATCTATGCTAATCAGGTATTGGAAAGGTAGGAATGCTATTGGCCAAAATAGCTTATTAGCAAAATTGCTAGACAGATATTGAAAATATGCCAAGACTATTGGTTCAGCCCTTGGTCAAGACGTTTAATTCTTTTTCAGTTTTTTTTTTAACTCCTCTAGCTACTTTTTTCTCTAGAATAAGAAAGCAATTTATTACATATTTGTTTCTATTTCTTTACATACCTCCTCTCTATCACTACTCATATCACTCCCCTTTGACACTCTTGTTTCTAGAAGACTAACCCCTGGCTCAAAGGGTCCCTCTCTAAACAACGTCCTATCTAACTATTCTGTGTAATTTCAGAAACCTGATACTGAACAATACCTAGGTTTCTATTTCTGACTTCCTCTATTCATTCCCAGGTAATGGTGATTCAGTGAAAAGCAGAATAGGGAGATGCTGGTCAATGGGTACAAACTTTTACTTATAAAATGGGTAAGTTCTCAGGATTTAATGTATAGGATGGTGATTGTAGTTAGTATCACTATACTATATACCTGAAATTTGCTAAGAGAATATATAGGAAGTGTACTTACACTCTTAAACATACAATGGTAACTATTTGCTGTGATCAATGTGAAAATTACTTTGGTCATGGTAATCTTTTCACAATGTACACATGTATAAAATCACATTTTATACCTTAAATACATACATAATTTTTATTTGTCAATTATAACTCAATAAAGCTGGGAGGGATTTGGCAGTATATTTTCAGAAGCTCACAATCAAGTGAGGGAGACAATATAAGTTCAAATGTTTCTCGCAAATAAATACACAACTTACTGTGTGTTTTGGAAGAAAAGTACAAGTAATGCTATTTACACTAATCTTATGTAGGAGGTTAGGAGTGTCTTCCCAGAGAATGATATTTGTCTTCTCTGAAAAGTGAGTAGATATCCAGTATGAAAAACAAGTGCATAATGTTTCAAGCAGAGGGACTAGTGTATGCAATCCTTTGTAGTAAGGTAGAGCAGGCACTTACACAAAACACAACAAAACTAGAAAGTAGAATATTGTGGAAATAAGGGAGCAAGTAGTATCTGGTACAAGTAATATCATGGTATCTGGTAGAAGGGTGATGAAATGGAAAGGGTCATATCAAACAAGGTCCTTCAAACTATCACATTTTTTAAGAAAAATTATTTTGAGAACAATGAGAAGGCAATGGCTTATTTAAACAGAGTTCTACCATCACTTTTTCAGATATTTATTTTTTAATTGTAGTTGGACACAATACCTTTATTTTATTTATTCATTTTTACGTGGTGCTGAGGATCAAACCCAAAGCCTCACATGTGCTAGGCAAGCACCCTACGCTGAGCCACAACCCCAGCCCTCTACCATCAATGTTATAGTTTGAAGGGATTATACAGCTGCAATGAATAGAAGAGAAGGAATAAGATTGGTTTAGCTTGGTTTTACTGTATTATCTAACATAAAAACCTAGATAATGTTAATGAAAGAGGGAACTACCAATCACATAGACAAAAGAGACATACACCATGTCTTGGTTTAGACCTGGCAAACCAGGACTATGGTCATCCTAATATAAAGCTATTGTATCAGTTCAGAAAAGAGATGATGAGTAACTGGTCAGAGGTATGTAGGGTAAATCTAGAGAAGGACACTGAATCAAAAAGTGACAGTAAGAGCTAGAAACAATAGGCAGACAGGGTGGGGGCCGCAGTTGTAACAATTCTGTGTAGGAAGTATCTGATGGGCCACACAGAACATTGTCAAGCATGTGAACAGCACATGATCAACATCATGATTGGATGGGGTGGGGGCATGTAATCACCAAGTGTTTAACTCTGATTGAATAAAGAAATTACCCTCCTCAAAAGTTACTAGTTATAAAAAGTGATAGCTTTAAAGGTCACCTCCAACAACTCCACATAAATCCCTAGACAACAGCAACTCAGTGGCTACTCATTTGAGACCCTTCCCTTGTGGGGGCTGCACTTCTTTGTCTAAATAAAGAAAATGTCACTTCATTCTAACCTCCACTGTCTATAAGTCTCATTCTTTGGACCCATGAGAAAAAGAACCTACATCTCTCTGCTATGTCTCAAAAATATTTAGGAGGGGAAAAAATTAACTGAGCTTAATAGTGATGGATGCCCAGGAAGAATGAGGTTGAGAGAGTGTCAAGAATGACACCAGAGGTTTGGTTACTAGATGAGTGATGCTACAAGAACTGAAAAAAGGGAGTTATTAACAGAAAAGGTTCAGGCATTTGATGGCAGAAGATCTAAGTGGAACTGCGGGCTAGGCAATTACATATGCAATTATGTCAGGTAATGTTTTCATGCTATGGATGTCTCCTTTCTTGGTCCCTTTCATTTTTCCCATCTTTGTTTTTAGGTCCTCTGAAGAGCCTGGACAAAGACTTGAACATAGGTATTTTTTTGGGGGGAACTGATTTCCAGGAAGCAAGAATAAAAGACCAAAAGACACAGAGAAGGAAGAAACTATAATCAAATGTGCATTATTAAGGTTGCTACTATGGAAAATGGAGGCTGGATTTTGACAGAACCTTTCTATATTCCTAATAAGTGTAGAAAATGCTTCCCTCAGTTGCCTTCCTAAAAGAATCCCAGTTAAAAATATTTCAAGGGCTCCTATTGCCATTGGTTCAATGCTCACTTACCACTACTTTCAGGCTGGGTTAGCTCACAAAACTTCTGCATTCCAGGGATGTCAGAGAAGTCCTTCAGATATCAAGTATCAAATGAAATATAGGAGTCATTCCCCTGACATGGGATGCTGTTAGCTACAAAAAAAAATCTGAATTCATGTAAGACTGCCCACTGTAGATACAGTCAAAACCAGAGGTTGGTCAAGGGCATGCGAATGCAGGCATCACAAGCATCTGTTACAATTGTGATGATAATGTTATGGAAGAATATTTTTCTTTCACAGTGAGATTTCCCTTACCTATAGATGATTACATAGAACACATACACAAGTTTAAAGAATCATTATAATGTGTCCATGTGATTGGTAGTTCCCTAGTTCACTCTTAACACTCTCAAGACTTTTGTTAAATAATATGGTAATACAAAACTACATTCCTTCTCTCCTACATATTGTAGCTGTGTGATCCTTTCAAAATACAACCTTGATGGTAGGACTCCATTTAAAATGCCCCACTGTCTTACTGTTCTCAAAAAAGAAAAATGGAATATCACCTGAATTAAGAAATAAGGTATTTCCAAAACTAGCTCTTATGCCCCAATAACACAATCTCCTCTATGTTCCTAGAGATAAATATTCTCCTTCTTTATACCTATTGCTATTCTCCAATTTAGATGCTATGGTTCATTACTTCAGCTGTTATTGGCTATTCTCTCTCTCTGTGTGTGTGTATGTTTGTGTGTGTGTGTGTGTGTGTGTGTCTGTGTGTGTCTGTGTGTGTAATCCTGGGAATGGAACCTAGGGCCTAACACATGTTGGCAAGAGCTCGATCTCTGAGCTACACCGTCATCCTCTGACTATATTTTATAGGTATTATTAATTCCATTGCTCCAATACACTTTCATACCATCTTCCTGGCAAAACAACTATGGAAGACTTTTATTCGCTAATCCCTCCATCCTCTCTACACTTATGTAGAAAAACTTCTTGAAAGTCTAGCTTCATCCTGTACTGTTTTTCTGCCGCAGTCTGGCTGGGCACAAAATCATGAGCCACTCAAGCAGGAACAAACTTTATTTCCAAAACTCCCACGACTGCCACACACTGGGCGTTCTCCCGGGACACACTACACCAACAGCAAATCCCTCCTCTGCAATTCCCTCCTACCACACTTCCCCAACCAATAGGAACTCTCTGGGAGTCCAGCAGAGCACCAAAGTAGCAGGCCAAGGTGGACAGCAGGGGTCTAATCTCCAATTGAATGCACATCTTAACATAATCATTATCATCTCAATGGCTTGCTGGTGTCACCTTTCAACCAAAAATGCCATGCTTCATTCCTACTTGGCTATGGCTCTCAGCAGTTTTCTACTTCTTTTTTTTTTTAATTGGTTGTTCACAACATTACAAAGCTCTTGACATATCATATTTCATACATTAGATTCAAGTGGATTATGAACTCCAAATTTTTACCCCAAATGCAGATTGCAGAATCACATCAGTTACACATCCACAATTTTACATGCTGCCCTATTAGTAACTGTTGTATTCTGCTACCTTTCCTATCCTCTACTATCCCCCCTCCCCTCCCCTCCCATCTTCTCTCTCTACCCCATCTACTGTAATTCATTTCTCTCCTTGTTTATTTTCCCATTCCCCTCACAACCTCTTATATGTAATTTTGTATAGCAATGAGGGTCTCCCTTCATTTCCATGCAATTTCCCTTTTCTCTCCCTTTCTCTCCCATCTCATGTTACTCCTCACACTTCAGATAGAGCCCTAATATCCAGAGTATACAAAGAACTCAAAAAATTAGACAATAAGATAACAAATAACCCAATCAACAAATGGGCCAAGGACCTGAACAGACACTTCTCAGAGGAGGACATACAATCAATCAACAAGTACATGAAAAAATGCTCACTATCTCTAGCAGTCAGAGAAATGCAAATCAAAACCACCCTAAGATACCATCTCACTCCAGTAATATTGGCAGCCATTATGAAGTCAAACAACAACAAGTACTGGTAAGGATGTGGGGAAAAGGGTACTCTTGTACATTGCTGGTAGGACTGCAAATTGGTGTGGCTAATTTGGAAAGCAGTATGGAGATTCCTTGGAAAGCTGGGAATGGAACCACCATTTGACCCAGCTATTGCCCTTCTCAGACTATTCCCTGAAGACCTTAAAAGAGCGTACTACAGGGATACTCCCACATTGATGTTCATAGCAGCACAATTCACAATAGCTAGACTGTGGAACCAACCCAGATGCCCTTCAATAGATGAATGGATAAAAGAAATGTGGCATTTATACACCATGGAGTATTACGCAGCACTAAAAAATGACAAAATCATGGAATTTGCAGGGAAATGGATGGCACTAGAGCAGATTATGCTTAGTGAAGCTAGCCAATCCCTAAAAAACAAATACCAAATGTCTTCTTTGATATAATGAGAGCAACTAAGAACAGAGCAGGGAGGAAGAGCAGGAAGAAAAGATTAACATTAAACAGAGTTTTCTACTTCTAAATATGGCTATTCCTTCCTGGTCTCTCTTGGTTCACTTTTCTCTGGTTGTTACATGTAGGGATTCATCAGGGTTCTGGCCTAAGCCCTCTTCTCTTCCCATTCTGTATACACTTGCCAGGTGATAACACTGGTAAAAATTAATTGATGTTTTATCATATATGCTGATAACTGTGACATCCATATTCTTAGTCTAAACTTTTCTTCACTAAGTCTACTTAGTAGTCTTGTAAACATTTAAAAACAAGTATGCCTAAAATTGAACTCATGGCCCCTCTGAATCCCATAATAGTTCATATTTTAGTAATTTCCACTGCCATCCACCTAGTTTGTCAAGCTAGGAATCTGAGTATTTTATTTGAGTTATTGATTTCTCTCCCCTCTGTGCTTAGTCAGTTACCAGGTCCTATTGTGTCTATGTTAAGAGTCTCTTGAATCTGTGCACTTTGTTTCCATTCCCTTTCTCCACTCGTTTAAGTCATCATTGTCTCCCAAATGAATTGCTGTAACAGCTGTCACTATACCTCCTATCTAGTCCCTTCTCTATTCTTTAGCTACAGCATCCCTCTAAAATACAAATATAGTCATTGCACCTCTTTAAAATACTTCAATGGCTCTCAGTTTCCCCTTAAATAGAATGTGATTGATCTCTCTAACATGACTTAAGAAACAATCTAAGAACATACCTGCATTTTCAGCCTTATCCAGATCCTCCTCCTTGATACATCTTTCCTCACCCACTCATGATGCCAACTCAATGCTTCAGCTATACTGATATAATTTAGGAATTACCAGGTTCCTTTTTATCTCCAACATTTACTTGTGCTGTTTTTTTTCTGCCTTGAATACTCTCCCCCTACTTGTTTGTCAAGAAACACCTACTTACCATTCAAATTTCATCTTCAAAGTTTCATTTTACAGAAAGCTTTCATTGACATCCCTCCATTACACCACTCCAGATTGGGTGAGTTGAATTATCCTGGTTCTTTTATAGTGTTTTTATGCTAGTATTTGTCACATATAGTTACTTAATTTTGTACTTTTTGTGAGTCAAGGAATCATCTTTATCTTGATCAACATTGTATCTCTAGCATCCAATACAAAAAGGGACACTAAGTTTCAAAAGATATTTTCCTATTAGCATACTGTCAAATTAAGCAGACAGATACATAAAACCAAGTTGAAGAAGGAACTTTGCCATTAAGAAAAGGAGTGTATTGGAAATGACTACTCATCTCACCAATATGATAACATCTGCTGCTTTTAACAACATACTTTTGTCTCTTTCCTACTAGTTCACAATTTAGTCTTACTCAGTTGAAGTGGTATTATCATAGCTCTTTTCTGCTTATCTATGATGCTACCGAGGGAAATTGTTCCACCTTTGTGGAAGTGTGTTAACAAAATTCAAAGAAAGCTCAGATGTGATATACAACATTCTCATCTTTGGAAGTATGAGCAATAATTAAATTCCACATGATATAGAAACAATTACCTCTATGTAGGTATAATAACATGTTTTTTTCAATAATTAAATATATGAGACTTGTTTCCATAAGTGTAAGGAAAGCTAAAGTTTGCTATCCCTTTTCTTGTATTTTTGCTGCTGAGAAAGAAAAATGTTCTCCAAAGTGAGGACAAATGTTTTTGCTTAAATCCATTTATATAATTACTATTTATCATTTTGCAAGTACTAGAACACTCTTAAGAATTGTACCAAGAGGTAAGCCATGTCTTCATTCTTACCATGAGGAGATTTAAAAATTTCTATCCTAAGATAGATAAATAATATTCTTGTTTCTGAGTAAGAATTAAAAACACTGTCAGGAATATTTTTCTCAATAGGAGAAATCTTTAAAAAATCAGTGAAACAAAATCAAAAGAAAACTTAGAGGAATATATTCAACAAATTATATTCCTTCTACTAGATAATATGAATCCATCAGCAAGTATTTATCTAAAGCCAGGGGCCAAATCTGTCATATGACCTGTTATGGTTTGAATATGAGTTGTCCCCCCAAAGCTTAGGAGATACTGTAGCAATGATCAGAGATGAAATAGATTATGAGAGCTGTAACCTAAACAGTGGGTTAATTCATTTGATGGATTAATATTTTAAAGGTCTACCGTATTAAGTGATTACTGTAGGCAGGTAGGGTGTGGCTGGAAGAGGTAGTCTCTAGGGCTGTGCCTTTGGGGTTTATATTCTGTCCCTGTCAGCTCACTTTCTCTCTTTCTCTGCTTCCTGGCTACCATGAGCTTAGCAGTTTTTCTCCACCATGATGTTCTGCCTCAATTGGGCCCAAAGCAATAGAATAAGCCAATTATTGACTGACACCTCTGAAACCTTCAGCTCCAAATAAACTCTTCCTCCTCTAAGTTGGTCTCGTCAGTTATTTTGGTCACAATGATGAAAAGCTAACAAACCACTTATTTTTATAAACAAATTTTATTGAAATATCACTCTAATCGCTAATTTAGAAGGCGTCTATAGCTGCTTTTGTACTTTAGTAGTAATATTGAATGACTTTAATGGGTACTTTCTGACCTGGAAAGCCAAATGTATTTACTATCTGTCTCTTATTTTTTTTTAAAAAAAAGACTTTGCAAATTTCTGATCTAAAAGTTCTTTGAAGTGATTTATATTATTAAGCTATATCACTTTCTGAAACAGTGAATTCAATAAATTAATTACTCTATAAATAAGGGTTTTTAATTTGTCTCAAATTACAACTTACGGTCTTCAAAAGACATCCTTTAATCAAAATGTGCTCCGATTTGATAAATAAATTTCTATTCTCACTACTGTAGTTAAAAGAAAAATGGGCTAGAAATAAGAGAAAACTTCTACCTCAGTACTCCTCTTATTTAGTTTCTCCAACTGCAGTAAAATGGTAATCTTCATTCTTCAGGGGTATTTTTGAGATCAAAATAGATGTTATGCACATGTAAAGAATTTTATTATTTATGATCATAAAGATTTTAGTGCTTTGTTTTTTTTCTCAATTTCTGGCCTTCTAACTATAGTCATAACTTCTCTTAGTTGATATTCAGTGTGGAAGTCTGATCAACCTTCGTATTCATTTAACTATTCTGCCATGTCCAATGTATTCCTTCAGTATGCACTCTCTTAGCATGGCTTACTACTAACCTCATTTTGTCTGCCCCATCAGGTCTGTTCATGCATTCATCTTAATCCACTTGCATCTGCTGCCTCGGTTCACAATGGCTTTTACTAAAATGCTTCAGGTTTATCCAGATAGGAAAAATAAATTCTAATCCATGCTTAGGCAGGATGCAGGTTAGTTGAAAGGTCAGCAATAGCCATTTCTGATGAGTTCCAACACTGCTGTTAATTTTGCTCTCCTTTATTCACAGAAATTTCAGTATCACCTAGACCCATAGTTTTTTTTTTTTTTTTGTATCTTTTAAGCACACAATCACTTCATCAAGTGAAATACTAGAAAGCCTACCATGTGAAGTATAAAACTGGGGAGGGCCACTGGCTGGCTGAAATTTGAGATGGGAGGCAAAGGGAAGTATGAGGATGTTTGGGAGGAATATCTGCCCTTGAGGGCTAAAGGACAGGCTTTCCAGAAGAGATGGTTTGTATGCTTGACTTGATGAAGTCCCAGCCAACATTCATTTCTATGATTTCATGGTGTAGTAGACAATGTGGTTCACTTATTCACCACAGCTACTGAACAAAGAAAACACTAGGGAATACTTCAGAAAATCAGGTCTGAACACAAAAGAATTTACCAAAGGGGTTGTGCAGGTCTTTAAGAAGAGATTGAATCAAGTGCTGTTTAAATATATATCTTTAATTGATTTTGAATTACATCAGGACAGTAGACTATGGTATCTTTTAGTCTTTTCCAGATCTATTTTTTTAAATAATTCTGCTGTGGTACTGGCAGTTTGACCTTGGACTGACAGATATAAAACTGGGAGAATAAATAAAGCTAAATAGTAACACTGTGGGAGAATCAGGCCTATCATCTCAATGTCTTTTTCCATCCCAATGGCCTCTTATCTTGCAGGGAAGGAAGGAAAAAAAGGAAAGAAATAAAAGAAACTACATATTTCTTTTTACTGAAATCACTTCCACAGCTCTGAGGTTAGCATTAAACTTCAAGAGTATATGTAAGACCTAATTCCACTGACATAGCTTTAGTGTAAGATTTAAATGTCATGAGAGAGAGGAGGATGAGGAGAGAGCACTGTTGGTGAATTTTATTTTAAAAATATGCTCAAAAGCATGAACAATATGGAATAAATAATTCAATAATGTATGGAGTTTGTGTTCATAGAGTGTGTGACAAAGACCCCGTATGTTTAACATAAAGGGCAAAAACAGGCACAAACTTTAGAAAGAGATACATTCAGGGCCATGCTGTGCTCACTTAGTATCTGAGTATCTTAGGGATAACAATTCTCTCTAGGCTCTAGTTTCCTCCTATGGTAAAAAAATAATAAAAATAATGTGGCACCTATCTTGTAAGGGGTTGTAAGAATAAACAAAACAATGCACATAGAATATTTAGCAAAATGCCTGCTATAGAGCAAAGGCATTAACTCATGTTATCTCTAAGATAAATATTAGATATGTTTGGATCAATGCAAAAGCTGGGGGAACAACTGAAATGAAAGCAGGTATTATTTTTGAAAACAGCTAAAATATGCCTATGTATTACTGAAATAGACCCAGACTGTGAAACCTTAGAGACAGTCTAACTGAGTTAAACATGAAGTGACAATGTTGTTTTGCCTGATTTACATCAGACCTTTGTTGTTAAAGCACAATTTCTTCAATATGCTCAATATGAAGCATTTATTCATCCAGATAATAGATACAAATCCATGCATTCAAATGTTCCTTGGAGTCAGAGATCAAGATGGAAATCCCCAGAATCATAGAGATTTGTGTCTATAAACTTGCTTATTATATTCACATTCAAGGATGTGGGAAGGGGTAGTGTCAGCTTTTTAACCAGAATCTTTTCATTACTTCTCCCTGTTGGGGTTGCAGCACATGCTGTGAGTGACCTCCAGAGATTCCTCAAGCTGTATGCAGACAGCAAATTGAATCTGAAAGCTTTATTAGACAAGTTTGTCTTTCAGCTGGTGGGAGTGGATGTCAGCTATATTAGAAAAAATAAAATTTCTTGTGAAACTGGGTCCTGACCTTGAAAAAAATCTCAAATCAAAGTGCACAATTCAGTTCTGAGTTATGTCCTTATTTTTAAAACAGAGTACAGGTTCAAAAGAGAAAGGCACATTTTACCTAGACAAGTAGGAATCAGCAAGAAAGTAATAAAACTTCTTTTTTGATCATGCTGGACTTAAAGCAAAAATGCTTTTCATAGGGTAAAAATATGTTAATATTCAAGCAAATGACTCACTCATTTCAATATGAGAAGGAAAATTACCTTCTCAACTTATAATCCATATTGAATATTACAGAAAGTTTATTTATATTTTTGATCCATAAAATTTTCTGACAATAAGGAATGATCCAGAGAAACAAAGGTGACAGTAGAGATTGGCTAATTTGTTTTATTTCAACATTGTCTCCTACATTTATAGTGGTGTGTTATTTATTTCCTTCTTGTAAAAGTTGCAAAACAATGATTTTTTTGAGGGGAGGGTATGATAATTATTCCAAAAGCAGTATTTGAAGATATTATCTTTCCTTTTTTCTATGGATGTCTATGTTGTAATTTAGGCACTGGCGGAGTTAGTGCTATTATCAATTTTACCTAAATATGATACCTAGATTCAGATTCTGCCACCTAACAGGTAGAAAAGCATATATTCACTTAATTCCCCTGATATTATAATTATATGGGAAGGTTGACTTATTTGATCCAATTCTAAAATAAATGTACATGTTCATTTGGTCAAAATATGTTACTTGAATGCTTACTATATGCAGGTCTTTGAATCAAAACTGGATATACATGGGAGTAGAATATAAATATAGGAAACGAATCTATATTATAGACTTAATAATGTAACTGAGTTATGAGTAGAGACTATAATTATAGAACAAAGTCCAATTCTGAAGCCCACATTAGAAAAACAATATAAAAAACAAAGTTGGGAGGATGGAGGGGGGCCTGATTTTTTTTTTAACATTTGAAAAAGAGCTTTTCTATTGACAGGTCATGAGGACTCATCTGATTTATGCTAGAAAATGAAAGTTTGAAGGAAGATTAAATAACAGACTTTAAAGAATGAATGAACATTGTCTACATGAACAGTTAGCAGAAATGTTCTATTCTTACTGAAAAACATAAATTTAGACAGTAACTGAAATTTGGATTAGGCAGTTAAAAGTCGAGTATAACAGCAGTGGTGGAACTCTACCTGCTCTTCATTAAGGAGAGAGTAGGCGGGTAGCCTTCTGAAGATTGCTTCTGAGAGAGAGAGAGAGGGAGCTTTTACCAGAGATAGTGGGGAAGAATGAATGACCTCTTAAATGCCTTTCAGACTACAATCTTAAAATATACAATTTAAGTGTAAAACTGCTACAATTTCCTTTTGGAATCTTCTTTCTTTGAAGGTAAAGTTATATTCCATTTTAAAACTCTTCAGTGAAGTTTCAGGAAACATTAGGAATAAATGCTGAAACCTTCTGCTGTGAGCTGTAGAACACCTATTCTCATGAACATGTTGAAGTAGTTCCAATTTTCCCGAAAAATATGACATTTGATATTATCATACATAGTGATTTTTAAGCAAAGGTCCTTTCTAGGTGGAAGCTACATAGCATTAAGAGGGTTAAGGTAATTTTACTGTAATCAACAATTTATTTCTGTGAAAATGGAAGACATGGGGAATTGAAAAACTCTACTGATCAGAATACTTTATTTAGTCATTGGTGTTAGTCTCCTCCCCCCAGCCCCCAACTTCCAGGAATGCTTCCAACAAGCATTAGAAATGATGGATTAGAGCTTCTTCTCTTTCTTTGCCAGTTCAGACCCCAAAGCTCTAACCGGAACTAGTAGCCAAGCAATAAAACTGTGTAAAGGTTGAGAAAGGGAGAATAAAGGGAACTCAATCATCACAAAATGAGAAATTAACATGCAAAATATGGAGCTTTCACAGTCTATCACTATCTGGTATATTAGCAGTGATGCCATTATTGTGTCTTTCCTACTAACCAGGGAACATTGTTGAAGATACTGGCTTTAAACCAGGAACCCCCTTCCCCCACTGCCTAAAGAGAGAGATTCCTTTCTGATAAATGGGAGCAATACTGAGGCCTCACAGGCAGGGATTACTATGGTTATTTCTCTTTGTACAGGGTGACACAGATCATTATACTTCCCACATCTTCATCCCACTGATGCATACAAATATGTTTTTTAAAAAAATTAATTAGGTATTAATGCCAAGAGTTGGAAAGGCCTCATAATAGCTTGGAAATGGTCTAAAATTGAGTGGTACCACCTCTTCCTAGGTGTTTGAGAGGGATCTCTATGCAAGAAGGGGATGCGAATGTGAGAACTAATTGACAACTTTCTTCTTTTATGATCATTGCAGAAGAATAAAGGCTATTTTCAAAATAAGTGTTTTCTCACAGTTAAAACCAAACAAATAAATAGTAGTATGCCAAGACTGCATCTAAGCTGCAATTAACCTCATGCTTTTCTTAAATTGTCTAGGTATTTAAAATAATTTAGAAATGGCATCGGAATGCGTTTTCAACTCTGGTAAGTGGAGTTCAAATAATAAATGTAAAACTAACTTCTATGTATTTGATATTTAATTTAAATATAGCCTTCAAATTCAAATGAAGATAAATAAATCACTGTTTGAGACACAGAGCACCGATTATAGTATATGAGCTTTGCAAACACAGAAACTTTGCTTTGAATATCCATTCTGCTTAATTTCTTTGAAAACTTGGACCAATCATTTAATCTTTTTGATTCTCAATTTTCTCATCTGTAAAATGGGAATCACTATAAAACTCATTCAAGTTGTATAATTGTGACACTGTTTCCAATACCTATTGTTTTAATTTAGGTTCCCCTTGAGAAGAAGTAGACCTTGAGACAGATTTCAGAAATTTAACTGAGAGGTGGTCTCAGAAAGTCATAGTAGAGAAGGAAGAAAATTAATAGAATAGGCAAAAACCTTACAGAGGACATGTAAATAAGCAGATTATTACTCCAGGCAACTGTAGTCTAGGTCACTGGAGACTTTTGGTGTGAAACTTCACACCTCAGAAGTTTCCTACTCAAGAGAGGAAAGAAGTTTTGGATATTTATCCACCAACTCTCCTCCATTGGTGGTCAATTGCTATTCCTTCCCTACTATTTTCAACCTGCTCTATAAGGTGGGTAATCTTTTTCTCTGTCCAGAGAAAGCAGTTTACAGGTACTTGTTGCTAGAAGCATTAGGTTTTCTGGAAGGCTAAGTGCTAAGGGAATTTGGTTAGGGCTCTAAAGGCCAAATCTGACCTACCTTCCCTGTTTTTGTATATAAAGTATTATTGGAATAGGGCCACTGTCCTTTTATTTATATATTATCGATGGTATGATTAGTTTTAGTCCACAATACAGAGTCGATTGTGTGACCTGTAAAGCTTAAAGTATTTAGCATTTGACCCTTTACAGAAAGAGTATGTTGATCCCTTATCTAGTTCACAGCACAACTGAGATTAGAAAGTAGGATTCATGACCTCTAATGCTATCGTTCCCTATTTACCTTTGAGACTTGCTCTCTTGTCAAAATTAATTACAGGAAGACATGATTTTACCAGCATTTAATCAACTAGAATCTTCTATTAACTGGCATTTCTGTATATCTCTATACAAATGGCAATTTACTTTCATAGCTATTACTCTAAGACATTTGAATCAATATCCTGATTTGGAATATTCACATTACAAATGTTCTATATGCAATTTTGTTCAAAAATGCTAAATGGGGCTCTATAGAACATGAGTGTTCTCAGGCCCAGCAGCTTGTGGATAAGAAAGGATTCACACTGACATTTACAACCAGATTTGTTGGCTCTTTGCCTCCATCTGTCATGCAGGCCTTCAGACCCATGCAAAGTCCTGACTAGCTTAATGTTTATTAGCTTATCTAGAGAAACTTCATATAAGTATGCCTATCTTCCCACAGTTCTTGGCTAGGCAAATACTGCCTAGTTCATTTGCTATCCACCACCTTGAGCTTCCACATTACAAAACTCTTAGTAGGGGGAGGAAGGGATTGAAGGTGCTGAAATAACAAGTGGTTCCCTATGACATTCATAGTACTCGATCCCACTGGAATCCCATTCAGTTGCACACAGCAGTAGAGAGGATCTCCTTCTTCCCCACCCGCCATAGACCCATGGTGCTAGTTTTCAAAATGTAGTCCCTGTATGAGCAGCATCAACATCACATGGGAACTTTATATAGGTGTAAATCTTACCCCAGATCTACTGAATCAGAAACTCTGGGCTTGAAGCCTTACAATTTTGCTTTAATCAGAAATGGGTGGTTTTAATGGATGGTAAAATTTGAAAGCCACTGACAGAGTATTGGATGCAGACCAACATTTCTGTGTCCACTTTTCACTCCTTCCCCCAATGTAGTGGTTTGTGCATAAAGAGAACTACCATAAAGCCTCTTGTCCTAGTAGTGTCTGCATGCCCTTTTCAATGTGACACTACAATTCTACCTTCATGAAATGAAGTAATTTCACATCCCCTGGAATCCAGGCTGACCTTGCTTTGACCAATGGAATGTAGCAGAAGTAATGTATAAATTTCAAAGTATAAACATCAAGAGGTCTTCCACCATCCTTCTCTTGGAAGGCTGCCCTGAGAACATCATATAACAAAGCCCTAGTCTAGCCTACTGGAGGATGAGAAGCTTTGTGAAGGACTGAGATTCTCTACCCAAGAGTTGTCAGATACCTGAGTATGAGTACTTAAGACCATCTAGATCCTGTTCAGTTGCCAGATAATGGCATTCACATAGATAACACCAATCAGGGCAATCAGATTAACTATCTAACTAATCACAGAACAAAAATCGCAGATCTACAGAATTATGAGCAACAAATAATTCTGAGTCATTGAGTTTTGGGGTGCTTTTATGCAGCAATAGATAATTGCTACACCCAAGTATCCAAGGGACAAAAATTGCAGAAGTTTGTTTCCAGCATGCTCATTGTCCTGCAAATTTAAACAATTTATACAGCTCAAGCAGAACTGCTGCATCGCATTATATACTTTAGGTAAATAGTCACAAGGGAGCTTGCTTTAGTGTTTTTCAAAAGTCACATTGGGTCTCAGTGTCCACACATACAAAAGAAAAATATTCAACTGGATGATAACTTCAATGATTACTCCAAGTTCAGAGTTCTATGCTTCTAAGAAATTCAGACTAAACTGATTTCTTCTACTCCTTATGTAGAAAAAACAAAACTACATATCACTTTTACTTCCCATACATCCAAGAGTGAGTTAAATTAGATTAACTACAGGCTACCTGCCTCTCTATCTAGAATTTCCATTAGGCTCTTGGACAGAGAGATAGTACAAGGCACAGCAATAAAACAAAACAAAACACTGGCTTTGGAGCTAGATACACTTGAATTGGAACCCTGGTTCTTTTTCTTTCCAGCTGTATGTCCTTAATCTAACTATTTCCCTTCCAAACCTTGGGCTGCTTACCACTTAAAAAGTTGTTTATAGCCATATGTACCTTGAAATTATTTTTGAGAAGAAAGATATAAATGTTCAAGAAGTTATGCATGCAATAGTAGGAGCACAATGGAAAGGCATTATGGTGAATTATAAATTCTATTTTATTGTAATATAGTACATGAAATAATCATCATATATCAAAACCATATTATAAATTAGATTTTTATATTGCATTTTATTTCAGATTAACTTTGTAAGTGTCACAAAGTCAGGAATACAAACAATTCTTAATTCTAATGTTTAAACCACCACATGGAAGAAAAAAAGTCTTATTTGAGTAAAGCAGCTCTGGCTCTGACTCCCTGTTGATTCTTTTCATTCAACATTTGTATGTTTAACATTTTGACTTTATGCCCAGCTCTGTGTCAGTTTGCCTCTGCTTTTGAAAAAAATTCCTTTTTTTAATAATTTTTTTGTTGTTTTTCAGCTCTGGCTACAACACCACCAGCTATCAACAATAGCTTGGGACTGAGAGTACACCCATAATCTCCCTACTGGCAGCAACATGGAGCAAGTGGTGGGAAAGCAAGGAGCCACTGGGATGGGGG
This sequence comes from Spermophilus citellus, assembly GCF_964194105.1. NCBI lineage: Eukaryota > Metazoa > Chordata > Mammalia > Rodentia > Sciuridae > Spermophilus > Spermophilus citellus. The sequence continues at coordinate 26,020,903 of NC_138190.1, forward strand.
GTCTTCACTGGGTGGAGGGGAAGAGGTAGTAAAGGATCCCCAAAAGACACTCTTACTGCTTCCATGACTATTTACCTTACTCTCTGCTAGTATCATTGGTCTCCTTGATATTCCTTCATCTTGCTACTACTTTAATGCCTTTGCTCTACATGTTCTCTCTCCACCTGAAATCTTTTCTGCAGATGTACACATGGCTCACTGCTTCACTTACATAACCTTTGTGATACTCTCAAATATTCTCTTAATGCAATAGTTCACCTGACCACACTTTAGACAATTATGCCCTCATCTCAGTTCCCTTTCCCTCATATCCTGATTCCTTGTTCTCTATAACTGTTTCTCAAATTTAGAGTGCACACAAATTACCTGGAGATTCTATGAAAAGGCAGATTGTGACTCGGTAGACCTGAGGTGCTTTAGTCTGATGCCCAATACATAGAAGTTACTCTATTAAATACTGGAGTTAATGAAATACTCATGTTGCTGGAAATCAAAACTGGAGCTTGGTATTTTCCATTACAAACATCAGCATTACATTTAAGGATATTACATGTTAAAAAGATTTTGGTGCTCTGGCTTTTGAACCTTGCTACCATGTGTATAGTGCCTTAAAGGAAGGCATAAACCCCTAAATTTAGAATTCAACAAACTGATCAAAAAGTCACTGAACACAATATCTTCACAGAATTACAGAGTCTGAAGCCAAATGTACCAGAGACAACTAGAAAACAAACACTAATAAATGATTATATAGGGACAAACTATGCATATGTGAGAGAACCAAAAATTACAGCTCATAAAAAGGAATAAACCTCACATAATTAAATATAAACTTGATATAGAAATTTTAGCATCCCATGTTGGTGAAAAAAAACATAACGCTTTTACATCTTTTTCAAGTCTCCAATGTCATTAAATGAACCTCTGATGACTGCTCAGAAACCCCAGGGGGCACATGAGATATGCTGTCCCCAGTTTGTATAGCCTCTTTTAATACAACCACTATTTATGCCTTCTATTGAATTATGACTATGCCACCCTGGATGTTTTGTATATTTCTACTTGATATAAAATAAAAATCAACTTCACCTAAAGAACCAGTCATCATGCTTTTATACTTCAATTATTTGATCTTTGGAAAGTAAACAAGGCAAAACAACAACAAAACACCCAAACATGTTTTTAGTTCTGCCTCACTATAGAATTTATACGGCAAATAAGTTTTCTGGCTTCTTTCCTGAAAATCAAAGCCAGCACTGAGATTGCTTTGAGATTTTATGTATACTTTCTATTAATGACTGAATAAGAAGTGAAATAAACTCAGAATTTGCAGGAAAAACAGAAGCTCTAGGAAAATGAAGAAATTTCCTCTCTTAAGTTGGCTTGTGGTAGTCATAGCTTAAAGTTTTTCTTTTTCTTTTCTTTTTTTTGAAACAAAAATGGAAGAGCTTTTAAAATTGGTTTTAGCCAGGTGTGGTGGCACAAGCCTCTAATACCAGTGGCTGGGGAGGCTGAGGATGGAGGATTACAAGTTCATTGCAAGCCTTAGTAACTCAGTGAGGCTGTAAACAACTTTAAAATACCTGGTCTCATTGTCATACAAAATTACATATAAGAGGTTGTGAGAGGAATGGGATAATAAACAAGGAGGGAAATGAATTACAGTAGATGGGGTAGAGAGAGAAGATGGGAGGGGAGGGGAGGGGGGATAGTAGAGGATAGGAAAGGTAGCAGAATACAACAGTCACTAATATGGCAGTATGTAAAAATGTGGATGTATAACCGATGCGATTCTGCAATCTGTATTTGGGGTAAAAATGGGAGTTCATAACCCACTTGCTTCTAATGTATGAAATATGATATGTCAAGAGCTTTGTAATGTTGTGAACAACCAATAAAAAAAGAAAAAAAAAGAAATTGCTGAGTTAAGATATGGGCCTGGGTTAGTGACATAAAACTTAAGATTAGTCCAGTCATTGAAGGTATAGCTGAGGGAAATTGCACTGTATAGCAGCTGGTGGAATATTGTATAAAAAAATTAAAAATTTATGTTCAAGTAAAAAAAATACCTGGTCTCAAAATAAAAACTAAGAAAATGGCTAAGGATGTGGCTCAGTGCTAAAATGCCATTGGGTTAAATCCCCAGTTCTCCCTATCCCCAAAAGAGGTTAGTTTCAAATGGAACAGAGAGATTTTAACAGGCCTATGTGGGTTTTTTGTGATTTTTAAAGTCATACTCAAAAGACATTGTATAAATGATACAGAATTCATTGAAATGGAATTCTTGTGGATTTAGCATTAGTGGATATTCTGGTGCTTCACTTTGATTGAAAAACATCCATTCTTGGATGATAGATAGGAATACTGGTTGTTTATCATTTTTCTGTCTAGGAATTTCTTCCAGCCTCAGAAAAGTGCTTTTCCAAGTTCTCCATGCTTACAGAAGGTATCCCAGAGGTAATGGCTGTGGCTGGATCAGGAATACAAAGGTGAGACCTCTCCTTGCAATTCAGTGCAGCTCTCCAAAGTCAGCTTAGATTTAGGGCTCCTGAATATTCTGAGTTTTCTGTTAAAACCACATCAGGTTTCAGCTTTTCCCATTCCTTCCTCTATAGTTTTATCTTCAAAGAATGCTTCTCAATAAACCTTTGCCATATAACAAAAATTCGAATCACAGTCATTTTCCAAAGAACCTACTCTAAGACCTTTTGCATAGCAAATAACACCAAGATTTATCCCTATCTGCAGAATTGGAAAATAGTTTTCCCTTTCACTCAGGGATCACTACATAGTTATGCTTTTGAGTAAACAGCTAAAGCAAAAGAGAATGGGATGTAGTATACTTACAGGCTCCAATAGGGGTCAGTCCAGGAACAAGGTCAGGGTATTTTGCCCTCAGCTCTTGAAGTAAATGGTTTACTGCTTCCCACTCAGTGCTCAGATCTTCCAGCTTCTTCTTTAATAGAAAAGCACACATTATTTGAATTGTTAGTTGATTATCACCTTGACAATAACTTAATTCCTGAAGTTAATTCATTTTATGAATATAATATTGGATTTCTATTATATTTTACTTCTAAATTAACTTTTCTGGGTAAATTTCCTTTCAATGCAATTATAATTATTTTAGCCAACTACCCTACAAATACTTATTGATTGCTGCATATAAAGTCTTCCTCCAGGCACAATTTCTTTTTTAAAAAAGTAGAGTGCAAACATTATTAAAAAAAATACGAAACAAATAAAAAACAGTCCTCAGCACTTGACTTGACTCTTTAAAATAATATCTAGGGGTGCTGTATACTAGAATTATCCAGAGAACTTTAAAAATAATCCTAATGCACTAACTCAATTATATCAGAATTTCTTGGAGAAAGAAGCTGTGGAGGACATGGGGATACACCACCTAGAGACCCCACAAGAAAATGCTCTTGTCCTAGATGGTAGAAAGACATCCTTCAGCTGTGAGTCCCTTCAGAGACTTTCACAGCTGCAGAGAGCTGTGTCCTCCAAGCACATGCTCGGGCTTCACTCAATGATGACTGATCAAAGTAAGGATATAAAGATGTGGCCAATTTGGCTCATATCAGTACAAGTTTGAAAGGTCATTTCAGCTGCAGAACTTCCAATGGTGTCAGCCAACTGTTTATGGCTAGCGGTGTGCTGGTGTATGTACAACAAATGGTTCTCTGATTTTAGTGTTTGTGTTTCTGTGCTGCAAATTTTAAATTGTTTTATATATATATATTTACTAATATAATGCCAAATGACTCTCAAAATGCCTGCAAACTTAATAGTAGCTCTCCTGAGCTAAAGTTGCTGGCTCCAGCACACCACTGGGCAGAAAAAAGATAAGTTATAGCCACTAGAATATGAGTGGAAGTGATATCTGTCAGTTCTGTGCTGAGACTTTTACAAAATAGAGTTGGGTATCTAGACTCTTTTTTTTTTCATTTTCTATTAACTGGAAGCAGAAGACATTAAAGGTACTAGTGCAAACCTTCTCATGAATTGGAGGGGCGGAATTAAATTCTAATTTCCTAGAGCAGTGGTTCTCATACTTGAGAATAAACAGGATCACCTGGAGACCTGATGAATTGGTTCCAAACCCAGAATTCTGGATTCAGTAGGGCTTGGGTGGGGCCCAGGAATTTACATTTAATTTTTTTTTTTTTTGTAATTGTAGATGGACAGCATGTCTTTATTGTATTTGTTTTTATGTTTATGTGGTGCTAAGGATCAAACTCAGTGCCTCACATGCGTGAGGCAAGCTCTCTGCCACTGAGTTACAGCCCCAGCCCAGGACTTTACATTTTTAACAGTTTTCCAGATGATCCCAAAGCTGATTGTACATGACCAATGTTGAAGGTTTCCATTATACATAATGAGTTACCTAAGTATCTTCAATGTACTGGCTATGTAGCATCCTTGGAAAAATACAAAAATAGGCCTTCATATCATTTGCAATACAACTTAATTCTCTTCGGAAACATTAGTTGAGAAAAGCTGCCAAGGGAATGGCAAAGTCAAAAGATGGATGGAACCTTGGTTTCTATAATAACACAGGCAGGAAAGCTGCTTGAATAGAGACACAAACACTGGGCTGTCATTTAAACAAGAAAAACATTTCTACTGTGTTAAGTGACTGAATTTTTAGTTAGAACTAGCAAACCTTCCTAATATAGGAGTAATACACTTAAAAACTTCACCAGTGCACTGAGTGTTAATAGCAGCAATCTTATATAGCTGTAAATTCCTAAGTTTATTTTGTAGAGTATACAAATAATTTTATTGACACTGGATGTCATTAAAATGAATAACAGAAACTGCATCTCTAGTCTGAAGGTTCAGAGTTGGAAGACCCAGAAATTACAAATTCTTTACAGAGGTGTTGAGTAAATAGGAATGGTAATGAACGCAACCTAACTGGAATGTTTTATACATATTGTGGTTTAGTGCTAATGATTAATTTAGTGCCAGTCACTTCAGTAAAAACATTCATTCATTTATTTATTCTAGAAAATAAATGTTCAGCTGCTCCTCTGTGCCAGTCTTTGTGCCAGTTACTAAGTTTACAAATGAAGATGATCACTAAACATTCACAGTCTTGTGGAAAAAAATAGACATGTAAGAAAATTACAGTTGAGTTGTGGGGGAATAATAATGATTTCAACAAGATACACTGGGGAAACAGTTTAACTCAGCCTGGAGAGGTCAATAGATTGCCTAAAATTCTAACATATGAATTGGTTTTGAGAGATGACTAGGGTTTGTTAATAAAGGTGACTTATTTTTTCAGAAAAGTAACTTTTGAGGATCAGGCAGAGAGAAGACATTCCTAACAGAAGGAAGAACATTTTCAAAAGCACAGAGACAAGAGCCACTGAGTCTTTTCAAGAAAATGCAGTTTGTCCTGGTTATCTGGACCAGAGTTTATAAGGAATGATATGTAACTGCTAGGCCAGATCCAATGACAATTTATTAAGGTCTTGTAATGTGAGGTTATCAGATTCTCTTCTAAAACCAGGGAGTAGATGGAGGTGTTTAGAGTAGAGAAGTGATGTGATAAGATTTGTGTTTTTTAGTGTGGAGTCTTTATCAGAAGGAAGCAGAGACATGAATTGGGAAACTAATGTGGAAATAGGAGTGAAAAGTGATCTGGATCTGACCAAAGAGTTTGACCATGTAGAGAAAGGTGAAGGAGTGTGTGTGTGTGTGTGTGTGTGTGTGTGTGTGTGTGTGTTTGACTTTGATCTGAGAAGTGCTGAAGAGAAACTTTCGAACAAGAAAGTTAAAAGGCTTTAAATCTACTCTTTCAGTGTGTATCTTTCCAGTTAGACTATGTGCCTTTCATCTAGTCCATGTTTGGTGTCCTCTTTATGCTGAATCCAGGGCTTCCTAATAATATTTGTTCAGTAAATATTTCTGAATTAAATCCAATTAAATAAAAATCGCTGCTTGAACAAAAGAAAAGAGAGTTAACTGTGTGTTCCTATACAATGTGAATTACACAGCATGGGTGGATTCTTATAGAATACTTAAAGATCTCATGTAAATTTTCCAGGTGAATAATAATTTACTAGGCTTTTATAATTCCTAATCAGACTGTTTTCGAAAAATTAATCTCCTAAGCCATGAACTAGGTGATAGCTATGGGAAAAACAAGACTTATCTGAAGCATAAAGCTATAATTTCAGTGGCAATTGGTTATTGCTGGTAGAAACATGGTCATATGTTAAAAAAATAAAAACCAACATAACCCTACTGATCATATTCTCATATCACTGTATGAAAAAGTTTACTCAGTTTACTAATGACACAAGGAAATACAAGAAATTTTGTTGGGGCATTGTAGGGAATGGAGATCAACACAGGTGTATGCCCAGAAAGTGGAAAACTTAATATGATGGATACTTACAACAGGTAAATTGTGTGCAACAGTTAAAATCAACAAACTAGTTGTATATAGAGCAATGTGGATGGATATTTAAAACTCAGTGATGAGTTTTCAAAAAGCTAAGAAAAGGTTTATAGTACAATAATTTTATGAATTTAAAATAAACTTATAAATGATATTGAATGTTTTAAAGACAAAGCAGGAAAGAATATGGTAATAGATATATTGTCACATTTCAGCACTTCTGTGTATTGGTTATCAAACACAGCAATTAAACATTAAATTTTATAATTCTAAAATTAAATAAACTATTAAAACAAAGGCAAAGTAGCTGGGTGAGGTGGTACACACCTGTAATCCAGATGCTTAGGAGGCTGAGGTAGTAGGATTGCAAGTTCAAAGCCCCTTCAGTAACTTAGTGAGGCCTAAGCAACTTAGTGGGAGAGACCCTGTCTCAAAATAAAATATGTACTAAACTCAACTCAAAATGGATCAAGGACCTATGAATTAAACCAGAGACCTTGTGCCTAATGGAAGAAAAAGTAGGCCCAAATCTTCACCATGTTGGATTAGGCCCCAACTTTCTTAATAAGACTCCTGTAGTGCAAGAATTAAACACCTAGAATCAATACATGGGATAAATTCAAACTAAAAAGCTTCTTCTCAGCAAAAGAAACAATCAGTGAGGTGAATAGAGAGCCTACAGAATGGGAGCAAATCTTTACCACAAGCACATCAGATAGATCACTAATCTCTAGGATATAGAAAGCACTCAAAAACCTTAACACCAAAAAAAAAAAAAAAAAAAAACCCACCACAAATAACCCAATCAATAAATGGACCAGGGAACTGAACAGACACTTTTCAGAAGAAGACATACAATCAATCAACAAATATATGAACAAATGTTCATCATCACTAGCAATTATAGAAATGCAAATCAAAACTACTCTATGATTTCATCTCACTCCAGTCAGAATGGCAGCTATTATGAATACAAACAACAATAGTGTTGGAGAGGATGTGGGGAAAAAGGCACACTCCTACACTGCTGGTGGGACTGCAAATTGGTGCATCCAATCTGGAAAGCAGTATGGAGATTCCTTGGAAAACTTGGAATGGAACCACCATTTGACCCAGCTATCCCACTCTTCAGTTTATGACCAAAGGACTTAAAAACAGCATACTACAGGGACATAGCCACATCAGTGTTTACAGCAGCACAATTCACAATAGCTAAATTATGAAACCAACCTAGATGCCCTTCAGTAGATGAATGGATAGGGAAATTTTGGTATATATACACAATGGGAGATTAGTCAGCATTAAAAGACAATAAAATCATGGCATTTGCAGGTAAATGGATGGAGCTGGAGAATATAATGCTAAGTGAAGCAAGCCAATCCCCCTCAAAAAATGAAGGCCAATGTTTTCTTTGATTTGAGGATGCTGACAATGAGCAATGAGGGTGGGGATAATGGGAGGAATGCAGAAATTTTAATAGGGCAAAGGGAAGGGAGGGGAAGAAAGGGGGCATGTGGGTAGCAAAAAAAAGGTGGAATGAGTTAGACATCATTACCCTAAGTATATGAGTGAAGACACAAATGATATGAAAATACTTTGTGTATAACCAGAGACTTGAAAAATTGTGCTCTATGTGTGTAATATGAAATGAATTGAATTCTGCCATCATGTATAACAAATTAGAATTTTAAAAAGTATATAATAAAAGAAAAAAACAGCTGGGAATGTGGCTGAGTGGTTAAGTACCCTGGGTTCAATTCCTGATTAAAAAATAATAATAAAATAAAATACAAAACAAACACCCAAAGGTAACAAATACTAAACATTCACCACTTCCTAATTGAACTATCATCTATACTCTAGAAGTTATTTATGTTTAATGTGTCCAATGTCATGTCAAAAGATCTCTTAATTTTTTTTTTGCTCTGAATGCATTTATTAGCATATCAATGAATATACTTACTTTTATTTCTTAAAAAGTGAGGCTTAAACCCAAATGTAAACAAAAAAAATGCCTCTTATCAGTATGGAAAACCACCATTGAAGATCATGACATGTAAAAGATATCTTTCTGACATCAGAAAGCCACCATTAAGAATTAAATAGTATAAAAGGCTAGTGAATAATGTATCCAGTCTCTTGGTTCCCATGAGAAGTTTTAGAAATTTCACAAGGACAGAATGTTAAGAGGAACTAGAAGCAACCATGCTGATATCAGAAAGTAATAATAGATAATAGAAATAAGACAATTAATATAAAATTTGATAACTAAGATGTAGTAATCATGGTCATTCAATGAAGAGATGACATTTCAATATATGGTTAACATATGGTACCATGACTCATCATACATCATTTAACTAACAGGAAATCACTTGTACAGTCTGAGAGAAAGATGGAGGGAGAGAAGAAGAGGGAAAGGGAGAAATAAAAGGAGAAAGAAGGGAGAGTAGAAGGATAATGAAATCAGAAATCGATTTAAATACTTCTGGAGTATCTGTCAACTATTCTACTCAACAATCATATGCTCCCAGAGAGAGTGGACAAAGAGATGAAAAATTACTAAATTGTGTTTGATGGTTACATTTAAAGATATATATTTATCTTATAGCCTGGCTTCTAAAAGGAAATTGACCACTTTATTTGGGCCTCAGCAGAATAAAGAATGATCTGCAATGATCTTCAACATGTCTCACGTGCATCACTGTATGACAGCTGATGTTATAGTGACAACCCTGAAAATTAAGAAATTTTAAATTACATTATGATTTCGTTCTGAATTCTTGGGTTTCAGTCCTAATTTATTACTACTGATTATGTGATCCTTGGCAAATCAGATAGGTCACTCAGATTTACCATCCTTGAAATGTGGATATAATACCACCACCTAACTCATAGCTTTGTTGGAGAAACTAAATGAGATGTTTAATGTGCAAAGAACTCTGTGAACTGTAAAGTACTATAAAATTGTTGGTTAGATATTATGCACAGCTTAATGAAGCAAAACAGAAGATAGTCAATAAAATTTTTCATTAAAATAGTTACAATAAAAATATTTCAGTGCTTAAAGGACTAGGTTTTGGTTATCTTGAAAATAACATATATATTCAATTTTCCGTTTATTAATACATAAACTCTGAAAAGTCTACCCATTTATTCAAATATTATCTGGCCCAGAATTATTTCCAGATGGGCAAATTAGGGGTCATTGTAATTTCAAATGCAGAGGTGGGTTTTAAAAATTAAGTAGTATCTCTGATGGTCCACAAATGCCTAGGTTTCAAGGGGTCAATTTTTCATAATTATTAGCAAATGAGATCAGTTATGAAAGGTTACAGGTTTTGATTTGGCTCATCACAAAAATATTCTTGTAATTAAAAAATCTGGTTTACTTTAAAACTTCAAACTGATTATATATCATGCAAGTTTTTTTCTGTTTTGTTTCACTTTGGTTTGTGCTTCTCTGGCATGTGCCTATATTTTCTATCACCTCATCTTTTCTATGAGGATGTAAAATGCTTTTAGGTAGCAAGAAAAAAAATGTTTGGTTGAAGCAACCACTTCAGTGCTCTTCACAAAATAAATTTTGAACAACACTCAGTAAAAGTATATAAAAGTTAACATGTTAGCAATCCATAAGCAAATTAAAAAACAAACAAATATGTGTTTAAACTCCAAATTCTTTAAAATGTAAAATCAGTGGGATGATAGTTATTATTTCCTATTCTTGACTAGATTTCCCAAATTTTTAATCTTTGTATAGGCTCATTAAATTATAGGTCCCCTGCTTTCCTCAGATGAGCTCTGAATTCAACAATATGGATTCATATTTTACTCAAAGTGAGAAAATTTAGTTTCATCATAGGTGATTTTTGCAGTTGTATTTTTTTCCATTGTACATACCTTTGCTTGAGAATAGTTGTTAAATGTTAAGACAATTATAACATATGATGTGAAATTTCTTCTTTATGAAAAGCATAAATTAATTGTAAGAAAAGGTGATTTCTTACTATAGATTTCCTTTTTAATTTAAAGTGAAATATAGTTTTAAATTCTATTTGAGTCTGAAATTTTTAAAATTTAAAAATCTTGTATCTTGCACTTCATTAATGCTTGGCATGTAATTATTATCTGTTGAATAAATCAAGGAATCCACTTATGGCTGTATATACATAGACATGCATGTGAACATTGTCATTGAAACACTTATGTCTCTATGTCTGTCTTTTTAAATGTATTTAATACAAGTGAGGGCCAGAGGTAAAATTCAAATTTTAAAAATGCTTGCCTAGTTAAAGCATGAGCTACTGAATAAGCCCAAATGGAGACTCTTCACCCAAATACTTCCTCAGAAAAGAATGATCTCATAGTAGACTCTTTATCATGTCTTCTATGTCTTGGTGGCTTTATTTTGAATAATATAGTTACATATTAGTGTGAAATATGTAATATTTCACAAAAGATGTGTTTGGGATGCTTATAAAAGCAACGTGACATGATTTGGTTAAACAAAAAGAAAAGAAAGTCAAGAAAGTTGATAAACCATTAGCAATTATTCCTAGTATATAACCTCATATTCACCAGTGGCAGAAGTAATTGTTAACAAGTCATGTTTTTTTCCTTTGGTACTAGGTATTGATCCCAGGAGCACTCTACCACTGAGCTACATCCCAGACCTCTTTATTTTATTTTGAGACAGGGTCTCACTAATTTTCCCAGGCTAGTATTACAAGTATGTGTGATATGCCTGCTAAACCTGTAAACAAGTATTTTAAAGATCATTTATAAAAAGCAAACAAATAAGTTAGTCTATTGGGGAAATATAGAGTATTTATTTAAGAAAAAATGTAAAGATCAGCTTTTCTAATACTTTGTGAAATGGGTATTGAGGTTTGGGATAAAAATTCCAGTGACAGCAATGAGAAAGTGAAAAATGTCCCTACTGGTAGATGACAAATAACTGGAGATATATATATATATATATATATATATATATATATATATATATCCTAATTTCTAAGTGAGATATGTATGTGTGCATACACACACACACACACACACACCCCTCACTTGAAAGACATAAACTACAGCGAAACAAGGCCATCTGCTACCACAGAAATGACTACTAATATGAGGCACTGTTGCTTCTTTAACAGTGACATGGTCTACTCTTGATTTAATCCTCTTACCTTCTAGGTAAAAGTTAGGATACCTCATCACCACATTGACTCTATTTCTTGACAGCATCTATTCCAGACATGGCTTCCACTTACCTAATTCCTCCTTAGAATCAGTCAGCCAACTAAACCCTCCTAGAGGCTCTCCTTAAGTCCTCTTACTGAGATGCCCCACAAACTCCCTGGAGTGCTTTCTCCCCATGCTGTGATAAGCTAAATATTCCTAATTTTTTGATTACAGGTATGTTCCTAGTAGTTTTTAGATGGACGGCTTTAATAGCATCATGTGGGGATTCTCACAGCAATATTATAAATACCATAGAAGAAAGACTCTGAGCTCTAGAATTCTGGAATATACACATAAAGAATTTGAGGGCTGGGGATATAGCTCAGTTGGTAGAGTGCTTGCCTCGCATGCACAAGGCCCTGGGTTCAATCTCCGGCACCATGGGGGAAAAAAAAGAAAAAGAATTTGAATGAAGTTATTTCATAAAATATAAATGTTGAAAAAACAATATTTGTAAATTAATGTTATTTCATTAAACGTAAGGTTTGCAAATATGAAAGTACTACACAATTAAGAAGTTAAATATAATTAGACATTCAGCTATCTTATCCATATCCCCCCAAATTTATATTCATAAATTTCTCAAAAGTCTATTATAGGGGCTGAGGCTGTGGTTCAGTGGTAGAGCACTTGCCTAGCATGTTTGTGAGGCACTTGGTTTGACCTTCAGCACTGCATAAAAATAAATAAATAAAATAAAGGTCCATCGACAACTATAACTAAAAAATATTTTTAAAAAGTCTATTATAAATTTTATCTTCGAAATAGGAAAGTGGGAGTGTCTTCATGTTCATACTGTTCATACAACATGATTAGAATTTATTCAACCTCTTATAGTCTTTTGTCTCAGATATAGTACAAACTTCTGTTATTTTAAAAAAGAAATTCTATTACTCATGTATCAATAAATTATAAAATACCTCTAATATTGTTACCTTCTTTCTATAAGTCTCCCAACTCTTTCTGTTGTTATTATGCTTACTGAAAGAGTCAGTTAAAATGGATTTGATCATTTGAAGACAGTCTGTCATCTCTATTGATTTCTGATGTTACAAAATATTGTACCAGTTTAAATAAGACTATATCCATGATAGGTAATTTATAAAATCCAAATATTGTTGTAATTTTAATGATATTTAATTGGGCAACATTTTGACCAACAACACACTAATGAAATTCAGATGTTGTTATAATTGTAGTAATATTTAACTGAGTAACATTTGGATAAATAAGACATTACTTGACCTGCTATAGCATATATAAATCTTGATGCATGATGAGACATACATCAGTTGTGAGTAATATGTTAAAGATCAATCAGCAAAACAAAACCAAACATAAAACGAAACAAAAAACTTAGGAAATTCTTGAAATGTTAAGATATTGATATTGGCAGTAGAACAAACTTGTTTGGACAAAAATACCCCTAGCTTAATCTAGTTAATTAACAACAAAACAGCTGGGAAAATTAAACATCCCTAGTTGTGATTGACTGTAATTGAAAATGACTAATGATGCTGTAATTTTGCAAATTATATCTGAGGAAATAATGCCTGGAAGATTATACTTGCCCTCTTGAAAATTTGTCTACAGCAATTACTTTGTGTTTAAGGTTGGGTTGAAACCCTTTGACCAAATATATAAGACTCCTCATATCTTATTTTTACTATTATATTTTAAAATAATTCAAGATGAGGAAATAAAATATAAAGTTGATGTAAGCAAGATTTCTTTTGATAATATAAAAACTTAACAATTCAAACTATCTGGCTTTATCTTATCATTTCAGTAAGTGATATTAAATTCCATTAATGCTCTCAGTTCTGATATATGAAAGATGATATAAGCATTTCAAAATCAATATATATGTAAACATTTTAACAGAAAATTAAAAATGAGTATGAATGGAAGAAAATGACACTTAAATGCTAAAGTACTAGAGAGTTAAAAAACAATTTAAAAAAACAAAGAACAAATGGTTTATTCCTTCTGTAGTAGTTATTATTGTCACTAATAACAGTCATTTTCTTACTTTTTAACTGCTAAATGGGATACTACTGAGGACCTAGTTATTAATCTGTGGAAAATGGAACATATTCAAATTTATCCCATTGATGACATAAATATAAAACATTATTACAAAAGATATAACTTTAGAAAAAATTTAAACAATTTACCTAACTTACACAATCATCTTCAACAACTTCTGAAGTCAAGATAAAGGAGTAATATACAAATATAGTGAATAAAAGTGTGTATGCGTGTGTGTGTGTGTGTGTGTGTGTACCCAGTGGTGAAGTAGAGGGGAAAGAGAGAGAAGAAAAGCAAAATAACGATGCTTATTTCTTCAATCATGTGATTCTAAGATTATCCCAGTAATTTATATCAGAGATCTAGTGCTATATTGATGTCATTCATAGAACTGTCTCATAATATATTTTTGACCATTATAGGACATCCTCAAAGACAATAAGGAAGAAGTTGGTTAGTCAGGCATGAAAAAAAAAGAAACCAAAAATTGACCATCTTTTAAAGTTAAGAAAATCCTACAGAAATTGATGAAGCAAAGAGGAAAAAAGGAAAGAAACTGAATAGGGGTGACCCGCTCTCTCAATCAGACTCAGCTTAGCAGAATTTGGCAGTTAAACAGACAGGCTGTTTGATATTGAATGTGGAGGTGCCAATAGGTAGTCAATTTCCTATGAAAGAGAAGCATTCTCTGACGTGTCCTTAATTAGAAAGTCAGCAAGCAGTGGACATACTAATTATCCATTTAAATACTGGGTCTTAAATGCACATCAGGAGGGATTTTCATTTTCTTTTTTAAGAATATCACTTTCTTGCTCATAATTGTCATAGTTTCTAAATGTACCTTCCCCCAAAATGTACAGCAAGCTTTTCTGACCCATTTCCCTTATATTGAAGGATGAGGCAGATCAGCATTAAGGAGAAGAGGCATTAGAAATAGCATATTTTATATAAAGTATGTTGCCACCAATTCGTGTCTTCATACATGCACTTTGGATGATGATGTCTATCACATTCCACTCTCCTTGCTAACCCCCTGCCACTTCCCTTTCCCTCCTACCCCTCTACTCTGCTGTCATTTATTTTTTTTTAAAAAAAATCAATAAAAATAAAAAAAAAGAAATAGCATATTTTAGCAGTGCACACTCCTGTAATCTCAGCAGCTTGGGAGACTGAGACAGGAGTATCATGAGTTCAAAGCCAGCCTCAGTAATGGCAATGTGCTGAGCAATTCAGTGAGACCCTGTTTCTAAATAAAATACAAAATAGGGCTGGGGATGTGGCTCAGTGAGTGGTCGAGAGCCCCTGAGTTCAATCACCAGTACCAAATAAAAAAGAAAGAAATAGCATATTTTAAAAATTTTGATATATGAATTCAATGTTAAAAAAGGCTTTGTTCATATACCATCAGAGCAAGGGTTCAAGCTTCAGAAAAATTATCTGTAACCTTTAAAAGAGAAAGTTTTGATCCATGTGAAGATTTAAACAGCCTTCACAGCTTTCAGCCTTATGCTGTTGAGTGCCACTCTGAACTGTGAGTTTTTTTTTTTTTTTTTTTTTTTTTTTTTGAGCCTTTAGCATTTCAGGCTAGCACAAACCCCAGCTAATATTAAGGTGTTTCTAAGATCATGGTCCATATCAAAAGTTGTGGGGATGAGGGTGCAGCTCAGTGGTACAGCACTTGTATAGCATGCAAGAGGCCCTGGATTCTGTACCCAGCACTACAAAATAACGATGATGATGATGATGATGATGGTGATGATGATGATGATAATGATGATGATGTTGTTGTTAGTAAACTATTTCTCCAAACTCCATATCTCCAAATCAGTTTTCTCTTTTTGCCCCTATCACCTTGATATGTTGATTTGTCTCCAAACTCAAGAGAAAAGTGAGACAACAGGAATGAGTTTTCACTTAAGTCCTATTTCTCCCAAATGAGTCTAAATGAAACAGGGAAGCAGGAAAAGAGAAAACAGGGAAAGAAAAGTGACTGTTACAAAATGGTTTTAAGGGATGTGAAAGAACAAGGAAGTTATACTTCCTTGTTCTTTCTTTTTTAGAAAGGTAATTCTCCTTTTATATCACTAATGCAACAGTAAAAAGTAGATAAGCTCAGGTATGCCAGATCTTAGTTCTGAGGTCAAAGTACACCAGGAGTTGGGGGAGGGGATTGTGTGTGATTAAGTTAACATCAACTGCTTGGATTGTTTTATCTATAATAATTAGAGCAAAAATTGTCTAGACTCTCAGTTACAAACCAAAGTGAATTAAATGCAAATTAGTAATCTGTAATAATTGGTGCTAAATTCTGGCTCATTGTCATAACTATATGGCATTAAGTTTTTGAAGATTAACCAAGAGTAGATAGAATGAATCTACGCAACAGTTCATTTGTCCATGTTATGACTGGCTATAGTGAGAATCAGTCTGGTAACTGCTCTAGGGATTGGCTTTCCTTAAAGTATAAATAAAAATCCTGGGGGTTAGATATACAGCTCAGTGGTAGAATACTTTGCTAGCATGCACAAAGCCCTGGGATTTAATCCCCAGCACCACACACACACACACACCCACACACACAAAAAAAACCCCTAAAAACTGAAAAGAAACCCTGAAATTTGCTGCTTTCAGTACTGTCTCTAGATCTCCAATATAAAACACATTGTCTTTTTATGAAAAATGATCATGATGAGCTTGGAATTGGAATTAAATTATTTTTTTTCTGGATTTTAGGACTGAAAACAAATGTATTCTCAAGTAAAGGTACATTGAAATCTACAGAGAAACCCGTGCCTTTTAGCATCTAGTATTTGGATATTATTTATAGGCCCAAACTTTAAATTTATCTAAAGAATAGTCCCTTGTAAGCTATAGGAAAAACAAACAATTTTCTAGAAATGAAACTTGGGCCAAGCACAAGGGAAACTAAGTGGTGACCTTAGAGACAGAGTCTAAGTCATGGTAATGTTGTTTGCAAGGACAAACTGGTTCTGTATAATGAGGTTATTGACCTGCACTGTTTTTAGTTTTAGTGCAGTTTTAAACATAAGGGTGAGGCTCACTAAATCTCAGCCTGCAACATTAGCTGAGAAACCAAGACTGATCAATAAACAGCCACCATTACAGGCTCTCGAGGAACCTTCATCATAATGGCAGCCATTATAATTTTGGTCAGGTGCAGCAAATAAGGTAACCTATACCTAATGTCTATTTATCACTGTACCCTCATTTGCAAATGGAAGACATTGATTAGCTGTTTTTTTGAAAACGGACCTGTCTTTCCATTTTTCTCCTCATGTAATAGCCTGTGAATAAATGTGCCCTAGACTTCAAAATGCACAAAGAGAAGGGAAAGAAGGAGAAAGCTTTCACCCAGACCAGCTTTTTAGCGAAGAAAGAAGCAATTACATGACATTTCACTAAAAATTCTTGACCCAATAAAGTACTGAAGCCTGAATGCTGGTTTTCCTTTTTCATAAGAAAGAGCAACAGAGAAAGGAAAGGTCACAGACCATATTGTGATTCTTTACAGCTGTTGGAGACAGACAGTATGATGCAGTAGCTTGATTTGAATTAAGCCAAACAATATGAAAAGCATCAAGGCTGGCAAGCAAAGCAATAAAGCCCCAAAGAATTTAATCTACCTTGAAGGTGGGACTACTTTTCGTGTTGATGGCAGCACACCAGGACAGAAATGAATCCTTTAATGCAATGACTCGTTAATAGCCTTAAGATCACAATATATAAATAGGCTTCGTTGAACAAAAAGACAGCTTTGCTTCTGCTATGGTAGTATGGCCAATATTTCCTTACAAGTTATTTCATTGATTATAAATAGACCACATCAATGGCAAATGTACAACAGGGGAAGCATAACCCATTATGAGGTAATGGATATTGCTAAAGGTTGCTTCATTACCTTCACTGGCTGAGTGGCTGGTTTTTCCTTGTACAAATGCTGCCCTTTAGACAAAATCCTCTCCACATCCGGTTGTTTAGCTTGAACTGCTACTTCAGTTTCCTGGGGAAAAGAACCCATACAGTGCAGATTAACTTCACAGTTAGCAATAAAATTACTAAATTTAAATATACCCTTGGAGACTCCACATGTATTGCAGATCAATTTCTGCATGGTACATAGGGGCTCAAAAAACATACCTTTTGGTGCAGAGAAAAGAAAAATAGAGGTCTCTGTGGAACACACTAAAGGTAAAACAATTGATCTAAAATCTTCTTGAATTGTGTAATAATGCCATGACATTATTATATAGAAACACAGAGACTTTCTATTTTTCAAAAAAGTAAATTTAGACAATAATATGAGGTACAGTTTATAATATGTGCATATAAATTCTGGTGCTAGCTTCAATAATCTCAATCACCCTGATGCTTATTTTACTTTACAAACTTTTTATTTCACTAGATTCTGTGCTGGGATTTGGATCTACGATTTTTTTGAGATGTAAATCAAATAATTCTATCTACAACACTGTCGAAATTAAGTTTCTTTCCAAAGAGTAAACACTTAAAGCACAGTATCAAAGCTTATTATTTATCAAGCAGTCAAATTAAATAGGCCTTTGAGGAATGATTAAATTAATTGTTTTATTGTTTGTTTTTCCTTAGTCCGGAGAAGACTGAAGCATGACCGAAAAAAAACAATCCCTTTAGATATATGAATATAAAGTGTTTTCTTAGTGACTACTGTCTAGCTCTCTTGAAGAAAGAACAAAAGAAATGTGCATAAATTGAAGCTGAAGGAAGTGAAGTTAAATATTACAGAAGACTTTTTGGATGGAACACTTGTTAAACACTAGGATAGAGTATTGATTAATCAATGTCAGGCATCAGTCAGGGCCTGGGCAATCTTCGCTAGAGAGGGGCTCCTGATTAACCCGCATCTCTCTTCTTCCCTCTTCTTCCCTGGAGCCTCTCAGCACTGCTGTGTGTACGTGTCTTCATGTCATTGTTTCCTTTATATACTGTGTTTGTACCTATTCTATTCTCTCTTCGTCTGTGAGGGCAGGAAACCCTGATCCACACTACTATATTCTTACATAGCACAGTGGGGTATCTTGCAACTTATGGGTGCTCAGCACATACTCTTAAGGGAGACTATTTCTCCAGTTCTTATTATAATGACTACTAGTGGGAGACGGTGCTTTAGTCAAAAGTGTCTGTGACTTCAAGGCTAACTCTATGTATTAATAGGTATGTGTGCAAATCTCAGTTCCTTTACAATAGGAGCCTAGCTACTTCACTCTTCCAGAACTGCTGATTAATGGTCTTACCACCCATTGCAAGAAAAGGTATTGTTCCTTCAAAGTGCAGTACCCAGAATGACTATAACTCTTTGCTAGAGGTAGAAATAGCTGTGATCTCAGATCAGAGATGGGACACATCTAGTTTTAAACACTGAATTTTTAATATATCCCCAGCCACTATAAATTCACCTTTAAATGCTCTATTCACAAAACATTTTGGTATAGTGATTGCTTACATGATCTCAAAATATTATGAGGGAAAAATAAAGTATATTACTCTAAAGAAGCAGAGAAAAGACCATATCTTTAGCAAGGTAAAAATGATTTAAGAAAAGGTAAAAAAGTAATCACTTATTTTTACCTGCACAGGTATGCTATGTATATATAATCATGAATTGCCAAGACAAATTCATGTATGATATTTAAATTATACTGAAAGTCAAATATGCATTATGCATCTAAACTGAGTAAACTTGAACCGGTGTCACTACCATTCATTTTGCATGTTTATTCAAAATAAAGTGCAGTTTTCTATTTTTTCCTGACTACCAGAGACTTTTCTTCTGAAAGTCATTGATTTTGATAATTACTGATAATAGACAGAGGTTTCAGATTACCTTCATAACAGCCATAGATTATTTAGTGATGAAAATATAGTTACCTTTTGTATAATGACTACTATTTACCTCTCCCAAACATTTACTATAACAAATTCACACTTTGCAAATTAGAAAAAAAGTTAGAATGGGAAGGGTAGTAGTGATGGTAATGATTATGTGAATAACTTGCCTAATATCCCATGAGAAGTAGGAGAGTTAATATTCAAACATAGTTCTGCTTGAATCCAAAGCTCATGCTGTTTCTACTAGTATTAGCTATCTTTCCATGCTTTACAAAAACATATATAATCTGATTTATTCTAATTAATGTCATTTCTAAGCATTAAGCAATTTTGCTTTCATCATCTGAATCTATTTCACATTATGACATATGCTGATAAAATGTCATACCTCTCTGATAATAAAGAATAATTTAACTTGTTCCTATAAAGTTATCTGTATTGTGGCGTGTGAATTGGGATTCCAGATAAATGCTATGGGTAGACCATCTGAGATGAGTCATTATGGGCCAGTAGGAAGATGGTTAGTTGAAGCAAGAGTAGTTATTCCCACCCATTGGGTTTTTATTGTATTTTATTTTTGCTACCAAGGATTAAACCCAGAACTACTTAGACACTGGACCAAATCCCCACTCTTTTACTTTTTTTTTTTTTTTTAATTTTGAGACAGGGTCTTGCTAAGTTGCTTAGGGCCTTGCTAAATTGCTGAAGCCAGCTTTGAACTTGCAATCCTCCAGCCTCAGCCTCCTGAGAAGCTAGGATTACAGGGGGGAACGAACATGCTCAGCAGGAATTTTTGAAAATGACACCAAAGATCATTGTTTCCACAACCACACTACAGCCTCATTTGTGCTGGTCTAATTTCTTTTTTTTCTTTATAATACACCAGAAGTAGTCAAATTGTGTGTATAATTTGACCATCCCTATAGAATTATCATTTGTGAGATCAAGACACATATTTACCTTGTTCATTCATTATATCTTTGGCAGTTCCTGTGACATATTAGATGCTAAAGAAAAAAAATTGTTGAATGGCAAATAAGTATTGTTGCACTTTAAGCCTGTGGGATTTTAGTTAGGCTGTGTATTAATAGAGACCTTTGGTCATTCAGACAGTTGAGCATGTTTTCATAGCACAGATTATTTCCCCTCTAAGTAATTTGCTAGAGTTAAATACAGAATCTCCTCTTCTATTTCGAGATTTCCCTTAATTAGTATAAAAATTTTACATCTTTGTGTTATTCATTACAGATTTAGAAAACCCATTCCTATGATAAATTAAAATGGAGTTATTTTATAGTGAACTAATCTTTTGTTGACTTTCTTTTAACTAAAATTTAATTTCTTTGGTATTTTCCTTCTTTGTCAAAATATTTACATAATTTAATCTTCATCTAGGGAACCAAGGGAAGATGACAAATACAAATGTTGTAGCAAACAAGTGAATATTTTACATAAGACACCTGAATGTAGGATCTCAAATCAAACATTTTGTAATTACTGCACTTGAAATATAATAAATAATTCTTAATTTTGATTTGAAGTTTCACTGGAAAAGTAAACCTAGAGGGGATAGAGGACTGCGATTCCTATAAAAACTATTAACTCCCATGAGTTTTAAAACCTGCAATGCCTTAGCATGGAAAGTCTTAGGCTTCCTTCCAGACATGCCCATTTCTAATTTCTTTTGCTCATTCAGCATAGTATGACAATATTCTCCTCAGATTCCCTTAAATTTCTACCCCCAAATACAGATGATTAATGTTTGTTATATTTGACACAACTTTATATTTTATAGTATTTATACAGTACAACCTATTTTGATGGACAACAAGCTTCTTGTATTAACCCCACTTTTAGTAAAATGGTTTTCTTAAAACAGTATCATTGGAAGATATGCACTGCACCATCTAATCAAAATATTTATCAAATAAATATTTCTACATATGTTACACACTGGGATACAATACTAGAGAAATTTCTAGTCCTCACGCACATGCAGATATGTGTATGACCCATGTATTCACATATGTATGTATATTTTATATAATGTATAACAGCACATAGTCCATTTATATACATGATATGTATGTACTATATATATCCAAATGTGTTAATAAATGTAGATGTATGTGTGTGTACACACACACACACACACACACACACACACACATATATATATATATATATATATATATATATATATATATATATATGCTATGAGGAAAGATAAGATAGTAAGAAAAGAGTAATGATGGCTCTATTTTAGGTATGATGAACAAAGAATGTGTCTACTCTCAGGAGGAAATTGAATGAAGAGCAGAGATGGGCAATGTCTTACTGGAAAAAATATTCCAAGAAGAGGGAAGAACAAGTGTAAAGGTGCTGAGATGCTGAGGAGTCCAGTTTGTATAAAGATTCAAAATAGTACAATATTCTGCCAACCGACATAGGGTATTTTAGACATAGAAGACAGAGAAAAGCTCTTTCTATGATTGATTATATATACCAAGTTTATAATATTTGTTTAAAACCAACCTAACTTTACTTTTTAAGATGATAACTCTAGTGGCAGATTGGAGGGAGGATAAGAGACTGGTGGATGGAGAATAGTTAGGGAAGCATTTCAGAAGTTCAAGTAATTGTTGAAAAAATAGGAGGAGCATGGATATTCAGGGAGGATCACTCTTAAGATGACGTTGTGTCTGTGGAGGATTGGCAGAATTTGATAAGGGAAAAGAAAATGTTGAGAGTCACTGAGATTTTAAAGACTGGGAGAAAGAGACTAGGGGTATAATATGGATACATGAGCCTGTATATGGAAATGCATTAATGTGCTAAAGTTGGGCACATAAGTCAAGGTGCCTGTGAATAGCATGATATAGATGTCCAGTGAGCAGCTGGAAAATTTGGCTGACATTAGGGTAGCCCAAATAATACTTAGAGCTCCAAGTTTTAAGCAGGTGCTTAGTAGATTGACTGAGGAAAAGATGGTATGCCAAATGAATTGCCCAGGGTTTGCACCTACAGGGTGTACAATACAGTTGGTTCTCTGTATCCTTAGGTTCTTTTGTGTTCATGAATTCAACCAACCAGGGATCAAAAATATTTTTAAAAATGCATCTGTACCATACATGTACAGATGGTTTTCTTGTCATCTTTCCTAAGCAATACAGTACAATTGTTTAGATATAATGTGCATTGTATCAGGTTCTGTAAGTACTCTAGTGATGTGGGGAGGTTATATACAAATACCATGTCATTTTATAAAAGGGAATATACATCTATGTATTTTGGTATCCACAGTGGTCCTAATTGAATCCCCTGAATATGCCAAAGGACAACTGCATTCCCTGTCTACAGGTCACCAAAGTAGTCTTAGATTTAGTCTTCCAGTGAATGGACATCCTAAAGTCACATTATTTCCCTCCATAGAAGTATCTAGATGAAATAGATGACATTCCTATTGCCATCTCTTTACCCTTTAATAAAATAATGAAGGGTTCAAATACCTGGATGACATTTACTCTTGGCCCCATAAAAATAGAGCAATGAGTGAGAAAAATCATGTTTAGCTCTAAATCCTTTGTGGTTACTTCTCCTTGGCACATAATGGGAAAATCAGATTTCTAATTATATTCATCTTTGATAAATCACCTTAGAAAGACCGTTTTGAAGATAAATTTCCACAATTTACTTCCTTATGTTTGTTTTCAGTGTAAATTTATCAGTTAAAAGATAGGTCAGTTATTTGGGGCAAAATATTGCTTGAAGGGTCAACTGTAGTAAATCCAATTAAATTCACTTAAATATTCTTTAGTATATTTTTTCTTAAATGGCTATGAGGAAAATATTAAGAAGCTCATAATGATTCTGACAAAATAGAACAGGTAAAATAAATTTAAACATTTAGGCATGCCTCCATAGAAGTAAACTTGACTTGGAAAAACTAAAAAGCAAAACAACAAACAAACAATTCCAGAAAAACCACATGTCTGTGCAAAGATATGAAAACAAAACGCTACTACATGACTGGTTTGATTATACTTTTTATACAAACAGAGATATGAAAAAATGTGATCTATATGTGTAATATGAATTGTAATGCAGTCTACTCACATGTATAACAAATTGGAATAAAAAATAAATGTTTTTAAAAAAGAAAATTTTTAGCTTCTAAAAATTTTTAGCTGTGCTGAAAATGTCAACTAACTGCTATGATGATTTTAACTGTTATAATAATATTAACAGACTATGGTTTCTAAATATTTACTGCCAAACATTGTGCTTTTCATACATGTTTGCCCTACAAAAAGAATTTTTTATCTATTTCACAGATGCTGAGATGGAGAGAGAATACGTCAATTGTTTAAAACCATGAAGCTTGCAGATGGAAGAGTTGAGATTTATACAGGCTGTATCTGTCACTAAATTCCCACTTTCTTCCTCATTCTGGGGTGTATATATAGTGTGTGTGTGTGTGTGTGCACGTGCACACATGCACATACACATACATGTGTATGTGCATATGTATAAATGTGCTTATTATGGCTTCTTGCTAAAATTGGCAGATGTGGGTCTTAATATCATGCTAATTCTTTTTTCTCTTCTTTAACTCCAATACATTATACAGGGTTTTTTTCAGGATACAAATGAGAGAAAATCCTCTCTCTCTCACAGAAAAGGAAATAAATTCTTACACAGACTTGAAAATGTTCCAAGGGTTCCTCATTGTGGGTTTATGATTGCTAAACCTCTGGTATCCAGGTTAGAGAATTGGTCTGAGTAAATCTTTTATCTCCCAAATGGCCTCACATCTTTATATGATTTAAGATAAGGTGAAGAAGGCCACATCTAAAATGGAAACATCACTAATTATAGTGGCCAGTTTTTGTAAGTAGAAACTATTCAACTTCAAAGAACATTCAGATAAGAAAGTCTTCATGGAATTTCAACACAACAACAAAACCTCCCTCACTTCTAATAATAGAACACTTCCATTTAGGTTTTCTTCTTTGATTTATTCTTAATGTCCTCTGCAAACCAAGACTGTACACCAGGATTTAAGACCCTTATGATGAAGAGTTTTATTTTCATGATACTATTGATAATTTGCTACAACATCAAATATACATTTTGAGAAAATGAATTGTTTAAGTAGTTAATAGAGCATAACCCTTTATCAATGCTCCCTAGGAAAATTACATGGTCAATTTTTAAATCTTGCCCTATTAGGGATTTTTTTTCAGTACTGGTTGAGGATTGAACCCAGTGCACTTTACCACTGAGTTACATCATTCCTGGCTCTTTTTTATTTTATTTTGATAGAGTATCTTGCTAAAATGTTGAGGATGGCTTTAATCTTGCAATCCTCCTCCCTTAGTCTCTGGAGTCACCTTGTATTACAAGCATGTGCCACTGTACTTGGCTTGCTCTGGTAGGTTTTTGAAATGGAGTAAATCTAACCACCTTCAGTTTTAGTTCTTTCTTATTAAATGGCTTTACTACTATTGGGCAGTTGCTGATTCCACAAGCAGTGAAGCAAAAGTAACTAATAAAAAAAGACCCAATAAATCTTTGAAGGTGACAATAGCAAGTCATGTGCAAATTAACATATATTTTCCTAGAATTTGTTTATTTAACATTATTTTTCTTTTCTGACTCACATAGAATTTATTTATCTAATCTGGGTTGAAATATACATTTTTGTAAATTAAATATATTTATTCAGAAACATGCTATATTTTCCACCTTTATTTTATTTTATTTTTATTTTTTTGATTCTGGGGCTATAGCCCCAGTCATTTCTATTTCTTATTTGAGACAGGATTCACTAAGTTGCTTAGGGCCTTGCTAAGTTGCTGAGGCTGGCCTTAAACTTGTGATCCTCCTGCCTCAGTCTCCTAAACCCCTGAGATTACAGGAATGGATCATCACACCTGGCTTTTTCTCTATTTTGAACACTGTATTTCTAATTCAGCATTAAGTTCATTGTGCATGTGTTTAACTAGAAATTTTGGTGTTTCAAAAGATAGTATGCCACTAATAAATTTTTCTTTATTTTACTTCCTTATTTTTAATTTACTGAAGTTTCCTTCATTTTCCTTATTCATTTTACTATGTAAAATTAATATGTATTTCAAACCTACTGTAAAGAAGATATAAACAGACTTTTACATATGTTTAAACATGTATTCATTTGTTCATTTGACAAAGACTTATTAAATGTTTACTGTGCTGTAGTGTCTGGCTAATAGCTGGAAATATAAGAATACAGACACATAGGCTGGGTGTGGTGGTACACATCTGTAATTCCAGAGGCATGGGAGTCTGAGGCATGAGGATTGCAAATTCAAGCCAGCTTCAGAAACTTAGTGAGACCGTATTTCAAAATAGAATATAAAAGGGCTTGTTTTCCACCAGGACAGAATAATATATCATACAGAAGTTGTTCTTTCAGCTTGGGTCCTGGATTGAGAAGATATTTGGAGCAGATCTACAGTCTACAATGAAAAGAGACCTTGACTTATCCAACTCATCAGGTAGAGCATAGCTGCAGCTAATCTGCAGATAGATATGTAAGTAAATAATAAATGTTTGTTACATTATTGGAATTTGGGGGTTGTTTGTTACTGCAGCAAGAGCTGACAATTGCAATATTATAGTAAAACTGAACGACCAACCAAAAATATATGGCTTTCTGGTATGAAAAGATCAAAATAAGCCTTGAAAATAAATGTGCCCTGGTCACATATATTGACTGCACCATCTCTCATTCCACATACAAACTATTTGCTAAAAAGGGTAGCCAAGAAATGAAAAATGAAATGGAATCAATATTCTGTTAGAGCCTCACTTCTCTGGCCTAGATTTTCAGGCAGGCTCTGACAAATGAAGGCTGATGGATGGAAAAACACAACCTTATGTAGTAAAGTTTCTTTCTCTTTCCCCTCATGCTGGGTGACTGTTCTTTTATTTATCTACAATTAGGTTTGCTAGACCACTGTAACGTGGCTCTCTTTCACTGTAACTGTGTGCTGTCAAATATGTGCCAAGCTGATTGACAAAGAATGACAGGTTCTCTCTTTCCATTCTGGAATAATCAAGGGCAGCCCACCAAAGGGAGGCTTTTTTTCTGATTTAGAGATTTCAAAAATAATCTGTCCAAGTATACAAAGTATAATGTAGTATTGATTTTTAAAGTGACAAGTGCTGTGAAACTGAGAAGATATAATCTACTAAGCTGCATACTTGGGAATGTTCAAGGATAGCAAAAGAGTGGACATAGGAGTGATCATCAAGCAATGAGTTTGACACTCTTAAAGCTGGCATTTCAAATTTATTTTGGCAGTGGAATTCTTTTAGCAAATGTAATCTTATCAAAACCCCTTCAGCAAATTATGTCACTCATTTAATAAATATTTACAGATCACCTATTATGTGCTAAACACTGTTTGGGGTACTAGATATGTAACAGTGAACAAAACAGACAAAATCAGGCCAATTCAGGGTAGAATGGCTATAGACAACAGTGAAAAAAAACAGACTAAATTGTTCCTGTCTCCATGAAGCTTACATTCTAATGGAATGATGTAAGATGAATTATATAGTATATCCAAGAGTGAAAAGTGCTAAAGAGAAAAAACAATAAAGCATTGAATGTGGATAGGAAGTGTACTTATAGGGTAAAGGGAGGTTGAGGTGTGGACATTTTTGAAAGTTCCTCCAGGGAAAGTCTTACTAGGAAGTAAAATTAAAGATAAGTAGAAAGTGAGGGAATGAATTAAACAGGCATCTTAGGGGAAGAACAATCCATGCAGAGGAGATAAGTATAAAGAGTTTCCAATGAGAGTTTATCTAGTATTTCAACAAAAAAGTGTACAAGCCAGGATGAGTGGGGTCTAGTGAGCAAGGGGAAAGTAGCAGGAAGCATAGTCAGAGAGGTTGAGGAAGGGGCAGATATATCACACAGGGCATCTTTGTGGGGACTTTGGGCATTATTCTCAGACTCTGTACCATAGGAGAGTTTTCACAGAGGGGTGATGTGATCTGATTTTTTTTTTTTTTTTGTGGTGGGTACTGGGGATTGAACTCAGGGGCACTTGATCACTGAGCCACATCCCAAGCCCTATTTTGTATTTTTATTTAGAGACAGGGTTGAGTTGTTAGCACCTCACCATTGTTAGAGCTGGCTTTGAACTTGCGATCCTCCTGCCTCTCCCAAGCCACAGGGATTACAGACATGCACCACTGACCTATTTTCATTAGTGCATTCTAGTAATACATAACAGTGGGATTTATTTTGATATATTCATATATGCATGGGATATACTTTCCTCTATTTCATTCCCAAGAATTTCCCCTTTTCATCCCCTCCTCCCACCATCCCCTTTCTCTATTTAATCTATTGGTCTTCCATTAATTTATTATTTTTAACAAGTGTATTATAGATATACAGAAAAATGGAATTCATTATGAAATACTCATACATGCACATACTGACTTATTTTTAATAGATCATTCTAGCCGCTGTATTAAGATTATATTTAAGGAATGCAGTGTACACATAGTAGATATGAACAGATTCCTAAAGGAGTTAAATTTGCATTGCTTAGAGAGCAGTACTTGTCCATGGAAACCAGAAGCCCTTGTTTGGAAAATCTTATACATACAGTTCTTAAATGAGGGCAAAATCTCATTTAGTTTAATAGCAATACAGAGTACTGCTTAAAAGAGCATTCATTTAAATTTATATTCCTCAAGTCTCACTATTTTCCTAACCTATTGGTGAATAGTTATCTAGGTTATCTAGCTTATAATTCTTTCATGAATTGAGAATTTGTAAGAGAGACCTTGTGGCCCACAAGGCTTCAAAAATAACCAAAATATTTGCTATCTGGCCCTTATAGGGGGAAAAAAACTGCTGATGTAGACAAATGTTTAGGGCCAGGCTTTGTGGTTCTAAAGACTTTCAAGTATACATAATCATTCCACAGTATAAACATACGTCAAAATATCACATTGTACCCCATAAATATAAATGTTATTTTCCAATTAAAGATAAAATTTTTACTGGAGTAGTTTTGATTTGGAGAATATCATGCTAAGGAAAATAAATCAATTCCAAAAATCCAAAGGCCAAATGTTTTCTCTGATATGTAAATGCTATTTCACAATAAGGGGGGGCACTAGGGAAGAATAGACATACTTTAGATTCTGTAGAGGAGAGTAAAGGGAGGGGAGGGGATATGGGAACAGGAAGGATAGTAGAATGAAACAGACTCAATTATCTTATGTACATACATGAATGCATGACTGATGTGATTCTACAACATGTACAATCAGAAAAATAATAAATTATACCTCATTTCTGTATGAAATATTAAAGTGCATAAATGCATTCTACTGTCATGTACAACTAATTAAAACAAAAATTTAAAATTATAAAAAGATAAATTCTTAAATTTTTATGGGTATATGTTTTTAATTATCAAACATTAGGAATAAACATTTTTTATTTTTAACTTTTTACATAGATTAATAGTGATAGTCAAAAAATTTATAATTATGCTTAAGAGCTGAGAGCAGCAATTGTTTTCTATAAAGGGCCAGATAATAAATATTTTACGCTTGGTTATGTGTTTCCTGTCACACCAGTATAGCATTAAAGTAGCCAGACACAATAAATAAGCAAATAAGTTTGCCCCAATATTTTTTTTTACTTACAAAAATAGGTGGAAAGCTGAATTTATTACAGTGTGCCTGGAAATAATCAAACTAGGAAATAAAACACCTTAGTTCTA
The DNA here is from genome assembly GCF_964194105.1 of Spermophilus citellus. NCBI lineage: Eukaryota > Metazoa > Chordata > Mammalia > Rodentia > Sciuridae > Spermophilus > Spermophilus citellus. Next base: position 26,050,285 of record NC_138190.1, read on the forward strand.
GGCTTATTAATCCATGAGTTGGGGCAAGTCATCTAACTCCTTTGAGTTTCAGTATTGCTAATTACATAAGAATGCACAGATAATTATTTCGAGTAAAGAGTCAACAATATACTCTGTTTTTCTGCATAAGCATTTGATCTTTGATTAATTTTCTAGTTCTACTCTCCCTGGAAAATTGATAAAGTTGAAACGTCAAATGTGTTAGCAGGCAATTGATTAAAAATGATTGTTATTGGTAAATTACACATTCCTCGAATGTTCTATAATACATGGCCTATAAGTACCTAATGAAAAACCTTAGTTCTGTTGATTCCACAAATGTAACAACACTTATAAATGAGCATGTCTCTGTTGTGCATCTTAGAAATTCTATGTATGGTATTAGACATCAGCTCCTAAGGCACATGAGGATTCTAGGCCAGGGTTGACCCAGCACCTGCATGTGAGTCTCCTTTGTTTGCACCTGTGCTGCCATCCAGGAATGGGAAGGTGCTACAAAGTGAATTGCTTTTTGATGACTCTGTGTATGCTGCACAAAAGGCTGTGCATTCTAATTCCACTGTTGTTGCTGAATGTGGTTAATGGTAGTTTTGTTCAGTTGCACCTAAGAAAATAAGACTTCTTGATGAATTTTACAATAATAAATTCTAAGACCCATGTTTACTCCCACAGATTAACTACTGTGAAATTGGGACACATTTTATAAATGGTTGTGTGTCACAGTCTAATTGACAGCACTTTTTCTTAGTGACAAATAAAATAATTATGTATGTTCTAATTAATGCTGTCTTAAAAACAATAAAATGTGGTATGTAATTAGGTCAGGATCAAATTATTTAGTTCATGCAAAGGTAACATTAACTGGTACCATTTCCTGAAAACTTCCTAAGTGCACACACTCTGCTGTGCACTGAACATAAATCATTTCAATTAATCTCATTCTCTACTGCAGAACCTTTCAGCAAACATTATAATTTTTCAGACTAAAAGACTAGGGTCACAAAAGGTTAGAAGACTTGCCCAAAGCACAAGCTAACATGTGGTTGATCTGAAGTTTGAACTCTGCTCTGTCTGATGCAAATGAGGCATATTTAATTACTGTACTATAGGTTTTATAAATTTGTTTAAATATGGTACCAATGTGAAATTAGAGTTTATTTTATGAATCCCAGGACTTAGAATCTGAATGAAGAAGTTTGACAAGAAATAAATTTTAGTTTAAATTAGTTTCTCAATCTAAGATCTAGTACCACTTTCGGTTGGATCATTCTTTCTTGTAGGGAACTGCCTTTATACCGTAGGATGCTTTGCAGCATCCCTGGTCATCATTCACAAGATAGCATAATACTTCCTCTTCCCTCATGTGTGACAACCAAAAATATCTGCAGAAATTGCCTAATGTCCCTGGGGGATATAATCATCCCTGATGGAGAATCACTACATTATTGGATATATGAATGATCAAATGAACAAATGTCTGCCTGTTCATCGTCTATGTTTCCATATGACTTAATATGAATACCTTCCCTTCCATTTTCTTGTGCCAAACATGTGTGAAAGCCATCTATTAATATAATCTTTCAAATGTACTACTAAACATTATGATTCTTAAATTGATTTGAATGTGGCTCTGATGAAGTCTAATCATAATCACGTTTTCAGTTTCTAGATAAATTGTTCTTAAACACTGTTTTAAATATCCCAAAGCTATTAGGAAACACAATGAAGTCTAAGGAATAGAGAGGTACATACAACAGAAAGGAATTCTGACATATCTCAATCATGGTCTATAAAAATTGCATTATTTTAAACCAATACAGCACATCTCTAAGTTATTATCCATATGGTAATTAGACATTGTTCTTCAAATTCTGACAAAATATTTAATAAAATGTAAACATTAATCAGTAGTTGGGATAATTTTTATTAAAGGAAAAGTAAAGAACAATTCAATCTTGACTTCATGATTGACATGCACTTCAAATAAAATTAAAGATTTTTTATACTATAGGTATAATACCAAAATTATAATCATTATCTACAACAACTTTTTCTAAATTATTCCAAAACTTATAAACTCAAACCATCAAGTGGAAAATTGAATTAAAGTTGTGTTCATAAAACCATTTTTGGGGCTGGGGTTGTAGCTCAGTGGTAGCGTGCTCGCCTAGCATGCATGAGGTACTGGGTTCGATCCTCAGCACTACATAAAAACAAAATAATGTGTCCGCCTAAAACTAAAGATACATAAATAAATAAGTGTTTAAAAAAACATTTTCTCTTCTGAATAGCCTTTCCTTAAACACAGAGAACAAAGCAAATGTAAGCATTTCTAAAATCAAGAAAAAGAACACATGACAGAATAACTCTCCTTCTTTCATTCACTCAATATGTCAGTCTTCATCTTGGACACCGGGTTTTCACTTATCCTGCCATATTTAATTTGTATACTCATAATTCTTAAGATTTCTATGTGTTCAGCTAAGACACTATTTTTCTTTGCTCTACTGAAGAGTGAATGATAAAGTTTTAGGTAAGAAATATGAACCTAAAGAGAACAAAGATCTCAGAAAAGAAAATAATAATAAAAAGAAATGTGGATCTGTGTCTTAGATGCATATAATCCAGAATTCTGCTAGAATCCAGAATAAGTAGAGAACTAATTAATAAGAGAAAGTCAATAACCCAATGGAAAATTGGGCAAGAATATAAAAAGTCAACTCAGAAGGAAAAATTCAAATGTCCAAAAACATGAAAATTTGTTAAACCAGGGATATATAAATTAAAATAATAAATTAATGTCATTTCTTCCTGCTGGTGCAAAAGCAAATTTACTGTATATATTCAAACTAAAGATGTGAATACTCTAATTCAGAATCAGCAATTTCACTTCAAGGCATTCTCATATAGGTTCATGAAGAGACCTACAACAAATGTTCTTCCAGCTTTGTTTACATTAGTAAAAATTGGAAGCAACTTAACTAATCATTTGTTGTTAATCTAGTAACCATGTTGACTATTTTGTTCCTCTTAAAATTTACAATATTTTAATTTTTGCTTCTCTATTTTAATGCCATGTAAGATATTTGTTTTTATTTTTATGTCATCCAAAATTCTATTTAACCTAGTCATAAGGAAAGTTAATTCCTGTTTTCAAAATTAAATTATTGAAGATATAAAATAAAATAAAATAAAATAGCAATGCTAATTCTAACAAATCTGACTTCAGTTATAATGGCATACACAGAATAATGACCAAATGCCATCTGTTCTGTTTTAGGTGAAGTACAGTGTGTATTTGTGCCTAATTTTGTATTTGTATTATCTCTCCAATTATGTAAATCACTAATACTTATTACTATGCTAATACTCTTATCTTATATGCTATAATAAAGGTTACCATGAATTATTAATTTTGTTTCTTATCACCTATTTCATTAAGTAATTTAAAGAACAGAGATGCCTACCTATCTATATTTTCTCTATAAGTTATTCATAAAAGCACCTTCAAAAAATCTTGAATATTAAAAATAATATGCACTCACGTCTTTGTCATTTCACAAGTCAACAGGTAGAATTTTAGTTGCATCCTACACAGTTTGTGTTTACATGTGTTGTATTCTGAATATTAACAGAATTATAAATTCCAAGAACATCAATCTAATTTCAATAATATATTATGTAATCGATTATTATTACAAATGCATTTTGAGCTATTTAATAGCAAACTTCAAACCTTATTAAGTAGTCAAAGTTTAATAATTGAGATTGCTTTTATTAACTATGTCCTTATGATTGGTAAATATTGAATATTCATTATATCTGGAGGAGGCACTGAAATGTTCAAAAGTTCGAAACCATTGCTTCAGATATATTAAACATGTAAGCTCTACTTTTTTATATGTATTGTTTTGAAATTACAGAGCAAGTTAAACACATTCACATTAGGTAATAATTCAAGTTGTTAACTTATTCCTAGGGTGTTTCTTTTTCAAAATAAATATCAGATATGTATTAAACTGTTCTATATCCTATAAAAGATGAATATCTCCATATATAGTATATGATATGTAAAATATATATTTAAAATATGTGAATGCATGAGTATATTCACACTAATATTAGTACTCAAAGGACAACCAAGAAGAATGAGGGAAAGGAAGCTGTGAATAGGAAAAGAGTAGCTATGTGGCAATTGGGAAGTACTTGGAATACAAAAGTTACTTTTGAGTCAAGTACAAATGTCCAAAAAATAGCAACATCAACTAACATTAATTAATTTTAAATTTGACTTATATAACAGGGGTATACACACATACATATATGTTACTTAAGTTAATAATATACTCTTCTTTTCAATAACAGAAATTAATGTAGTAAGTGAAGCCTCAGGATTCAAATGGTTTATTCAAGAGGAAATTTTACTATGATATTGCTTTTTTCCCCCTTGTATGGTGATTGAACCCAAGGGTCCTTTACCACTCCTTTTTGCTTTTTATCTTGAGACAGGATCTCACTAAGTTGGTTAAGGCCTTGCTAATTTGCTAAGGCTGGCATTGATCTGGTGATTATTCTGTCTCAGTCTTCTGAGTCCCTGGGATTACAGGCATGCATCAGTGTGCTTCATTTAATGTATTTCTAAGTATCAAATTCAATGCACTAAAGATTGGTTATGTCTTCATTGGAAAGAATCATCTGACTTTTAATTTTCAAACTTGTTTTGCCAGTGTGAAAATATATTATAAAGTCACATAAAACACAAGTTTATCCTGAATTTCAATATATTAAGCATTCCTTAAGATTTTTTTCAGAATGTAACCAGGTGGGTGGCACATGCCTGTAATCCCAGTAGCTTAGTTGGCTGAGACAGGAGGATCACAAGTTCAAAGCCAGCCTCAGCAACTTAGCAAGGCCCTAAGAACTTAGTGAGACCCTGTCTCAATATAAAATATAAAAAGGGCTGGGGATGTGGCTCAGTGGTTAAATGCCTCTGGGTTCAATCTCTGGTACCATTTTTTTTTCAGAATGTTATAGAGTTTTATTGGATACATTCATTTTTAAATTAATTTCACCTGCCATTTAGATAACTTTTTAGCTATCAAATATAAGTGGAAGTTTAATTTGGTCTAAGTTCTTGAGATGGCAACTAAATACTAAAATAGCTTTATATAAGTATTTATTAAAGAGCTGTTTTCACTGTTAGATGATATATGTGTGTTTATATGTATGTGTGTATATGTATATACATATATATTTATTTTATTTACTTTTAAAAAAATGAAGTAAAAAAATTATGACCATTACTTCTAGTGCTTTTGTTTTTCCCCACAGCACATGAGTGTTTTACCTGTAAACAATAAGTCCACCCCCAACAAGCACCACCAAATAAAATGTAATGAGTCACTTTATGTTGCTGTAACTTCTTGGCAGACATTCTTACTCATAATGATACTCATGCTTGCTTTTAGAGGTGTCATAATTATGTATTTAGAATTTTAAGTATTCTTCAGTGGTAACTACCAGATTTAAGGATCCTTTTAGTAACCAATATAGTTTAGTGAGTAGAGCACAGCATTTCCTGATAAAAATACAACTTCACAGCTAGGAGGTAAGCAAAGTAGACACTCACCAGGCCGACAAAATTGCAATGTTGCCAAGAGCATAGGGTTCTAGGGGAGTACAAGGACCTGCAAGGGGAACTTAGGTATTGTATGTCTTGTAATTTTCCCTCGTCCATCAACCCAGCTGCCATCTTGGGGAAGAGCAGGAGGAGAGCAAGAGGATCTAAATGACTGACCATTTATCCAAGAACCAACTTCTAAATAGAGACCCATTAAATTATTGTTTCAGAATAAGCCAATTTTCTCTCACTACCCAATAAAAAGGTGGGTTGTAAAGATCACCGAGGGAAAGAAAATGGAGAACCTCCCTTTGTGTGAAAGGACATTTGACCCCAAGACATACCCATATACCTCCTGCTGTATATTTAATATAGATAATGACTATTTGCCTACTTAAGAATCCATAACAGTTATCAAAGCATGGCTCATCAGACCAGCAGCATCAGTATTATTGGAAACTACAATTTACCAAGATTCTTAGCTTATTTTAAGTGCATTAAAGTTCAAGAACATGGCTCAAGATAACATATAACAGACCTGGGAACAAATGAATGTAAACCCCAGAACTCTAATTGATTTCCATACTTAGGGAAATAATATTTATCTTTAAATGATATAGTTTTATGAATAAACAGCTACATAGAAACAGCTTTAAGAGACAATCAAGAAAGGCAGCAGAAGGTTGGGGCCATAACTGAGTGTCAGAGTGCTTGCCTAGCATGCATGAGGCACTGGGTTTGATCCTCAGTACCACATAAAAATAAAAATATAAAATAAAATAAAGGCATTCTGTCCATCTACAACTAAAAAATATTTTAAAAAGAAAGGTGGCTGAATTTTTTTTAAAGTTATGATTAGAAAATTGCACTGCTTTGAACATTGCAAATTGCAAGTGCACAGTACCTCTGAATGTATGTGAAATCCCAGCCTGATATTTTCTATCAGTACTACCCCCTACTACCAAGGCTGGTTACTGGCAAGCTCCAAATCTTCCTCATTTAACTTCCATTGTTTCTACCCTGTATTCTGTCTGCCAATCAAAGTCACGCCTTGGGAAATGTGGTTTGTAACCAGGTGGTCCATTCATTCACTTAAACAGAAGTTATTTGAAAATTAGTGGAAATGTTTCCATCTTTCTACTCCTGCACACATAGGAAACAAAAAAGCATAAAGGATGCTATTCACATGCAGGGCAGAGCTTTCTTTAGTGTACATTTAAAAATAATGATAACATTGCTTCTGATGTTCTCACATAACTTCCTCTAAAGTATCATTATCTACACTTGGTTTTAATGGACCAGTGGAAGACTGCTAAGTAAAAAAAATTAAAATTCTAGTATGTAATAAAACTGTGATATCAAAAAAGTATAAAATTTTTAGGATGACAAAATGACTCTTCAGGGTATATTTGGAGCTAGAAATGATCTAGGATAGGATAGGACTGCTTTGGGATAATATTGGTGAGGGCAAATTAAAAATGAAGACCTTTTAATTCCTATTGGGTTTGTTTCTTATATGTCAAGAGGAATAATATTCTGACTGCAAAAAGCAAAACAAATAATGAGAGGGAACTAGTGCCCAAGATGGGTAAAGAGATTAGAGAGCCCCCAGCTGCTCACACTTAACTCTTTTGATCTAGATAAATCACATCTCAGGATACTAATAAAACTGGCAAGCCAAATGACAAACCATTATGGGTGTTCCTGAAGACTGGAAAAGTACAGCTTTGATTTTCATAAGACAAAAATTAGGTGTAGAAATAAACTTAAAACCTTCCAAATGGTTATTTCAGAGTTGGCTAGAAAATGAAATGCAGGGAAAAGTCATAAGCCTACCTTAGGTAATGAATTTCGCAAGAATGGGAGTCAGTTGACATATGTCCTTTGAAAAAACAAACTGGGTTCTACGTATTACATAGTGTTAAGTAGAAAAGAAAAAAAAAGCAAATATTTACATACCAGTTCCCAATTTTAAAAATCTGTAATTCTTCTATGATTTGTCATCACATAGAATTCCCATCCAGGATTGTTTACTAAAAAGGGCAAAGACCATTCCTGTGCAATTTAAAGACTAGTTTTGATATTTTCAGGTTACAACCTTAAAACTAGAATCTATTTGTCATACATAGCAAATATTCATTAAAATCTTTGTTGTAGAAAGTCATGTTTTTACTTCAAGTTTGTAAACTATATTTTTCACAGGAAGAAAGAGACCAATAACCCACTAGAGAAAATTGGTAAATAATATAGCAAATAGCACACAAAGGAAAATAAAGATGATTTTGAAACACATGAAAAAAACCACCCTCATTCAAAAGAAGAATCTAAATTAAAATGACAATGACATATCATTTTTATTTGTGTAGAAAATTGAAAAGGTTTATGACACATTGAGTGGGCAATGAAATAGGGGGTAGATAACAAATTATTTATATTGCTGAGAATTCTCTATAAAGAGAAATTTGGCATAGTTACTAAAATGGCAAATGCCCTGTTGATCAATCATTCTACTTCTAGGAACTTATCCTATAGATATACTTATAATGTTTGAGATGTCATGTGTACAATGTTATACATTGTTCTGCTGTGGTAATAGCAGAAATTGAAAACAAACAAAATGTTTCTTAATTAGAATATTGTTAAAGATTTAGGTACATCCTTAGAATAGTATGAAACTGTAAAAAAAGAGAATGCTTTTTTAGGAAAATAATTGTTAGTATACATCCTTAAGAGAAAATAAGCAGAGTACAGAAACACTTTATAGTTCTTTTTTTAAAATTTTTTAAATTAGTTGTTCAAAACATTACATAGCTCTTGACATATCATATTTCATACATTTGATTCAACTGGGTTATGAACTCCCATTTTTCCCCATATAGTTGTAATATCTCTCTCTCTCTCTCTCTCTCTCTCTCTCCCCACCCTCCCTCTCTTTCTCTCTTTCCTTGGAAGACTATCCAGGAAACTGAAACATTGGAAGTCTATGGGGAGAGAAATTGGGTGACTGATAGAAAGTAAAGCAAATGATAATCAGTCGATGCCCTTTAATGCCATGAATTTTGTACCAGAAAAAATATAATTTATTCAGTCAATAAATGAAATTATTTATACTTTTAAAAATATTTGTTATATAGGGATGAATTTACTCTTAATTTTGTAATAATTAATCCAATATGGCCTCATTGATAGTGTACTAATTAATTCATTTTGTATAAGTCTGTGGAGAATATTTTGAAATTAGAAATAAAACTGAAATGAAATAAAAATACAAATGAAAACAAAAGTTCCACAAAACAATACCTAACAACACATTCAACATGATGTAATAATTTGTATTATATTTTACCAGCAGTTTTTAAAATGATGTCTTCATCTGCAGTAATTAATGTAAACCTAATATAGAACCATGTTGCTCCTATACTATATCAGGAACCTCCTGTCTACTCTCCTTGTTTTTGGTCCTGTATTCCTCAAATCTGAGAGTTTGCCAGGTACCTTTCATTAATGGCCTCTACTTCTTTCAAAGATAATGTCTAAGTTCCATAAAGTGGTGTCCAAGCCTTCCCTAATTTGGGCTACACTTTAACATCACTAATTTTGTTTTTGTTCCTATACTTCATTCTCCTGACCACCTCCATATCTCTGTTCTTATTGATGCTCATCTTTTAATTCCTGCAGATGTCATATCCTCTGGGACACTGTTGCTAAACTCAAATGTCTCAAATTTCCGCAAGTAAAAATTTATGGAGGGCTTGTTAGCACATAGATTCCTGGGCTTTGCTTTCATCTGTTTTCATTCAGGAGGTCTATGGAAAGGCACAATGCTTTCTATTTCTAACAACATTCTAGGTGATGCTGATGCCGTTGGTTCAGGAACTATACTTTAATAGCCATGATCTAGTAGCTGGATAGGTTGGGAATTATTTTTTTGGATATTATGGCACCCTTTAAGTGAACTCACTAGATGTGCTGCAAGTGCGTCTGCACTGAGTGCATTTAGTACACTGAGCATATTTATACACCACTTCAATACTAAGAAAATTGAAAGTGAGAGTCACCTTAACATAGTAGGGCATTGTAGTTAATCAGTAAGTAGTTTGCTAGCTGCATAGAAATTGTATTATTTTATCTAGAGTAGCTGATCAGAATATATGCAAATAAATTTAATGTACATTTCTACAATACACTTTGATAAAATCTCCCAATGTACACTTATTGACAAAATAAAACAATATGAACTAGGTTGAAATAAGCAGTGTTTAATAACTAATTAAACAATTGCAGCCAATGCAAATTGATGTCAAAGTAAAGGTAAGCTCTCTTTCATGTGCGAGAGTGCTTTGTCTTAAGATTCAGTCTATTTTCAGATTTTTGCACAACCCAGATGAAGTTATAGCAGGTGGACATAACAAATCTGAAGTTGAAAGGAAACATTACGATATGCAGTAAATGGTATAATAGATTCAGGACCCCCAAATTTCTGCCTCTTCATCCCTAATATCAATCGGATTGATGGTTTGACAAACTTATTAAGCTTCAGTCAAGTTTTTTGGGGGTCAAGAACATGTTTTCTTTCTGGGTCTATAGATCGAGGGGTATAGCAGTAGGAGACAAATGATAATAATTAGGGTAGGGGAGGCAGTGAATATGACATTACATTCTCTGAAAGACTAATTGGACTCACTAAAAGTGAACTATAAACCAGGCTTAGGGTAGCAAGGCTAGTTCCTGATGTACTAGTGGTGGTGGGTTTCTTATGTGTTGTCTGTCTTGGTTAGGACTGGATCATAAAATGGGACATAGCAGATCTCAGTGAATAAACCTGAAAAAGTCTTGGGAAGGAATTGACAGCCCTACATCTAATTCATAAAAACAGAGGGCACAGGGCAGGATGGGGGTAAATGTCATCTTGAAGGAGCAAATGTGAAGAAGAACTAGGGTGTTAGACATTAGGAAATTCAGTGTGAATCAATAATGTAATGCAGCTATTGCTATAGTGAATAACTGCGTAATGGTTAAAGGCATGAACTGTGCTGAGATAAACTTGATGATCCTTTAGCAGCTTAACAAGTTTCTCACCAAAAGCTAAATTGTTCCTTTCCTTCCTATAGACTCCCTGCCCATCTTTCCTAGGATGCCAATCTTCAGACTGGAGTAAGCCTCTAGAGGTACACACAGACTTTCCGAGGGATATGTGGGCAGAGGTGGTGTTAATGGAGTCACTTTTCAGATTCTAAGCCTTTACAAGGTATTTGACTGGGTTTATCCCTGTGGTAAACAAATCATTGCAATTTTCTTTTCCTCTTTTTTGTTAATGGTAGTCCTTCTTCTACTTTACAAAATAAAAGTACACCTCTCTGAACTATTCCTTGGTCATTGAATCCAAGATTCATTTATACTAAGTAAAACAACAACTCAAAATACTGGTGACAAAAATTCACTTTTAGTCAAGGGATCATCAAACACCTTTCTATCTCATTTATATATTCATTTTCAATGAAAATACACTGAACATGTTTAATGATTAACTGTCAAAAGCTAAATATATATTTAGGTTTAACAAATATACTAGGTATAGTAATTGTAGATATAACTCAGTCTAAAAGATTTATTTTAAACATGTACAACCTTAAAGTCACAGGATATTGTTTTGGAAAATTGAATTTAAATCTACATAGATACATATTTGTCATATAGAAGGATGACAGAGTTGTTGATAAGAGTTTATAACATAAATGTTATTGAATTAGGATACCATTCTTTGGTGAAAAAGAATGGAAATGTAATTTAAAGATAGAAAGGCATAAAACTTCTTTTTATTAAAGATAAGTTTATTAGTACATTTTTAAGTGGATGATGAAAGATATTATATTGGTATGATATTTGAATTCCACTGGATACATTAAAAAGAGTAACACTTTTAAAATGTCAATATTCACTATATTACAGGGTGGTAAATAAATATCACCTTTAAAATGTATAAGGGGATATTCAGTTTTCTAAACTATTTTTAGAATTTTATAAACAGAATGATCTGAATACCACTGTAATAGAGATACTTTTGGAGCCCGCTTCCTTGGCTTTCCTTCCCCTCCCCCATGATGAAGGGAACAGTAGAAATTTTAGTAGTTTTCTCTTGGTCAACTAAGCACTATCCTATTTGAAAGATATATTCTAGAAATTCTCAATTCAAGAAGCTCTTTTCAAGTTCATCATCTTTTCCCTATATGGGCAAATTGGGTTGGTGAGTCATGAAAAATGTCATTACCATAAGTTTCCTGGAGTGGTTTTCTGTTAGCAACTGTTGCTACCTTTTGAAAGTGAGGGTATTTTGTGAGCTTAATAATTTTTCTCCTTAGGGACTGTTGCCCATAGTCTCCTATGATGGGAAGGTCCATTCATCATTTTTTCTATGTTTTAGGAAATGTGTTTCCATCTTAGTTTTGTTTTGATTCAAAAGAATTCCAAGAAAATTGATTAATTTTTTATTTTAATGAATAAGAAAGTCAGGTTAAAATGGGCAAGTGAGTTAAAAATAATATCATAAGTCAACTAAGTGTCAGAGTCGGGATTCAGTTTATTTATTTCTTTCCTTATTATTATACTACCTCAACTCAGTAATGATTTTGGGAGCAGATGGAAAGTAAGAGAAAGGTTGGCAAGTAAAATACTTTGGTATTCACCATTTATACAGAACAGCAGATATTTAAATCCACTGAAATATGGAATTATCCACAAACTTCTACAATCTTTAAGGTTTTTTAAGGGTCAGAATTATGCTCTTGCCCTCAATTTAACTCAGGTTGAAAAATTTAATGTTCAATAAATCTTTGTGGAGGTGCTTCCTAAATGAGAATAATTTGCCAGTAACTTTAACCCATTACTTTTCAGGATAAATACCACTGACATATTTTAATACCCAGTAGAAAACACTGGACATTTTTTTTTCTATGAAAGAAGATTAGATATGGAAAGATAATGTTTTCTTTCTGCTCCTCATCTTATTAACATCACTCCTTAAAAAGTAAAAAACTAGGAAAGTTATGTCTGATGAATTCTACTCTTTCCTATACCTATCCCCCCATTCCATGTTCTCATTCCCCTTTGTCTAATCCACTGAACTTCTATTTTCCTTCCACCCCTGTTGTGTGTTAGTATCCACATATCAGAGAGAACATTTGACATTTGGGTTTTGGGATCAGTTTATTTCACTTAGCATGATAATCTCCAGATCAATCCATTTACCAGAAAAAATGTCATAAAGTTATTCTTTTTTATGGCTGAGTAATATTCAATACTGTATAACCCTCCTATGTTCATGTATGAATACACCATAGTGAAACTCAACATCATCTACAACCACAAGAATGGGATCCTAATTAAAATAAGTTATACTCTATGTATGTATATATGTCAAAATACACTTTACTATTATGTACATCAAAAAAGAACAAATAAAAAAGTAAAAACTAAATAAAATCAAATAATCTACTCAGTTTAACTAGAAATACTATACATCTATTTAAAAAGGAGAAACTACTTGTGAATTCTTTCATTCCAAAGTTAATTCAATGACATTAACCTCTAAAAAAAGTCAGTTTTGTGAATACTGTCCACACTTCTGACTCATTGGGAGATCTGTCAGTGAATTTCAAGTCCTTATCCAGTGCTCCTTTGTGATTGAATTCAAGGGTACTTTATCACTAAGCTAAGTCCCCAGTCCTTTTTCTTTTTTTTTTCTTCTTTTTGAGATGGGGTCACTAAGTTGCCTCAGCCTCCCAAGTTGCTGGATTTATAGGCATGTGCCACCACACCTGACATCCAGTACTCTTGATCAATACTTCCTTGCTTCCATGATTGCATGACAAAGACAGATTTTTATTCTGAAAATTCTGAGTATACTCTTGTACCAGATTTTTTTGAAAGATACCATTGGTTTAGAAGATGAAAAATTTTCATTGAGATCCCATTTGGTTGAACTTCAGTTCTTTATTATTTATAGACTTCTTTTCTGTAGAGATCTTGTTTGTACAGGTCTTTCTTGGATTTCCTTTCTTTGTTGCTGTTTTTGCTGTCTTACTTCCCAGTGTAAAATTTTCAGTCTTTTGATTCTACTCCTTGCCAATTATACGCTATATCACTAAAGCATTAACTCTGCTTTCTTCATTGTTGGCATAATTTTACTATAGATAATTTGATATTGAATGGCCTCTTTAGAAAACATAAGATCTACTTAAAGTGGCCCATCTAAGATCTTACCCTTTTCATGTCCTCTACTCTTCCTGCTTCTTTTTACCACCATTGATTTTACTCCTGTGAACTCCTTTGAATTTTCCCATGTGTCCCCCTTCGAGCCGTTGCATCCTCTATATTCCTCTGCCCATCCTTGCCAGACCTTTCTCTACCAGTCTATTAACTACCTATGGTCTCTCAAGATTTCTGATCTTTGCCCTCATACGGGGCTCTGGAGGAACTGGAACACCAATAGTAACTACAGAGCCTGGAAATGCCAAATGGAAATGAAAAGGATATTTTTATCCATTCAGGTGGGCTTTTGCAACACCTAGGTGGCTACTACACATTTCCTCATTCACTCATCCAAATCTTAGCTCACAACCTCCATGCAATTACATACCAAGGTAAAAAAAGTTTCCAAGGTATTCTTGACAAATATTGTTAAGTTATTTATTGAGCAGGTGACATCAACTTGTATTTATAAACTTTGCTAGTCTGTTACAAAATGCTGATATATGAGAGACAGTTCATCATTATTCACTTGTTAATTTTCTCAGGAGAATATGAGTCATTAATGGTTAAAAATATAATTAATGTGTGTAAATTAAAGTTCTAGAAACAAAGAGGGCAAAGGAAAACAACTTTGTATACATAATATGCATAGTTTATAGGTTTTGATTTTATTAAGGAAAAAGGGTGATTTTGTTCTAAAGTAAAATTACAGTTTATTTCAGAATGAGAGAAATCTGAATGAATATAAGCAGTAGTAAAAGATTTGTGGTATAGGAATCTTGTGTCACATAATCAATACTTGCTATGGAATTAATTACAAGCTTTCTTAAAATCAGCTTTAGCATTGACAGTATAATGATGAAAAATGAGCTAAGTTTTCTTGTTATAATGATAAACTTTCTTGGATTATTGGCCTGTTCTATTTTAACAGAAATTGTATGTATTTAACGTGTACAACATCATGTTTTGGTACACATATAAAAATTATTATTGTAGTAAAGTTAATTAGCATAGCTATCTCCTCTCTTGGTCTGTTTTTAATAAGAGATTATAAAATGTTTATATTTCTTTATCTTTTGCATACTATGTCAAAGAAACAAAGAGTTTGTGTCTTACCATAATAACTTACATTGTTTTATGTTGACCTCGTTACATACCTTGGTTATTGAAGAATACAGAGGTTTTTGTTTTTTTTTTTTTTTTCACTTTTGCAAGAGCTAAAGTCTTTTATGGTAATGTTACCTCCTGTATTTATTTTTGTAATCTTTCATTGTTATTTTGTTTAAATAGGTATTTGTGCATAATTTCACTGTGACCTATGATCATAGCCAAGTAGTCAAACCTTTTAACATTATTTTTTTACAACTTGTGATATTTTACTTTCCCAAAGTCAAATTCTAAAAGCAATCTTAATAAACTGACTTGAAAAATAAGTTTACTGGGCTGGGGATGTGGCTCAAGCGGTAGCACGCTCGCCTGGCATGCGTGCGGCCCGGGTGCACCACATACCAACAAAGATGTTGTGTCCGCCGAGAACTGAAAAATAAATATTAAAAATTCTCTCTCTCTCTCCCCTCTCTCACTCTCTCTTAAAAAAAAAGAAAAATAAGTTTACTTGATATATTGAATTGCATGAAAAGCATTATCAGAGCTATGGTTTAAATGTACTCCCAGAGTTCCTGTGTTGAAAATTTAATCCCCAATGCAACAGTGTGGAAAGGCAGGACATTTAAGAGGTAATTAAGTAATAAGGGCTCTGCCCTTAGAAACAGATTCATGTCATTATTATGTGAGGGAATTAGTTATCTTGAGAGTAGGCTTGTTATAATAGTGACCCCCTCACCATCTGATGCAACCCATCAAGTTATTACATAGTAAGAATGTCCTTGACAGATGCTGGTACTATTTTTTTTTAATGGAATTACATGTATATAACTACTTTATTTATTTATTTTTTTATTTTATTGTTGGTTGTTCAAAACATTACATAGTTCTTAATATACCATATTTCACAGATTGATTCAAGCTGGTACTATTTTCCTGGACTTTCCAACCTCCAGAACCATAAAGCAAATAAATATCTGTTCTTTATAAATTATGCAGTCTCAGGTATTCTGTTATAGCAACAGAAAACAGACTAAGATGGCCAAATAAGTAGATTATATTTTTGTAAAGAGAATGAACAATTTATATTTTGTCCCTATCTGATTCTTTTAAAATTCAGAGACTCTGAGTATTCTTATTTTAATGGCAATATAATTATTTGCATAGGTTCAGTAAACATTTGTCCTCCTTTTAACAGGACATAATTGAGAAAATTTATAATAAAACAAATATTTTGACCAGAACATCATATTTAAGAATAACATGCATAGAATAAGATATGAGTAGATAGTTTTAAGGACCTTTAGTTGACTTTTTAGAGCCATTGCCTACAAAGCCTTTGTAAATGCTTACAAAGAACCTGGCTTACAAAATTCTGAGTTATGTAGATGAATAAGAAATTTCCCTCTCTGGCAAGCCGGAAACTTTAGGCTACTTAGGGGAACAGGAGAAAGAAATAATTAGCCAAATCTGTAGGTATGGCAGGTATAATGTGTTGGAAAGATTTTTGGCTTGACTTCCTGAATTTGAGAAGTTTTTAAAGTATCTGAAATGCCATTTTCAAAATTGAGACATGATTGACAGCCAAAAGTTCTATATATTTAATGCATACAACTTAGTGTATTTAGAAGTTAAGTATATACTATCACCATAATTTACACCGTAAACCCACTTGTTACCCCCAAAAGGTTCCTTCCAGGTCATTTACTACCTGTTCTCCTATTTTACAATGAGAAAATTTAACATAAGATCTGCCTGCTTAGCAAATTTCTAAGTATAAAATACAGTATTATTAACTGTATGCATTATTCTATAAAGTAAATATCTAGGACTTCTTCATCTTGAAATTCTTCATGAAAATTTTAGTGAAGAAAACTTTAAAAGGCCTATGGGGTCAACGACCATTCTTGCTTTATCCATATAAAAAAAGAGATCAGTCTCATTTTGTAAGTAAGAGTACTCTTACTCTGATTACCTTTGATCCAAAGGCTGGTGATGGCAGGGATAAATTTGAAATTTCAACAAAAACTACAACATGCATTTGTGGGTTATTAGATTTTCATTGCACACATTATCTTTGAGTTATTTTGTATTTCCTTATAAGCTGCATGGTTTTGTTTCCTTTTTTTTTTGTAAATTGGACTATATTCTGCTTTCTTATACATTATGCCATTCTACCAATTTTCAATTCTTTTGCTTTCCTTCAATATCTGGCTATAACACTCTAAATTATTCTTCCAAATTTTCCACCCACCCTACTGACTTGCCATCACTGGAAACTAAAACCTGACTTTCTGGATCCTTATTGAACTTCTTAGTTATTTGCTTGTTGTTGCCCTTTCATTACAGTGTCTAAAGAAGCCCTGGAAGCTAAAGTTGATTGACTTGATGTAAACTGCACAGGAATCATCACTGTAGCAAATTAATTATCTATAGACAACTTTTGTGCCTGTAGCTACTGATATGTAGACTACTCAGGAAGTTCATCAAACTCCCAGATCTTCCATGCTTTACTTCATGAGACATAATCCCAATGAAGACTTTCTACTGCCTACACCACTGCTGAAGGCATTTAAACTGAAAACCAAGAGATCCATAAGATTGCCTATGTCATCTTCACTCCACCATCTAAGGGCATTTCTAGCCCAGCATCAAAAAATCTTTTTTCCTGTTCTTTTTAGATATATATGACAGTAGAGTATATTTTGACACATTATACATACATGGAGTATAACTTATTCTAAGTAGGATCCCATTCTTGTGATTATACATGATGTGGAGTGTCACTGGTAGTGTATTCATATTTCCTTCTTACTTTCATAAAGTCCCCCTTAGGAAATAGCTGATTATTCATACCATCAAGTAAATGTTTTCTGCTATTGTGTATCAGAATTGGATCAACTAGTCCTTCAACAACAGAAAGCTGCTGAAATGATTACATTAGCCAGTTTTCCTAAGTTGTTCAGTGGGCAATCTGGCTTCTGTAGAACAAAAGGGGAAACTGACAAAGAGCTTTATCATTTTCCTCAGCATGACTAAACTTAAGATAGGTTCTTTCTGACCTTAAGTCTTCCTGCCCTTTTCCTAGAGAATTTACTTTAGAAACCCTTCTATTATACACTCTTTCTCTACTTCTTTGCTTGCTTTATACTCTAGGAGTATTTTTCTAAAGGACTCAGGAATCATCCTTTTGAAATGCAATAATCAAGGAAGTTAATGCCCCAACCAGACACTCTCTGTAGGTGGGTAAGAATCTAATTTTAATAAGCACCATTGGCAATTACATTGACCAGCCTTTCCACTAACATCCTTCTGTACTTTTCCACTAAATTCATTCAGTACTTAAAAGTCCTCCATTGAACTCAATGTCTCTCCTCTACTGCAAAAGGTTTGAACAGTCTTTCTTGCTAGGTAAGGTGTGGTCCAGAGCAAATTTTCTTTGACAACACTCACAGCAATGTGCACACATGCAGCAAAGGCTTCTGGTATTCAGTTACTTTAATGGTCATTCATTATAATTTTGTCCTTTGTCTGTGGATTTGACATTATGGGCAATTATATTTCTTACATTGTAAGAAAGAGCCAGCAGAGTAGCATATTGTGTTTATTTATAGTCCGCAGAAGGAAAGTCATTTTTGAGGGAAGAAAAATACCCCTAAAACTTCTCTGTCATGAACATGAAAGTATTTCAGTCAGTGAATCTAACACAAGATTATGCACCCCCACCTCATCCTTTAATAAAAAGTTTGGAAAGCAGTAGTTAGGCAGATTTATGTCAGATAAATAGTATACCTCTAACTCATTATTGAAAGCCTTCATTAAAGATTAAAAACATAAGATCCTTTATAGAAATTCTAAACTGGTCCCTGGATCCTAGCATTCAATTATCATTTGTGAAATCTGAAATCAACATATTTTATGTCTAAACTGAGAGTACATTTGAAAATCAAAATTCAAAGGCATGCCTTCTAGTGGGCTGACTGATGGGAAAGGGCTGTGATTATGCCTAATTTTCACCCTCTACATCACGATCTCATTGATTATGTCTCTCAGCTTGCTAAGGGTTCTGTGAGGTGATTTTCAAGATGAATATTGCTATTTACAGGATTTCCTGAATAGGAATATTTCAGGAGTAAATTGCACAAACCAAGCAATGTGCAGTCAATTTTCACTCCAGCATAAACAATGTATTAGAACAGAACCCTTAAGGCTTTTTTATTTGGGCTTCATTACACAGCTAGCTGCATTTCATCAATAAGCATGAAGTAGCAAGCAGGCAAAACTGAGGCTCACAGTGGGTATTACATATTTTTTCTAACAGGTGCTCAGAGTTTGACTCGAGAAAACAAATGACCTGAATGGCAGGGCCTCTAGCCCTTTGCTTCTGAGGTAGCTGTGGCTGCCATAGCCAAACAAAGAAAGTTTCTGTAAATTTAGAAAATGAAACCATGGCCCTCACTGCTTGTACATCTACTTTCTTTATATTAACTCATTCCTAGGATATATTTTAAAGGCAGTTCCTTTATCTGTGTTAAAATATGGTAATGCCTTTAAAACTGTCTAAAAACTTTATTTTTGGTGTTTTGGTGGTTTAAAGTTTAGAAGAGACAAACTCATTTTCCCATGGTTCTTTAATTGAAAAAAAAAGTTTAATCTCCTTAAGCAGAGGCTGTAAAGACTAAAATCCCATATCTTAAAGCAGAATAACTTTGTGTAGTCTTAATAAATCATTTCTTAGACAGGGAGTAGAGTCAGAAGCTGGAAAAAGAGGGATAAATACTAGGTAAGTTATTAAATTATGCATGTAGGACCACCATTTCCTGATTATAAGTGAGGGGTTTTAGAATTATTGGGAGAGACTCCGAAGTTATCAATATATGATTTCATGGTTTTTTATTTATTTATTTATTTATTTATTTATTTATTTTTGCTTAGATAGAGCCACAAGCAGAAATAAAGGCTGAAGGAATATTTTTGAAATCATCACTCCAGAGAAGAAAACTCAGAATATGCGCACAGGACTGAAGCCAAGGAGTTTTCTACAAGGGCAGAAGCAGCTGCCTCATTCCTCTGTGATTTGGACCAAGCTGTAGGAGGCAAATATCATGACACTCTGAAAGTACACACAGCAGCAAGAGCAGTGACTTAAGCTTTGATAAAGAAAATTCATTAACACACTTAAGAATGGTCTTCACTTCAAATTTCCAGGACCCATTTGGTGGAAACCTTATGGACCGTGGACAAATGAAGACCCAATGTGGGCTTTCAATATTTGAGAACCATTCTAGGGGAAACACACAAAGACTAAAGTCACTTTACATGAGTCAACAGTCTTTATGTGTGTTAGGGTATTTTGTTATAGTCCCTCTTAAATATATTCTATGAAGGAAGATACTTAGCACCGAGTATATATTTCATTTTTATAATAAAGTAGCATATTTTATTTTGAGGTCCCGGGGATTGAACTCAGGGGCACTCAACCACTGTGTCACATCCATAGCCCTATTTTTTATTTTATTTAGAGACATGGTCTTATTGAGTTTTTAGCAAGTTGCTTTTGCTGAGGCTGGTTTGAACTCTTGATATTCCTGCCTCAGCCTCCTGAGCTGCTGGGATTACAGGCGTGTGCCTGCTACATCCAGCAAAAATAGCAATTTTAACCAAAGCTTATGTTTAAAAGCAGAAGAACAGGCATTTACCAGTGAGTTACAAAGTGCTATTTCCGGTAGGAAGGAAAGGGCAGCAATATTAAATCAAGGACTTTTACTGGATATAGAATAACTGGGAATTTGACTGAGGTTATTGTATACATTGGACCAGGTAACTACTTTTCCTTTTTCGGATTTTTTGGGGGACTACTGGAGCTTTAAACAAGGGGTGCTTAACCACTGAGCCAGCTCTTTTTTTTTCTTTTTTTAAATTTTATTTTGAGACAGTGTCTTGCTAAGTTGCTTAGGGCCTCACTAAGTTGTTGAGGCTGGCTTTGAACTTGTAATCCTCCTGCCTCTCTGGCTGAGATTTCCTAATGGGTAATGAAATATCTATATTGGTGATGTAGTTGCACAGGTGAATGGGACATAATTAAATATCTGTAAGGATATTAAGTACTAGCTAAGTTAAAAAACTAAAGAGATCCTAGAACTGATGGCTTCTTTGAACTGATTATGTGCTTTGTATTCATCTAGGCTTGCCCCTTGTGACCATGCATGACTGAAGATCAGGGTGACCAGGGCATCAAAAGCCAAGCCTTGATGTAAGATCTCCTCTATACCATTAATGTGTAGTCTATGTTGTTATTTGTCCTGTACATTTTTAAAAAACTAATTTGTTATTGTTTATAAGCTATTGTTATTCATGAGTTTGACTACCAGACTGAATCCAGGAGTATGCCACATATTGATCAGGCTGAGATTTTCACTAGCAAAATGATTTTTGTCTGTAATTTACAATTTGCCATCTGCTCTTGGTGCTAGGTCACAGAGGGTGGGTAGTTATTAGAATGGTAAATAGAAGCATAAGGAAGAAGTAAGGCAAAAGGAATGAAGTATACTTTGCAAATATAACTCATTTTAGCTGGATAAAACCTCTCTCTCTCTTTCTATCTCTCTCATTCAAGGTTATCTTTCCCAAACATTTAGGATAAGAATTTTAGATACAAATCAATTTTAGATAAAGAAATCTACAGATATGTATTAAGGGAAATTGAAGCAGGGGTGAAAAGGGATCATGGTAATGGATATGATGCAGGCATTCTGGTGACATGAATTTAATGAAGACATTTCTACTGCATGTTGGAAGAAACAAAATTATAGCAACAATGATGATAGTGACAATGACTCTTTGCTTGACCAAACTTTGATAAGCCTTCTGAAACTTCTCCCAGGCCTATCTGTTCACTTTCTTCTAAAATCCAGTTTTAACAAAGAACTCTGCTTATTCAGTTTACCAGGAACCTCTCATTCTGTATATTGGATACCCTTAATATCTGATTACTCTCTATATGTGATGGGGTTTCTTATGCTCCACCATCACCAAGGTGCTCATTGGTCACCCTGGCCTGACTTTAGCAAGTATCCCATTAGGTTGGTTTAGCCAGAATATCCCCTAATACCCAAAGTTATTTTGTTGTCAATTTTATCCACTGATCTTTTTCCTACCTCTGGGCTATCCATCACTTCTCTATATTTAGAGTTGAGTCCAATCTCATTCCCCTACTACAAAATCCTATTTCAGTGGTTCCTGTATACATCATGATGTCCTCTTTACCATGCTTTATCAAGTACCATTTCTTTTCTTCAACAATGACAATAATGATAATGAATGAGAAAATTAATTCAAAGATATTGCCATTCATTTAGAAAATAATATGTAAATAAAACATCCCTACCTTAATGTCCAATGGTCTTGTTTGAGTTGTTTGGTTATAAATTTCCAACTGATTCCTAATAGGAGACAGCCACAGAAGCAGATGATCCAACTGTTGTTCAAGCTGCCCAAGATCTTTTATATGAGCCTCAAGTTCTCCTTGTTTTTCAGGTAAAGCTCTAGAAACCTAAAAAGAAAAAAAAATGTTTAGAAAGGTAATTGGTCCTCATGTTATAAACAAAAATGGCAAAAAAATGTTTTCAAACATAATTCAGCCTGAAATGTTATAGAAATACAAGAGAGAATTTTATCATCATGATATTGAGTAATT
Organism: Spermophilus citellus; assembly: GCF_964194105.1. Lineage (NCBI taxonomy): Eukaryota > Metazoa > Chordata > Mammalia > Rodentia > Sciuridae > Spermophilus > Spermophilus citellus. The sequence continues at coordinate 26,072,952 of NC_138190.1, forward strand.
GCATTTATTATATTAACTTATAGTTGTTATGATAGGATTTAATTAGAGTATTAGAAATCATTCATTAATACTACACAATTCTATAAATGCCTTTCTGTAAATTCAAATAACATAACTACACAAATGCATACCTAACTCCAAAAGATGAAAATAAAGAAGTACATTCTTCACATATCAACTCACTTACAAAACATAATAGTGATCTGTGTATTATATGCCAAGCACAATTCCTTTGCAGTTTTAAAAATGAATAAGCCAGGCCATGCATGGTGGTGCATGCCTGTAATCCCAGTGGCTTGGAAGGCTAAGGCAGGAGGATCACGAGTTCAAAGTGAGCCTCAGCAGCAGTGAGGTGGTAAAAAACTCATTGAGATCCTGTCTATAAATAAAACACAAAATAGACCTGTAATATAGCTCAGTGGTCGACTGCCCCTGAGTTCAATTCCTGGTACCCCCACCAAAAAATGAATAAGCCAAGTTATTCACCATTAGTACTAGATTTATAACATAGGTTTCTTAAATCTCAAATGAGTGATTTGATTTTAAGAACATGAAAAATTTGAAAGCAAACCAAACCAAAATTTTTGTTTGTATAGTAATCATTTCTGCAATTATATTTGTTAATAATTTTCTTTTCACTTAAGAAAAAGTAAAAGGATTAAGGAAATCCTTTATGTACAAGGAAAATTGGTAAGGTAAGAATTTTTGTGAACCACAGTATAATCAAGTAAACTAGAAGCAGATGCTTGGGATAAAAAGTAAAAAATAATATTTGGATTGAGAAGAATTTAACAGAATAATTATAGGCTACTTTTATTGAGGGTTGTGTCTATTACAAGCATTATGCTTGAATGTTTCACATTTATTGCCTTCTTTAATCTAACCAGTGACATGCTGATAAAGGTACTATTTAGTCATAGATAATGACATCGGGGTTGAGAAGTGTTAATTAGTTTAGGATCAGTATGCTATAGCTTTAAATATTGTGGGGACTAGGATTAGGCTGCTTGGATTTAAATCCTTATTCTAGCTCTTGCCTAATATTTTAGCCAAATATTCTCTAATTCTCAATGCCTGTTTTGTATATTAGGAACAATAATAGTATCTGCTTAGTATTAATCTTAGGACTGAATAAAGTAACCTATGAAAATTGCTTATTCCAATACTCTGCCTAATAGTGAAACACAACAAAGTCATTAAGTGCTAGCAATTGTTGCCCAAACTCAAGTGCAAATAAAGAACCAGGATTAGCAAGAGTAAAGTGCTTTTTTTTTGGAATATCAAGAGTTAAAACCATTATCCAAGAATAAAGAATGCAAACTGGTAATGGCAATTCTTTATGGTATTAATAACATTCTAATAATAGAAAAATATTATGTTGTAATATATATGTTGATATAAATCTATTATATAATATTATGATATGAATAGCAGAGAACATTTTAAAATAAACTGGATAAGTATAATAATATATTGGTGTCTAATTTACTAGATTAATATGCTAATATACTACACAATCCCACATACATTGGAAAAATCATTTATTTAAAAAAAAAATTCACTAGTGAACATTATATCCTCTAATAGGATCCCTGAAATGTGGGGTAAAAAGAAAAGATTTAGGGACAAAATAACCAAGCAATTAATTTATAGGTGCAGGAATTTTACACAAAATGTTATTATATATAAATACCATGTACACTGAAATCTAACATGAATATATTTACATATTTTGTGTAAAAGGCATATAGATACATGAACAAGGGTTAGGTTAGGCTGAAGCAGGCCAGTCTGGGACTGACCTTAGGCTCCCACAGCATTGTTCCCTTGGAAACACTGACATTAGGATAAATGGAAAATGTTTGTCACTCCTTTATTGTATGGAACTATATCTGGACTTAGGGAACCATGAATTGGGACACAGGTCTTGAATCTATGTGACTAAAATGGTGTAGAAGATTGATGGGAAATAGAAGTGATGATTCCTATTGAAGGTGCCCTGCATACACTTGACTCTCATCCCTGGCAGCCTCTCTGTGTGTGAGGGGGCAAACACAGTAAACTTCTCAGGGAGCATAGAATGTTTGTCCACAAATAATGAATCACAATGATGTGTCTGATTTGCATGACTTGTGTCCTGCTATAAAGCCAAATAGATTAGTAATAGATAAATAGACCTAGTTATATTTCATGAGTTCAAACCTGTAACTACATCTATGGTGCTAAATTGTGTGTATATGTATGTGTGTTAAAGAGAGAGAGGTTATATGACAATTGTAATGCTATGTCTGTAATATGTAATCTAATAATGCCCTCAACTTATTTTTCTGGCATTTGAAAGGGGGTAACTTAACCATTTTATTTTTATGGGATCATTTTCTACTCACAAGTAGATGTAAAAAGCATTTTACAGTTTCAACTAACATCATCTAAGAGCCTCTAGATTTGGAAAGTACTAGAGATAATAGCCATCATATTTTCCTAAAATCTCTAAAACTGAGCTATGAACTTCATTTTTATCTGATTATAAAATCGTTCATATTTCACTTAGGCTTTATATGTAAGTTCAGATATTTGTATGATATTTAACTAACATTGTTGATTTCTTTCTCATCCTTTCAGCCCTTTCTCTGTGGTTATAGAGGTAGAATGATTGCTGACATAAAACAGGACAATGAATAAAATTTAATATCGGAATAATGAAATATCAGAATATCGGAATAATGAAATGTTAGCATATAATGAGACTGTTTTCAGTTTAATTATGATGTAGTATTAGGTATATCCCCATAGATCTTATGCTTCCAAGCATCACAACATTTACTTCACATTGTTTAATTTGTTATTTACATGGAGCTCCCTTGCTGAGCTTTTATTTCTGGATAAGCTACATTCCCACACATGAAGAACCTACAATAAATACATTGAATTTAAGGAAATTTCCAAATTCAGGATTATTTTTTTTCAATGTAAGAAATAGTAAATATATTGATTTGTCAAAATATTAAATATAACTATAAAAATATAGTTGATAGTTTTAATTAACAGACAAAATATTAGTAAAGTAGACTATATAAAAATCAGAAGCTTCTGTATGACCAAGAAAGCCATAGGTAAAGTTAAAGGACAAATAACAAACTACAAAAAACAATAGTGCGTTATATCTCAAATAAGGCACTAGTTTTCCTAAAACATAAAAGAGCTTCTGCAGCTTAAAAAGATAAAGGTCAGCAACCAAAAAGAAAATTGGACAAAAGATAAGGACAGTTCATGAAAAAAATATAAATGGATTTAAAAGAAGCTTAGCATTGGTCATAATCAGAGAAATGAAAATTAAAGCTCCATCTATTGCAATGGCAAACATCCAACTCTGAAAACATGTTATGCTGCCAAGACTGTGGGAAAATACTCATTCTTCTACATGAATGGTGGGATGTGTATATTGGGGCACCCATTGTGGACAACAGTTTGGAAATGTGTATCAAATGAATGAAAAACATTACCATTGACCCGGGACACTGACTTCTAGGAATTTTTTTGGTACATATATTTCAGGAAGTACAATCAATGCTTGGTGAGGAAGAATAGATGGCGACTATGGTAGGAGATTTCTTGCTATACTTAAAAAAATTGAACAACATACAAGTATCACTTTTGCAAAGAAATAAGTTAATATAATCAGAAAAGTACTAGTTTTTCTTCTTATGACAAAATATGGGCGATATATCATACTTTTTTATATTTTAATAATGAATTGTTATTCATAGAATATAACATTTTCTAAAGTTATCAATCAAAAATATACTGGTTATTTGCCTATGACAAGATCACTTAGTTAATGGTGGCAGTGGGTGAATAAAGACCTTCTAACACATATTTTTCATGTTTTCTCCCCTCTTTGAAACCAGTCTTTACATATTGATGAGTTGTTTTATACTGACCATGGACAAAACTAAAAGATGTGAGTTGTTTTTGATATGGAATAAGTAATTTTTGTGTCAGTTGCTATGTATTTTAGAATAATTTAAACTTATGTTTACTACTTTTCATCCTCAACAAAATATAGACATAAACACTTGATCCGTTAAATGCACATTTTTTCCTAATAATCTTTTCAAGTATAGAACCATGCTCTTCATGCAACATCTTCCTTATGGTGAAAGAAAACAATTAAACATACTCAGTTCCCTTATGTGTTAATTTAGTATCTAACCAAATCTTGACCTAATTTCACACAAGATTAGCTTCCTTGTTCTTTCATTTCTGAATGTTAACTTCAAATGTGTAGACATGTTAATGTTAAGATAAAGAGAAGTGTCCATTTTAGAAATAAACAGGAATTAAATATTATACTTTGTATCTTATACAAAAATATTGTAGGAAGGTTAAAGTGTTAACTATAAAAGGGTAACAACAGAACTAGAATAAAATATTGGGGTGAAGAAGCCCTTTAGAAATGTATATGAGGGTCGGGGATGTGGCTCAAGTTGCAGCATGCTCGCCTAGCATGTGTGAGGCACTGGGTTTGAATCTCAGCACCACACAAAAAGAAAAATAAGATATTGTGTCCACCTAAAACTAACTAAATAAATAGACATTTTAAGAAAGAAAGGCATATGAAAAAATGAGTGAACATGACATTTGTATTGCTCATCTAGAAATAAAAAGCCAATTAAAAAGTTAAAACTCATGACAACCGGTAATATCTGTAACATCTATCAGACAAAAGACAATAGTCCACTATATAGAAAGATCTTTCAAAGAATGAAAAAAGTTGGAGGAAACTACTGGAGAACTTGGACTTAAAGATCCAATATTGTAAAGATATCAGTTCTCTTCAAATAAGCTAAAATTCAGTGCAATCCCAATAAAAATTGTAGCAGATAGTTTTTACCAGAAACTGACATGCCAATTCTAACATTTATACAAAAGTGTAAAGGGCCAAGAATATCCAAGAAAATCTTAAAGAATAACAAAGTTTAAGAATGTTTTTAACCAGATATCAATGTTTATTACAATTGTGTATGTTGTGTTTGTGTGAGAACAAAAATCCTATAGTCATTTAGTTTATAATGATGTCACTTTTGTTAAGTGATGAGAGGATGATCTTTTCAATAAATTGTAGTAGATTAATTAGATATTAATTTGAAAAATATTAATCTTGACTTTTACTTTATAACATATGTGCACAAAAAACACTTGTAGACCATTTCTTTTATTGATTAATTTTTTTTTAAAGAAAGAGTGAGAGAGGGGAGAGAGAGAGAGAGAGAATTTTTAATATTTATTTTTTAGTTCTGGGCGGACACAACATCTTTGTTGGTATGTGGTGCTGAGGATTGAACCCCGGCCGCACGCATGCCAGGCGAGCGCGCTACCGCTTGAGCCACATCCCCAGCCCCTTTTATTGATTAATTGATTGATTGATTGTACTAGGGACTGAACCCAGGGGTACTTAACCTTTGAGCCACATCTCCAGAAATTTTTATATTTTATTTAGAGACAGGGTCTCACTAAGTTGCTTAGGGCCTTGCTAAGTTTCTGAGATTTGCTTTAAACTTGTGATGCTCCTGTCTCAGCTTCCCAACCTGCCAGGATTACAGGTGTGCACCACTGCACCTAGCCACAGAATGTTTTGGACCTTAATATGAAAGGAAAAACAATATTTTCTTATCATAATATTTTCAGGGTCATTATTTCTTAAATAAGTTATACAAAACATTAGCCATAAAGAATAAGATAAGTAAATTGAATTTCATTCATAATGAAACATTATTAAGAGCAAAAAGCAAGGCATTAAGTTGGAAGAAGATATTCACAATGCATATATTTGACAAAGACTTTGTATCTAAATAATTCGTCTAATAGTAAGAAAAAAATGCTTTGTTTTCTTACAGTTAGATGAATTTTTAAATTCGTCTACTTTTTAAATGGGCCAAAGGTTTGCAATAAGATTTCACATAAGAGGATATAAAAATGGCACTAATCATCAGGGGACTGTAAATTAAAACACAATGTGATACCCCATTAACATCCACTAGGAATAGTAAAGGAATAGTAAGAATAAAAAGAATAGTAAAAGAAAACAACTAAAAAATACATACTCTTGATATAGAACAACTGGAATTCTCACACACTACTGGTGAAGGAGAATTGCATAATCACACTGGAAAACTGTTTTGTGGTAATTCCGGAACCAAACACACATTTATAATGCAGTCATTCAACTCCCAAGTATATTCAAAATGCAGCAAAGGAAACAAATACTGTGGCATATTCATACAATAGAATACTGTACAGAGAAAAAGTAAACAGACTATGGTACATGCTACAGCATAGAATAATCTCACAAAATAATGTTGAACTCTGAAAGTTCAGCAAAAGGGCATATACTAGATAAGCTTATTGACATTAATTTCAAAGACAGACAAATCTAGATGTTAGAAGTTGGAAGAGGAATTACCTTTGGGACAGGGTGGTAGCTAGAAAGGAGTTTATAACTGAAAAGGGGCACTTAGAGGGGTTTCTGAGGTCATGTTCTAATTCCTTTAATTTTTAAATTTTTGCTGATATATAAATCATAAGATAATACATATTAAAGGGGATTATATTCTAATTCTTTTTTAAAAATATTTTTTAATTTGTTGATGGACCTTTATTTAATTTATATGTGGGGCTGAGAATCAAACCCAGTGCCTCACACATGCTAGGCAAACACTCTGTCACTGAGCCACAACCTCAAACACCATATTCTAATTCTTGATCTGAGTGATAGTAGCATGGCTATGCAAAATTTACAAAATCAACTTTTACTCTTAAGATTTGAATACTTTTCTGTGCATCTTTTACACTTAACTTTAAAAGATTACATGAAAGTATTTTAGCAATTTAAATGTATTCATTCCCTTCACCTTTAAAATTCCACTTCTGTGAATTTTCCTAAAGGAATATGAAAGATAGAGACATATGATCAGAATGTTCAATTCTATCACTTATATTAGTGAAGAACTGATATAAAAGTCCCATAAGTAGAATAAGTATATTCACATAATGGAATAATTGTATTCATTTAAATACATATCATGAGAAATATTCTATTACATCAAAAATATTCATGACATATTTATTATTTTAAAATAAGTTATATACCATAAATTACACCTTCCATTTTCTACACAGCTTTTACATATCAACATGTACACATAGCAAATAACCTGACTAGACATTCCTTAAAGGACATACAAATGACCAACAGATATATACATATAAAAGAGAAAACAATTGACAGAGTGAAGATACAACCTAAAAATGGGAGAAAATAATCTGCAAACTATACATGTTGGCTGAGAAACAGAATATATAAGGAACTCAAAAAACTGAATAGCAAAAATACAAATAACCTAATAAAAATGGGCAAGATAGTTAGACATTTCTCTAACAAAAGTTTATAATTAGCCAACAGATACATGAAAATATACTCAACATCACTAAAACAAATGAAAACCACAATGAGATATCATCTCATGCCTATCAGAATGGCTATTACCTGCACACACACCCCAAAAAGAAAAAAAGTGTTAGTGAGGGTGTGGAGAAAAGAAAATTCTACTATACTGTTGTTGAGACTGTAAAATAGTATGATCATTATGGAAAATAGTAGGGAAGTTCCTAAATTTTTTTTTAAAAGAACCACTATATGATTCAGCAATCCTATTACTGGTATATATCCAAAGGAAATTAAATCAGTATGTTGAAGAGACATATGTACTCCCATATTTATTCCAGCACAATCCACAATAGTCAGGAAATGGAAATAACCTAAGTATCTATGAACTGAATTGATAAAGAAAATGTGGTATATGTGCACAATGGAATACTATTCATATATAAAAAAGAGTGAAATCCTGGTCATTTGTGACAACATGGATGAAAGTAGAGAATATTATGTTAAAAGAAATAAGCCAGTCACCCAAAGACAAATACCTCATGATCTCATATGTGAAATACGTGTATATAAGAGAAGTTGATCTTATAAGAGTAAAATAGTAATTACCAGAGGCTAGACAGAGTGGGGAATTTAGGGAGAGGTTGATCAATGAGAACTAAGTTACAGTTAGGAGTAAGAAATTCTGGTGTGCTATTGCATAGTAATGTTAGTATAGAAAACAATGATATACTGTACCTCTCAAAAAGCCAGAAGAAAGAACTTTGTATGTTTATACCATAAAATGATAATTATTTCAGAAGTATGTTTAACCTAATCTAAACATTACACAAAATATGTGTGAATCAAACATTATACAGTACCAAACTAATACATACTATTTTTATGTTTCAATAAAATTAATTTTGGTTTGATAAAGCATAAGTCTTTTAAAAGTTCTTATGTTCTCACATATGTCATTTATAACTCGGTTGTGATTTTAGCTTATTTGTGAACATCCAAGTTCACTAGAACAGTCAGACTAGGCATTGCCTGGAAGCTGGACTAGAGAGATCTCTTATTTGAGGAACACAGATATATAAAAGTGTATTATATGGGTCAGTCTATAGGACTAAGGAATATGTGCTAAATTCTAGCATTGTCCATGTAATTAAATGAATGAATATTTACCTACTAACTATTTTTGTTTCAACTACTGCTCTATATACTGTCTACAAATTGATTGCTTCTTTAGTTGAAGTTTATCATTGCATGGCTAAGTATAAACCTCCAATGACAACAGCCTTTACTTTGATAAAAGCTGAGTAACAGTGCACTCTGAATGCCATTAAACAAATACCCTCTTGCCACCAATCAAAAGTGAAAACTTCTAAATTTAGTAATATTAATTAAATAATTAATGTAGACCATTATCATCTTTTAAGCAAAATGCTTGTTGTATGAAATATTTGGAGACCTCATTTTGTCTCAAATATTTTACAACTTCAATAAATTAAAACAACTGGAGAACAGGCTTAGGAAAGATGTATTCTCAAGTACAATGTTCTGCTTTTTGTTGTTGTTGTTTGCTTTTTTACAGCTATTCTCATGGTAAAATCTCCCTAACTGGAAGGCCATTTATTTTCTTTCCCTCCAAAAATTTAATAAAATATAATGAATATAAAACTGAAAAAATATAATATAGTTCTATGTCACCAGACATTTAAAAGTTATAAATTCATATATAATTTTACAGTAAATAATTGCAAGTAAATTTTAGAACTGTCAAACTCCAATGGCATATCTATTAGGATTTTACTTTACAAGTAAGTGGATTTAATTTTTAAAGTATGAATTTACTTACAATCTATATATATATATATATATATATATATATATATATATATATATATAATATTGCTTCCAATTTTAAGTGAATATAATAGTGAATATTATACTAATATAAATACTGAAGTCTGCAGTTTCAAATCGCAATGTGTATTAGTTTTATTGTAAAATCACTCCATTGCCACACCTTGATTTTGTTATTATTCCTAAAGATTTCAAATGCATAATACACAATGAGGTAAGTGAATAGTGGTAGGAAAATTTCAAAGTCAATAAAATTTTATGTACAATAAATAGGTTTGTAGTCCTTGGAGTATACTGCCCTTATTACCATACTAAACCCATATTGGCTTTTCAATAAACCTTGGTGTTCATGAGCAGTATTCTTGTTCATTAATTTCTTAGTTTGAAGTATAAACAACTACACTTTATGGTTTTAAAATCTTTAAGAATATACAGTACATGGAAAAAAATTTTTTGTTTTGTTTTTACTCTTTACCTTGATTCAAATCTACCCGAAAGTTGGCTAACAAGCCCTGTAATGGTCCCAGAGGCATTATACAAATGAAATTAATTGGTGAAATTTATTTGTCCAAATTTCAATAGCTCTCATTTTTCCTCTAACATGGGATTTATAGGGATTTACACTTACCTAACTACCCAACTACCCACATGCCATTAAACAAATATCCTCTTTTTACTACATAATGTGATTTTGATCACTTACTGTTTAAACCTTGAGAACAATAAAACAAAGAAGTTAAATGCAATTTTATATGGCATGTACACATTCCACAGAATATCTTCTTACAAATTAACACCATATTTTTCTTTCTCCTTCCTTCCCAGCCATATTCACTCTAAAACAAGAGGTACTTTACTCTTACAGATTCCCTTCAGAAATCTTACATCTTATTTGCCTGAAGGGACCTTAGCAAAAGTCTGGCTGATACAGATAACACATTCTTAAGAAACACTGTTTTAAATTTTGTTTGTTCTATTTGTTTCATTTGACCAAAATTTAAAGAAAACAAAGCCATGATCCCTGTAATGTTATCTCCAAAGTAGAAATCATAAAAGTTATAATACCTTGATATATATTAGCTTAGTCTTTGAGGTATCTGCTAAAATTAGCTTTTTTATTTTTTATTATTTTTTTATTGGTTGCTCAAAACATTACAAAGCTCTTGACATATCATATTTCATACATAAGCTTCAAGTGAGTTATGAACTCCCATTTTTACCCCAAACACAGATTGCAAAATCATATCAGTTACACATCCACATTTTTACATAATGCCATACTAGTAACTGTTGTATTCTGCTACCTTTCCTATCCTATACTATCCCTCCTCCCCTCCCCTCCCATCTTCTCTATCTACCCCATCTACTGTAATTCATTTCTCTCCTTAAAAATAGATTTTTTAAAATAATCTCCTTATTTTTACTTTTATATAAATCATCATACTTCAGGGCAAACAAAAAGGGAAAATATACTACATGATCACATATGCTTAGTTTTAGAATATCAACTTAAAATATTTTAAAATCTATTAGAGGGATTGGAAAATTCCAACACACCAATAAGGTGACATTTTAGAAAAAAAGAAGAAATAAATCAGAACAAAAGAGTTTACAAAGAACCGATTATACTCACTATGCCCATTCCTGAAATAATTAAGATCAAGGAAAATGCTAGAGACTATAACTGTCTCTTATTAGCATGATATTAATAATATAATAATAATGGCCATGGTACCATATTGAATACAGTGATGACTATGGTTTTAATGCTAAAAAAATTTTTAAGTCTAAATATAATTTAAAAATTAAATACAATTTTTATCAACCTAACAAAAGAAGTGAAAGATTTATACAATGAAAACTACAGAACCCTAAAGAGAGAAATAGAAGAAAATCTTAGAAGATGGAAAAATATACCCTGTTCATGGATAGGCAGAACTAACATCATCAAAATGGCGATATTACCAAAAGTTCTCTATAGGTTCAATGCAATGCCAATCAAAATCCCAACGGCATTTCTTGTAGAAATAGATAAAGAAATCATGAAATTCATATGGAAAAATAAAATAAGTTCCTTAGTTGTACTCACAATTCTAATGTTTAAAAGCCAAACTATGTTGGACAGCACAGATGGAGAACAAGTCATCGTTGCAAAAAGTCATCTTAGGGCAGGTGCAGTGATACATGCCTGTAATTCCAGAAATTCAGGAGGCTAAGGCAAGAGGATCTCAAGTTTGAGGCCAGCCCCGACAATTTAACAAGGTCCTAAGCAACTTAGTGAGACACTGTCTCAAAAAATATATGTAAAAATAACTAGGGATGTAGATCAGTGGTGTAGCACCCTTTGGTTCAATCCCCAGTAACAACAACAGCAACAACAACAAAGTCAGTGCTAAAACCTATACTACTTGCTTCACTAATAATGCAACCAAAAGTCTTGTTAATTGTCTTGATTTTTAAAAGGTATTTTAGATAATAAATTCATGACTGTTCAATTACATATACCAATTTTGTTAAATGTGGATTGAGGCTTTTACTGTCAATATATTCTGGCTACAAAACTTGTTTTCCAAAACTCATTCCCTAAAAAAAAAAAGAAAATTATCATGTTGAAAAGGAGTCCTATTTCTTTGCCTTCATCAAAATGAAATCATTTTATTGTGATGTTTAAAAATATCAAGATTAAAAAGCATTTTGGGGGCTGGGGTTGTAGCTCAGCAGTAGAGTGCTTGCCTAGCATGTGCAGGGTGCTGGGTTCAATCCTCAGCAACACATAAAAATAAAGGTATTGTGTCCAACTACAACTAAAACAAAATTAAAAAAAATTATTAAATGTCACAATTCACATAACTCACATTCATATTTTCTCTGTGTACTATTCCATATTATTACAAATTGATGTGTTATTGTTATTAATACTGTGAAGTATTATGCATGTTGCATTATCCTATAAATGAAACATGCCTAACAAAGAAGAAAATCAATGTCCTTTGGAGTTTTAATGTTATTGACAAGTAAAATAACAACATGATTTAGAACAACTACACCTGGAGATGGTGATGCTTAGGAAGAGTGTTTATTGGTTTTGAACACAACCAGAGTAGGTAGCATTGGTATGTTAGGCTGATATTTTAACAGGTATGCAGACAATACAAGAAAAGGGAATAAAACCTGTATGGGGGGGTCTCTTTCAGTCATCTAGAAGAGCACAGGGAAAAAGAGAACCTATAAGGAAATAATGAAGAAAATAAATATTTTTTTTCTCTGGGAAAAATGAAAGGTCACGTCATAGGTCAGGGGCCAAAACAATTTTATTTCCTGCCTGAATTGTTGCATTTAGCCCATTTCAACATGAGTCTTGAGCAAAGGGCAGCAAACTCTTGACTCAAGGATTAAATACAGCTTTCACCTGTTTTTATACAGTTTTAGAATAACAATTTTTATGTTTTAAATAATTTAAAAATCAAGACAGGTGACACATGAATATTGTGTAAAATTCAAATTTATGCCCATAAATAAAGTATTATTGGGACATGGCCATGCCCATTTGCTTGCATAGTGTTTATGTTTTAAGGCTGCTTTAGCAATATTAAGAGCAGCATTGAGTAGTTGTGGCAGAGACTTTATGGCCAGCAAAGCCTAAAATATATGGTCTCTGGACCTTTATAGGGTAAAACTGATCTTTGTTCTACATTACCAAGGAGTGGCTCCACCTCTAGTTCATCTAAGTTTTTCCCCTGCCTGTCTCCCAGAGCTGTTTTAATAAGTGAATAAATGAGGGTGGTACCAGGGTTTCAATGAGAAAATTTAAATGAGTTTGCTGAGCAAACTTGGAAAATGGATGAAACAACATCCTTAAAAGGAAACTTTTGAAAATCCACAGTCTTTCTGGCCTGCCATTTCATCACAGCCTACCCAGTCCCAGGGCTACAGATGCTCAAGTCTCTTATATAAAATGATACAGTATTTGCATGTGAACTACATGTGTCCTTCTGTGTCCTTTAAATCATCCCTGTATTACTTACAATACCTAATGTAATGTAAATGCTATGTAAAGAGTTGTTTTACTATATTGTTTAAGGAATAAAAACAAGAAAAAAGTGTATACATGTTCAGTTACAGATGCATATTTTTGGAAAAATTTTGAAAAGCAGTTGGTTCAATCCAGGGATGCAGAACTCATGGATAATACAGACCAAATGAATGTGCAAATGTCTGGTTTGGCTAGGCCATCCACCTGGCATCAGGTAGCTGAAGCTTGCAGATGCAGTCAGCTGACATTTGGAACTTGAATATTGCTAATGATAAATGCTTAGTAAGAATAAATTGTCTATGTTATTATTCACTTTCATATTGTTTTGTTTTCCACAAAGTCGTGTAGCTTAGAAAAAAAGAGCAAAAGAAAATCAAAGCCATATGCAGTGGTGCACACCTGTAATTCCAATGGCTCAGGAGACTGAGGCAGGAGAATCCCAAGTTCAAAGCCAGGCTCAGCAACTTAGTGAGATCCTAAGCAACTTAGCAAGACCCTGTCTATAAATAAAATATTAAAAAGCACAGGGGATGGGGATGTTGCTCAGTGGTTGAGGACCCCTGGGTTCAACACCTAGTACCAAAAAAAAAAAGAAAGAAAATCAAACAAAAATTATAAAATGGAAATGATACTCCAGCATAAAAGTCATAAAGATAAATTTTAAAAAATCTTTTGCTATATCCTTTAAGTTATTGCTGGTATCAATAAGCAGAGAACTTTGCTGTTCAGTCTGCTTAATACTAGCCAAAAGTCACTATTAAACACTTGAAGTATGGCTATTTAAAATAGAAATAGGCTGTAAGTATAAAATACATACTGCATTTGAAAGGTTTAGAAGAAAAGAACCATAAAATATCTTGATATTTTTGTATTGATTACAATGTTGGCATAATTCAATTTTAGATACAATTGGTTAAATAAAATATATCATTACAATTAATTTAACCTGTTTGCTTTTTAGCATTTTAAAGTAGCCATTAGGATTAAAATCCCATGTGTGGGTCTATTATTTTTCTTTTAGACTGCCCTAATATAGAATAATGCTATGCAATTTGGAACAGCAGAAAACTATTAAATGAAAGATAATCCATATATATATATATATATATATATATATATATATATATATATATTCATGTGATTTTTATTATATCTTCTGATTTCATGATTTTAACAAAAAGTAAAAGGTAAATAGTTTGTAAATTGATATAAAATATTTTAAACCCACTAAAATAAATGCTAAAGAAATATTTTAAGCAAGCATTATGAAAGACAACAAAATATTAGCTTATCTTGGACAAACCATCTCCAATATGCTTCCTACACTCAGAAGAAGCCTTATGTGTGTTGATTCAATATTCTTAATCTCTGGCCTCCATGTTTAACTGAATTGTCATGCTAAGGACTCTGAGACCTGTCCTCCAAACACATTGTACAGGAAATTAGAACACTAGTTTCATTTGAAGATCCTTGCTTGTCCAATATTTTGGCTCCCAGGCTGCATACCATGCAACACTATTATTCATTAACTTCTAATCTAAAGCAGCAGGTACTGAAAAAAGGAATGAATGCACATGGATAATGATACTTTACCATAAGAGAAAAGGAAAAGAAAAATGGTGATCCATTCCAATGTTGCAGGTGAGGAACTCTGGTGGTGGTTTCACCTGGATTGTAATCAAGGGGAAAATAGAGAGTAGAATATGGCTAGGTAAGGAAAATGAGAGTTGGGGTATTACATGAATATTGCACTGGAGGAGAAGAACTCAAATTATCATTATTTACTGATGATATGATTCTATACCTAGAAGACCCAAAAAAATTGCACCAGAAATCTCCTAGAACTAATAAATGAATTCAGTCAAGTAGCAGGATATAAAATCAACACCCATAAATCAAAGACATTTCTGTACATCAGTGACAAATCCTCAGAAAGAGAAACTAAGAAAACCACCCCATTTATAATAGCCTCAAAAAAAAAAATACTTGGGAATCAACCTAACAAAAGAGGTGAAAGACCTTTACAATGAAAACTCCGGAATGCTAAAGAAAGACATTAAAGAAGACCTTAGAAGATGGAAAGATCTACCTTGTCCTTGGACAGGTAGAATTAATATTGTCAAAATGACCATTTTACCAAGAGCACTATACAGATTAAATGCAATTCTGATCAAAATCCCAATGACATTCCTCATAGAAATAGAAAAAAGCAATTGTGAAATTCATCTGGAAAAACAAGAGACCCAGAAGAGCCAAAGCAATCCTTAGCAAGAAGAGTAAAACTGGTGGCATTTCTATTCCAGACCTTAAACTATACTACAGAGCAATAGTAACAAAAACAGCATGGCATTGACACCAAAATAGACCTGTAGACCAATGGTACAGAATAGAGGACACAGAGACAAACCCACATAATTATAGTTATCTCATATTATACAAAGGCACCAAAAACATATATTTGAGAAAAGATAGCCTCTTCAACAAATGGTGCTGGGAAAACTTGAAATTCACATGTAACAAAATGAAATTAAATCTCCATCTCTCACCAGGCACAAAACTCACGTCAAAGTGAATCAAGGACCTAGGAATTAAACAAGAGACCTTGTGCCTAACGGAAGAAAAAGTAGGCCCAAATCTCCATCATGTCAGATTAGGCCCCACTTCCTTAATAAGACTCCTGTAGCACAAGAATCAAAACCAAGAATCAATAAATGGGATGGATTCAAACTAAAAAAAACTTCTTCACAGCAAAAGAAACGATCAGTGAAGTGAAAAGAGAGCCTATAGAATGGAAGCAAATCTTCACCACAAGCACATCAGATAGAACACTAATCTCCAGGATATAGAAAGCACTCAAAAAACTTAACACCAAAAAAAAAAAATCAAATAACCCAATCAATAAATGGGCCAAGGAACTGAACAGATACTCTAAGAATATGATATATAATCATTCAACAAATATATGAAAAAAATGTTCAACATCTCTAGCAATTAGAGAAATGTAAACCATGGCAGCTATCAAGAATACAAACAACAGTAAGTGTTGGTGAGGATGTGGGGGGAAAGGCACACTCATACATTGCTGGTGGGACTGTAAATTGGTGCAGCCAATCTGGAAAACATTATGGAGATTCCTTGGAAAATTTGGAATGGAACCACCATTTGACCCAGCTATCCCACTCCTTGGTTTATACCCAAAGGACTTAAACACAGCATACTAGAGGGACACACCCATATCAATGTTTATAGCAACACAATTCACAGTAGCTAAATTGTAGAACCAATCTAGATGCCCTTCAGTAGATGAATGGATAGGGAAACTTTGGCATATATACACAGTGGAATATTACTCAGCATTAACAGAGGATAAAATCATGGCATTTGCAGGTAAATTGATGGAGTTGGAGAATATAAGGCTAAGTAAAGTAAGCTAATCCCCCAAAACCAAAGGCCGAATATTTTCTTTGATATAAGGATGCTGACTCATAATGGCAATGGAGGAGGAGTGCATATGAGGAATGGAGGAACTTTAGATAGGGCAAAGGGGAGGTAGGGGAAAGGAGGGGCCATGTGTCTAGGAAAGATGATGGAGTGAGTTAGACATCATTACCCTTAGTACATGAGTGAAGACATGAATGGTGTGAAAATACTTTATGTACAACCATAGACTTGAAAAAATGTGCTCTAAATGTGTAATATGAAATGAATTGCATTCTGCCATCATATATGACAAATTAGAATAAATAAATCAGTTAATAAAAAATATTGTATTGGAGGGAAGAGTAACAGAGGACTGGGAGTCGGGTGACCACTGGAGTTCTAAAACCACCTCTGTCACTGTTTGCATAATGCAGGGGCCTTTACTAAGTATCTCTGGAATATTCTCAACTGAAAAATACAGAGATTGGATTAGAGCTCCTGAGGTCCCATCTAGCTTGAACTTTATATGAATAAATTTTATCTCTGATAGAGAACAAAGGAATGTATAGAGCCCTGAGGGAATCAGTGAGCTTAAGGGTGAGGTGATCAAGAATTTGTCTCCCTGACATTTGATCGTCTGTGAACACAAAAGATGAATGTTCTCTAAGGATTTATCCAGATCCTATTACATAGGACTAAAATGTGGAAAATCCTATGACAACAGGATACCTAGTCACCCTAAACAGATGCAAGCTTAATTTCCTTCACAGCAAGAAAATGAGCAACATAATAAAGCCTAAAAAAGCAATTTTGGATACAGGCTTGACACAATAAACTACTGGTATTTCAGCCATTTATTTACAGGATTTAAATGTCCCTCCAAAACTAGGATTTCTGCCAGATAACCTGTGTAATGGACCTAGCACAACGGCTGACACCAAATGGCTAACAATTTTGTCCAGCCCAAGATGTCCAGAGCTATCTCTTGGCTCTGGATAAGTTTGCAGCTATGTTTCTGATGATGTGGCAACATTTTAGACTCTGACTTCCAAGAGAAAGGTGAGACACAGCCATTCTCAGACCTGGGGCTCTACCACTTTCAGGACCAGATTAGGCAAATGCAGAATATCTCAAGTCCCGAGGGAAGAGCAGAGACATTTTGGGACATCTGGACAACACTTGTGAACTAAAGGGAAAGAAAAATGCCACTTAAAGTCAAATGTAGATGTTGCTCCTAACTTTTGCATTCCAAGTTAATTACTCAGGGACTGTGTGAAATCCACACACAGCTGTCCATAAGAGCAACTCTGTTGGACCAACATTATAATATTTTTCATTGTGATAACACTCTTTAAACAACAGATACTGTCTTTTCCTAAACCTTCTAAGAGCCAAAGGTGGAATTAGAACTATAAATTTTAAGTTATGCTCCTATTCATCAATTTTATATAAATTACTCAGAATTCCAGACTGCATTTAATCTATGTTTTTCACATCAAGAATCATGAATTTAAATAAGAGCACTAAAATTGATTTCAAGCATTAAAAACTGTTGAATTGGCTAGTTGGTTATTTGTTGAAATAAAAATTATTTGGGGCTGTGAATGAGCCAGACATGGTGCTTGGTAATTATACCTTCCTGTAGTGAACATTTATTCTGAAAGAAAAAATAAATATATAGACAGAGGATCCAACATGGCGGCAGGCGCAGAGAGATCAAATCTCTGACCTCTTCAGCTGCGTGGGCATAGGGAGTCGTAAACTGTCTAAATGCTGTTTGCTCAGGATCACTAGGCAATGCAGAGCTGACATGGATCTGGGGCGAACAGTCCGGGCCTCTCAGAACACACACCGAGCAGGGATCGGCTGCATTTAAGCTCTCGTTCGCCTGCTTCTCGCAGCCAAACCGCTATGACTCAGCACTAACGATCCCGCCGAAACAACTGGTCAGCCCTTCTGATCCTACGGAAGTAAATCCCAACCGAGCCTTCATAGGCAGTGGCCACAGGATTGAAACGGGGCTTGGGAGAGACAGTCAGGACTCACCCGTTGCATTGGTCGCCCGGCAAAGGGAAACGAACTGTCGCCATTTGCAAGAGACACCACCATGGCAGAGAACTGACGTCATCAGACTGCGGCGGAGGAGATAACTTCATTGAAACCTGCGGCTACAGGTGTGTAATTCCCTAGCCTTCCCTCTCCACACATCGGGGAAACCTTAAGGGCCCCTCCAAGCTCTCCCGTAAGGGCCCCTCCCAGCTCTCACGTGAGCACGATAGCCAGACCGAGGGAATCAGAGGTGGCGCAGGACCCGCAGCGCGGAACTACCTCTCCCACCAGTGCTGACACCTGAGGTCTCTTGCACCAGCTACCGGGGGCGTGGCTACCGGAGGGCAAGTAAAATCCGCTGAGGATTCTCAGCCCCAAGCTCTACAAACTTAGGGTCTGAGGGAATGGCAAACTGGAAGAGTGTGCCCAGTCGTTCATGAAAACAGGGCTCCCGGGAGCAGCAGACCTGGCGTGTAGCCAGTATTGTGGTGAGCGGCACCCATGAGAGGGGCCTGGCTAGAGGAAAAGTGGGGAGTAACTAGACACAAGAGGAGGCCCTAGGCACTCAGGATTGGAGACTCGCCCAGTCTGGGAGGAGCTGCTGCACAGTGATTGGTTCCTGCGTATTGACAGGAGAAACTTGGCCTGGTGGGCACAGCGCCACCTACTGGAAGAGAAGTTAACAAACTCTAAGACTGCATTTATTAGTTTTTTTTTTCTTTTTTTCTTTTCTCTTTTTTTTTTGATTTGGGTTTTTCTTTCATTTTCATTTTTCTTTCTTGTTGTTTTTTAATTTTTTTTTACATTTTTTTTAAATTTTTTTTTCTTCTAATTTTAATTTTAATTTTTTTATTATTTTTTTAAATTTTTTTTCTTTTTTTATTTCCTATTTTTTTCTTCTTTTGTCTTTTCATTTCTTTTCAATTATCTTACCCCCCCTTCCTTGAATTCTAACTGCTTACTCTCATTCTATTTAGTGATTTCTTCCCTTCCCTTCTAATACCTTTCCTCCCAAGCACCTAATAAATTTATAGGAGTAAACTGTAACTCAGCAGTCAAACAGAGCAAGAAGTAACATGAGCAGCTTCAAAAAGCAAGGAAGAAAAGGAGTACAAACAATGCAAGACAGCCTAAATATTCAGGAGGACCTAGAGAGATCAGAAAAATGATCATATAAGGAACTCAAGGAATACCTTAGACAGATGGAATGGAACCTTAAAGAGGATACGAGACAGCAAATTCAAACAGTGAAAGAATACATTGAAAATGAATTACATAAACAGATAAAAGAAGTTAAGCATCTTTATCAGGAGATAGAGATTATAAAAAAATCAAACAATAATTCTAGAAATGAAAGAAACTATAAACCAAATTAAAAACTCAAATGAGTGTATCACTAACAGACCGGAGCAAGTAGAAGCCAGAATGTCAGATAATGAAGACAAAATATTTCATCTTTAAAACAGTCTAGCCAACTCAGAAAGGCTGGTTAAAAATCACGAGAAAAACATCCAAGAGATATGGGATAACATAAAAAAACCAAATTTAAGAGTCATCGGGATAGAGGAAGGTACAGAGATTCAAACCAAGGGAATGAGTAACCTGCTGAATGAAATAATTACAGAAAACATTCCAGAAATAAAAAAAAAAGGAAACGAATATACAAATTCTAGATGCATACAGGACACCGAGCACACAAAATCACAGTAGACCAAGACACATTGTTATGAAGATATCCAATATACAGAACAAAGAGAAAATATTAAAAGCTACAAGAGAAAGGAGGCAGATTACATTCAGGGGTAAACCAATAAGGTTAACAACGGATTTTTTATCACAGACGCTGAAAGCAAGAAGATCCTGGAACAATGTATTTCAAACAGTGAAAGACAATGGATGCCAACCAAGAATTCTGTATCCAGAAAAATTAAGTTTCAGGTACGACAATGAAATAAAAATCTTTCATGATAAACAAAAGCTAAAAGAATTTGCAGCCAGAAAACCAGCATTGCAAAGCATCTTGAGCAAAACACTACACGAGGAAGAAATGAAAAACAATAACCAAAACCATCAGTGGGAAGTGCCTCGGTAAAGACAGAGGACGGGGGGAAATCTAATCATGGAGAAACGAACTAAATTAGAAAAAAAAAGATAAATAATCAAACATGGCAGAAAGTACAAACCATATATCAATAGTAACTCTAAACGTTAATGGCTTAAACTCTCCAATAAAGCGACATAGGCTGGTAACAAGGATTAAAAAAACAAATCCAACAATAAGCTGCCTCCAGGAGACACATCTGATTGGAAAAGACATACACAGGCTGAAGGTGAAAGGTTGGGAAAAAATATACCACGCACACGGTCCTCGTAAGCAAGCAGGGGCGGCCATCCTCATATCGAATAAAATCGACTTCAAGACTAAGTTAATCCAAAGGGATAGGAAGGACATTATATACTGTTAAAAGGAACCATTCACCAACAAGACATAACAATTATCAATATTTATGCACCAAATAATGGTGCTGTGACGTTCATAAAACAAATTCTCCTCAAGTTCAAGAATTAAATAGACCACAAGACAATAATTATGGGTGACTTCAACACACCTCTCTCACCATTGGACAGATCCTCCAAACAAAAGTTGAATAAAGAAACTATAGAACTCAATATCACAATCAATAACCTAGACTTAACTGACATATATAGAATATATCAACCATCATCAAGTGGATATACTTTTTTCTCAGCAGCACATGGATCCTTCTCAAAAATAGACCATATATTATGCCATAGGGCAATCCTCAGTAAATATACAGGGGTGGAGATAATACCATGCATTTTATCTGATCATAATGGAATGAAACTGGAAATTAATGATAAAAGAAGAAAGGAAAAATCCTACATCACATGGAAAATGAACAATATGTTACTGAATGATCAATGGGTTACAGAAGACATAAAAGAAGAAATAAAAAATTCTTAGAGATAAATGAAAATACAGACCCAACATATCGGAATCTATGGGACACAATGAAAGCAGTTTTAAGAGGGAAATTCATCACCTGGAGGTCATTCCTCAAAAAAAGGAAAAACCAACAAATAAATGAGCTCACACTTCATCTCAAATCCCTAGTAAAGGAAGAGCAAAACAACAGCAAATGTAGCAGAAGGCAAGAAATAATTAAAATCACAGCGGAAATCAATGAAATTGAAACAAAAGAAACTATTGAAAAAATTAACAAAACTAAAAGTTGGTTCTTCAAAAAAATAAATAAGATTGACAGACCCTTAGCCATGCTAATGAAGAGAAGAAGAGAGAGAACTCAAATTACTAACATACGGGATGAAAAAGGCAATATCACAACAGATGCTACAGAAATACAGAGGACAATTAGAAATTATTTTGAAAACCTATATTCCAATAAAATCGAAGATGGTGAAGACATCGATAAATTTCTTAAGTCATATGATTTGCCCAGACTGAGTCAGGAGGATACACACAATTTGAACAGACCAATATCAATGGATGAATTTGAAGAAGCCATCAAAAAACTACCAACCAAGAAAAGCCCAGGACCGGATGGGTATACAGCGGAGTTTTACAAAACCTTTAAAGAAGAATTAATACCAATACTTTTCAAGTTATTTCAGGAAACAGAAAAAGAGGGAGCTCTTCCAAATTCATTCTATGAGGCCAACATCACCCTGATTCCGAAACCAGACAAAGACACCTCAAAGAAAGAAAACTACAGACCAATATCTCTGATGAACCTAGATGCAAAAATCCTCAATAAAATTCTGGCGAATCGGATACAAAGGCACATAAAAAAAATTGTGCACCATGATCAAGTGGGATTCATCCCTGGGATGCAAGGATGGTTCAATATACGGAAATCAATAAATGTTATTCACCACATCAATAGACTCAAAGATAAGTACCATATGATCATCTCAATAGACGCAGAAAAAGCATTCGACAAAGTACAGCATCCCTTTATGTTCAAGACATTAGAAAAACTAGGGATAACAGGAACTTACCTCGACATTGTAAAAGCTATCTATGCTAAGCCTCAGGCTAGAATCATTCTGAATGGAGAAAAATTGAAGGCATTCCCTCTAAAATCTGGAACAAGACAGGGATGCCCTCTATCACCACTTCTATTCAATATAGTTCTCGAAACACTGGCCAGAGCAATTAGACAGACAAAAGAAATTAAAGGCATTAAGATAGGAAAAGAAGAACTTAAATTATCACTATTTGCGGATGATATGATCTTATACCTAGAAGACACAAAAGGGTCTACAAAGAAACTACTAGAGCTAATAAATGAATTCAGCAAAGTGGCAGGATATAAAATCAACATGCATAAATCAAAGGCATTCCTGTATATCAGCGACAAATCTTCTGAAATGGAAATGAGGAAAACCACCCCATTCACAATATCCTCAAAAAAAAAAATACTTGGGAATCAACCTAACAAAAGAGGTGAAAGATTTATACAATGAAAACTACAGAACCCTAAAGAGAGAAATAGAAGAAGATCTTAGAAGATGGAAAAATATACCCTGTTCATGGATAGGCAGAACTAACATCATCAAAATGGCGATATTACCAAAAGTTCTCTATAGGTTCAATGCAATGCCAATCAAAATCCCAACGGCATTTCTTGTAGAAATAGATAAAGCAATCATGAAATTCATATGGAAAAATAAAAGACCCAGAATAGCAAAAGCAATTCTAAGCAGGAAGTGTGAATCAGGAGGTGTAGCGATACCAGATTTCAAACTGTACTACAGAGCAATAGTAACAAAAACAGCATGGTACTGGTACCAAAACAGGCGGGTGGACCAATGGTATAGAATAGAGGACACAGAAACCAATCCACAAAATTACAACTATCTTATATTTGATAAAGGGGCTAAAAGCATGCAATGGAGGAAGGATAGCATCTTCAACAAATGGTGCTGGGAATACTGGAAATCCATATGCAACAAAATGAAACTGAATCCCCTCCTCTCGCCATGCACAAAAGTTAACTCAAAATGGATCAAGGATCTTGATATCAAATCAGAGACTATGTGTCTGGTAGAAGAAAAGGTTGGCTCTGATCTACATATTGAGGGGTCGGGCTCCAAATTCCTTAATAGGACACCCATAGCACAAGATTTAATAACAAGAATCAACAAATGGGACTTACTCAAACTAAAAAGTATTTTCTCAGCAAGAGAAACAATAAGAGAGGTAAAGAGGGAGCCTACATCCTGGGAACAAATTTTTACTCCTCACACTTCAGATAGAGCCCTAATATCCAGAGTATACAAAGAACTCAAAAAATTAAACAATAAGAAAACAAATAACCCAATCAACAAATGGGCCAAAGACCTGAACAGACACTTCTCAGAGGAGGACATACAATCAATCAACAAGTACATGAAAAAATGCTCACCATCTCTAGCACTCAGAGAAATGCAAATCAAAACTACCCTAAGATACCATCTCACTCCAGTAAGATTGGCAGCCATTATGAAGTCAAACAACAACAAGTGCTGGCGAGGATGTGGGGAAAAGGGTACTCTTGTACATTGCTGGTGGGACTGCAAATTGGTGCGGCCAATTTGGAAAGCAGTATGGAGATTCCTGGGAAAGCTGGGAATGGAACCACCATTTGACCCAGCTATTGCCCTTCTCGGACTATTCCCTGAAGACCTTAAAAGAGCGTACTACAGGGATACTCCCACATTGATGTTCATAGCAGCACAATTCACAATAGCTAGACTGTGCAACCAACCCAGATGCCCTTCAATAGATGAATGGATAAGAAAAATGTGGCATTTATACACCATGGAGTATTACGCAGCACTAAAAAATGACAAAATCATGGAATTTGCAGGGAAATGGATGGCACTAGAGCAGATTATGCTAAGTGAAGCTAGCCAATCCCTAAAAAACAAATGCCAAATGTCTTCTTTGATATAATGAGAGCAACTAAGAATAGAGCAGGGAGGAAGAGCAAGAAGAAAAGATTAACATTAAACAGAGAAATGATGGGAGGGAAAGGGAGAGAAAGGGGAAATTGCATTGAAATGAAGGGAGACCCTCATTGCTATACAAAATTACATATAAGAGGTTGTGAGGGGAATGGGATAATAAATAAGGAGGGAAATGAATTACAGTAGATGGGGTAGAGAGAGAAGATGGGATGGGAGGGGAGGGGGATAGTAGAGGATAGGAAAGGTAGCAGAATACAACAGTCACTAATATGGCAGTATGTAAAAATGTGGATGTGTAACCGACATGATTCTGCAATCTGCATTTGGGGTAAAAATTAGGAGTTCATAATCCACTTGAATCTATTGTATGAAATATGATATGTCAAGAGCTTTGTAATGTTGTGAACAACCAATAAATATAAATATATATAATATATATATGATTGAATTACTAAGTGATGAATACTCTATTAAAGACAGACACAAAGAACTGTGAAGGTACGGAATCTGAAGGGACTATTAGCCTGGAGGGAGAAAGGAGAAACAGGTGGTAGAAGGGAAGGAAGATTTTATGAAGGAAACCTTATTTAAGTTGTGTGTAAATTAATGATTAAATGAGCAAAAGCCATTCCAGACAGTTCATGAAAAAGTGAAGTATTTGCCTGAGCTTGACAGTGTGGGGGGAAGAGTAAAGACTTATGAGTAGAGTTGCCAGATAAAATACAAAATGGCCAGTTAAGTTTAAATTTCACAAAGCAATGAATATTTTCCAGTGATATTTTTGAGCACTATTTGGGATATACTTATGTTTAAGAAATCTAGGTGTTCTATATTTTCATTTGTTAATTCTTGAAATCCTAGTTATGATTGGAATGTGAAATAACATGATGGCAATTGGGTGAGGTTTAACAGTTTTGTGCACCATATGGGGTTTGAAGTTATTTTATAAACACTTTTAAATGGAATTTAAATGAAGTATACTATAGTGTTAGAGTGCAAGGGGAACCTGAAACTATTAAGAAGTAAAATCCCATTAATAACCCAAGAAGATCCCATTCTGCTTTCCAAAGATTTCATCTGTGGCCGATGCTTGATGGCTGGCACACCTGACAGGGATGGCTTTGATGGAGATTTACTTTGCAAATTGTTAACATCTTTCAGCTTACTCTGCTTCAGTGATTCTCTAAAACTTGGCATACTTTTGCTTGGGTTTCTTCCTTCCTATTTCACTAAACTTGTTATTTTACAACTATTACTGAGGACTGACCTCCATACTTCCAATTTCTTCTCTTCTATTCTTGAACTAAGACCTTACCCTTGTCCATTTGTTTCAAAAGTAAAGATTAAATAATCCTCGATTTTTTTTTTGCATTCTACCATTTTTCTTAATAAAGTCTGGATATTCTGTATGACTAGCCTGAATTTTTTTCTTAGTTAGTGGGCAAGATAATTTGATGGCAAATTTTACCATTCATATGTCAATAAACCTTTATAGGTTTTCCTTGAATTTGGGAATAATGCTAATAATTTACATGCCATCATCAACAATGAGTTGTGAATGTGGAAAAATTCTAAACTATCAATATTAATAGACAATGCCAAAGGAAATATGAAACTATCTTCTGATTCTCTCATTTGAAAAGATGTTAAAAGAATGCAGACAGATGGGGGGAAAGTATTTCATAGTACTATGTATATTATTGTATTATAGAGATAGTTAACTATTAAAAACTGCACTTGTTTTCTCAATTTCATTATGTATGTAGTATTTGTCAGTTATTCAAAATTAAAATTTCATACCTTCTTTTTCTTTAATGAAAAATTTTCATGCTCATACCTAATATTGTATTTTTACTATTATATTTTTGGACTTAAAGAAGATTACTACAGTAGAATATTCTTCAAGCTCCACAAAACCTGGATCTACATCTGCTTATAGAGCATGGACGAAAATTTTATTAAGTATCCTAAAATAACCTTTCAGTATAGGCAATGCTAAAATGGGTGGGCTTTTTTCTCTTGTTTTGAACATTTTTCTAAATTTTTGATGGATGCAAAACAACAAAAAGACAAAAATAAAATATGATTTTTGTCTCTGATTTAAAACTAAACTTGTGCACTAAAATACTAATTTGGCTTTGTTTTTATCTAATATTTATGAACAATGAATTGAATCTTTGGTGGAACAATATTTTAAAATTCCTTTTCTTAAGAAAAGACAGTTTAAATAACCCTTAGGCTTTTATCTTTTACCTGCTGCCATTAAATTGTCATAATTATTCATCATGCAACAGGTTGTAACATGTAAAGTAACAATTTAGAAGCTGATATAGAACAATAGAGAATAACAGGAGTTTAATTTCTATGCATCATTTCTTCAGGAAAACACATCACGAGGGGAAATAGCTTTGAGTAAGTTCAGTGAGGGTTGCCATTTAGTTAATTAACTTAACCATTTTCATTAGCAGACTCAATATTGACTTTAGAATAATGTCTGCT
This sequence comes from Spermophilus citellus, assembly GCF_964194105.1. Taxonomy (NCBI): domain Eukaryota; kingdom Metazoa; phylum Chordata; class Mammalia; order Rodentia; family Sciuridae; genus Spermophilus; species Spermophilus citellus. The sequence continues at coordinate 26,100,242 of NC_138190.1, forward strand.
TAATTTCTTTCAAGCAATGAATATGTATGAAACACTGTCAAAGGTAAAGTAAAAATTAAGACAATATTAGGTAAAAAATAAAAATTCAGTTATTGGAATAAGTCAGAAAAATACATAGAGTTCATTCATAAACTTAGATTTGATTGCAAGGTGTTCCACCCAACTTTTAAGATATGGCCTTGGCATAGGCACATTATTTTAGCTGCTTAGCACAGGATTTGTAATAATCTCAATTTTATAAGAATGCACTTCCAAATTGGTTGGAGAAGACTAAAACAATGCATAAATCCAATGCACTGAATATAATTTTCTGCTTCAATTGGCAATCTAGTCTTTTGAAAAACAGACTTACTTTTAAATCTTTTTTGGCCATATTCATTTTATGTGCTTTCATATTAGAATAAATAAAATCAGCAGGCTTGTATTGATTTTTTGAGGGAGAAATCTCATCTCTAAGATTCAATGAAATATTTAAAAACAATGAACTGAATCTCTGGTAGAACAATATTTTTAAATTCTATTTGAAAGAAAAGAGAAGTTCATCAAAACCAACTGATGAACAAATATATGATGGAAATTGAAGAAAGTAATAACATAGAAATAAAGGATAAATATCAGTAGATTAATATAACTGACTTTTAATTCTGAATTTCTTGTCTTAGAGAGTTATAAGATTTAAAGGTCTACAAAATTAATTACTTTTAAATATTACAATAAACTTTCCATTGAGCAATGACTTCCTTTTTTAACCATAGTGTTCTTAACCAGAGCACATAGCAGAATCAACTGGGTAGGGAGTTCTATTTTAATACGTATATATAAGCCCCAGACCAGAGAATCTCATACAGCAATTCTGTAGTGAATTCCTGATACCTAAAACTCATTTTTGTATTTATGATTTGGAAATAGATGCCTAGATCCCAGTGGTAGAAACATCCTTGCTGCAGTCCACATGGATTATGATGTTCATTAGCTGTAAGAAAATTAGACTGCTTCTGTGTTAACATTTTGTCCCTATTCTCAATCTGCTTTCACACCAAATTTACTAAGTCTAAAACTGAAGTCAAGTGTGGCATAGTAAAGCAAATAAGTTAAGGATTGAAAGGCCTTGATTTAATGATCTGCTTTACAACCCACAAGCTATCTGATCTCAGTGGTGTGGGGTAACCTCTCTAAACCCATTTTCTCTTTTGTAGAACAGAGCCCATAATTCTCACAGTACCTATACTTTATAGCTCCTCTTCATCTTGCTTCATATTCACTCCAGAGTCTTCTTTTATCTTGCATTATAATGACACTTACATCTAGCCTTCCCTTTCACAGTCCCTTGGCAGGAAGCTAGTTCAGGCCATTATCACCTGGGCGGTTGGAAAAAAATCTCAAACTGGCTTGTAGATCTCCAGTCTCTATCTGAAATACTTCAACTCCTGCGTTGCCACCAGATTGAACTTTCGAAAGTAAAATTCAGTTTTAAAGAAGGAATCCCTCAGGATGGGGTTGTTGCTCAGTGGTAGAGTGCTTGCCTAGCATGTTCGAGGCACTGGGTTTGATTCTCGGCACAATGAATGAATGAATGAATGAATGAATGAACGAAGGAACGAACGAACGAATAAATAAATAAATAAATAAATAAATAAATAAATAAATAAATAAAATAAACCCTTCCTATTTAGATAAATTATCAGTTTTTCTTCTATGTGCATACAGGGAAAGGACAAACTACTCATTCTTCTCTAGAGATTCTGGTACATTCTCTCAGAGTGATGCATCTCTCAGAACATATCTTAACATTGTATAATACCATGTTTTGAAATATGAGTATATCATTGAATGGCTAATTCAAGGTAATTAACATATGTATTAGTTCAAGTTTGCTCAGATTACTATAGTAATCTTTTTAAAGTATCCATTTAGTGGTCCTGGGAAAAATAGTTAGAAGGAAGACCTACTAACTACTCAAGGGAGCTAAGGCCTTCCCTCAGAAAACACTCATTGGGGCAAATAAATATATCAGGTCACTTAACTCTCTTTAGGTGGGCCCATACTAGAAGCAGTTGAGTCTATTGTCTTTAATTGGACAGAGTTCTGCACAATAAATTATTGAAAACCACCTCAGAAGATAAAGACTGTGGTTCCTTTGCTTGGCAGTTAATGATTTTCAAACTCCTGCCCAAACATACCTTTTCAATTTTGAAAACAATAACCCTTCTATACTCAGAAGCAATCTTGCCATAATATTTTGTTTACAATTTCTCTACCTGTAATCATTGTCCCTCTTCTCTTGAGTGTTTCAAATCCTACTTCAGAATGGAACAATGTCTACATGAGGGCTTCCTTTATCACTGTGATACAAGGCAATTTTTTCCTCTGTTGTAGTATATTTGAGAAAATAATTACCTGTCCTTGGGAACCTTCTGTAAACTTGTTTTCTGTTGTGATCTCAACTTTCCACATGATATTTTTTCTAGTTAACTCTAAGGTGATTGGAGGGCTTAATGTGGACTATAGGGTTACTCCTTTTCTGTTTCACTGTAATCTCTACTTTTCGCAAACATTTTAATGTATAATCCTTCATTATTTTCTAGTCTACAATAATCATCACTTATTAATATAAAAATTATTTTAGATAGACTTTTTATAGTAACAATGTTTACATAAATGAAACTTCAGATTTCATGACCCTAGTGTTTTTTCTAATTTATATATTGTTTTAATTGACATAAGTTATATGCAGTCATGCACTGTATAACATTTTAACAATGGACCACATATATGATGGTGGTATATGTGTCCCATAAAATCATATCACCTAGTGACATCTTAGTTTATGTAAGCATACATTATGATGTTTCCAAAATGATGAAATTGATGATGCATCTCTCAGAACATATCTTAATATTGTATGACACCATGTTTTGAAATATGAATACATCATGGAATGGCTAATTCAAAGTAATTAACATACGTATTAGCTCACATATTTTCATGGTGAGTACACTTCAACTTTGCTCAGTAATTTTCAAGAATACAATAGACTTATTACTATAGCAATTTTTCCTCTTTTAAAGTATCCATTTAGTGCCAGGAAAATTGAAATCCACATGTAATAAAATGAAATTAGACCCCTATCTCTCACTATGCATGAAACTCAATTCAAAGTGGATCAAGTCTTAGTCACTAGAACAGGGACCCTGCACCTAATAGAAGAAAAAGTGCGCTCAAATCTTCACATCAGCTTAGGATCTGACTTTCTTAACAAGATTCCTAAAGCATAAGAAGTAAAATCAAGAATCAATAAATGGGATGGATTCAAACTAAAAAGCTGTTTCTCAGCAAAGGAAACAATAAATAATGTTGAGAGCCTACAGAATGGAAGAAAATCTTTACCACATGCACCTCAGATAGAGTATTAATCTACAGGATATATAAAGAACTCAAGAAACTCAACACCAAAATACCAAATAACCCAATCAATAAACAGGCCAAAGAACTGAACATGCAATTTTCAGAAGAAATATGATCAGTCAACAAGTATATGAAATGTTCAACATCTCCAGCAATTAGAGAAATGCAAATCAAAACTACTCTTTCACTTCACTCCAGTCAGAATGGCAGCGGTTTGACCCAGCTATCCCTCTCCTCATTTTATACCCCAAAGACTTAAAAACAGCATACTACAGGGACACAGCCACATCAATGTTTATAGCAGCACAATTCACAATAGCTAAACTGTGGAGCAAAACTAGATGCCCTTCAGTGGATGAATGGATAAAAAAAATGTGGCATATATTCACAATGGAATTTTACTTAGCAATAAAATAGAATAAAATCATGGCATTTGTAGGTAAATGGATGGCGTTGGAGAAGATAATGCTAAGTGACATTAGCCAATCCCCAAAAACAAATGCAGAATGTTTTCTCTGATATTTGGAGGCTGACTCATAAAGGGGTAGGGAGGGGGAACATGGGAGGAATAGATGAATTCTAGATAGGACAGAGGGGTGGGAGGGAAAGGGAGGGGGCAGGGGATTAGCAAGGATGGTGGAATGTGATAGACATCATTATCCAAAGTACATGTATGAAGACACAAATTGGTGTCAACATACTTTATACACAAACAGAGATTTGAAAATTGTGCTGTATATGTGTAATAAGAATTGTAATGCATTCCATTGTCATTTATATTTTAAACAAATCAATAAAAAAGAATAGAAGCAATAATAAGTGTTGGCAAGGATGTGGGGGAAATGGCACACTTATATATTGCTGGTGGGACTGTAAATTGGTACAGCCAATAAACATGGAAAACAATATGGAGATTCCTTAGAAGACTCAGAATGGAAACATCATTTGACCCTTATCACACTTCTTGGTTTATACCCAAAGGACTTATAATCAGCAGAGTACAGTAATGTAGCCATATCAAGGTTTATAGCAGTTCAACTGACAATAGCTAAACTATGGAATATACCTAGTTGTTCTTCAACAGATGAATAGATAAAGAAAATGTGCTATATATACACAATGGAATATTACTCAGCCTAAAAAAAGAATGAAAGTATGACATTTACTGGTAAATGGATGGACTTTGTGCTAAGTGAAATCAGCCAATCCCAAAATTCCAAAGGACAAATGTTTACTCTGAAATGTGGATGCTAATTCACAACAAGGGGTGGGGGGCTGGCAAGAAAATAGTTACTTTGAATTAGGCAGAGGGGAGTGAAGGGAGGAAAGCGGATATGGGTGTAGGAAGGAGAACAGAATGAACCAGACATTATTACCCTTTGTGCATATGGGACAACACAACTGGTATGATTATACATCATGTACATGCAGAAGAATGAGAACTTATACTCCATTTATGTATGATGTGTCAAAGTGCATTTTACTGTCATGTATAACTAATTAGAATAAACAAAAATAAAAAATAGTATCCATTTAGGCCACTATCATGCACATAATGTGTCTAATTATTTTCTAAATTAATAAAACCAATGTTTAATTTCTATAATGAGTTAATTCATTAGGAAAAATAATATTTCTGTCAATCAATAATAAATCAACCAACTTCAAAGTAACTGCTCTTCAATATAAATGACTAGCAGCCTTAGTATCAAATTGGTGATTATTAAAACTGGCAACATAATAAAATATGCACCCCTTAACTACTGCTCTCCAAGGTTAATTCTTTAAATCTCTTTTGATTTGCAAGGTTTAGTAAGAAAATGAGCACTGTCACTTAGCAATATGCTGATCTTAAACAAGGTCAGTAAACCTTGCTCAATATGGATTTTTATGAACCAAAGAGACAAGACCCACTTCCCATAACTTCGTAAGGCTTAGGTATGGGAAACATTTCATACAATATATAACGGTTTATAAACTGATATTTAGAAAAATGCAAGAGGATGATACAATTGAGGACACTGCTGATTAAACCAGTGAGTTTAGGACAGGCATAGCAATATAAGGGCAGTATTAATTCATTGATTAGGAATGAAAATGAGTTAATACTTATATTTTGCTACCAGTAGATACGTTACTGGAAAATGTAACTGATAGTTAAATGGCAATCATTCAATAATAATTTCTCACCTATCTTCTAGGTATAAAGTATTCTATCAGGAATGTCAGCCCTTATACTTCTATTTTGCATCTGTGTTGTTTTTCTTTTCAATATTAAGTGTGTGAAGTAGACACAAAAAGTGACTATTTTCCTTTCAATATTCTTTGCTAGTCGGTTGGTTGGTTAAATCAGACAGAGGTTTCACATCAAAACCTACTCCCAAGAAAATGGAATAACTTAATTCTATGTAACTTATGGGTTAATATATATTGTAAAGTTAATCTAACTTCCTGTCTACAAAGACAACTGCCCAGGCCATTACTTCTCTCAATACTGTTTGTACCATTGTTTATCTAGTAAAATGCTATTCAATAGAAATATAATGCGAACCAAACATGTAATTTAAAAATTTCTACACATCAAAAAAGTGAAATGAAACTGGTAAAATTAATTTAATGAATATACTTTTTTTTTGTACCAAGGATTGAACCCAGGGGTGCTTAACCACCGAGCCACATCTCAAACCCCTTTTTGTATTTTATTTAGAGACAGGGTCTCACTGAGTTGTTTAGGGCCTCGCTTTTGCTGAGGCTGGCTTTGAACTTGAGATCCTCCTGCCTCAGCCTGCTGAGCTGCTGGGATTACAGGCATGCACCACCTCACCAGGCATAATGTACTTTCTTAAACCTTATATAATCCAACTATTATTTTAACTTGTACTCAAAGTGACAAAAATAATAAGACATTATATCTTAATTTTTTCCTATTAAGATTTTGTTATCTGGTAAGTATTGAACATTCACAGCGCATCTCAACTTGGACTAGCCACATTTCAAGTGTTTGTATGATACGCTGTGGCCATCATGTTCTATAGCACTGAACTAAAAGGAAAAATTGGATATTTTGTTTAAGCTTTGGTTCAAATAAAAATATATTAAACTTCAAAAAATATTATTCTTATTAGTCTCTTATGATTTTTCCCTCTTGAGAACATTTGTAATACTATGAAATCAGCTGTTAAACATATTGAAGTCATCATTTGAAAAAGATGAAAGATAGGAATCATTGTCACACTAAATACTGCCTAATGACACTCCTACTCCAAAACGGTAACCTCATTATTTTAAAAATATATATGAAAATCCTTCTGTGAAATCAAATGTGAATATAAATTTCTACTTACGTAAGAAAATGTCTATTTAAAATTACATTATAGATAAAAAAATTATAGCTCTATCTTTGTTATATTTTGACATTTCTATTTGTAATAAAACTTCATTACCAGTAACAGAACTCTTCATGAATTCAGTAAGAATTTTAGTTACTAGAAAATAAGGAATAACATTACCATAATATGAAATTCTTAAAGAGGGCACAAACCTTATTTAAGGATATTCTTAACTTTCACTAGTATTAACAATAATGTTTTTGAATAATAACTAGAATTTCATTTATTTTAATAAAATAAATATTTTATTAAAAAACACCATGTATTACAGTCTGAAAATTTAAATCAACACGAGAAAATCTGCATGAAAACTATATAAATTTGAATCATCCATATTTTGAAATCTCACTGGTTTCAGCCCCATACCATCTCATAGAGAATATCTGTCAAAATCTAGTGCAACTCATACCTGATTTAAAGCCTATGATAACTAGTTTTTTCCCCCTGATTCCACATACTTTTTAAAATATGGAATTAGAAATTCAATTTCTTGAAAAAATATACTATCACACACAAAAGACTATGAAATTTTTTTCTAATATTAAAAATGGTGTTTATACCAATAAAAATATCTTCTTGGAGACTTCTAGAGAATTAGCTGCATTTTCGAATGCCAACTGTTGGAAGGAAAGAATCTGTGGTGGGAAGATTCTAATATGGCACCTAGTGATCCTTCTCCCTCTCCCTCTCCCTCTCCCTCTCCCTCTCCCTCTCCCTCTCCCTCTCCCTCTCCCTCTCCCCTCCCTCTCCATCTCCCTCTCCCTCTTCCTGCCTTCTAGTACTTGTGCTTTCTAGTACTTGCACAATCTCCTCCCCTTGAGAGTGGACAAGACATGTGATTTTCTTCTAACAAATATAATACATTGAAGATGATGGGGTATCACTTCTAAAATTAGGCTATATAAAATTGTGACTTTTTTCTTGATAGCATCTTCTGTCTCTCTCTCCCTCTCTTCTTTCCCTGGCTTTGTTGAGGCAAAGCGCAATGTTGGAAAGGCACATATGGCATGGAACTAAGGATGGCCTTCAGCCAACAAGAAATTGAGGACTTCAGTCTAACAACCCATACAGAAATGACCCTGACAATAACCATGTGAGCTTAGAAGCAACACCTTCCCCAGTCAAGCTTTCAAATGAAACCCTTACTCGGGCTAACATCTAGACTGCAAACCTTGTTAGAGTCTAAAGCATAGAATCCAGATAAACCAAACCTAGACCCTTGACCACACATTTCTTGAAATTTAAGAAAAATATATTTAGTTTTAAGGTATTACATTTGTGGTAATTTCTTATGCACCAATAGATAACTAATATCATATTGCTTTTTAAGAAACAAATATGATAATACATATATAAATAAAATGATGGTGAAGTTGTAGGGTTTTCAGGACAGGAATATTATCAATGTAGGAAATGTTCATATTTTAGAGAGTTACTGGAAAATGGGAATGGGAAAGAAGAGATCCAATATGCAGTCAGATAAAATAATAAAAGCATTAAGGTTTATCATAAAACATTTCTGACATTCACTTGAAATTTTTAAAAAGAACAATAATAAAGATAAATAATATTGTTAGTCTTCTAGTTTTATTTTAGCATCTTGCATTTGAAGCAAATGACTTGCTATTTCAAATAGCTCTTTTAAAAAGTGTCCACAGCCTTACATAATGTGAATGCCAAAATATGTTGTCTACTTTTAGGTAAAATGATGCTTCTAAGCAGGCTTAACAGATTTTGGCATTCATGTTATGTAAATAACACAGCTCTTGATATCTGATCAGGGATATGTGAATTTCGTATTGTCTTAGGACAATGTACATCCTGTCATTACTTTGACATTATGATAATATTGAGTAAACACAATCTCCTTCAAATTTACTGAAACTTTCCATTGAATTATGTAGAGGCCTTCTTATATAATACCAATTGTTTAGTCTCCACATACACACAGATTGCAATTTCTTGACTAAGCAACTTCATTGGTTCAGTTCTTTGGGACTGGAAAACATCATGCTAAGTGAAATAAGCCAGACTCAGAAAGTCAAAGGTTGAATGTTTTCTCTCATGTGCAGAAATTAGAAAGAAATAAGGAAATAAAGGGAAGGAAATCCCATGAAAATAGGAGATCCATGAAGTAAAGAAAGGTAGAGGAGAAGCTATGAGGAAAAGTTGGAACTGCAGAATGAAATTGACCCAATTATGCTATGTACATATGTGAATACACCACTGTGAATTCTACCTTTATGTATATCTTTAAATAATAAATTAAAAAAAACAATAAGTAAATATAAAGAAGAACATGTACAACCACAAGAATGGGATCCTATTTAGAATAAGTTATACTCCATGAGTGTATAATATGTCAAAATATACTATACTGTCTTGTATATTTAAAAATCACAAATAAATAATAGATCAGTAGAGTAGAGGATAAGAAACAGGAGAAGGGAGAGGGGAAGGAAAGCATAAATCCTGGGGGTTGCAATGGAGCAAATTATATTCCATGCATATTTGAATATGTCAAAATGAACCCCACTATTATGTATAACTGTAATTAAGTCATAAAAACATTAAAAATGATGCTTCAGAATCATTAAACATCTTAACATTGATTTTGGGGGGGTAGGCATATTTCTCATCAATCATCTAAATTATGCATGACAAATGCGATGCATGATTTATTTTGAATTGTTTACTAAAACCCATGATAACGATAAACCATGTGAGAGAATAGAAGTAGAGAATTGTCTATCATGTTTACTTCAAGTAAGAACATAATTGGTAGAAAAGATGAAGAGGGAAATTCAGGTTAAAAAAAGGAAATTAAGGTGAGAGGGAAAGAAAGAGGACAAGAGAGAAGATAATAAAAGAAAAAAAGGATTAACAGGTTTTGAGAGGAAGAGATGGCAGAATGGGTAAGAAATAAATTACAATATGGAAATTGAGTTATAGTGAACTATCATATAGCATGGAGATGTTGAAAACATGCTGAAATTGACTTCTGAAAACAGTTCAGGAATGCACAATTTAGAAGTGATAAATAATACTCCTATATTATTTCCATTTAAAGGATAAGTTTCGTGTTTTGAAATTCATGAAAAACTATAAAATAAAATTTAAAATGATTCATAAGATCTCAAGTTTTGGAAGTAAATTAATTTTTCAAGAGGCTAAACTCCATTCTATAAAATGACCAAGTCTTAAACCAGGTTTTATAAATGGCACTTGGTGAATTTTCTGAAGAAGTTATTTTCTTCCTGATTCCATTTTTCTATTGAGTTGTGAAACTGTATGCTTCAATCTAAGACAGATATTGAGAGGTTATCTGATAGATTTGAATATGAAAGGTAGGATTCTCTTATACTGCCAGGAATAACAGCCCTTGATAAGAGAACAGGAATACATGATATATTGAATTTCAAATTGTCTTTAAGGACAATATATATCTTATCATTATTTGGATATAATGATAATATTAAATAAATATATTCCCATTCACATTTAGTAGAACTTTAAAGTGAATTTTACAGAGACCTCCTTTTATAATGTCAGTTCTTTAGTCTCCACGCACACACTGATTGCAATTCCTTGACTAAGCAACTATATTGCCTCAGGAAAACCAATTTCGATTTTCCAATCTCTCATTTTCCTTTATGCTCACATCTACCTTTGTTTATAAGCTCAGTTTCAGGTCTATATCTTAAACCTAGACCTTCCAAAATAGGGCATTTACCCTGAATTTCATTTCTTTCCCTGGTTTTGGCCATGATTTATTTGGGAAATTAGAGTCTAAATGATACAGAAACAGAAAAAATCAGGGAGGAAGGAGTCAACATTCTTTCATCCTAATACAACAAAAAGTTGAAAAGCAATAATAGGGAACTGTTATTCAATTGTTATCCATGGTCACCTTATAAGGTCTTATATATAGAAGGCAACTGTCCTAATTTGAGTTTCCCCAGCAGCAGAACCAAAAACAATTATTTTAAATGAAGTAGTTTTGGTATATATATTATCCAAGGACACAACAACAAGGAATGAAAAAGCAAAATATGAAAGAAAGACAATAAAAAGTATGTCATCAAGCAAGTCACCATTGTGGATAACTGCATCTTAATACTACCTGGGAGTTCTGGGAGAATATGTGGGATATAAACTTTGGAATTATCAGACATGAAAGGAAGGATGGCTCTGGTATTTATGTACAAACTGATGCTTTAAAGGTAATCTTGTCCTGCCAAAGAACAAGCACAGAAAGCCTCAGGCAAAGAGAAGCTGGAAATCAATCACCATATACATAAATTAAATGCTGAAGGGATATGGGTAAATCACCCATCATTTTTGCTATAGCACTTAATATACATTTTGTTCATGTGATCTCAACAATGTGCTTACATTTTGAAAGCATTGTCATTATGTAACAACCAGTGTTCAGCTGCATTAATTGACCAAATAATCAGGTTCGAGCAATTTTATAGATACTAGTTGGCTACCCATTCTTCTATTTATCTAATGTATCTATAATCTATCTATCTATCTATCTATCTATCTATCTATCAATCATCTGTTGTTTATCCATCACCCTTATTTTCCTTTGGGGAACTTTTCACCTAATGTCCTTCATATGTTTTAGCTGTAGAGTTTGTTTGTACTTAACTGCAAAGAGTGGGGTCTGATTTGGCTCTGGAATGAGCATATGACTTAATTCAGGCCAATGAGTTTCAGAAAGATCTTTCATGGATGTTTTGAGAAATAGTCCCCAAAGAGATAATCTTCAAAAGTAAGCTTCAGATGTAGGTTGTGGAACTGTTTTAGGCAATTTTTTATCAGGTGAAGCTGGTAGTTAACACAGAAAGGCAGATCACCCCCACACTCCCCCAAAAACCAAAAAGAAATAAAGAAACCAGAATCTTGATGATATTTATTGTTTAAATCATGTTGAGGCATGTTTTCTTTCACTTGCAGCATTAAAGAACTAATACATCCATTGAATCAGTTAAATATGGTTATGTTAGTACTAAGGTCCAATAAAGTATCACAGAAGGTGAAAATCCATGCTGTTTAAAATAATTAATTTTATCCCATCTTATGCTTATATTATAAACCTATTGGTCAGTGTTAACAAAATAACATTTTATCTTTCATTTTGTAATGTCTATAAGCCATATTTGTAATCCCATAATGTGAAATAATATGATGTATTAACATTTCAGTTATTGTGTTCCATAAGAGAAAGATTTTTAAATTTGCAGTTTGGGATTAGAGCTTTCCAACAGCCAAAGTGTTTACTAGTTTGAGAGAATGCTGGTGAAAGAAAAGGTTAACCTAATAGTACCTGCTGTGCCTACATTGGCAAGTGGAAGGAAATCACACAGATGGTGGCATTTGCCTGGGAGTTTGGTGCCAGGGGTGTCCTCTCAAATGCACATAAATTAGAATGGAATTTCACCCTTTTTTTCTGAGGATATGAATGTGGATTGTTGGAGAACTTTTTTCTATCTATACCATCAAAACTACCACTACAACCATTACAATAACAATAAAATAGTGAATATTTATTGATTCTTTAGTATGTGCCAGATTCTCCCTTACAAGGTAAGCAAGAAATTCAGTCTTGTTTTAAACTGTTATTTAGTAGTCTTAGATTATTTTCTCTCCAACAATGTAAAGTACTTAGAATAGTGCCTGATACACAGTTAGAAATCATTACTTAACCCACATAGGTATCTTTAATTCTTCTAGAAAGTGAGGAACACTATTAGGAAAGACTGACTAAATTTTCTTCTTGTAAACTCAAGTGCAGCCTTGGTAAAATGTGTAAAAAAATAAATTGTACAAATGAAGGACCTAATGTACATGAAGTAGAAAATAATGAATTTTGTAAGAGAAATATTGGTGGACTTTGAGTGTAACAGGAGGAGAAAATGGTTCTTGTTTGGAGGTGACAAGCAGGATTCATGGGAATATAAAGGAGAAATCATATTTGGATTTCTTCTGTGAGAGAAGAGAATGGGTAGATATACTACATGACCAGGGAAGGAAGGAAAGGCAAGGGAAAGCAGAGAACAAATAGGAAGAATATTGGGTGGTCTCATTTGGATGGCAGCCTGAGCGGAAATAACTAGTGGGAGATGTAGCACCAGAGGTGAATTACAGAGAGATTGGAAAGCCTGGATTAGAAGAGAAATTTACTATATTACTCTTGCAATTGCTGAATCCTCAGTAGCCTTCAAAAATATAGGCTTGTTTTACTGGTTTTTTTTTTTTTTGATTAGTGGAGAATCTTGTTAAAATCAATCAGGCAATGCAAAATAACGATGCAGGTGATGATCATAGAAATGACACACCTGAAGGGCTTGAGGGAAAGGCAGATTAAAGTAGAACCTTACAAAAGTATTAAAGTATTACTGCTTTTTAGTTTTGATACTATCTAAAAATCTATTTGATTTTATTAGGAACTGTACACAAATAATATTAAAGAATATTATCAAACTAATACATGTTGGTGTTTTACTGTGTGCTGAGCACAGATCTGAGCTTCTTTCATGTGTTACATACTCAGTCCAGTTTTATAGTTTAAGTTTTTCCTAATTTCAAAGGAGGAAATCAAGAAATAGAAAGAGACAGCACAGCTAGTAAGAAATGTGTGGAAGGCTGCTATTTGTAGTTAAGCATGCCTCCCAGAATTTGTATAGTCCCTTTTCATCTTGACTGAGCTTGGCCATATGCCTTGCTTTAGCCAATGGAACATCAGGAAGCATGATACAAGGAGAAGCTTGGTAAGTGCTTGAACACTGGTGTTTGTTCTTCTGGAACACTTCTTCATGGAACCCAACCACCAAAATGTGAGGAAGCCAAAGGAACCATGTGGAGAAGACCAAATGAAGACAAACTAAAGCTCATGGCCAATAGCCCCAGCTGTGTTCTCAGTTGGCAGCCAGGACCAACTGCCAGTCATATGAGTGAGGCCATTTTGGACATCCAGCTTTCCCAGTACCTTTGCTGATACCAGGTGAAGCAGACAGATACCATAGTCAACTGTCAGAATCATACAAAATAAGTTTGTTGTTTTAAGCCTTTAATATTTGGGGTGGTTTGTTAATGTAGTATGTGTAACAAACAGAATAAAACCAAAATTTGAAGCAGGCAGACCAATTATATGTGGAACTACACAGAAATAAAAATCAAATTCTGAAAATCTTTCAGAACTTCATTTTTTTTCCTCTGTGAAATATGTATTATGTGTTGTTTATTCCAGACTCTGTGGTATGCTATTGGGCCCTCTCACCTTTCACTGTCTCTCTTCCTCTTATTTGCTTTGATGTGAATATACACAAATCCTTTCTGGTAGTGTTATCTTTGCTCTCAGAAACAAAGAATGACCTTAATACACTTAAGGATATCTTCACTACCCCTTTCACATTTTAATTAGTACCAAATTGTAGGAAAACAATTATGTAAATTGTTAGGGGAGGGTAGTGGCCTGTCTGTCTCCCTCAGGATAAGTATAATACCTCTGGGTCCTGCTGAAATAAGTCATATCCAAGCAAGAGACAAAATTAAAGGATAAACAATGTACTTCTTGTGCTTCTGTGGAAAAGCTGCCCTTAACTTTGAGAAATTTGGGTATTTTTAGATAGTAGTAGCCAGAATCAGGGAACCCAGGTGAGTTTTCTTTTCAAATCAAATCACTTTATCTATCTAATATCCTGCTCCTTCTATTTTTGCCCTCTTTCTGTATAAACATCACCTGCTATATCTTTTCTGCATTCTGTGTGTTCACAGAGAAATTGTTTAGTCTTTTCTAACTTCCTAACACACTTCTTTTTCCCTTAATTAACTGTATTTTTACCATCTTTCACAACTAATTTGTTTGTATAACTCCTGACCCCACCATTAATGCTAATATAAGCATTACTGCTGTGGATAACAAAGTTTACACATGCTGTTTGCTTTAAAGCCAGATCTAGTTCAAGGTTATTGTTTTCAGTTGTGCCAATTGCTGGACCCACTACTCCTCTTTATTGGTGGCAATTCCAATGTTGAAGATATCTTAGTAGAATCTGGATATTTAACACTGTGTATTGTTTGTTGTTTACAAACAATTGTTTATTTCATCTGATTCAGTGAGATGTTGGGAACCTATGGGAACACTAAATGTTCACAGGTTAGAGACTCTGCTGTTGAACTAAAATTCCCTGACATTACACCAACTCAAAAAAGTGAGGAGACAAAAGCTCCATACCAATAACAAGGACCCAAAGAGGAACAATCAGAGAGTGAGCTCAATTCCTACCCCTTGGCATCTACATACACACTGACAACAGAAAGAAGTCACAGAAGAAATAAGATAATTAAACATGAAAGGACATGTACAAAAAAAGAGAGAGCAGAATCTATTCCAATTAATGTGTAAATCCAAGACTTCTGAAAACATGAGGAAACAGGCAAACAAATCTGCCCCAAAACCCATAATCCCCCAACAAAGATCCCATTGATATTGAGGTAGACAAAACCCCAGAGAAAACTATAAAAATATTATTAAAATATTCAATAAATTAAAAGAAGATGTAAGGAAGAAATTCATACAGCAATTACAGGAGATGAAAGACCACTTTAAAATATAGAAATAGTGAAAAGAAACCAAGCAGAACTCCTGGAAATGAAAGATATAATCAATCAAAATAAAAACACACTTGAAGGCATCACTAATGTATTAGATTGCATAGAACATAGAACCTGATCCTTTGAAGACAGAACTTCAGGCACTGAGAATAGGCTATATGATCTTGAGTACACAGAAGGTAATGAAGGGAACAATACTATAGAACATGAACAGAATATACAAGAACTCTGGGACAACTTTAAAACACTAAGCCTGAGAATAATTGGAAGAGAACATGGAGACATAAACTAAAGGCATAAAGAACTTTTTTTGGTACTGGAAATTAAACCTAGAAGTGCTTAACCACTGAACAACATCCTCAGGGAGATATATATATATATATATATATATATATATATATATATATATACACACACACACACACACACACACACACACATACATACATACACACACATACATACATACACACACACACACACACGCACACACACATATTATTTAGAGACAGGGTCTCATTGAATTGGTTGGGGTCTTGCTAAGTTGCTGAGGCTGGCTTTTAACTCATTATCCTCCTGACCCAGCCTCCTGAGCCACTGGAATTACAGGAGTGAACACATGCCTAGATAAACAACATTTTAAATGAGATAGTTGCAAAAAACTTTTTCACACAATAGAAATAAGATATACATCCACGTACAAGAGGCTTACAGGAACCCAGATAGACCTAGTCAAATAATAAGCTTGCCAAGACACATCATAATTAAAATTTCTAACATAAAAAAATAAGGAAAGAATATTAAAAGCCACAAGAGAGATACACGAAGTCACACTTAGAGGCAAATCAATAAGACTCACTTCTGATTTCTCACCTCAGACCCTAAAATCAAGGAGGGCCTAGAATGAGAAATTCTGAGTCCCAAAAGAAAACAACTGCCAGCCAAGGTTACTATACCCAGAAAAGCTCAGTTTCAAATTTGAGAGGGAAATAAACACTTTTCACCACAAGAATAAACTAAAAGAATTCATGAGCACCAAGCCAGCACAACAAAGAATACTATACACAGAAGAACTAAATAATAATTCTCAAAGTTCCAAACAGAGAAAGTTTAGAAGAATAATCTGATAAATGAGAATAAAGACAGGCTAAAACAGTAAAAAAACAAAATGGCATGAAACCACAAAACACCCATACTAATGCTGAATGTTAATGGTCTCAAGTTCTCAATAAAAAGACCCAGATTAGCAAAATGGATTAAAAATCAAGATCCCACAATATGCTGTTTATGAGAGATGCACAGGCCAAAGATGTCAACTGTCTAAATGTGAAAGGATGGTAAAAAAAAATATAACAAGCAGTAGCTATTCTCATATCTGATAAAGCAAATTTCAAGGAAACATTAATCAGAAGTGAAACAGAATACTACTATATCCTAGTAAAAGGAACAATACAAGAAGAAGATATAAAAAATATTAAGCATTTATGCCCCAAATATTAATATACCCAATTACATGGAAAAATACTGCATGACATTAAATCCCACATAGGCCCTAACACAATAATACTGAGTGATTTCAATATAACTTCATCACTGATAATAAACATGTCATCAAAACATAAAATTAATAAAGCTATCTCCAACCTAAATAACACTACAAATACGATGGACCTGACAAACATCTACAGAACATTCCACCTCAAAACAGCTGAATTTACCTTCTTTTCAGCTGCACATGGAACTTTTTCCAAAATAGACCATATTCTAGACTACAAAACAAATTTAGGCAATACAAAAATTTCAATATAATTTCATTTATTCTCTCAGATCATAATGGAATGAAACTAGAAATCAACAGTAAGAAAAATAATAGAAACCATATAAACAGATGGAAATTGAAGAATATTATCTATTAAATGAAGAATGGATAAAAGAAGAAATGAGAATTGAAAGCAAGAAATTCTTAGAAATAAACATGAGCAAATATACAACATAACAAAATCTCTGGTACCTTATAAAAGCAGTTATAAGAGGAATATTTATAGCACTGACTGCCTACATTTAAAAATAGAGAGATCTCAAATAGGTAAGCTTATGCTGTACCTTAAGGTCTTAGAAGAACAATCTAATTTAAAAAACAGTAAAAGGCAGGAAATAATTACCATCAGAGCTGAAATCAATGAAATTGATAAAAAGAAAACAATACACAAACCAATGCAATAAAGAGTTGGTTCTTTGAAAAGATAAATAAATTTCTCGAAACACTGGCCAGAGCAATTAGACAGACAAAAGAAATTAAAGGCATTAAGATAGGAAAAGAAGAACTTACATTATCACTATTTGCGGATGATATGATCCTATACCTAGAAGACACAAAAGGGTCTACAAAGAAACTACTAGAGCTAATAAATGAATTCAGCAAAGTGGCAGGATATAAAATCAACATGCATAAATCAAAGGCATTCCTGTATATCAGCGACAAATCTTCTGAAATGGAAATGAGGAAAACCACCCCATTCACAATATCCTCAAAAAAAAAAAATACTTGGGAATCAACCTAACAAAAGAGGTGAAAGATTTATACAATGAAAACTACAGAACCCTAAAGAGAGAAATAGAAGAAGATCTTAGAAGATGGAAAAATATACCCTGTTCATGGATAGGCAGAACTAACATCATCAAAATGGCGATATTACCAAAAGTTCTCTATAGGTTCAATGCAATGCCAATCAAAATCCCAACGGCATTTCTTGTAGAAATAGATAAAGCAATCATGAAATTCATATGGAAAAATAAAAGACCCAGAATAGCAAAAACAATTCTAAGCAGGAAGTGTGAATCAGGAGGTGTAGCGATACCAGATTTCAAACTGTACTACAGAGCAATAGTAACAAAAACAGCATGGTACCGGTACCAAAACAGGCGGGTGGACCAATGGTATAGAATAGAGGACACAGAAACCAATCCACAAAATTACAACTATCTTATATTTGATAAAGGGGCTAAAAGCATGCAATGGAGGAAGAATAGCATCTTCAACAAATGGTGCTGGGAAAACTGGAAATCCATATGCAACAAAATGAAACTGAATCCCCTCCTCTCGCCATGCACAAAAGTTAACTCAAAATGGATCAAGGACCTTGATATCAAATCAGAGACTATGCGTCTGATAGAAGAAAAGGTTGGCTCTGATCTACATATTGTGGGGTCAGGCTCCAAATTCCTTAATAGGACACCCATAGCACAAGAGTTAATAACAAGAATCAACAAATGGGACTTACTCAAACTAAAAAGTATTTTCTCAGCAAGAGAAACAATAAGAGAGGTAAAGAGGGAGCCTGCATCCTGGGAACAAATTTTTACTCCTCACACTTCAGATAGAGCCCTAATATCCAGAGTATACAAAGAACTCAAAAAATTAAACAATAAGAAAACAAATAACCCAATCAACAAATGGGCCAAAGACCTGAACAGACACTTCTCAGAAGAGGATACACAATCAATCAACAAGTACATGAAAAAATGCTCACCATCTCTAGCAGTCAGAGAAATGCAAATCAAAACCACCCTAAGATACCATCTCACTCCAGTAAGATTGACAGCCATTATGAAGTCAAACAACAAGTGCTGGCGAGGGTGTGGGGAAAAGGGTACTCTTGTACATTGCTGGTGGGACTGCAAATTGGTGTGGCTAATTTGGAAAGCAGTATGGAGATTCCTGGGAAAGCTGGGAATGGAACCACCATTTGACCCAGCTATTGCCCTTCTCGGACTATTCCCTGAAGACCTTAAAAGAGCATACTACAGGGATACTACCACATCGATGTTCATAGCAGCACAATTCACAATAGCTAGACTGTGGAACCAACCCAGATGCCCTTCAATAGATGAATGGATTTAAAAAAATGTGGCATTTATACACAATCGAGTACTACCCAGCACTAAAAAATGACAAAATCATGGAATTTGCAGGGAAATGGGTGGCATTAGTGCAGATTATGCTAAGTGAAGCTAGCCAATCCCTAAAAAACAAATGCCAAATGTCTTCTTTGATATAATGAGAGCAACTAAGAACAGAGCAGGGAGGAAGAGCAGGAGGAAAAGATTAACATTAAACAGAGACATGAGGTGGGATGGAAAGGGAGAGAAAAGGGAAATTGCATGGAAATGGAAGGAGACCCTCATTGTTATACAAAATTACATATAAGAGGTTGTGAGGAGAATGGGAAAAAAAAGGAGAGAAATGAATTACAGTAGATGGGGTAGAGAGCGAAGATGGGAGGGGAGGGGAGGGGGGATAGTAGAGGATAGGAAAGGTAGCAGAATACAACAGTCACTAATATGGCATTATGTAAAAATGTGGATGTGTAACCGATGTGATTCTGCAATCTTTGTAATGTTTTGAACAACCAATAAAAAAGAAAGAAAATTAAATAAATTTGATAAATACTTAGCCAAACTAATCAAAAGAAAAAGAAGAAGTAAGTCACAAAGAGAAGAAAAGTGAGATATAAACACAGATCATTCTGAAATTCAGAGAATTATCAGAACCTATCTTGGAAATTTATAGTCCAATAAACTGGGAAATCTGGAAGTCATTGACAAATTTCTAGATATATATGCTCTGTCACAATTGAACCAGGAAGATATAAGAAACCTAAATAGACCCATAGTAAGTAATGAAATTGAAACAACAATTAAAAGCCTTCCAAAAAACAAAAGCCTAGGACCTGAAGAATTCTCAGCTGATTTCTACCAGACCTTTACAGAAGAACTAATACCAGTCTTTGTCAAATTGTTCCATGAAATTGAAAGAGAGGAAACAATCCCAAATATATTTTATGAAGCTACTACAACCCTGTAGCAAAACCAAACAAAGATACATCAAGGAATTAAAACTATAGACCAATATCCCTAATGAACATAGATGCAAAAATCCTTATTAAAATATTAGCAAGCTGCATTAAATAACACATCAAAAAGGTAAAAAAGCATGATTGAGTGGGTTTCATTCCAGGAATGCAAGGTTGGTTCAATATGTAGAAATTAATACATGAAATTCATCACTTAAACAGAATTTAAGACAAAAATCACATGATAATTTCAATTGGTACAGAAAAGATCTTTGATAAAATCCAATCCCTATTAATGTTAAAAATTCTGGAGAAGCTAGGGCTCTACAGAACTTACCTCAATGTCAGAAAGCACATTTAATGGCAAGCCCAAAACCAACATCATACTGAATGGAGAAAAACTAAAAGCGTTTCCTCTAAATTCAGGAATAAGACAAGGCTATCCACTTATACCACTCCTATTCAATTTAGTCTTCAAAACATTAGCCAGAGCAATTGAGTAAGAAAAGGCAACCAAAGGGATACAAATAGGATCTCTATTTATTGACAATATAATCTTACATCTGGAAGCCCCACAAAACTCCAAAAGAATACTTGTAGATCTTATAAATAAGTATAGCAAAGTAGCAGGATACAATATCAGCACCTATAAATCAATAGCTATCCCACACTCTAATCATGATTCATCTGAGGAAGAAATCAAGTAAACCATCCTATTCACAATAGCCTCAAAATTTTAAATATGTGGGAATTAACCCAACCAAGGAGGTTAAAGAGTTCTACTATGAAAATTATGGAATACCCAATAAAGGAATTAAAGAAGACTTTAGAAGTTATGCCTGGATAAGCAGAATCAATATTATCAAAATGGCAATACTACCAAAAGCAATATACAGATTCAGCACAATCCCCTTTGAAATACCAATGACATTCCTCATAAAATGTCTTAAATTCATTTGGAAGAATAAGAGACCCAAAATATGAAAAGTGATACCAAGCAAGTAAAGAGAAGCAACAGATATCACAATATCTGATCTAAAATTATACTACAGAGCTGTAATTACAAAAACATCGCGGTATTGGCATCAAAATACACATGATGACCATTGGAATAGAATAGAAAACAGAGAGACAAATCCACCTACTATTAGCTGTCTGATATTTGACAAAGGTGTCAGAATATATCTTGAAGAAAATACAGGCTTTTAAACAAATGGTTCTGGGAAAACTAGATGACTATAGAAAAGTGAAATCAGTCCCCTTTTCCTCACCCTACACAAAACTCAAATTGAAATGGATCAAAGACTTAGGAATTAGACCAGAAAATGTACAACTTCTAGTAGAAAACACAGGATCAACAATCCATCATATAGGTGTTGTGCACCACCTTCCTTAAGTAGATCCCCTAAGTGTAAGAAATGAAACCAACAAACAATAGGCAGGATGCCATCAAACTAAAAAAGCTTCTGAACAGCCAAAGAAACAAGAGAATGAAGAGAACTTACAGAATTGGAAGAAAATCTGGGCCAGCTACTCCTCTTATATGGGATTAATATCCAGAATACACAATTCAAAAAATGTAACACTAGTAAAATAAATAAACAATAAATTAATTGCCAAAGGATCTAAATAGAAACTTCTCAAAAAGATAAAACAGAAGTGTCTAACAAATATATGAAAAAAATGATGAACTTCTCTTCAGTCAGGGAAATATAAATCAAAACTGCACTAAGACTTCATCTCTCTCCACTCAGAATGGAAATGAACAAAAATATGAAGAACAATGAATTCTGGTGAGGTTGTAGGGAAAAAGGTAAATTTGTACATTGTTGGTGGGACTGGAGACTAGTACAACCCCTCTGGCAAGCAGTATGGAGATTCCTCAAAAAACTAGGGAAGGAACCATTATATGACCCAGCTATCTCACTCCTTGGTATTTCCTCAAAAGATTTAAAATCAGCATACTATAATGATAGAGCCACCTCAGTATTTATAGCAGCATAATTCAAAATAGCTAAATTATGGAATCAACCTAGATGCCTGTCAATAGATGAATGGATTAAGAAATTGTGGTGTGTGTGCAATGGAGTTCTATTCAGCCATAAAAATGAATGAAATTATGGCATTTGCTGATAAATGGATGGAAATGAACAATATCATGCATGGTAAGTGATATAAGCAAAACTCAGAAACTCAAAGATTGAATGTTTTCTGTCATGTGGAAGCTAGAGTAAAATAAATGAAAGAGGAAGCAAAGGATAGGATAATATTTTTAAAATCAAATATAAATTTAAAAACAAGGAAAAGGAAGTCAAGTAGAAAAAGGAGAATACAAGAGGGGAAGGAAGACAGGAGGGGGAAGGGAGAGGGAAAAAGAGGGAGATCATGAACTAAAATCAATTTCCAGGCATGTATGAGTTTGTCAGGATAAACCCAACTACTATGCATAACAATGAAATTCTAAGAAGAAAAAAAAGATTCATAAAAACAATTGTTCATAACTCAGTTTTCATCCTTAGTATACTTAGTATATTGGGGTCAGGTAATAAAAATTGAATTTATAAAGAAACATACACTTTTGCTACCCTGATAGATTTTGTCATAAAGTAGCTTTAAAGATCTTTGCAATGATCCATTATATATATATATATATATATATATATATATATATATATATATATATATATAATGTAGTGGTCAGCCTCTTCAATACAGGAATGGAAGGAAATGGTATAGATTTGAGAGAACACTGTATATGGGAAAGGCATACCTGCTCCATGAGGCCCACAAAGGTCTTTGTTTCAAGGTGTAAATAAGTTGAATGTGCTCATGTTTTCTGTCAAAATGTGTTATGTATCATTTTGGATGGATATGTTTTATATATAGCAAGAGACAAAAGCAATAAAAGGCATTTCCAGTATCTTGGAATACACTGTCTGCAAGGTTCAATAAATGGAATGGGTGATCAACATTTACAAAAACTTTTGACAACAACCCTTCATATTCATATCCTTACTACTTGAAATATAGACCAAGGCCCAGTGCAGGTGACAAAAACTATCTGTGTCACCCACATCACAAACAGTGTGTCACCTTTATAAAAATTTATTTTTGACTATATTTAAAATGAATTTATCAGTTGCAGGTTGCTGCAGATTGCAACTATCAGGAAAAATGAAGTTCCTCAAAACACCCTTGTAGTGACTTTGGTTTTGGGCCCATTTTCTGGTCCATCTCTTTTCCTCCACACTTGGTCAATCATGCCAAAGATAGATTATACTTATCCTAGTGATCACTAAATATGTTCACAAATTAAACTGCACCATTCAGCTCAAATACTTTAACTTTTACATAAAAGCAGATTGATTTTTCTCTAGCAACAAATAATGAAATGTTCTCTTCAATGTCTTGCAATTAGTTCTAATATCCATGAGCAAATTAAAAGGCAACCAAACAAAATTTCTCAATCAGGCCCTTATCAGACCTTCCATAACCTGTACAGTGGCCTTGCCCTGAACTATAAGGTGGATAAATGAGGGGAATGCTGATTTTGGCATTCAGCTTACTCTCTGATAATCTAGCTCATCTTTCTCTGCTGACATGAGACAGAAATAACATCAAAGGGTGATAAACTCTTTCCTGCAAACCAGGGGTTCCATGGTTCATTGGCCCCAGGCCTAATCTATCAATCCATTTTCTACACAATAAAAGGTAAAAAACCCATTACAGATCTGTTATAAGCCCTGGCAGGTGGTCTATGACAGGAACAGAATACATCAACCAACCCAGCATCCAGTGTCCCTTTTCTACCGCTTAAAGCACTAGGGGTCAGCTGACATGGATATAGTACCCTGGATTTAGTATTAAATTCTTTTAGGTACATAAATAAACTCACATATCTTGATGTATGAGTATAAAGAATTGGCAGAAAAGTTCATTTTTAGTATAATTCTGACCTTTTATAAAAAGAACCCTGTTATTTTATTTTCACATCACATATTTGCTTTGCATGGGATATAATAAATGAAACTGGGTTAGAATTTACAATCCATGTTCTTAAATATGGGCTTTAATCTTCTTTCCTTATTCAACCTCAATTTAAAGAAATTGGCATATGGAAGCATTCATTTAATTCATTTCAGTATTATTGAATTATTAGAAAGAAAGGAAACTCCTTCTAATCTTAGAGGAGATGATATTTAATCTAGTCAGCAAAGTTGCTGCAGAGACAAAAGGGAAGAAAAATCACTTTGTATTATCAAAATATCTTTTTATTATATAATTTCTTCTCCTTTCTAAAATTCACTACCATAGGGCAAACACCTTTGTGCTAATAAATAACTTTAAAAATGTTACACTGAAGGTCAAGAATAATGAAAAATCTCTCCTCCTTTTTCTTTTCATTATAATTACACTCTTCTTCATTTCAATTCATTGTGAGCAAGACAGTTTGCTAAGAATAGTCAAATCTGTTTTTTTATTGGAAATTAGCTTAGCTTTTTAATAAAGTCTTGGCTACAGAATACTTAAGGGATCAATTTTCATGCAGGATGCACAATGTCAGCATGCATATAGTGGCAAAAGGAAAATTATAATATGAAAACAAGTTGTGGCACAAGTATCAGTGTTTTACAATTCATTCCAGGTTTTTGTTTTGCTTAATTTTTAAAAATAGCATTGTCTTGAACAAATTGTCTTGTCTTAGATACTTGCTGATAGAACATTATCTCGCACCAATGTAACTTTCTACAAATGGTTTCTCATCACTTTGCTAAAATGGGGGAAATCAACATCAGGATTGGAGGTGGGAGAAGAGGAAGGTGAAGCTATAAAGGAGTTTCAATTGCCTCCTGCCCAGATTTATAAATGAGACTCAGGGCAGTAGATTGACTTCAAAGAAATTCAAGGTTGAAAGTCATTTAAATTATGCTCACATTTAAGTAAAAACGTAAGTGCTGGAAAACAGTATTGGACTACTTGGGTTTCTTAGGCAAGCAAGGAGAAAATTTAATTATTTCCAGAAAATTTTATCTGAACTGTTAATTGATCACAGAAAATAAGAATAATTTGACCAGTGAAATGGGATAGCATTGGCTAAAACCCTCTGTATCTTCTATTAGGGCTAATTTGTTTTTTTGGTTCCTCTAAATTTCCTTACTTTCAGCTCTTATCTTTATAATGGTGGCACATAGTTAAGCTTTCTTCTCAACATCCATATTTACGACTGTTTAATTAAGGTGTCTCAGAAAGAATCTTGTGCTTTGTCTTCTCATTTTACTATTTTAACATTACCCCTATTTTTTGAGCAATTACAACATGACAGGTACTGTGTAACACATTTCACACACACTGTCTCACTGGATTTTCACCACGACCTGAGAAGGTGTGTTCTATTAATATCTGAATTCTGTGGATGTTATAACTAAAGTGTAGACTATTTAGGTGTAAGATCACACAGAGAGTAATGGGTGGAATCCATAATCCACAGACTTCATCATTAACCACCACAGTAAACTGCCCTCTCAACAACCCTGTTTAATTTGTTTATAAAGTGTCTTATCCACATTCTCAGCATTGCCTAAAGTCTTAATAGTTTGGAAAATAAAAATGTGTAAATCCTTATAATATTACTGTCTTTAAAGAGTGATTAATTTGGTAGTAAGGACAATTAGGTTTCATGGAAAAGCCAATCTTCTCAACTTCACTTAATTGTCAAGAGGAGAGATGCTGACAATGATGGTGATGAGCTAGTGAGAACATCAGCAGTAATTATAATTACAGGTATTGAGTACTAGGATGGACCTACCTATAAGAGCCTCCTAATGTTTGTTCTCTTAACTTGGTGACCCTATTCATATATTTTATTTTCTAAAGTGGGTACTCATGAGAGACAAAGGAGCTATTAAAAATTATGATGGGATAACAGAAAAAAACAGGACTGTGAGAGCAAATTGAGATGTACTCATGACACACAACCTAGTAATAAACCTCATCCCAGTGTGAAATTACAGGAGGCAAAGTCAAGGATGCTTATGTTATAAACTTTAAATTACTACTCCCTTCCCCCAACCCTCAGCATCAACCTACTTAGTAACTATGAATTAGAGATATGAATATTTATAATGCCAAGCCCTATAAAATTATGCATGTCCTTTAAATAACATAAGGGTGAGAATTGATTATGATATGCTTTGAACAGCATGTGATACATAGTCACTCATTAGAAAGTTGAATGAATAATTTAATGAATAAATAAATGTTATAATGTAATTATTAACTACATAAACAAAACGTCCAAGATGACAGACTTCCCAAAACTATCAGACTATATGCCCACTAAATAGGTGGACATCATTTTCATTAATATTTCAGCTCATATATTTATAAAAATATGTGCTGTCTGGATTATGCTACAGATATACTTTATGGGGGAGTAGAATGAGCCCATCAAAGCTCCAATGGAACCAACTGGTCCCTGCCAGTACTCCTAACTAGACAACCAAATTCATTATTATTATGTCTATTATGTATTTTTTAGGGTCCCCTAAATATCAGTCAACATTGTAACAATTCCAATGAAGATTTTCTTCCTTAGTAAAAAAAATGATAATATTAAGGGCAAAACTGAATGATCACTACTAGAACAATTTATTAATCACTATATTGTAATAGGAAATTAATTGATGGGAGCAATGTCCATTTTTGAGCAAGGAGTAGAAAAGCCAAGTTTAAGCTTTATTTGATTTTCTTCTTTTTGCTCTATACATTTATGATAATGACTAATGCTTACTGGCATTACATGGCAAAAATGTGGAAAAGACCAAACTCTTATTAACCTGATACAAATGAAAAGGCAACTTCTAAAATATTTACTCCTCAGATGGATTTTGAGAAGTAACATGATTAGATGTTAATATGAAATGAACCAGATTTCTAGAAATTTTGATATGGCCATTTGTATATTGTGGAAAATGGTCTCTCTTCAGAGTTTTAACTAAATTTCTAATTTGATAATTTTTATCTTGTAATTTAGTTTAAAACAATTCTAGTACTATTATCAATATTACAAAATATATTCCTATTTTAAAGCTTTGCCATGTAAATTATATTTGTAAATATATTTTTTCTGGTAAAGTCAATCAGATTTTATATAAAGTTAACTGAAATTTAATTTCCTGCAAAATTTCTTAATTGTGTCTGTAAAATATTTTAATATGCAATATTTTATACTGTAAATGCTGTAAAAATTAAAATATTAATTCAACTATAAATAAATAGCAAATAATGACCCCCAAATTTGAATTAATTCAATAAAAGTGAAGTTATATTTTGAATAGTAGGGATATAACATGTACTACATATAAGGTTACTTAAAATAAAAAAAATAGGCATATAACTAATTCTAAAACAACTCATACACAAATTCCAATATTACACAATCACAAATGTTGTACAGAAGGGATGGTTCTAGGGGTTGGGGATATAGCTCAATGGTAGAGTGCTTGCCTGGCATGCATGAGGCCCTGGGTTCCATCACCATCCCCCAAACAAAAAATGAGGGAATGGGAAAGACAGAGATCCTGAGTCAGAATCATTCCAACTGTCTTTTCTTAATTCCTGGCCCAGAGAAATATTAAGAGATGATAAAATAATTATTCTAAGGTAGGATGTGCAGTAGGTTAGATATATTAGATTCATTTTCAACTTATAATGGGTTTGTCAGGACATAACCCCATGTAAGTCAAGAAGCATCTGTATTGCTTCCCATCGCTATTTTCTCTCTTCTGTAATGAAATATAAAGTTGAAAAAGTCCATGATAGCTATGCAATGCAAGAAATTACAGTTAGCTGGGTAGAAAGGCATCTACCAGGTGATTATGATACTAGGGCATTTTTGGAGATATTATGTGCTAAGGACTTGATGTATTTGTGTCCCAGCAAACATGACCAACCAGCTCTAAGTATGCCACTCATGCTAGCCTTTGAATGGAGGAGGGAGATGGACAACACAGGGGGTGAGTTCCCATTATTTCTTCTCCTCTATAATGACTGAAAACTTGAAATGTAATGAGGATCAGGACTGTTTCTCAGTGTCATTAGCCATCCTTAATTACTTAGAAAAAAACACTGACTTGGGTACTGACCTAAAACTGGCACTGATTATTTGCTTTTTTTCCCTAAATGTAAACTAACAGGGGTAGGGAAGCATAGTAATTGAGAAAAGAAAAATAATTTTAGTATGACTAATGAATAAGATTCCAAATTCTATGGCATTTATTGGCAAAGGCATAGCATTAAAATTATAATTTTGGTATAGGACAGATGTTATGAATATAATAGTACTATAAGTCCCCAAAAAGGTGTCATAGTCTTAATTCTAATTTTCTATCACAAAAGATTGACTTTTTAATTTTTTGATTCATTACCCACAAAGCTGCAATGTAATATTAGGTAGTTTCCTACAATTAAAATTTTGTGGTTCATTTTTGTGATATTATCAAGTTATTGTGAAACATTTTGGGGGAATTCTTTCTCCTTGTTCTCTTCTTTTTGGGGGGAGGGGTACCAGAGATTGAACTCAGGGGCACTCAACCACTGAGCCACATCCCCAGCCCTATTTTGTATTTTATTTACAGACAGGGTCTCACTGAGTTGCTGAGCACCTCACTTTTGCTGAGGCTGGCTTTGAACTTGTTCTTCTCCTGCCTTAGCCTCCTGAGCTGTTGGGATTACAGGGGTGTGCCACCATGCCCAGTTCTTGTTCTCTTCTTATGAGGAATGATTTTATTTGTACTGTTAGGCAGCTACAAAATTTAATCATTAGGATATAATTTTCCTCTCATATGCAAGTGGCTATGTCTTTGTACATGGCTATTGTGACACAGTTAAAAGAAGAAACTTTTCACTTTTCAGTAGAAGACAACTTATCTGAATATGTTTTACTCTGATTATTCACATAACTGAAACAAAATATTGATATATGAAAATAAAGAGGATTTTTTCAAATATATACTTGCTAGAATTATAGAGTCCTGAGCACACATTTTGATTTAATGTCATAAAATTGGTACTTATTTCAGTTCTATTTTATTAGTCATATAAATGATCTATTATAAGAACTTCAGCATCCTCCATTTAAAAATATAATAAATAACCTGACAAAATTCAAAATGAAGTCTTTAATTATTTTCTTTTCAAAACAGAGAATTTTTTCTCAGTATACCTTCTTCATAACTCTCAATTTAGTTGGGTGCTAATGACTAACAAATGATTCTTTAGAGGTAATTGTGCCATGTTTGAAAGAAGCCATTTTATGTTACATGAAAATTACAGTTCTGCAATATCTTCTCAGAATGGGTTTGTTCCCAGTTTAAAAGATTACAATTTGCTTTTAATTTTGGGTGTAACAAAGTTAATATGTGTTAAATGTGCTCAAAAGGTAGTACAACCATGATCAAGAGTAGATGAGAGGGCTGGGATTGTGACTCAGTGGCAGAGTACTTGCCTTGCAAGTATGAGGCACTGGGTTCAATCCTCAGCACCAAATAAAAATAAATAAATAAAATAAAGGTTTTCTGCCTATCTATAACTAAAAACATATTTTAAAAAATAGATGAGAGGTCTTGAAACATCCTTGAGGGTCAAAAGCATATCTGGGAGGAAAGCATATATGGGGACATATGAAGTAAGGGAGAAGATGCATTAGGTTTAAGGAGAGCTTACTGTGATAGAAATTGTAGAAGGTTTAGATGAATTATGTCATTAAGGGTGGAGCTAAGAAGTGGGTTAAATTTGGGGAACTGAAAGTTTGTAGAAGGGTATTTGTTCTTAGCTCAAAATTACCACACAAAGAACCATCTTCTCTTAGCATTTTCTAGTAAACAAAAACAAATATAAATCAAAACTAACAAAGTTCCTTATTCTTTTGTAACTAAATTGAATTTGGTAGCTGGAGAAAACCCCAGCAGATCTGAGCAACTTGAAACAAAGTTCTTTGCATTACAAAATTTTGAAGTTATTCTTAAGTCACTTAGTCAGCTATCTGCCTTAGAACATAGAATAAAATATCTCAGTCAACAAGACTTGTCAGACATGCAGAGCTCTCGATAAGTTTTTTTCATTGTTATATATATAAATATATAAAGAATTAATAGATGTCTGAAGAACATCTACATGCTTAAAAGAGAAAATGACGAGAAAATATCCCAGTTACAAAAGCTGACATTCAAAGAAATAAAAAGTGTATAGCTGGGTGTGGTAGCACACACCTGTAATCCCAGCAACTCAGGAGGCTGAGGCAGGAGGAGCACAGGTTTGAGGACAGTCTCAACAACTTAGTATGATCCTAAGAAACTTAGTGAGACCCTGTCTCAAAAAAATAAAAAGGGCTGGGGATGTGATTAAGCAGTGGTTAAGCACCTCTGGGTTCAATTCCTGCATACCAAAAAACAAAAACAAACAAACAAACAACAAACAAAAACACTACCAAATCAGTTTCATATTTATGTGAGAAACTGTATCCATTATTAATAACTTTCCCACAAAACATTCTATGCCCAAATAGCTTCACAATTGCATTTTTGAAATATTTTAGAAAAAATTAATACAAATTTCAACAATTTCTTCCATAAAAAAATAGAGTATGTCCCAAACATCCCAAACTTGTTAGAAAGCCAGTCAAACATTATTACCAACACTTGAGACAGATTTTAGGAAAAAAACAATATAGATCAATTCCTGTCGTGAACAAAGATATAGAATTCTTAACAAAATATTGAATCCAGCTATCTATAAAAAGTATAATACATCATTATCAAAAAAGGTTGAGTTCCGAAATCTCAAACTAGTTTCACATTCAAAAATCAATGGCTGGGGTCGTAGCTCAGTGGTAGAGTGCTTGCCTAGCACGTGTAAGCCCTGGGTTCGATCCTCAGCACCACATAAAACAAATAAATAAAATTAAAAGTATTTTGTCCATCTACAACTAAAACATTTTTTTAAAAAAATCAATGGTCATAATTCACCATATTCACAAACAACAAAAAACACAAGATCATTTTAATTAATGCAAAGAAAGCACTTTAAGTTCACTATCTATTTATAATAAAAAGTTAGTAATGTGGAAATAAATCATAATTCCTTATCTTGATTAAGAAGACAAAAGTCCTACAAAAATACCATATTTAATGATAAATATTGGAAGCCTTCCACGTGTGACAGGGAATGAGACAAGATTTCGCATTATCACTGTTTTCTTACTATTTTGGAGTTCCTAGTCTGTGCAAAAGGCTAAATAAATAAAAAATACCAAACACCCTTAAAATCATAAGAATAAAAAATGGAGAAACTGTCTCTATTTGATGACATGATTGTAGGAATTAAAAATTTATAACATTAGAAAAACTTGTTAAATAAATTTACTTATCAAGTAAATTTAAAAAGGTCACTGGGTATGTGTTCAATATATAAAATCAAATGTATCTTTGTAAACTATTAAGAAGGAGAAAACAAAATTTAAAATGAATCTCATTTATAACAGGATATCACCAAATATCTGGGACTAAGTGTAATACTTCATGTGCACTATCTCTATACATAAAAATGTAAAATATTACTAAAAATTCACTAAAGAAGACCAAAATAAATGAAGAGACATACTATGTTCACAGATTTGATGACTTGGTATTGTAAAGATGTTAATTGATCTGCAAATTCAACACAATTCCATCAATATCCTGGAAGGCTTTATATAAAAATTGACAAGATAGCTTTAAAATTTATTTAAAGAATAAAAGTAGCTAAGGCAATCTTGTATAGGAAGAATAAAATTTACACTACCAGATCGTATTTTTTTTTCTTGGCACTGGAGAATGAACCCAAGGGAACTTTACCACTAAGCTATATCCTCAGCCCTTTTATTTATTTATTTTTTTTATTTTGAGACAGGGCCTTGCTAAGTTGCTAAGGATGGCTTTGAACTTGCAATCCTCTTGCCTCAGCCTCCTGAGATGCTGGGATTACAGGCATGTACTACCATGCCTGGAAATACCCAAATTTTAAAATAAAAATGAATATTATGGACATATAGTTCAATATTATTCAGTCATAAAAAGGAATAAAGTTTTTTCTACATGCTACAACATGTATGAACCTTGAAAACATTATGCTTAGTGTACTAAGCCTAGCACAAAGAAACATATATTGTATGGTTCCACTTAAATGAAATATCTACAATAGGCAAATTCATAGAGGAATATAGGATATGTAGAAGTTATGAGAGGCTAATGGGACACAATTGCTTAATGGTTACAGAGTCTTTTTTGGCAGTGATGGGAAACTTTGGAAATAAATGGTAATAATGATTGCAAACGATGGCACTTAATTGTACACTTGAAAATACTTAAAAATAACAAATCTTGGTAATGTATGTTTTATCACAATTCAAAAAGATAAAGTAATATATCAAAATCATTGAATTGTATATCTTGCATGGGAGAATTTAACTGTATGTCACTTATATTGCAGTGAGTCTGGTTAAAAACAACAAAAATGGTTGTAATTAAGCCACTGTGGTATTGATTGGAGGAACAATATTATCAAATAGGAGAGAATAAAGAATTCAAAAGCTCATTGATACACATATGTTCACATGATTTTAGACAAGGGTGCCTTAGTGATACAGTAGAGGAAATTACTGTCTTTCAATAAATGGAACTGAGCCAGGCATGGTGTTACATACCTGTAATCCCCTAGACCCAGGAGGCTAAGGGAGGAGGATTACAAATTCAAGGCTAGTCTCAGCAACTTGGCAAGACCCTCAGCAATTTAGCAAGATCCTCAGCAATTTAGCAAGACTGTCTCAAAATAAAAAGTAAAATAAAATAAAAAGAACTGAACATATAACTCAGCTGTAAAGTGCCCTTATGTTCAATCTCTAAGACCACCTCTACAATAAATAAATGGGACTGAATCAATGAATGAGGGTTTTTATTATAAATTCATATGTACCATTTGTTTTTAAAGATTAAGTATATGTTCATTTTGATAAACATCTTTAATATTAGAATTTAAAAATATACTAGGTGACAAGACAAAGACTCATAAGTGAATAAGGAGAGAAAGAAAGACAGAACTACCTTTCTGAGAAGGTTAGTATAGATCACTTATCAATTAAGTCTATACTATAGATAAAAATGAGTAATTTTTATCTATTTTATGATACTTATTGAACTATACCACCCCCATCTTGCTTAAATACTGTGAATAGACACTTGAACACTGAATTGATTACTTCATTATATTTGTAGTCTTATTCTTTAGAATAATTTATGCAAAGAAATAGTAGGGTATATTTTGGTGCTTGCTCACTAATGTAAAACCATCTACTATCACCATTTTTTCCATTTACATCAAAACATACACTCAAATCAAATGGTCTGGTTATAAAACAAAGCAGAACAAAACTATAATCCACATACCAGCTTCTTTCCCCACCAATAAAGCATCCAGGAAACAAAACAAATACAAACACTTGAAGCATTTAACACATGTGACAAAGAAGATGGTTAATGTCTAACCTTTATCCACTGGAGGTTTGTCTGTTTGAGCTTATTTTCAAGTTTATCTTGCTCTTCTGGGCTTATGGGAGCACTTACAAGTGCTGTTCCTCCGGTTTCATTTAATTGTTTTAGAATTCCCTGGCGCAGAGGCAACTCTTCCACCAGTAACTGAAACAGACAAATGCAACAATGTTTAAAATGAATTACAGCACAATTCCAGCTACCTTGTCTTCACCTCTATTGATCAGTCTATCAAAATGAAGCAACTTTACCGAAGGCCCATGGGTACCTCAAATACCAACAATTTTCTACAAAGCACAGAGTTGATAGACTGAAACACATACTCCCAAATGGATAAAACTTCCTGCAAATCACTAGATTATTCTAGCCCTTAGAGTTTTTTTTTCCCAGAGAAACATGTTACATGCTATGATGAGCTCTAAAACAATACAAATAGAGATATTCTGAAAACACATTTCCATCATAAATAGAACAATCTGAATAAATTCACTATCATCCCAGGTACCAAGTTATAAGAAGTCACTAAGTAAAAAAGAAATTACCCTCTCAATATACACAGTGCCAGATACTATGCTAAGCATTTCACATATATTTTCTCAGTTTATCTTCATATTATAATAATTCTATGAAATAGTTCCTATTATCTTCAATTTATTTAGAATGAATCACAGACAGAGATGTTAAATGCTAGCTTTGAGGATGTAAAACTAGGAAACAACACAGCAGTTATTCAAACTTGGGATATTTCATTCTGGAATCCTTATTTTTGACTCTTTCACTTCCCCAAATTTCTTTTTATTTTTTCATTCAGCATCACATTGTTTATGCCCTTTCCTAAGATCTACAAAACCATCATGATGTTAATATATATTTTGTTTATTTATGATGGCTAGAGCTGCAGTGTTCAACACAGTAGCCACTTGCCATGTGATGTTATTTAAACTTTATTAAAAATTCAATAAAATAAAACATACTCCTCAGCTCTTCACCAAACTAGCCACCTTTCAAGAGGCACATAGAGCTATTGGCTATGGAGATGGATTATGGAGAATATTTCCAACATCATGGAAGTTTTATTGGACAATGCTTATCTAGATTGTGTAAGGAGAATAGAAAATCAATGCATATTTTTTAATAAGTGAATGCTGCTAAACATGTTTATAAAATGAGTCATCAATTATATTGCTACATGACACTCAATACATTTAGGAGAGATGAATTTCTAAGAACAGACTGAGTTTGTTTTCTCAGGTTATAACCATCATTGAATGGTTTGCAGACTTTTTATTTTTTGAATCTCAGATTTCTTGTGTAATGTGTGATATATAGTAAGTGCTCAATATTTGTTTATTTAATTAAGCAATATTTTTATTTTATCATTCCATCCCCTGCTAGGGTGTAAATTTCCTGTTTCATAGAAATAAATGGTTGTTGTTGGACTCTAATTTGCATGTGTAAACTAACTGAATCATTTCTATGTAAGTAATTCCATTTTCTTTTAATTATGCAACCTTATAAAAAGATGATAATAGCAGCCATTTCAAATGTTTGATATAAAGATCAAATAAATTAGCAGTTTGTAAATGCATCTAATATTTGGCATGAAACAGGGATGATTAAATATTAATTTCACTACCCTTTCACCTTTCCTTAAACCATTAAAACAGATTCAAAGAGTAGCTTACCCAAAACCAAAACTATGAAAAATAATCCAACTGTACAATCAGAGCACTGTAGTCAAACAGGTGAGGTTAATCACTGAGAAGTGGACAACAGTAGCAATGCATGAAAAATCACTTGAAGAAGCTAGATGATTGTTCAATCAGTATGGAATGTAAAGCAACACTATGACCCACACTTCAGACAAAACATGTCAAAAGAAAATAATGCTTCAAATGAATCTGACACCTTTAATTAGAGGCTGAAAAAACATTATTGATTTGGCAATTAAGATATTCCCTAAGAAATTAGTTTCATTTTCACAAACACTCTATTCAAATCTTTACATATATAGCCTAAGACAGATTTAAAAAGAGATTCCCAGTTACACTTAGATTTTATGATTTCACACTCTGTTTTTCAGTTTTGAAATTAGTTTTTGAAATTACTTAAAGCTGTGGAATCATCAAGTAAGACTAAAATGAGGGCTGGGGTTGTGGCTCAGTGGTAGAGCACTTGCCTAGCATGTGTGAGGCCCTGGGTTTGATTCTCAGCACTATATATATATATATATATATATATATATATATATATATCCATCAATGACTAATATATATATATATATATATATATATATATATATATGACTAAAATGAACTACAAATGGGTTATAAAACCAACTGACATGCATTATGCATGTATAAACACAATATTAGGCAATATATGCACCTATACAAACATACGTGTGTGTGTGCACACACATACCTACATACATATGTACACTGGATGGAAGCCATTGGTTTAAGACAAAATAAAGTTATAAGAAAAATACTTTAGTAAGAAAAACTATAAATAACATAATGGGCAGGAAATTGATGATTAAATACATCTAAAAATAGATTTATATACTCTATATACAAGTAGACCTTGAGGGAGTTTAGAAAATAATATTACCTTGACTTGTTCAAGCTTTTCTTTTAGCTGCTGCTCATTTCCAAGTTCAAGTGGAATACTAGTAATGCTATCTCCTTCTCCCAACCATAAAACAAATTCATTTAAATCTCTTTGAAATTCTAACAAGATATTCTTTTGTTCTTCTAGCCTGGAGAAAGAATAAATGAAATTGTTATGAATGACATATTTCTAAAATTTTTCTTTTTATAAGGCAAACTGGAAAAAAACATGGCAAACACTTTTAAAAACAAGCATTTTAAAAGATGTTAGCAATGCATAATTTATGTTGAGAAGATTCATTCACTTTGAACAAAGCAATTTAAACATTTTAAAAATCTGTAAAAGAGATTAAAATCAGTCAAGACAAAAAATCATGTTTTAAAAGTTCCAACAACTTTATGTTATTACAATCGAACAAGGTTTCTCAACCTAAGCACTACTGACAAGGTTGGATAATTCTTTGTTGTGAGGGGCTGTCCTACTCACTGTGGAATATTTAGTAGCATTCTTGGCCTGTACACTAGATGCCATTAGCAATGCCTTCCCTAATAGTCAGGACAACCAAAAATATCTTGAGGCATTGACTAACATCTCCCTTGTGGGGTCAAAATCTCTCTTTTTTTGGAATCACTGGCTGCACTAAAGTAAGTATATAACATTAATTTGTATGTTTTAAAATGCTCAATTAAAGGATAATTTAAGGAAAATTAAAGGAAAAAAGAGAAATCATAAATTTAAAATAAAAACACAAAATGATTACATGTTAAAATGTTTTCCAATTTATGACTCACCAACTTTTTTTGAGGAAAGACAAATACTTAATATATGTTCTACTAGTGGAAATTCTTAATTATAAAAATGCATGCATATACTCTATGCCATTTAATTAGCCATAAATTCATTTTTACATATTGGATAGGAGGACTTATAGCTGAACAAAATGGTTTGCACTTAAAATAATTCATGATTTTTGTTATGTGGAAAGCTATGTATCTCTTCCATGTAAACTTTAGATTGTAGTATATTATACACATAGGAAAGTGTGTGTGTGTGTGTGTGTGTGTGTGTGTATCAAAGAAAATTTAAAACTTGGACATATCATATAACTAAGAAAAAACAGAATGTTATCTGAACCCAGAAATCTCTTCTTGCCCCTTTGCCATCACTAACTACAAGTGTAAAAAGTAATCTGTCAGCTATGGTTGTTATGCCTGTAATGAATGCTAAGTAAATGAAATCAGATGGTGGATGATCTTTTGGGTCTTACTTCTTTGATTCAAAATTATGTCTTTAATAATCTGTGTTGTGTGTAGTTTCACTTTGTTCATTCTTCTAGATATATAATATTCCATAGTATAAACATATCACTGTTGATAAACATTTACATTGTTTCCATTTTTTGAACACTTAAATAATAATTGATTTTTTTAAAAAATTGATATTTTGCTTGAGGTTAACAAATGTTTATTGAGAGCTTACTCTCTTTCAGGTAATCTA
Source organism: Spermophilus citellus (assembly GCF_964194105.1). NCBI lineage: Eukaryota > Metazoa > Chordata > Mammalia > Rodentia > Sciuridae > Spermophilus > Spermophilus citellus. The sequence continues at coordinate 26,138,204 of NC_138190.1, forward strand.
CTGGGTATTAGGATCAATGATGGATATGTCATATATTTTTGTCTTGAGGATCTCACAGTCCATGAAAAGAAAAAGCACATAATTCAAGGATCATATTTGAGTATTATAGAAGGATAAGTTATTTCTTGTCCAAGGCTTGGGAGACACCCCAGAGAAGATAATGATTTAAGTCTTGGAGCATGGAGAGTCCCATGTTGTAGAAATAAGACACAGCCTGTGCAAAGACAAGGCCTTCAGAGAACCACAGCTTATATACTTTCTCCAAACCAGAATCTGGTTATTGGACTTCTGCTTGCCTAGATTCAGTTTTCCGTTTGAGGATAGCTTGTTCAAAGCTCGTTTGGGATGAGGAAAAGTGGCATTCTCTCCTCTGTCTATTGTCAACATAGGAGCCAGAGGTTTCCTGTGAAAACTCAAGTCAGATTATGTCAAATCTACACTCAAAACTTCCATTGCTTCCTAATTCACTAAAAGCAAAAGTCTGAACACATTCTATTACAGAGTTCTACAAGGGTCCAGATGTATGCTTTACAATGTAGTATATACTATCATATGTGGCTAGTAAGAACTTGAAATGTGACTATTATAGATTGAGATGAGCTACAAGTGTAAAATATACACCAGATTTCAAAGTTATTACAAGAGGGGAAGGAATGGTCTCCATTTTGCTATAAACCAAAAATAGATCTAAAATAAATTCTATTTAAAAATTTTAAAAGAATGTAAAAATATCTCATTAACACTTTATATATCATATACAGATTGAAGTGACAATATTTTTAATGTATTCCATTAAATAAATGTTAATTTCATCTGCTGCCTTCTTTTTCTTAAAATGTGGCAAATAGGAAAACTTAAGTTATGTATGTGACTCGTCTAGTTTTTCTGTTGAACAGCACTGATCTATAAGATCTGCTCATGACTCCTCTTCTTACCTCTCAACTACAGTTTCATTTACTTTCACTTTTATCCTTCTTGAGAGTCATTGGCCTCCTTGCTGTGCTCTTGAAATATACTACTAGGTGGGTCCCTGCTTCTAAGCCATTGTACATGCTCTTCTTTCTGCCAAGAAAGCCCTTGCTTCAAATATCAAACATGGCTGACTCCCTCACCTCCTGCAAGTCTTCCCTGATGACTCTACTTAAAAATTTTAATTCCCCTTAGTATTTCAATTCTTTCTCCCTGTTTTTACCCTTCTCTTTAGTTCCTAAAATTAACATGCTCTATGATGTTGTTATTTTTTGGTGTACTGTCCCCACATGTGAAATTAAGCTTCTTGTGTGTTGGGTTTTTTATTTATTTATTTTTAGTTGTGTATGGACTCAATGCCATTATCTGTTTTTATGTGGTGTTAGGATCGAACCCAGTGCCTCACACTTGTGAGGAAAGTGCTCTACCACTGAGCCACAACTCCAGCCCCTTCTTGTGAATTTTATTTATTACTATAATCTTTGCTTCTGAAATAATGCCTGACACAGAATAGACACGTTCAGTGAATGAGTGAATGCTACCATCGTGTATGTGTTACTGTTCTAGGAGAATCTTTCCAATTCTTAGCAATATTGATTGTGAAAGATGATCTAATTTACCCCCTAATGTACACGTACAGTATTTCACCAAATTCAAGACACTTTCAGTCACAGGCTGTTCAGTACCATTATCTTGAGTACCAATGGTATGGAGAGTGGGGACCGAGTGGCTGCTGTTTGAACTATAACCAAAGTTTTTATTTTACTAAGAAACTTGTTCTATTAAATTCATCTATATTTTTGTCACATGCTCCCTTGTGTATAAATAAAAAGTATAAGGGAAAATTGGTTGAAGTATTCCTAAAAGCACTTGCATTTAGAGTCAGACTCTCTTTTATCACTTTTCCTTTCAGGGAATGGGATATAGAGGATTTTGGACATTGTCGATACTAGATCTACTGCTAGTATTACTTCTCTGTAAACTTTATGGGGAAGTGGCTGGTTTCAGTTGCTGGCAGCTTGTTTTAGAATGTAGGATATCATTATTTCCCTCTCAGATTCTGATCTTAGAAGCATTTCTGGGAGAGGAAAAATTTTACTATAAACATTCTTCATGTGATGGTTGGTCCTTAAATATCCTAAGATGACTTCAACACTTTGGGTCTAGATTTTAAGGTACTACTTCATCATTTTCTCTTTTTTCTACTCTTTTTGCAAGTCTTTGTCTCCATTAGTATTTGATTCCAGATCATCTTGTGTAGTAGAATAAAATTCCATAACTAAATACCTCCCCACTTTGAATAATATATCTTATTATTTATTTGTATATTTTTCCTCTTAATAGCATTCAGCCAAGAAAAACAGGGGAGATAGACTTATTCATTATAATTGAGATTTATATATTTAATTGGGATCAAACCCTAAAAACATTCTGTATATATTTTCTTCATTTAATTTTACTGTATTTCCTTAGGTCATTAATTTCTCTGAAAAATTGATCCGAGTAATAAGCTATATATGAGTACATATTTCACCCTTCTTTTGCTTTTAGTCATTTAGTTTGTGTCCAATTTTTCATCATTATAAATAAACTTACAACAAACACATTTGTTTCTGCATTTTGGCTCATGCTCATATATCTACTATATTCCTTAGAATAAGGGAAAAGATAGAAATAAAAATCCTAAGGATTTAGGTATACATTGCTAAATTTATTTGCAATGCTGGTAAGAGCACTCATAAACTCCAACCAATAGTTAGAAAATACTAGCCTCACCACACTTTCACCACTATTAAGCATTGCACTCTATATACTTGTTAGAAAAAAAAAAGTTTTTTGTCGATATTTTACATTTTTATTAATAGAAATGTTGGCTGTATGTATGTGTATGTTCCATTCTCATGTGTGCTATGTCTGTTTTTCAGTTTTTCTCAATGTTTTCTTATTTTTAAGAGCTTTCATCACCTCATGTATAAAATACATTTATTGGGAATATTTTTCTAGGTTCCCTTTTGCCTTTGAGTGTTTTTACATTTGTTTCTATATTAAAAATCAAAGTTCTTTCATTGTGATATCATGCTTAGCATTGTTTCTATTTTATAGTTGTCAAGATGCTCATCTTTATTCTGAATTCTTATACTTCCATTTTAAAAAAAAATCTACATGATTTTTTTTATTGGTTGTTCAAAACATTACAAAGCTCATGACATATCATCTTTCATACATTTGATTCAAGTGGGTTATGAACTCCCATTTTTACCCCAAATACAAGTTGCAGAATCACATCGCTTACACATCCACATTTTTACATAATACCATATTAGTGACTGTTGTATCCATCTTAAATTTATATGGAGCTAAGTTTCTGATCTTGAAGGGGTTTTCAGAAATTGGTATTTTTTCCTCTGCACAATCTATTCTCTATGTATTTGTGTTGTGTTCATTATTTTTAAAATGTTTATGTTTCTAAGGTTCTGAATGTTGATTTACTATAGAATTTTATGATAGTAATTCACTACTTCAATAATTGGAGATTTAAAATATGTTTAGTTTCTGGAAGGTTAACACCTTCTCTCACCTTAGTCAGTCTAACTTAAGTAATGTGAATATTAGTTGAACAAATTATTAAATAAATTGAGGATTTTGCTTGGATTACATTAAATCAATAAATTAATATGTGAAAAATTACTATTTTGCCAATATAATTCTGATAAATTTTCTATAATTACACTGTATTTGACACTGAGAATATTTGGGATTCATCTATGAATCATAAATAATTAAGTACATTTTATAATTAACCTTCAGCATCAGTTTGAAAGGCAGCAACTTGCAGAAGATTTTATGGATGTAAACTGTATACTAATTTAGATGACTCTTAAGAACACACAGATAGAATAAATCATCATTTAAAGAGTAAAAGCTTTGGGTAAGCTCTTTGCTACAATCCTTCTTTTTACATAATGCAGAAAACTTTTTTCTGATTATTTAATTTTCAAAAAAGTAGAGCATCTTTTAAAATATGAAAACATTTGGTAGTCATTTTTGTCTAGATTTGTTTTTCATACTTTGAAATATAAAAAAGATGGTGCAAAATCCCACTGGGACCTTGTTATAATCTGCTTTTCCAAGTGCATGTGTTTTCTGAAATTTCAAAAGCCTCGATTTGAAGTTTTAAAAGCTGCAATTTGAATTTATGTATTCAGATGATTGCAGAAAAGCAAAGGAACACAGTTAGCATTTCCAGTCTTGTCTCTTGACAGAACAGTTTAAACGTGCTTTATATTGGCATTCATCACATGAAGTGTTATTTCTTTGTTTACCTACTTGCTTAATGCTTATGGTAGGATTTATTCAGGCATGTGGTAGTAATAATAATGAATGAGATACTTAACATTACCTATCTGCAATTAAGTGCTAAATATTTTACTTTTAGAGACATTCCAATACATTTAGCTATTTTTTAAATAAAAAGAACGCCTTCTGTTTGAAATATTAGCTCGGAAGAAAGCACATATTATGATGGCGAGAGATTTGCATAATCAGAAAGGAAGAGTTACCGATGTGTGGCTAAATTCAATGAATTTAACATTAAGTCTTAATGAACATTTTTTGTGGAGTTGCTCTTATGGTAAGAGAAAAGACCTCCAAATCTCATGGTCTGATTTCAGTGGGAGGAGGTATCTGCCAAGTGTTTCAGGTAAAATGCTAGAAATTTTTTATATTTGAATATATTTTAATACTTAATATATCTTTTGTATTGCCTTCCTAAGGCTCTCCATTAAAAATTAAACTTCATTCAATTTAAAACCATATACTACATATAAAGTGACCATCACATTTTCCAAATGAGAAGTTCTTCTCCAAGTTTTTTGATCAACTTTAACATAATATCTAAACTTTAGATAATGTAGATATAATAATCACATGTTTATGTATAATGCTTAGTTAATTTTATCAAGCATACATGTCCTACTTTATATAATACAAATTAATATATTAATTACATCACATTTCCTCATCTGTATTTCATACAACAATTGTGTTCAAATCCTTCACATGTATCTTCAACATCAGGACTTTCATCCTGCTGAATGCACAATTAGGTTTTCTAGAAGGTATCATTTACACTTATACCCATGTGGCCTGAAGTATAGTACTGCTGAATCTATGTGTAATGTTCTGCTAGGCATTTTATTTCAAGCCATGCACTCACAATTACTTAAGGTAAGACAGTTCTATGTTATGTTTTTTTTTTCTTTTTCTGTGCCACATGTTCATAAGCTCTACAATATAACCATTTACTGGGTTGCTTTTAATAGTATTCTTTCCAAAGTCTGATATGAATGACATCCAATTCTTGAAATTGTGATGCCATATAACCAAACTTAATCTGCACATTAAATTTGTTTTCTTACAGTTTTTTCCATACTCTGTTGACCTCTACAAAGACACCCAAAAAAAGTGTCAGTTGAGATTGTAGAGTCAATATTCCTTTTCCAGACAGTAATTCATTTTGAACAAATTAAACAAGAGTCTTGCAATTTGAGAAATTTTAGAGGTATTAAAATATGACGTGACTCTTATAATTACAAAACACTTGATTTCAGACACACATAACTTCTTCAGTTCACACTCTATGGGATGTTGTCAAACTGAAAACCCAGGCATCAACTCTGGTTAAATAAATTTGCTTTTCATACCTAATTAGTGTCTTCTAGTTAGTGCTCGAGTAACAAAATCAGACATTCATTCATTTTGCCTAAAATTTTGCCTTGTAAAAATAAAGTGCTCTTAAGGAGGATAACATGTCAGGACTTTGCAATGCATTTATTTATGCCTTACAATTAAGGAAATGATTAGCACCTTGGAGGTAGATGTGGCAAATGACGAGACAAAGCCTGAAGCTTAGCAGTGAGGGTACCTGAAGGGAAAAATCCAAACCTAAATGTTGTCAGTTATCAGCTGAGTGTGTTAACTCACTTAACCTCTATAGGCTTCAGTTTCCTTGTCTTAAAATTAGGACAATAAAGCCCTTTTATAGTGTGCTCATGAGGATAATATGTGTTCTCAGAACCCAAGTTTTAGCATACTACTTCACTCCCAGCATTCAAAGTATTAGAGGAAGTAAAAGGAGGTAAAAAAAAAAAAAGGAGAACATGGCTTCCAAACTTTATTCCTAGCTCAGATGTTTGCCTACACTCACATGTTTATACACATAAAAGCATTTATAAGGCACCTAAGAGTACACAGGGTACTATTTGAAATCAAACTTTCTGATATGCAATCTGACACTTGTATTTCTCTCTTCTGACAAACTATCTTAACCTTTTTTTTTTTTTTCGTGGAGTAATACAATTAGAATCTTAATGTCAATCTGTAAGTAAATGTGCCACCAGATGAGACTACTTCTAGGTGAGGCAGATGTATACTTATGATGTAAGAAACATTTATCAAAGATCTATTTGTGTCCAGTGATATGCAGTGAATACGGGCAACAATCCATGTCTTGTGGAAGTTGTGTTCTATTGGTGGGGAAGGGAGCCATTACACAAGAGAAAGAAATGCAATATATGGTTTGTGAAATACTTATTTGTACTACAAAAATAAGAGGAAGCATGAAAGAGACAGGGTAGAGAATATCAAAGGAGTTGGGGGATGATTGCAATTTTATCAAGGGTGACTAAGGGAAGGCTTCACTGAGAAGAGAGAATCTGAGTAAATTTCTTCATGGCAGGAATTGGCTAGTTTCTCATAGAGAAACTTGGCTTCTTTAATTTTTTTAAAGTCTTATTTATTGTTTATTTAGATATACATGACAGTAGAATTCATTTTGATATAATTATACAAGCATGGAATATATTTTATTTTATTTAGGACCCCAGCACCTCTCCTTCCCTTTCCCCTTCCCTCTGCTCCCATTTCCTCTGTTGATATTGATCTGTCATTTATCCATAGTTTTTAAAATTAATTTCTTGTGGATGCTGCCATTTCATTTTCCAGTTTCCTTCGTCATTAGGTGTGGCTATATGACTGAGTTCTAGCCAACAGTGTGTGAGCAAAATGAAGCTCATGGATTCCAGACCTTGCTCAAAATTCCACTTCCATCCACCCAGAGATATTCTTTGTTCTTTCTCTTTCTAATGTAGAAAAGCAAATGCTAAAGTTGTTAGAACCACACAATCAAGGTACCCTGGAGTCTCCTGAACAGAAGTATATATAAGAACCAGCTATATTCTCATAAGATAAACATTAAGAGAGATGTGCAAAATGGAAAACAGTGTTATTATTTTCACTATATCTTTTGGTGTGCAAAGTAAAATTATTTTAAATAAATAAAATTCATTTTTATATCAACATACACTTTTAAAATTAATAACAAATATTTCAAGCATTTCTGTTTTAATTTCAAGTATGATAATCTACAGAAACAAACCCTCTTTTGAGTCTTGATAATTGTTAAGTGTACAAAGGGGTGCCAAGAACAAAAAGTTTGACAACCATGGCTGTAGAAGAATTGAATATCCAGAATTTTGACAATCACACAAAGTAAGATGGTAGACTTTTTTTTTTAATAAAACATCACCCTTTCACTAGGCATAAGTAAAGACAGTTTGTCATACATATCAAAAACAACAACATAGCTGGGCGTGGTGGTGCGTGCCTGTAATCCCTGTGGCTTTGGAGGCAGAGGCAGGAGGATTGCAAGTTCAAAACAAGCCTCAGCAACCTAGCAAGATCCTGTCTCAAAATAAAATAAAAAAACATGGGGATACGGCTCAGTGGTTGAGTGCCCCTATGTTCAATACCTGGCACACAAGAAAAGAACACCAACATAAATAATACCTCAAATAAGTGAATAATTCAATATGAAATGAAAATGAAAACATTCTATTAGGTAGGTTTCATGGGCTGTATAAACATTAATAATAAAATGGAGAATTACATTAACACAATCACTAAGTATAGGAAGAAAAATGAATATTGTTATATGTTATGTTTTAGATATGAGGTGTTCTTCAAACAATCATGTGTGAGACAATGCAAGAAGGTTCAGAGGAGAAATGACTAGATTATTAGAAGGGCAATCTAATCGATGGCTTAATCCACTGATAAGGATTAACTTGGTGGTAACATAGGCTGGTAGGATATTACTAGAAGAGGTAGGTCACTAGAGGCATGCCTTTGGGGGTTTATATTTATTTTGTCTTGGTGAGTGGAGCACTCTCTGCTTCCTGATCACATGTCCTGAGCAGTTTTACTCCTCCACACACTTCTGCCATGATGTTCTCTATTACCTTGGAAGACCAGAGCAATGAAGTCACCATCTGTGGATTGAGACCTCTGAAATTTTAATACTAATAAACATTTCCTCTTCTAATTTTTCTTGTCAGATCTTTTGGACAACACAATGAAAAAGCTGACTAACACAGAGTAAGAGAATACTCCTTTATTTATGAACTTTTAACTTAGGAACTTTCATAGGTATGTTCTATCTAAAAGCAAGCATAAATCAAATTCTACTTTCCATAAAGAAATGGTATCATTGGTGAGACATAATGATTCTAGTCTGGATACCCTATTTTACATTATATATGATGAGTGCAAAAGCCAGGAAAATTTATTTAAAGTGCTGGGAAAATATTAAAAAATAAATAATGATGATGATCAAAGACCCTGACCATTTTTATTTTCTCAGGAGACTTAACTGAACATCTATTGATCTTCAAAACGGAGACATACAGTCTAAAAACAAATGTACTTGCTAATGGTCATTTGAAATGTAATCTATTCCTAAGAAGCAGCAGAAGCAATAGATCTTCTTTAGATTGAAAAGGTTGTCATTGTTTCCACAGTGAGTCCTTATAAGTAAGTGATATTGAAACAGCTTGAAAAACATACACATTGGCTATATGAAGCATAGGTGTGGGGTGGGGGGAGACTTCAACACACAGAAATTAGCTTCACTCAAGGCAAAAAAATACATCAAGATTCAGAGTAATTAAAAATTGCCAGTGTATCTAACAAGTGCCAGGCAACGTGAAGGTATCAGGAGATAAAGCAGAAGGATGGACAAGGGCCAGGAGGATAGGCGAAGAATTTCATCTTATTTGCAACAGGAAATAATCTACTAAGGATCCAATGATCTGAAAAGAAGCATAGGCAATATGTTCACCCTAGGAAATATACTCATTTGATGAAGGAGTAAAACATTTTAGAAAAATAAACTGTTTAGACAAAGGTAGGATAGTGTAAACATCCTACTGTAGAAGAAGAAGACTGTAGAAAGGGTTTGCAAAAGACAGTGATAGAAAAGGCATGGTTGCATCAAGTTCTAAAGAGTTCTACATGCCTGCCAAATTAATACATTCCCTCTGTAGTATCAAAGAGCCATTGGCATCTTATAAGCAGAGCTATGGTATTATGATGTTTATGCTTCTAACAACATATTTATTAGTCATTAGGGATATATACTAACAGTACTTACTTAAGTGGGTTGTGTTTATATAATATCTTCTGAATTATCCATGGTCATTAAAATTTGAACCTACATGAACTTTACTATTTTACTATCCACATCAATTACTAGATTCATTAAACACAGGGTACAGAGGACTTCAGAAGTGTTCCTCATAGATTGCCGAAGATTAGTTTTCACCCATAAAGTAGACTACTTCACTTAGCTAAGCACGCATATAAAAATAGAATCCAAATGACATCTCCAAGAATTCTTTTAAAAAGAGATACAGTCATATATGAGAGGCATGACACTGTTAGCTGAAATGTTCCCTGGTATTTGGGTCAATAAGGAAGGCAAAAGATTGACAACGTTAAGGAGAAAAATGCACAGGTAGATTTATGAAGGTTGATGGGAGTTTTTTAAAATTATTTTTGTAGTTGTAGATGGTCTTTATTTTATTTGTTTCATTTTATGTGGTTCTAAGGATCAAACTCAGTGCCTCACCCATGCTAGGCAAGTGATCTGCCACTGAGCTACAGCCCCAGCCCTGATGGGCGTTTTTAACTTGCCACTAAGAGCTAACCAACATCACCCTCCTACTGGATGTAAGGAGAAGGGTGTGTTTCCATTCTCAAGACAATACTACATCATTTCTTCACTACATATCTAATAAGGCAAAGTAAAATGGAAACATGAATAAAATAAAGTGTCACTAGAGAATAACTTGCACATGAACATTTGTGTCATGTAAATAATCTGAGGGAAAATAAGATGATCATCTCAAAAAGTAAGCACAGCCATACTTCAATCATAATGGATAATGATGGAAATACATATACCAGTTTTAAAAATTTTTTAAATTTGTTTTAACAGTCTCATGGTATTAAAATTAACAAATAAAAACTGAATATAAATAATATATACAATGTGATGAGTTGGGTTAGAGGCATATCTTCATAAACCTATCACTATAAAGAAGGAAATAAAATATCCATCAACATCAAAAGATTTTTTGTGCTCCTCTGTTTTATTTCTTCTTCCCCATCCAAGAAATTGGGAAGAAGAAATAAAACAATTAAACTCTACCCTATAAACTTTAAAGTGTAAAATACAGGCACTAGTACAGAAGATCTCTAGAACTTAATCAACTTACATTACTGTAACTTTATACCCACTAGATAACAATTTCCAATTTCCCCCTCTCCCATCTCCTGACAACAACCCTTCCAGATTCTCTACTTTTATGAGTTTGATTATTTCAGATACCTAGTATAAAATATATGCAGTATTTGCCCTTTCATGATTGAATTATTTAGAATAATGCCCTTTAAATTTATACATATTATCAATTATGGCAAGATTCCCTTACTTTGTAAGGCTAAATAGTATTCCATTGTACATATAAGCCAAATTTTCTTCATCCATTAATCTTTCAATGGACTTTTAGGTTGGTTACATATCCTGGATATTGTGAATAATGTTTTAAGAACATGAGAGTACAAATATTTCTTCAATACATTGATTTTATTTCCTTGGATACATTCTCACATGTGAGGAACTTCCATATTGTGTTCCATAGCAGCTGTATCAGCTTATATTCTCATCAATATGTAGAAGTGTTCTAATTTCCTCACATCATCAATACTTAACTTAAAAAACTGATGGCTATTCTAACAGGTGAGAGGTGATATCTTTTTGGTTTTGATGTGTATTTCTCTGTGATTTGTGCTGATGGTAACTTTTCTTATATCTATTGGCCATTTTTATGTTTCCTGTCGAGAAATATCTACTCAAATCCTTTAAAATTGTTTTTTTTTCTTTTGAATTACTTAAAAACCCAGCTTTATTTTTGTAAAGTACCAACAACTTATCTAAAAAATTAGAATCAATCTCATTTACATTAGCATAAAAAGGCAGAAAAACTTACGAATAAACTAAACTACATAGAAGAAAGATACATACATTGAAAATTAAAAACATTAGCTAAAGATACAAGACAAAAACAAAATGACACACTGTTTTCATGGGTTTCTAGAAGACTGAATTTTGTTAAAAGGCCAATGATACTGATAATAACCTACAGATTTACGCTATCTATCCCCCATCAAAATTCCAGGGATTTTTTTTCTACATAAATAGAAAAAATTCCTAAATTTTATGTGAGGTTACAAAGTACCCCAAATAGGTAAAGCAATCTTAAGAAGAAAGTTGGAGGCATCATATCTTCTGATTTCAAAATATATTATAATGTCACAATGGTTACAATAATATGGTACTGCCATAAAGACAAACAAAGACCAATGTAACAGAATAAAAATAATATTCCAGAAATAAACTCAAGCATGTTCTGTTAATAGCTCTTTGACAAGAATGGCAAGAAAACACAATGGGGAAAAAGACAACCTCATCAACAAATGGTATCTGGAAATTAGAAACCCATGCAAAACAGGCTGGGGATGTGGCTCAGGTGTTAATCACCCCTGGTTTCAATTCCTGATACCAAAGGAAAATAAAAAGATGTAAAACCTTAAAATGTAACTTTTAAAACTTGCAGAAGAAAACCTGGGGGAATTTTGTTTTTTACAATGGTCTTGGCAATGATGTCTTATATGTGACACTAAAAGCATAGGCAACAACAACAACAAAAGATAAGAGGGACTACATCTAATTTAAAAACTTCTGCATAACAAAGGAAAGAATCAATAAAATGAACAGGCAACCTAAAAAATAGGAGAAAATATTTACAAACCACATATCTAATAGGGGATTAAGAGCTAAAACTTTTATTTTTAAACAACTGAAATATACACAAAAAGTATATTACTATAATGAATTTCTATTAAGTATCACACAGATTCAATGATTACCAATATATTACCACATTTGTTTCATTTTTATGTCTCACACCCCTTAGTGCTTGTTTTTTAAAATTATAGTTTCAATGAGGTAAAATTTACATATTGTAAAATTTACCTTTATGTGTGTAAATCAAGGGCTTTTAGTAAATTAATAGATATAGGTTATCTTTCCATTTTTGTATTTTCTTCAATTTTTTTCATCAACATTTTATAGGTTTCTACTTTAAAAAAATAGATTTGCCTTTCCGTCTGGGTGTAGTTTTCAATGTAGTCATCTCTTATCTCTTTGGTTAAATTTATTCCTGGGTATATTTGTAGATATTTTAGATTGCTTTCTTGATTTCTATTTCAGGTAAGTGGCTACTGGCATATAATAATACTGATTTTTGCATGTTGATATTTTATTATGCAACTTTTCAGGATTTGTTTATTAATACTATCTGTTTCTTGATGGAGTCTTTGGGATTTTCTAGCATAAAATCATGTAAGCTGCAATGATACTTTTACATCCCACTTTTCAATTTAATTGTCCTATTTTTCATTCTCTTGACTAATTGCTCTGGCTAGGACTTTGCATAATATATTGAATAAAGTTGAAAGTGGACATCCTTGTTTTGTTCTAGATTGTATAGGGAAAGATTTCACTATGTTGTTGGCTATGGGTTTGTCATATATAACATTTATTATGTTGAGGTACATTCCTATACCTCACTTTCCATTTTCATGAAGAAGGAATATTGAATTTTATCAAATGTCTTTTCTGCATCTATTGAGATGCAGATATGGTTTTTGTCCTACATTCTGTTGATGAATTGTATCATGTTACACTATTTGAGTTAGAAATTGCATTGTGGTTTTAGTTTGTATTTCCCTAAGGATTAATGATTATTAAATTTTATAAGTGCTTATTATCCATTTGTCTATATTCTTGGCTCATTTCTTAAGTATAGTCTGTCTTAATACTTACTTGTAAAAAAGCTCTTCATATACTCTTGATGAAAATCAGATATATAAATGAAAATATTGTTTTCTGGTGTGGGGCTTGACTTTTCAATTTCTTAATAATTTATTTTGAGTAGTTCTATTCTTAACCCATGGTTGCAAAGGTTTTCTCATATCTTCTTTGAAAAATGTTGCTGTTTAGTTCTTGCATTTGTGTCTATACCCCATTTTGAGTTATTTTCATGTATGATATGAGGGAAATGTCTAAATCACTCATTTTTACATGGATATTTAATTGTCCTAGCACTATTTGTTGAAGGTTATCTTTTCCCCACTGAATTGCCTTGTCACCTTTGTAATATATCAAGTGATTATATATGCAAGAATTTATTTCTGGACTCTCAAATTTATTCCACAGATGTCTAAGCCAACCCTTAAGGAAATGCTATGCTATCTTAATCATAGTTTCACATTTTTACATCAAATTTTAAAATCAGGTACCATACATCTCTTACTTTGTTCTTCTTGTAAAATATATTTAGGCTATTTGGTATATTTGAATTTCTATAGATATGATAGAATCCATTTGTCAATTTCTGCAGAAAAGTCTATTGAGATTTTGATAGACATTTTACTAAATCTGTAGATCATTTTCATAGAGAATCATTGTCTTATCAGTATTGAATGTTTCAATAAAGAAGATAGAATGTGTCTCTGTTTATATTATCTTTATTCTCTTTTAACAATGTTTTGTAGTTTGTAGAATACAAGTTTTACATTTATTTGAATAAATTTATGTCTTTTTTCATTTTTATGCTAGATAAAATGGGATTGATTTTATAGTTTCCCTTTTGGTCATTCATTTTCAAATAGTTGTATTTCTATGGCTGTTTTGCTATGCTTCTTTTAGAACTTTTAATTTGTTTTTTTAAGATATACATGACAGTACAGGGTATTTTAACATTAAATACATACATGGAATACACAAATACATACATGGAGTGTAACTTGTTCCAATTAGTGTCTCATTCTTGTGGTTGTACATGATGTGGAGTTTCATTGATGTTGTATTTGTATATAAACATAGGAAAGTTATGTCTAATTCATTCTACCATCTTTCCTATTCCCATCCCTACTCCCTCCCCTTCAATCCCTTTGTCTAATCCAGTGAACTTTTATTCTTTCCTCCCCTACACTTGTTTTGAGTTAGCATCCACATATCAGAGAGAACATTCAACTTTTGGTTTTTTGGGATTGGCTTATTTCACTTAGTATAATAGTCTCTAGCTCCATCCATTTACTGGCAAATACCATACTTTCCTTTTTCCTTAAAGCTGAGTAATAGGGCTGGGGATGTGGCTCAAGCGGTAGCGCGCTCGCCTGGCATGTGTGCGGCCCGGGTTCGATCCTCAGCACCACATACCAACAAAGATGTTGTGTCCGCCGAGAACTAAAAAATAAATATTAAAAATTCTCTCTCTCTCTCTCCTCTCTCACTCTCTCTTAAAAAAAAAAAGCTGAGTAATATTCCATTGGGCATATATACAACATTTTCTTTACCATTAATCTGTTGAAGGGCACCTAGCTTGTTTCCATACCTGAGCTATTGTGAATCAAGTTGCTATAAATACTGATGTGGCAGTGTCACTGTAGTATGCTTACTTTATGTCCTTTATGTATATACCAAGGAGTGGGATATCTGGTTAAAATGGTTCCATTCTCAGTTTTCTGAGGAATCTCCATACTGCTTTCCAGAGTGGTTGCATAAAAATCTTCTTCACAGCCAAAGAAACAATCAAGAAAGTGAAGAGAGTGCCTACAGAATTGGAAAAAAAATCATTGCCACCTGCACCTCAGCTGGAGCATTCATCTCCAGGATATATAAAGAACTCAAAACACTTAACATCAAAAAAAAAAAAAACCCAATCAATAAATGGGCAAAGGAATTGAACAGGTACTTTACAAAAGAAGAAATATGAATGATCAACAAATGTATGAAAAAATGTTCAGTATCTCTAGCAATTAGAGAAATGAAAATTAAAACTACAGTAAGAGTCCATCTTACTCCAGTCAGAAAAGCATAGCAAGAATACAAGTAATGATAAATGTTGGTGAGGATGTGGGGGAAAAGGTACACTTTTTCAAGATTTTTCTTGACTGCTTTCAAGATTTTTCTTTTTGTCTGTATATTATGATAGTTTAATTTTTTTCCTTGTTGACCTCTTTTTGTCTATCCTTTTTTTTCCATCAGATTGCAAGTGTTTCAACACATTTTCTAATAACTTTTTCTGCTTTTTTCTCTCTCTTGAATTGCCCCAACACCTATATTGATAACTTCAGTGTTCTCCCACAGAGTCTTTGTTCAAATTTTTTCATTCTTTTTTCTGTTTTACAGATTGGAAAATTTTTATTTTTCTCGAGTTTTCTAATTCTTTCATCTATCATATCTAATGCTCCTGAGAACTATTAATGAATTTTTCATTTCAGCTATTTTCCTTTTCTGTTCTAGAAATTTCATTTGGTTCTTTTTGTATGTTCATCCTTTTGTTGATATTACCTATTTTTTGTCATGGCCATCATACTTTGCTTTAATTCTTTAAATATGATTTGCTTTAATTATTTGAATATAGTTATAAAAAGAGAATTCAAGTCTAACATTTGGACCAACTCAGAGTATTTCTACTGCCTATTTTATTTTCTCTGATAATGGGACACAGTTACCTTCCTGTTTAGATATATCATATATTTTTCTTAAAAATATTATATTTTAAATTATATGCTGAAGCAGTTCCAGAGTCTTATTCCTCTCCTCACCTGTAGGATTATTATTATTGAAGTTTTAATAACTTGCCTAAATGAAATCTGTGGAATCTATTTTGTCACCCTGTGAGAATACTGATATGCCTTTTCTGTTAAAAAATAAAGCCAAAAACAAACATTATGGCTATTTTCCTAGAGGTAAGCAAAGCTTAGTTGTCATCAAACAATAGTTGATCAGCAGTTATGTTAAAATACCTCAAGCCAGCAAGACTTTCAATTTTTGACTACAGATCTGTATATGTGTTAGGGGATGTATTAAACGTGTGAACACTTTTTAAGACTTTATAAAGCAAATAAAAGGAATTCTTATCCAGAAACTTTGTAAATGCCTCACAATACTGCACTTTAGCCAAGTTGAGGTACTAGTCTGCCTGTTCATTTGTCACTAGGTCTTTACTGTTCATAACAAGGCTTCAAAGTATGACATTTAAAATATTTTGCTTCAAATAAAGTCAACACTTGTTGTAGTGAAGCTTCTGGTTTTTGTGCCTTGCTCCACCCTGATAGGAATAATATATTGACTAAGCTGGGGGTGGGGAGTGGGAGCAACCCTAGGGAAATATAGCACAGACTCACACTGTTCTTGAAGTTAACTTTGAATAATAAGTTTACAATTTGGTGTATGCTTTTGATTGACATCTATAGTCACAAAATATTTTGTCCCATTTTATTGTTGTCTGGGTGGGGGAGATTTTTGGTGTTATTTCCTTTGCTATCTCTATACTCATGTGCTAGGAAGAGAGCTGGCCAATATATTTCTATTATCTCTAATCCTTATAGCAATCTTTCTAAATATGTATTATTATCCTTGGTTTTAAATGAGTAAAATGAGTCTCAGATGATTTGAGTAATTTGCCCAAGGAAAAAATGGTAAATTAAAAATATAAACACAAAAGTACCATGTTATATGCTTCCAAAGGTAATAAACACAAGTGGGAACATAGGTGATTATTACCCAGTATTTAGTTGGCAGGTTTGTTTAACTGTCCAACTTCAACTCCAATTACTCTTATTTTCCACTGTCTAGTGTAAAGGTTAATTGGCAAGGAAACTTCAAATAAATCAGTAGGAGGAACAAGCTTTTTTTGTCATGGATAGAATCTGATTATTAAAAAATCATTATATTGGTTCATAAAGTTAGAATTTGGTTCTCACAATATAATCCTAGTAAAATTCAGGGCCCCACATATTCCAGACAGTTATACTGATTGAAATCTAGTCCAAAAATTTAACAAATCTTTGCAAAAGATTTTAATCTTAACTCACATTTCTTGACTAATAAAGGGCAACTACTGACAAGTTACAGAACATTTCAGAAATGGCATTTCACTTCAATTCTTGCCATTAGTGGCTTCGGAATCTTTTAACCTCTGAAACTCTCCTCAACTCCTGTGTTCAGGGATTCTTATGTTTACTGTACTCTTTCTTTTTACTCACTCTGTCCCTTTGTGTATAAATCAGATCAGGTCTATATCTGTCTTATAAAGTCCATTTCTGCTTGTATTAACCTCATCTGCTCTCTATGATAGCGAAGAACTATGGCAAACAGTGTGAAACACATTTGGAAAGAAATATTTGTAATGTATTTATTTTTCAATCTGGTAACCAATTACCAAATTACTGTACTTTTATTTAACAAGTATTTCTTGAATCTATACAGTAATTCCAAATTCAATTCTGCTCACTCATTGTCCTAAACCTGAAATACTACAAAACTCCTTAACTTGAGCTACCCTATTACCAGTCTTACTCTCTTTTCAACTAAGCTCGACCATAAAGAAGGTCCTATGAGGGTCCAGATATAAACAATTTAAAATCTTTCTAACATCATTTTATCTAAGTAGAGGAAAAAAGCTTTTGAGATTTAAAATGTTCCATGACCCAATCCATCTTTACTACTTCATTTATCACCACAGCATACTTCTTTGTACTCTTTAGATACACAAAAGAACTCCCATTATTAAAACCAAGTAGGATGAATATATAGATTTTTTTAAGTTAAATTAGAGAGATTATATAAAGGCATTTACACGTATCCAAACATTTTAATTTTTTTCTTAAAACATATAAATGGTCGTTCATTCACCTACTATTTGGTGTGAAGTCCAACACTTTTCCTGGAGTAAGGAACTACTGACTGTTCAATGTATCTTATCTTGCATAAAATACTTCTACATTTTATCATCAATGACTTTTAGTTTGTTTTTTTTTTAAGTGGAGTTATATTTAGAGACACTGGAAAGAGTCTGAAGACAAAATCTTTCCAGATGTTTTCCAATTTCTATCCCATCCCCAATCTTAAACATTTACCTCACCTACATCGACGTTAACATTTGTATTGCTTTGTTAACCAGCTCATCAAGTTTTCCAAAACAATTCAACCTAGTTTTGATACAAATTAGTATTTTCATTCTCTATACATTCCTATTCCATTGTCTATATAATATTTAATTAAATTTCAAAATTAGAAAAACAAGAATCTAGTATCTGTCATAATGTTTGGTATAGAAATGGCTGTTTTTACATAGAAAATGGAGCTGAAGATAATTGGATGAGCACATTAAATGAAAGTTGTTTAAGAGAGCTTATTTATATTAACTGTGTGTAGTCCATCAAAGTAGTGAATGATTTTTGTTCATGCCATTTTTTCTCTCTGGCATGCCTGTTCATTCTTAACTTGAATCCTCCTATCCTGGAATACCATTCTCAGAGATTTTTCTTAACAACTCTCCCTAACTTTTACTTTCCCAGTCACATAAAAGTTCATGGAAGGCCATGGATAAAGTATATTCACTTGTGTATCTATAGAAAGTGATATTGTCAGTACCAGCCAATGCAACAGCATATTTGGCTCCAGTTGGTCAGTTTTGCTAGAACTTGCCAAGTTGCAAAAAATAAAATATGATATAAAAGGATTAACTAGGAAGCTAATTTTTCAAAGTCTTTTGATGAAGAATTATGAATGTCCTTGAAAGCTTTTCAAGAGTCATCAGAGAACAGATGGGAAGAGACCAGCTTTTTCATAGACACCTGTGGATAATAATGTCTGTATGATTCTCTCTGATCAATCTAAAAATAGCTCTTTGGTGATTAGGATTGCATCTAAATGTTGAATCAAAGAGCTGCTTTTTTGCTCTAAGTAGCAATAGAAATTGAAGTTGCTTGTCTCTTAAATATATTAAATTCTGGAGAACACCTAAATATTAACTGTTAATCAAACTCCTTCCAATTTTTTAAGATTAGAAAGGAATGAATCCAAATTATAGAATTGAAAATGTATCCATGGAAATGTGATAACATTATAACAACATAAAATTTGGTCCTGGACCTGTAGATCTATTTTTAACCTATGTAACAATGTCAGCTGTAAAGATTTACATGTTTGGTTTAATTTGAATATGAATAAAGTTATTATTACTTGATTTAAGAAAACATTTATTGGCCATTCACAAATGTATCAGGCTTTTTGCTAAGTACTGTGGGTCAGAGGCATACATTGTCCTCATAAAGATTTCAATCTGTTGTGGGGAAAGTATATAAATAGGTATGATAAATGATAGACATGTAAAATGTTTTTGAGTGCTATACAAGAAGGAACACAAATAAGAGAACAAACTTCTTCTCTTGAGAATATCACGTTCATAGAGCACTTAATTTGGATTTGGAAGGTTAGTTAGGATTTTCAGGAAAAAAGAAGATGAATGATAATTAAACTAAAATAAATGTTTGTTTGTTTGTTTTGTTTTGTTTTGTTTCCAAAAGCTGAAGGACAGAAACTACAAATAATTTTATGCTTCAGATATAAGCTGAAATAATGGGAATGGCGGAAAATGTGTTTGGAAAGATAGGTCAGAACAGATTCTATTGACTGTTTGGGCCTGCATCTCAGTTCAAACACTTTCTAGCTGTATGATCCTGGACAAGGAGCTTCACCAGTTTGTGCACCCATCATTCTTCTGTAAAACTGAAAGCAGTCTAATATACAGAGTTGTTATAAGGATTGTGTGATCTAAAATACAAAGTGCCTGGCAATATTTAGAGTTATCAACAGCACCATCACTTCCACCCCTATAATCAGAATCCAAGAGTTTGTATGAGGTAGTATAAAGTCAGCTGTCTATAGGAAAGCAAATAACATAAATGAACAAAAAGGAATAAACTGAAAAGGATGCTTGCTTATCCAAAGCAGTGCTTCTCAAACTTCAGTGTACGAAGAATTACCTAGAAATCTTGTTAAGCTACTGATTGTGATTTATTAGATTCTGCATTTCTTAGCAATTCCCTGCTGATATGTGTGCACTGGACCAGAAACCACACTTTGAGTAGAAAGAGTCTGAAACATCTGCTACTCAGTTGCAGCTGATGGTGCCTAGAGAGAATGTAGAAATAAGTACCTAGTAACCTGATCTGAATTTACAAAAGAAGACCAAAATCCACATTTAAAAAATATGAATGCCCTCAATTTTTAAATGTTGCCAATTATTTCAACACAGTGCCTGCTCAAAAAATTACATGCATTCAAGCTAGATTCAACTTGTGTGCACTCATTTTCCAAACTTGGGTGAATAAAAAGAAAGTCAAGGTCAAACAAAGTATGATGAGAAACTAGGGAAGTTCAAGTATAGATAAAGCAAGGGGACTGGATTTGGAACTGGAGACATCCTGAAGGTAGAGTGTGAATTTATGATCAGACTTTTAGCTCTGATTTATATACATAAGCCAGATACGTTTGAAAGATGGCACACACTGTGAGGAGATTCTGAATCATATTAAAATTTTGTAGTTTAATTTTTTAGGAACTAAAGTTATCCGAAAAGCTGTTGGTTGAAGCTGAAAATTGAAAGCTATTTGGCTAGAGGAGCCTGAAATAGTGAGGAGCCAAAATTAAGGCACACTTAAGAGAAAACAGTTGTCTTACAAACAGTGCATAGTCATATGAATTGCTAATGGAGATTTTCAAGAAGAGGTCCTACTAGGCCCACATTAATGAATTAGATAAGGCTCATTTCTAATTAACAGCATCCATTTGCATGCAGACAATGAGCTAAGGTCTTTAAGCAACTATTTCTTCCCTTAAGTACATTTATGAGTGCCTCGAATTATCTTATTTATACTGTTAATTTGCTTGGCAAACTAACATAGATCATATATAGGTAAACTTTGGTACAAAGATTCTGAAGTAAAGAGGTTTAAATGAGTAACAACTTACTGATTAAACATTAAGTCTTACATCAGAAGGGCTTTTAAGTATGCCTAGCCTTACTTTGAACTTCTATATACTCCAAAAGAGATTTTTTAAATGTCCTTGCAAAGGAATTCTAAAAACACGGGGTTAGGAAAGATGGTGTTATGAAATGGACATCATTACCCTAAGTACATGTATAAAAACAAAATGGTGTGACTCTACTTTGTGAACAACCAGAGACATGAAAAATTGTGCTCTATATGTGTACTATGAATTGAAATGCATTCTGTCATGTATAACAAATTAGAGTAAATAAACAAATTTTTAAAAAGTAATATAAAACTATTTCACCTAGAACTTCTTGCCAAAAAGGTGCTAATATTCTTTTGAGAAGGGGATACTTCTTATATCTCAGTTTCTACATATGACTGCCCCTAAACAAAACCATAGATCTGTGGAAAAATGGTTAATTCCAAATCTGGGGCAGGGAAAATTCAAGGTGAGCTTGGGACAATTGAGCAGGAAGCTTTAAGGAGCTCCCACTGGCCAAGAATAATAACAATTAATTCATGACAACACTGAATAAATAAGAATCTATGAGTCCATAGTGACACCAATAAAAAACAAAGTTTTTTTTTTTTTTTTTTTAAACAGAGCCAAGTCAGCTGGTAAATATAGGATCATGTCAGAATTAGGAAAACCATCAGTTTGCAAGCCTCAAATGTAACAGCTAGGTTAAAAAGTGGTTTGAAATGGATACTAATGCTGTTGGATGATATATTAATTTCAAAGAAAAATACAATTTGACAATGCAAAATTTGATGTTCATATGCTTAACGGAGTGATAAAATTTAGCAGCATTTAGAATGAGACCACTTCATATTATGCATCTCTGTAGGTGATGTAACATCAAGTATATGGCATCTCATATGAAGTATTCTTTTTTAAAAAGTATTTTATTTCTTAAAAAATATTTTTAGTTGTAGATGGACACAATACCTTTATTTTATTTATTTTTATGTGGTTCTGAGGATAGAACCCTGTGCCTCTTCATCACGGAGCTACAACCCCAGCCCTCATATGAAGTAGTCTCACAAAAATGTTTGACTTGCATTTTTTCAAGTCTTGTCTAGACTCAACTCCCAGTTTATAAGAAAGTCAGAAAACAGAGAATGAGCTAAATGATAACATGAGGGGGAAAGTCAGATAAAGCCAAAGAGGGGTATTTTTTGAAGGAACCAATATTTTTCAAATGTTAATTTTGGTATAAGATGTAAGAGAGCTATTTTTTAATTGATTTTAGTTTTGAAATACATGACAGTGGAATGAATTACAATTCTTATTACACATATAGAGCACAATTTTTCACATCTCTGTTTGTATATAAAGTATGTTCACACTAATTCATGTCTTCATACATGTACTTTGGATAGTGATGTCTATCACATTCCACCATCATTACTAACCCCTTCCCCCCTCCCTTCCCCTCCTACCCCTCTGCCCTATCTAGAGTACCTCTATTCCTCCCATGTTCCTCCCCTACCTCATTAAAGGAAAGTCACCTTATATCAGAGAAAACATTCAGCATTTGTTTTGGGGGGATTGGCTAACTTCACTTAGCATTATTTTTCTCCAATGCCATCCGTTTACCTGCAAATGCCATGATTTTATTATCTTTTATTGCTGAGTGATATTTGTATATATGCCACATTTTTTAATCCATTCATCTACTGAGGGGCATCTAGGTTGGCTTCACAGTTTAGCTATTGTGAATTGTGCTGCTATAAACATTGATGTGGCTGTGTCCCTGTAGTATGCTGTTTTTAAGTCCTTTGGGTATAGACCGAGGAGAGGGATAGCTGAGTCAAATGGTGGTTAGAAATAAAAAAAAAAAAAAAAAAAAGACAAATACAGGTTTGACTTATTGGAGAAATCTGAATATGGACAGGACATTAAGTAAAAATATAGCATTATCTTCATAAACAAACATGCTATATATAGCACACCTATTTTCCAAGGTGATTCCTGATGAAGTACTTAATGGGTTAAGTATAATGGTGTTTATAACTTGCAAATATATATGGGGAAATGTCAATAAGTGTTCACTCGAAGAATTTAGAAGGAGGAGAGGAAAGTATATGGATATTCATTAAGCTATTTTTCAACTTCACTATATACTTGAAATTTTTTACTAAAAAGGTGGGGAAAATGAATTCAATAATAATCTAACATTTCAATTTAAAGCATTATTCCTCAATATATGTTACCACAATAATTACCTTATTTGTGAAATGAAGGAAGCCATATTGTATTTGTTTAAAATGAGAAGGAACTATCAGTTGTTGCAATAATGTTTTTATTGCTAAGATTTATAATACAGAGAATCCTCAATTTAGGAATTCCATTAACCAGCTCCTTGCTTCCCTCTCCCATTTAATCTTTTATCAACTGACATTATCCTAAGTACTCTGCATTATGTTTTCAGCAATCCACTACCTCAAAGTCTGTCTTCCCACATTCACTTGCCCAGTATATCTTCTAGAACATCCCAGAAAAAAAGGAGTGTCTGAATATGTAACTACATATAAAATTGACTGAAATTATACTAAGATAGAGTAAGACTCTAAGTTGGGTGGAAATATTTAAAATTATTGTTTTTATGTCTTGGGCCCCTTTGGTAAGTATCATGTCAGAATTAGGTAATTTGACAATTTGGCAAACACTAGGACTCCTTGGAGTAATGTTGTTGAATCTATATGTTTTTAAATCTAAAACAAATTTATGTTATAGTAATAAATGCACTGTTTTATGAACACATTAAACAATAGAAACTTGGGGAAGATCAAATAACTCCTGCATTTTTAAGTAGTTATAGTTAGAGATTATAAGTATTAGTCATAATAGGATGACTATAGTTCACAATATCCTATTATATATTTTATGAATAACTAGAAGATTTGATTATTATATATTGTATACAATGTATGAAAATATCACACTCTACCCTATAAATATGTATAATTATTATGTGTTAACAAAAATTTCTGAAAAAGGTTCAAGGAGTTAGAAAAGTTAACTACAGTGATATAGTCATTATACACTCTCTATATGTATCTCATTATCACACTATTCCTCATAAATTTTTACAGTAATAATATAAATTTAAAAAGCATGAACAATATTTGAGATGTATACAACTCTAATATGATACGAAAATATCAGGATTTTAAAAGTTTGCTACTATTTCTGTGATTCAATGAGATTAGTGAAAACAAAGAGGTAATTTTTTTTATGTATTCACAATCATGGCACCCCTTTAATTTTATACATGGACCCAAGCTAAAGAACTTTTGTACACAGGTTTGCTTTCTTTGAACTTAAGACTTCCCTTTATATCTGATAGGTTTTCATTTGTATCTCCTTGTTATGAAGATTACTTTGGTGGCAAAACATCACTGAACTCATTACTATCATGTCTAAACATGTAGATTTTATCCAGTAACTCTACTATGTAATTGAAGCAAGTGAATTTTCTGTCTTAAATTGCACAGCTAATTGACTATATTTTATACTTCATTTGCTTCCATCATAGGATAACATTGATGAATGTCCAATGGTATTTAAATATTTCTGAAAATTTTCTTTCTAGTTCTGATATGCTGCATTCTCAATGAGATAGGGTTAAAGTTGTGTAGCTAAAATGGCTCCAAATAATTTTTTGTAGACTTTTTGCTTAAGTTACCCACTTTCTTTCATGTATGCCTATGAACTAATAAATGTTAAATATTTCTAGCAGCTGTATATAAGTACCATTACAAATGAAGAGCACTTTTGGCAGGTCAAATCGTATCAAATATTTTACCTGTGCAGTAAATAATTTCTCTTTTCTTCTATCGTCTACTTGAATAGCACTGAATTCATGCCATTGATTAACAATAGTTTCATGATTACAGCCCTCTCACAATTGTTAGGCTAACATATTCTTTATGAAATATTATTTTATTTATTTATATTTGGGTTGCTTTTGGACACATGGAAATAGCTGTGAGTGTATTGGGAGAATTGACATTTATGTTTTATTACATTTTTACTCTTCATAAAACTTTAAATGATATAAAAATCCTGAGGCCACAAAACTGATCTCAGTGGAAATTTGAATATGCTAACATTTATTTTTAAAATGTAGCACAAAGTAGACAACTTTAAAAGCTGAGTTTAAAAACAAAAACCTCAAGGAAGCTGATCTTGACTTTTTAAAGCACAAAAGTGCAATATTTAATGTAGGTCAAAATATTTAAATGGGAGAGAATTTCTAACCAATTATTATAGCCAAATCCCTTATGTAATTGACCTACAATTTGGATAATTTTCACAATAGAGTCAGCATATACCTTTTTCTTATAAAATTAGGAGGATCTAAATTTCTAGAGCCTATTTAGTAAAATAGGCATATTGTCTCGTCTTTATTCATAAATTAAAACTTGTATTTAGAAACCAATGACATAGGATTGAAACTTATCAAACTGTTTTATGCATATACACATATGCCAACTTGAAGCTCACCATTTTTTATAATTAATATGCACTAATAAAAAGAATCAATGACATATAACAACATTTTAAAAATTCAGGTGAGCGTTATCAGAGGAAATAGTAGTATGCTCTATTCAAATACTATGTAATAAATATTTAAAAATGAGAAACAACTTTATACATAGTAAAGAAAATTAATCTTCCAATTTAATCAACTTTATATATTAAAGATACATATTTATATACAATTATATTCAATTTTTCTAAATATTTTCATTTATTAATTTACACCTGATGGAGCCTAGTTCAGAAATGACTATACACAGGTTTAAAACTGTTCATCATATAAACATATTAGTTATTCAAATAATGGAATACTTGTGCAATTAACAGAAGGATTTCAGTCTACGAATATGTATGAATTTCCAAGAAACAAGTTTAGTTACCAAGTTTGGGTCTTTATTTTATGTAGTTTAAAAAAAGAGAATATTTTCTATACCCAGATATAACATAAAATATATATTTAGATGATGCTATTAGTATTTAACTTTGGCAAACTTTGTGTGTGTGTGTGTGTGTGTGTGTGTGTGTGTGTGTGTAGGTCAACTATATGTTTGTTTCATATAAGCATATGAACAGTATCTACTTTTCAAATAATGTAACATAAGCAAAAATGGCAAGAAGAGGCGGGAAAAGGCAATGAATATAATTCCACAACCTTCTTTCTAACACATCTTAACCAAAGATGTTCAGCAACGAGGTATCTCAGTCTTGCATATTAAAATTCACCTCTTATGCACATGATAGGGAGGATGCAAGGGCTTGGCAATAGAACTGTTTTCATTGTTCATAACAATAGTCTCATTTGGTAAATAAAGGCCAATTTCTCCTTTATGAAATAAGAAACATTAGCATAAACAACTGGAAGCATAATACAAAATTGCATTTATAAAATATCTATGCAACTGCAGTCGCATTCATTTGGCTTTCAAACCCTTCAATACATTCCAAGGTAAAGTTAAATGATGATTGAAAGCAACAACAATTTTGGGGGGTTTTGTTTTTCATTTAGATTTCAACACTTTTGGCCTAAACACCTTTTCAAGAATGTACTAACAAATGTAGTGAAACCTAAAGTAAATATTGCTATCATATTTTTAACATAAAATCATATTTATACTTGTTATAAAAATCTAACCAAAGAGCTGTCTTTCCTACATAATCATCATTTATAATTGCCCTTTCACATCATTAAAAAAATGAGATTCAGCCTGCTAAGTTTGGAATATACTGAAGACATTCACATTTCAGCAAACATGTAATTTTAAAAATAAATTTAAAAGTTTAAAATAGCCAAGAAGCAATAAGTAGCAACAAGTTTATATTTTAGTATCTAAGAAAAAAGAAATAAATTTCTTTAATGCTGTTGATTAACTTGATAGACTCTTTAATGCTAGTGCCCTTCACCGGGCTTATAATCTTCTTTCATGAAATCTTTTTTTTATTAATTTTTTTAAATAAGTGACTGTGGAATGCATTACAATTCTTATTACACATATACAGCACATTTTTCATATCTATGGTTGTATATAAAGTATGTTGACATCATTTCATGTCTTCATACATGTACTTTGGATAATGATCTCTATCACATTCCACCATCCTTGCTAACCCCCTGCCCACTCCCTTCCCCTTCCCACCTCTGCCCTATCTAGAATTCATGAAATCTTTTTTAAAGGACAGGTTAAATCACTCTGTTTAAATTTTAGCATTCCTATTTTATGTATCACCCTACCTCTTTTTTCTTTCTGCCAGCTGTTTGCAGACCTCCTGCCACCGTAGATTCAGGCTTCCCAATTTTTCCTGCAGAATACTGGCATCTGTTTTGGAGGACTGTTGAATTATTTCTTCTCCAGTTGCATTCAGGGTTCTGACAACAGTTTGCCTCTGCCCAATGCCATCCTGGAGTTCCTGTAAGATACCCAAAAAGGGGAAACAAAAATGAAGCCCCACATCCTTTTATTTGAGAAAAGATTAAACAATGTGTTACCACATGCAGTTGTACTGGGAGAGAAAGAAATATAAAAGCTCCATGTGAAAGTTGCTCTATGAAACTGACATGCCCACATCCAAAGAATACAAGACAGAAAGATACCTTTTATGTGTTAGTAAAAAAGTGCCCTCTCAGTTCAGCTCCAGTTTTTATTTTTGTAAGCTTGTCAGTGAGAGAATGTTATAATGTCCTACAAATCAATTAGTTGGAAAACTATTCAAGAGCAAATTTGATTTCTTGTCCCCACAAGGATGTTCCATGGTTAATAGTCTATGTAGTGTTATAAAATTTAAATATGAACCAAGTATATAGGTTTCCAAGTGATTGTTGATATGAGAGGTAAAAAAGAATAAACATAGTTTAGCCATAGTATTAAAAAACCCCTAGAGACTTTAAAATATAGCGAATTACTATATTAAAAAGAAATTTGTGTCAAATTCTGTTTATAATTGTGTCAAATTAACTGTTTATAACTTATCTATGTTATCTTGCATTATAAGGTCACATAAAGCTGAGAATTAATTTCTTTCAGGGATAGCCCATCAAAAAACCTCTAAGGTAAAATAATAAATTTTAAAATAGTCTATAGCCACCAGAACAATTTTATGAGTCATTGACAGGGTCAATTTAAATATCTTCTACTTTTTTATCGTGAATGAAATTTCAAGAGTAAAGTGTCAGAAATATTGTTTCACTAAAAGAAAGACTATTAAATCCAAGTACACATATAAATGAAAATGCCTTCTTACCAGTACATAAAAACAACAATCCCTCCTGATTTACCTTTTTGAAAAACAGAATTTATAAGGCAATTAAAATAACACATGAGTAATCCAAAATTTAGAAATGAAATGGTACTTAAGAACTTGAGATACCTTCATATTTAAATTGTGTCCATATCCTTATATTATTGAAATAATAATAAAATATGGAGAATGTTCTATCAGATATAAGGAAAATTATTGAATATTCTTATATTCCCCTACTCCTTGGTCCAGTATGAAGTTCATATCCCCCAGGACATGCTTACCGAATAAATAAATAAATACATAATTTTGTAGGACAGATTCAAGTCTCCCTTATACTCTCACTCCACATAACTTCTTGGCATTTTTTTTTACCATTTTCCTATAATATTATTATTTTAATATTGGAACTTTTTGTATCATATATCTAGCAATTAAAAGATTCCACAAATCAACAAATAGAATGTCAAGGACATGGTACCTTACAACAAATAAAAAGTATGCATAGTTATTGAACCCTTCACAAGCTGTTTTGACCATTATCATGAGATGTGTTCTAGTAAATATGTGGTATTTCCTTGCTCCCAATTGACTTTGGTCCATTGGTTATATCCTAGTCTTTACATTTTGTCTACTTCAGAGTTGCATGTGAGAGTTACTGCTTAGTAACAGGGGTATCAGTCATAAAAAAAACTGTGTTTATATTCCTATTATATCATGAATTCTTTGAGGTCAGTTATTTTGTCTTACAATTGTGTCTTACTTCTTAGTACAATACTGTACCTGGTACATGGGAAGTTTCAGTAAATATCTGTTGAGTGTATAAATGAATCTGTTAATAAAGGAACTAGGGAAGGTAAGAAGAGAGGAAAGAATGGAGGAAAAAAGGAAGAAAGGAAAGGAAAGAGAGAAGGAAGGAAGTTAAATCTCATTATCCACATGGTATTATTTGTATTAATGAAATTGAGCACTTTGAAATTAAAATCCATTTCCTGATAACTACTTTTACTTCTTGCTGAGGACAGACAGCAAGGAAGCAGAGAGTGACATGTTCTTTGGCTAACTAAATCTATATATGTATTTCACCTGACATTTGTTTCTATAAATTGTAATTATAACTGCTTCTGTGGGACCCACCAGTGGAGAAGCAATCTAACTGCTTCTCCCCAGTTTGATTAAACTGCATAAAGTTAATTTTCTTTTCTTCTCTGTCACTTCTTTCTCAGGTAGGCAGAGTATCAAATCTGGCCAGCCCAGGATCCAGACAGGCTCCCTGGTTGGCCGCCAGTAACATTAATACCTCTCATTGGGCCTCCTAGAGATTTTAAAAAATCAGCATAATTTTCTAGGTTTTAGGCAGTATATAATCTAGTTGAAGAGATTAGACACAGTGATGAATGATTAT
Source organism: Spermophilus citellus (assembly GCF_964194105.1). Taxonomy (NCBI): domain Eukaryota; kingdom Metazoa; phylum Chordata; class Mammalia; order Rodentia; family Sciuridae; genus Spermophilus; species Spermophilus citellus. Next base: position 26,168,176 of record NC_138190.1, read on the forward strand.
TTATCAAATTATGTGCAGTAGGATAGAGAAAGCATACCATAAACAGTAGATCAGAAGGGAGAGAATCTCAGTAGGAGGATGAACAGGAAAGACTTCTGGGAAATTATGGAATTTAAAGAATGGGTAGGACTTAGGCACATGGAGGTTCAGGGGCAGCAAGAGGATGGCTAAAGTGGAGACCTGTGGTGTGCAATCTCTGTGATCTAATCAGGAGTATACAGTAGAATTTAATGTCAGTGTATGAGAGCATGAGTTTAAGCAAAGATTCAGCTGTATATACTGCAGCCTGGCAGAGAGGACTTTGCTTTTTATTAAGGCCTTTATAGCTAATTTGAATTCAATAGATAACAACTCAGTTTTTAAATATGGGAGTATAAAGTTTAGAGCTGTGCTTCTGTATAATTCTGAGGCACAGTACAGACTAATATCAAGGCAGGGAAACATGCAAAATAGCTAGGACAGGAGTCTTGTAGATGATAATTAGGACTAATACTAGATTTGACAATGGACCAAAAAGGAAAGGCTAGAGATAATATGAACTGTTAAGAAAGAATTGAATGGGCTTTGAGTATACTGGATCATGCAAGCATGAGTGACTGCTGAAATGGAGAAAACTTCTTAAAACACAGAAGTCATTGAGAAGGTTAGAGAAGGTAAAGAGGGCTCATATGAGTGACCTCAATGTTGTCCAATATTTACAATGATTAACTCATACTTTTAAAAATGCATGGGGCACAAATTAGACAGTTGACCCTCAAACTTTACTGTGTACAACAATATCTTGAAAATCTTTTTAAATTGCAGATTATCATTTAATAGTTCTGTAGAGTGGCTGAAATTCTGTATTTCTAACAAGTTCCAAGGGGATGATGATACTGCTGCTCCAGGAGCACCACTACGAGTAATAAGGTGATAGAGAAAATGCCTAAGAGTCTTTGTTAAATAATCAAGGAATTATTATTGCTGGTTACAAGGCTATAAACTAAAGCTGCTTCAGAATTTTTATCTTAGCCTCCTTGCACTGTATTTTTGATCTTGGCCTTTTACATTGTGGCTGATCACTATGGTGGCTTTCATGACCCAATTGTACAGCCAACAAGGGTTTTATTATTTCTGTTACTCAGATAACAGAGATAATTGAATAGCTCAGAATGAAGCAATAACTTAAAATTGTTAGATCTAAATCTCATTTATATGGAATCCAAAATCAGGCCTTTAGATTTTTTTTTAATTTTGTGAAAGAAGAGCCCACTAAATATTCTACTGCATTTGTGGGAGATTTTGTAACCAGAAGAAATATTTATAGTATATTGTCTACTGGGAGAGAATTTTCAGTAATAAAACATAAGGAAGCAAAATAATGGAACAAAACAGGAAGTAAAAATTTGCATGTGGTGTTTTATAGTTAGCCTCTGAGCCAGAAAATAGATAGCATTTGATTTACAAAAGTAAACATCAAATCTCAATCAGCTTTGTTCATACAGTGAAAAGCAAAAATTAAATTTTATTCTATAGCTTTTAAATATTGTAAGCACTGAATTATTCATTACCAATGAAACTTCTAAGCTTTGATATAATATTAATATACTGTTGTCATAGGTATCCTTATCTATTTCTCTGGCAATTAACATCTAGTCTTAGTTTTAGAAAGAAAGAAAATCATAATTAAATCTATTGGATTATCCATCATAGTTAGAAAGCTTATTGTGTTTTGATTCCAATATTAAAACATTCGTTCTTAATAAGGAATGCATATCAGACTCCCCTAGGGGATTTTTCAAAACATAAAAGCCCAGAGTTCTACCCTAAGCCCTGAATCTCAGGGGTGTGGGGGAAGGAATGCAAGAAAGTGTACAAAACAGATTATAAAAGAAATGTAGGATAGAAATGTGAAGAGGACAGGGGAGTAGGAGGAGTACTTTTTTTTAGAATGACTGCATTATTCTTTACTTCTTTCATGGTTTTTAAATTAAGATGTGCTTCTAAATTACAGAAAGTGACACTATTATATATCTAAGTCCATCATGTCTGGTCAAACTGGGTGAAAGAGGAAATATAGGCAAGGAAGGAACTGCTACATTTTTAGAGAGGGAAGGATATGGAAAAAAAAGAAACGTATCTTTTATACAAAAATTTTTTTCATAAATTTTTGAAAAGTATTATATGTAAAAATTTCTAAAACTGTATTGAAACACAGCAAACGGAAAATAAAATGTGACAGATGAAGAAAAGGAAAATGAATGAGCTAAGAAACAGTTATGAGAAATCGTAAAATGACAAATTGAATGAGCATTGTAGGAGATAAAGAACTGGCAAAAACGTACAAACTAAGGGAAAAAGAGAAAAATAGGAGAGACAAAATATGATTGGGAGAAAAGATAAAGACAGAGGGAAATAAAGTAAAGAACAATGAATCTTCAATGAACAAGTAGATGTATGAAGAATTCAGTCCAAGAGTTTTTCTGTAACTTTGCTAGGGAATTATTTTGAGAGATCAATCGTTATCTCAGTTTACAGACTGAGCAAGTAAAAACCTGTAATAAAATGAACCTGTGGAGAGTTGTGAAACTGGCAGACAGTCACCAGGCTGTCTTCAGAGATCTTAATATACATCAGAAAGTAACTTTCAAATTTCATAAGATGATGAACTTTTGTTAGGAAGCAACACAAATGGGCAAATACCCATGGGATACAATAAGGCACAGGGACAGGATACACTCAGTTTAGTTCATCCATGGATTGGGTAATTCTACCCTGATGGAAGACCTTCTGATACTGACTGAGCATCTGATGAGGACATTCATAAAGATTAAAATATGGCAAAATTTTGGAAATTCATGAGTTGGAAAGAACAAAAGAGGGGCAAGAGTGGAAAAATTAGTAATATATACATATATGTATGTATATATTTTCATATATTTATATACATAAAACAGGAAGATGAGAAAAAAGTAAAACATGATTCAAAAACATGGCAATCATTTGTTTAGATGTGAAACATTCTTTTAAAATTCTTTATACTTATTATTTGAATTGTACATATTTATGGGGTATAATATAATTATATGATATATGTATACAGTGTGTAATTATCAAATCAGGGTAGCTAACCTTTCCATTTCCTCAAACATTAAAACGTTTTTTGATTATTATACAATAATTGTACATTTTTATGAGGAAATGATAAATTTTAGGAAAGGTTGAGAATTGCAGCAAATCAGAATCAAGGCAGAAAGGATCAGAAAGAGGAGAACAAGAATTGGGCCTACTCATTAACTCCAAGATCAGGTGGAACATCCCAGCACAGAGGGAATGTCTGAAATACCTCCACATCTTCTTCTCCCCTCTACTGTTGCAACTTGCTCTTCTGTCACCTCCTACTTGCAAGCTGAGTTAGCTCTAACTCCTAGTAAGAGGGAATGGATTTCTGACTTCTTTGTGGGACAAACTCTGATGTAGTCACTCTAAATATTCCTTCTTGCTGCAGGTCCTATATGAGCTGGAAAAGGAGCTAAGTGATCCTCCTCAATATAGGGTGTATATAAAATACTTCTACTTAGTGTCATTAATGTATATATTAGACTTTGTAGCTGGAGATAAAGTTGTAATGAAGGAGTGTTTTCTACTTTTCACCATATACACTATGTCTCCAAATTTGAACCATATTACAGATTCACCTTCTACCTGTGGACCTGAAGATCCTTTACTAGAAATTCACAAAATAAATCAAACTGAAGAGGAGCAGTCTTTGTAAGTGAACAAACAGAAATAAAGAGCATCTCTTTAGCCTCTTCTTTCCTAGACTTATTGTGCTTTCATTTTAGTAAACATTTATTGTATCCCATTAATAAATGCTGAAATCATATTTGTCACAGGTACTAGAATTAGGAGTTGGTCTTCTTAGATTTCATCTAATGTTCTCTTGTTCCTATGAGGTATAATAGTAGATATGTTCATTGGTACAATTCTCCATCTGTGCCTTATAATGTTTGCTATAAAAGAATAATAATAATTCCTTCTAAAACTAGAATTAGACCATTTCTTTTCCAAAGCAGACATCCTGCTGATGAACTAAAGGAAAATCATGTACAGTAGCGATTTATTTTAATGAGACATTTACCTAATATCAAATTACAAAGAAATTTCCTTTGGATGTGTTTATCTTATTCACATTTGTAATATATATGTTCATTATTATCACTAATAATGCACACCAAACAATAATAGTAGACACCAAAGGAATTCATTATGAAGTTTTCCAAGTACCACATAGTTTAAAAAGGTATTGCTAGTTTTTTTCCCTTTCTTTCCAATGAAATGATGCCCTGGGGTGGGGAGGGGGACAAAAAACTTCACAAATTATATATTCTTAAATGTCAAGCAGAGATTCAATGTATAAGGTTATCAAAATAAAAAAAATATATATGTTACATTTCTGCCTATAGGAATATGAAACTGGGGGCTTCATACTAAATCTGGCCTTAGACATATTCTTGAAGTAGACACTTGTTTAATAATTTGAATGCTTTAGGTGGGGCATAAATATATTCCACCATTCTCTAAAGGCAAATGAATAGTGTTAAGAAAACTGTTTATATTTATAAAGTACACAACTTTGCAAAGTGAATAGGTTTTAACATTGTTAAAAATCGATGTTAGCCCTCTCTAGGTTCACAGATTTATTCATTCCTTCTTGGTTTCTAAATCATTCATGAGAACTTCGGGGAAAATAACAGAATATTTAAGAGCTGTTTTTCTCTCCATTTACTTAAATTTGATAAAAAAAAAAACAAATCGGACTTTCTCTAATAAAAAGGAAGCTCTTGTTCATAGCATGCTTGCTCTTTTATAACATGATCTAAGTTATAAAACACATGTTTGAGTCATATAATTCTTCCTACATAATTCCTAGTGTGGTTTTGAATATATGAGAGATGATTCAAAATGGAACATATTGCACATAACTAAAACTGACTTTTATGAACAGAGTATTTGAAAGGTGACATAGGTCATTTAAAAAATTATTCATTTCTCTTCCTCTTAGAGGTGTTTTCAATAAATATTATCAGTAAATATTTATATTTAAAAGCCACTTGGTAAGTATAGAGTATGTATGTTTGTATTAAACCAGCAACCAAATTGTTTTTTTTTAAAGCAAGGCATTTTGCATGTGGGATTGATTATAGACTGAAAATTATTAACTAAAATATCTAATTCATTGTTTCTGAATGGGTTCTGAATAGTTGCCACATTTATCAAATATGTTCACTCTATGATGTACTTTTTATTGAGCACTTCCTATTGTCCATGGCTTGTGCTAAGTCCTGGTTATTAATGACTGCAGAAGGAAGAATGGATTGGAGAAACTCTGGAATGAAAGCAGGGGAAATAAGTACAAAATATTATGGGAATACAGATGAGGTATGATGCTAGCTTGAATTGGGGAGGACTGGGTTGAAATGGAAAGTAGATTGAACCAAATGACATTTTGGAAGTAAATAGAAAGGATTGAGCTATGCATTGAGTAAAGAAATGAAGAAAATATATCAGTTGTGTGCACTGGTCTAGAGCTTAGAGGAAATACTCAGATCAAAAAATATAACAGATTATTAATGGCAGGACGAAATCTAAGCTTCCTGGTGTGGGTTTGGCTCTGAATGTATCGGGGTTCTCCATTTTCATTCAAATGATTGTAGGCAAATTGAGAATTAAAAGTCATAACCTAAAAATATTTTGGGATTCCCTGAATATTTATGATAACCATTTAATAGGAAAATCAGGGTATTAATTTTATCAATACTATCCCTTTTACATCTACTATATTTTATTTTGATTTGCCAACAGATGGATAAATTAGTATCATGATGGGCATAATGTAGAAAGTTGAAAGGAGTATGATTCCCCCACAAATGAGAAAGAATATAAAAGAATATTATTCTCACAAAGCTGCTTGTACTTTGCTATCACAACTTCTACTCATTCACTGGTGAAAATCAATAGTCAAATATGATTTACAAATATATTGGTGCTGTTCTATAATAGATGAGGAAATAAACTCATGCCTTAAAACTTCATCTATTCTGTATTTTTAAAAATTAGTGTTTTCAGATATACATAAAAGTGGAATTCATTGTGGTATATTCATATATATACAAAGGGTAATTTAGTAAATTTCATTCCACCATTCCTCCCTTTTCTTGTCCCTCCTCCTCCCCTTCAATCCCCCCTTCATCTACCCCACTTTCTCCTATTTTCATAGAATTCCCCACCATTTTATTACTTACTTTGGTCTAGCTTCACATCTATTTTTATAGAATTCCATCTGCTTTTGCTATAGTACAATATAAAAATAACTGTTTAATATAGGTAAATAGTTCAGTGCAGGTGAGTAGTGTCTCCAGTGAGATTTAATTAAGGTAACTACTCTCTATGTGGTCCTTTATAATGATAAATAAACTGCATCATCTCATGAACACAGAATTTGATGGGAGAGAGTACAGCAAGCAAATAACTATATACAATGTTCTGTTATGATACAACTATGGAGACTTTGAGAACAGGATAGAAAAATTAATTGTGTGATCATGTGTGATTGTTGGTGTGTGTGTGTGTGTGTGTGCATGTGTGTGTGTGTGTTTGGGGAGAGAGTAAGGAAAAAACAGAGAGGTTGTGGTAATTATGATTATAAATGCCTTGAGGACAGATTTTTTTCCCATTTCCTATATTATCAGGCACAATGTTGAGCACACTTTAGTTTGATAATTGCTTGAGAAATGTGTTTTGATAAATTGAGCAGAAATCTAAGCAAGATATCACAGTCCCCTTGATTAGTTTCTCATTTGGGAAATGCTCAAAAGTAAATTTTAGGGATATATACAACACCCCAGAATAGAAAAACACATGAAAGAGTAATTGAGTTTTGTCCAAGTTTCATCACTTACCACAAATAACAAGTTATTAAGGAAAGGTTTAGTTTCTCAAGCTGTTGAGAATGGAAAGGCCCAGAAATAAGATAAAGAGGGATAAAAACAGATCTCTGTGTCTAACATCAATTAATTGACTTTAAGCATTTAGTTTAGATTACAGAATCCCCAAGATATTCACTAACATTCCACATCTAAGCACGTGGTGGGTATCAATAAGCCTTATATGTTTCTATCCCAACTCATGAAGGAATTAAACATAAGCTACAGTTTTTATTCGTGCCTTAATTTTTGAGGTTAGTTTTTTTTTTAAATTTTCTAACTCATTATCTTTTTGTATGGTAATGGAAATAGATGAGAAGAGATTATTGTAAAAACAATTGTCCATCCTTGTTGAGTGGACATTCCCTCTTCAAACTAAAAACATCAGGGACAAGAATTGATTCTTTCTCTGTAATTAGCATATTTGTACAATTTCAATAATCTTTACCTTTATGAATCATATACAAACATGAGGAATCTAAGAATAAACAGAGGACTTAAGCATGTCTTCTGTGAAAAATTCCACATTCATTCAAATGAGTCACTAACAGTTTAGGGAGAGCTATAAAAAGAGGTAAAAACTAATTATGGCAGGTTTGACTTCCTTAACAATCTAAATTGTGTAAAGGAAAAGATGCTATTATCACATGTAAATGTTTTCTAATTTTTTATCCCTAATGATGCTTCCCTTTTAAACTACCACTCAGCATCATTTTCATTTGACAAAACCTCAATGAAAATATTTTTCAAGCTTACATTAATATTGCCCCTGGAACTGCTCTCTCTTGTCTCCTTCACTATTTGAATGGCATCTGTATTATCCTACCTACCAGGCTGGAAATTATCAAATCATCTATGTTTTACATGATTTTCTTTCTCCCAATCTAAGTTCTATCTTACTGAACCTACTTGTTCTACTTCTTGCTCAGTTGATTTCATCATCATCACTTTCCCTTTAGTCTGGGTGTTATTACACTTCATCTATATTACAAATAAGTTCTCCTAATTGTTTTCCCTCAAACTGTCTAACTACTTAACATTCTACACATTTTTTCAGATTAATCTTCCTGGTGGATAGTTATACCGGTGGATTTCCTGCATGAAAATTCACACTAAATACTCAGTGCCTACCTACTGCAGTCCAAATAGCTTAGATATCATTGAGAACCTCATAGAATACCTGGAAGTAACCTTTCTAGGCTCGTCAAAAAGAGTTGCCAATTTTTGATTCACATATCAGTATAACTGGTCAACTGAATTTGAATGGGGATGCTTTGATCATTCCCCAGACTTTTACCCATTCTCTCTGCTCCATGATGCACGTTCTTATTTCTACTTATGGAATACTTTCACTCTAATTCTCTAGAGTAGGAACTTCATTACAGCAGAAACTATAGCTCTTTTTCTCAAGCTAGTGCCTAGAAAATGCTTGCTACATGATAGAGTAAAAAAAATACATTCGTTAAATTGATAAATGAAAATGCATCCTAAATACTATTTTTCATATGAATAAATTCTTGTCTAAAATTATTTGTCCTATAAAATACTACCACACCTGGACTATGTCTCATTTATGGTTATTTTCTGAATCTATAGAATAAACTTCATTATTTTGTTTGTCTTTAGTGCAGGAACACTGTCCTTTTTAGCTCTGAGTCTTATACTATGTGACTCAGTTTTTTGACTAAATGACTACATGAATTAATGAATCTTTTATTGTGTATTGTGAAATGGCAAGATTTGGGGGCATGCTGAAGGCATCTCTAAAAGCATAGTAGATGTGACATAAATCACGATTAAATTATATTTCTGTATTTTTAAATACCTAGCAGGCTTCTAATAAAAAATTTAGTGTCAATGGTTCTGAAGAGACTATTGTTAGCAGCTGGTCAAAGAAAATTAAAATGTTCAGCACTTCATATTAGTAACAAGGATACCAATAACACAGTGCTTTTACAGAGCTAGTGTACTTTTTCCTGAGCAGGGACAATGCATTCCAATAGTGTACATAGAGAAAACAAAAAATAAAGGAAACTGAATACCAAAATATTTATGATTCCCAAACTCCTGGTTATATCAACAGTTAGAGTAGCTGGCACAAATATCCATGAGAGACATAACTCTGAGTTCAAGCAAAGGTTTATTGACACAGAATACCTGCCAGGCCACCATTCCGTAAGATGCAGCAGCCAGTGTCATTTTAATGGAAACTTAAATATTTTGGATGAGGAAAAGTAGAAAGCTAGAATTGACTCTGGGTGCAGGTGGTTGGGTAACAATAGTTTTTTGTGTTTAGGGACCTTGGTTGGGGTTATGGTAATGGGGTATCTTAAGGTTTTTTGTTTTTTTTTTTTTGCATCATATAACTTTCAGTTTCTGGTCAAGATAGAGTCCCAGAACCAAGAGGGAGTTACTAATGTTTAGGGACCTAATACCAATGACTTCAAAATCATATTACTTTCACCCAGTGAAAAGAAAGGCACAACCTTGCACAGTTATAATTTATGTGAATGGCCAATGGATACACAAAAGGATGCTTAATATTGTTAGTTGTTAGTTATCAGAGCAATAATTTTTGCTGATATGTGGAAGCAAACATACAGTAAGAGGAGAGGGGAAGAATGGAAGTTCAGTAGATTAAACAATGGAGAATGAAGAGAAGGGAGGGGATAGGAATAGGAAAGACTGTGGAATGAATTTGACATAATTTTCCACACATATGAATACACTGCAGTGAAACCCACCATCATGTACATCCACAAGAATGGGGTCCTAATTAGAATAAGATATATTCCATGCTTGCATAATTATATCAAATGGATTCTATTGCTATGTATAACTAAAAAGAGCCAAAATCCCTCCAAATTTAAACCACAACAACATGCTATTTCATATTTTGTAAATTGAAAAGAATTAAAATCACTGACAAGATTAAAGTTTGAAAAGGGAGCTCTTTACCATCACTAGTATCATTATAAAATGTCAGAATCACTTTAGAAAAATGTTTGGTAATATCTTATAATGTGAAATATTTGACACAGTCTTTTCACATCCATGTATTATTCAAAATAAATTTAAAAATGTTCTCATAAAAAACCTTGGGCACATGTTCATAGTAGCTTTATTCATAATGGCACCAAGCTAAAAAAAACCCTGAATATCCATTTGAAGGAGAACAGAAAAATGTGGGCATATGTATGTATGTATGAATGTGTGCCCACATGTATATTTTATTTATATATATGTTACATATATGTATGCATATATGTGAATGTTAATCAGCAATAAAAAGGAATTAACCATTGATGCTTGCCATACATGGAAGAATCTCAAAAAATAGTATACTGATCAAAGTAATACATGTTGTATGATTCCATTTACATGAATTTAAAACAAGCAAAACATAATTTATGGTGATAGAAATCATATCAGTAGGTGCTTATAATGGCTGAAGATGGGCTGAAAGGAAGCATGAGGAAACTTTCTCAGGTGACCTAAGTGATTTATTTTGTAATTGAGATGTCAGTTTTGTGAGTAAAAGCACATGACAAAATTGACAGATTGAGTGCTTAATATCTGTGAGTTTGCTAGTTCTATGGACATCCTCCTATATTTCCTCATATAATCAGTACAACCACATCCAGTAACAAAGCATAGAAAATATATCAGATGGCCAAATCTGAATATTACACAAACATATATTGACATATTGAAATCATGCAGTAAATGAAACAGGTTCAAATTTTACATAAGAATAAGTGCTTCATCCCCTTGCAAATAAATCTGTTTCATTTTGCCTCAATTAAACAAAACTAATGCTATTCTCATCTGCTTAACAGTGCTCACTTACACATCACCTTAGCTGTACCAACAGTAAGTACATCCAATAAAATTAAGTTCTTTCTCTCTTAAGTACATATAGACTCTTCATGTGCAAGAATAGAACTGAGACCCAGGTTGATCTCCATACTGCATTTATATACATCCAGAATTAAAAAGGTTTCACAATCTAAATCAGGTTACATGAGGACAGACTTAGCGAACCAACAAGGATGGTATATTATTCTCCCTTTTATCCCCATACACAATAATCACATTGGACAATCTGTAAGACAAGTAAAGTGCCATCTGTCACTCAGGACTGTATGTATGTATGTATGTATGTAAGGAAGGGAAAATACAATGATTCCATGATCTTAAATTCTAAAAAAGAAAGTGGCTCAATAAGACTGGGAGGTTTTTAAGAACCAAACTTTGAGAGTATGAAGGTGAATTATACTAATGAATATAAAATAATGAGTGACATGTAATGAGATATGTGCCATTATATAAGGGATCCCCAAATGATGTCAAATTCCAGAAGAGTTTGAACATGGGATGAAATGAGGGACACATAAGCATAATATAGAACCACATAAGCTAAGAAGAAAAGTCAAGCCTGAAATGAATTAAGGTTTGTAACAATGTTAAAGTTAATATTCAGGGTCTTTTTACTTCTGTTTAGAAAAAGAAGAATCAGAAAGATGAAGGTTCACTGATTGGGCAGAAGGAGAAAAGTTAGTGATAGAGATGACACAGAAAGCAGAACTGCTTGGCTCCTTCTGCTTGTCTGCTCTGTCAAGGAGAATGTTCATCAGACTGGAAAAGGCATAACCATATGAGGGAAATGAAGCCCAAAATAGGTGAAGGAATTTTAAAAGAAAACCTTGCTGCTCTAAATGAGCTAAAATCTCTGGCCCCAGACCAATTATATTCCAGGGAAATGAAAAAGCTTGTACAACACAGTCCTAACCTGCTCTCACTGGTCTTTGAGGAACTATGTTAACACTGAAAATGGGCAAATGTCATCCCAATTTTTTAAAAATAGGAAGAAGTCACCAAAGTTGCTTTCCATCTATTCCTGTTAAAGAACATTTCTGGATGACTGAACAAAGAGCAAACAAATACTCATTAACAAATACAACATGGAGGCAGCTAAATTGTATTTGTATGACAACTTGTTCATATGGTGGACCAGAGCTCCTATATTTTGGGTTTAATCCGTTTTGCAGTATGAAAATTGGATTTCACATTTTTAACAACTTAAAAATAACTTATTTCTTTCAGCTAATAAAAATTTCCTTAGTTCCTAAAATGAGGTAACTATTTAAGTTCTTCAATGTGTTCCAAAAGATCAGCATGATGTCCAATTGCTCACCATTGGAACAAGTCCTCTGATAGACACACACAATAACCTACTGCATGAACCATTTTATATATTTGGCATGGCAACAATATGTTTGCTTTAGAAAAGAACAGAATAAGAAGAATTATAGGGGAGTTGGGAAATCTATATTGGAGGGAGAATCTTCAAAAGAAAAGTATTTTAGAGCTAGACTCTATGAATATTCAGAAAAAATGTTAAAGGCAGTTTTATAAAATGACATGATTATTCATTTTATTTTGAATATATTTTCACAAATTAAGTAGTACAGTTTTATAATCAGAAAGAAAATGCTATGTTTATTTAGGAAGTAAATTAATATAATCTAACCCAAACAAGATATTTTTTATATGGATATTTTACTCAAGAGTGAGAAAATAGATAAATTAATCTTTTCCAGTACTATATTTTAATCATTTAACTGCAATATTTTCAAATATGTTTGTCTCTTTTTATTAACAATGGTAGTAGCACTTGTAAGTTACTACCACAATTACTTAAGTAGATAATACTAAAGTTCCTTTATGGATATAACCATATGTAGAAGGCAAAATATATCCAAAAACATGAATAATATTTCATTTCTCAAGTAAGTTGTTAAGATCTTCTAATATCATCAGTTGATAGTTCTCTTTAATGGTATATTTCTGTATGTTAGGTTTAAACAAATTAATGTGTACAATAAAAATTTCTAAAGATAAAAATTTGTTTTAAAAGTTGTTAAAACAGCCATATTTTCGGGTTGGAGATGTCACTTAGTGGTAGAGCACTCAGCCAACATATACAAGGCCCTGAGTTCAATTCCTAGCCCTGCAAATAAGTAAAAAATAAAAATGCAAATCTTTTTTTAAAATGCCATGTTTTTAGTTTACTTGATGCACTGTGGACATGGTGAGTTAAATACAAAAAAAAAAAACAACAAACAAAAACAAAATAACAAACAAACAAACAAAACAGAGACAGCTGGGAGTAGTGGTGTATACCTGTAATATCAGTGATTTGGGAGGCCAAGACAGGAGGATCTTAAGTTCAAGGTCAGTCTCAGCAACTTAGGGAATTCCTAATAAAATTGGTGAGATCCTGTTTCAACATAAATAGAAAATATTTAAAAAGTCTGTAGCTCCGTGTTAAAGTGCCCCTGAGTTTAATCCTTAATACAAATATAAAAAATAAAAACAGAGAGAAGAGAGCAGAACTTAAAATTTCAAGATGATATTATTTTAGAGAAATGACTAAAAGTAGCACTAATTTTATTTTGCTTTATTTATCAATTTTTTTGGTACTGTGGATTGAACTCAGGTACACCTAACCACTGAGATATATCCCCAATGCATTTTAATTTTATTTTGAGACAGGGTCTCCCTAAGTTGCTTAGGGACTTGCTAAGTTGCTGAAGCTGGCTTTGAATTTGCAATCTTCCTGCCTCGGCCTCCCAAGCCACTGGGATTTCATGTGTGGACCACTGTGCCTGGCTTGTAGCTGAATTTTTGACATTCAGAATAGAAGAGTAATAGTATTTGTCATAATTTGGAGGTGTTACCTCAAAACTCTCACTCCATATCATCCTTTTTTTGCATTTACCTTTCTGTTTGTTATTAATATAAAGCTTTATTCTTTATCTCCCCTGATCCAATTTTTCTATTAATATTTAATTTTATAGTCTTGAAATTTTGTTATACTCTGTCTCAAATCCTTTGTGGATTGAAAAAATGTGTAAATCAATAAAGCCTAAAACTCAATGTGCTCCTTTAAATAAGCACTTTGGATGTTTTAATCAGTTAAAAAAATAAGGCTAGCTTTATATTTGACATTTAAAGCAATATAATATTCCCAACATGAAAAAAAAAATTGTAAGAAAAAAAGAGGATAAGGATCAACCTGAGATATTTATGATGCATTCCAGATTTAGTAACAACATAAGAATCTATATATACCTACTCATCTTCCCAGTATACTCTTTTATTACAAATCAACAAATACATTTCCCATATAGAAATACTGACAGTGTCAAATAGACCAATATAGAATAATGTGGATCAAAAGAATGAGAACTATAAACCCAGAAAGTTTCAAGATGATATAGAGAGGACCACAGCATCCGTAGATTGGATTGCATGTTTTTGTAAAGCCATTACATTAGAATGTCATGCTGACATGATTCTTGATAATGTATTTAATGGTTAAAGTATGCATAGTGAACATTTTTGTAGAGCTTATTGAATCTAATTTTCTGTTTTCCTTTGAAACAAGAATGTGAATGATGCAATTTTGGTGTTTCTGTTGTTAAACTTAATGAAAATTCTGTCCACTATCAATCAAATGGATCTTTTATTTTTTTGTTGTCCAAACAAATATGCTCAAAAGTAATTTATTTTTATTGAAAAATCCTCTACTAACATGCTGGAAAAAAGCCACAAACAAGGCTCTAATTTCTTTCAGATGCACCTGCTGGCAAGATATACACTGGGAAGGAGTGGGTAAAGGAAGTCTGATTCTTACATTTATGGAATCCAGGTTATGTAGATGAGCCAAGTGTTATACAAATGGACAGATTTTTAAACTATCATGTTTCAGTAAATAATATTGTCCAATGTTCAGAAATGAATATAAGCACAATACTTCTTTCTCTATAAAAACAGAAGTTTGAATGAGACTTGTTTGAAATATTGCTGCAACTGTGTGATGCTTTTACTGGGGAACAGTAATGTACAATGATTTGCCTCAGTGTGTTCTTTAAATAATAGGCCATGCTGTGATAATGATGGGTCAGCAAACCACATTGCATAGCATAAACTCAATGATATATGCAGAATACTTTTATTTTCCAAGTATTTAAAAATCATTCTATTTTGAAGATAATCATATGAATTAGAACCAGTGTGAAAGAATCAATGTGGTAATAAGTTATTATAATTTATTTCAAGAAGAAAAGAATTCATAAAAATAGAAGTTAAGAATTCAGAAAAGAGCCATAAACATAAAAAAAAGTATTCTACCATTCTTAACTTAGCATTGGAAGGTAATTTGTTTGAATCTTTGATTTTTCTGAGAATCAAAACCAAAATTTCTGCATGATGTTTTAGCATTCTTTCTACATACCAGTGTTTTTTGTTTGCCAGTTTTAACAATATTAAGAAAGCTATGTTTATTGTAGGTATAGCTCAGGGGTAGAGCACTAGCCTAGCATGCTTGCGGCCCTGGTTTCCATCTCCAGGATTGGAAAGAGAAAGGAGGGAAGGAAAGAAGGAAGGAAGGAAAAAAGGAAGGAAGAAGTGGCCTACTGTTTAGCATAGATTAAATTGACAGAGCTCTTACATGCTCAGTTAAACACTGACATTTACATTTAAAAAATATTTTGTAGTTGTAGATGGACACAATACCTTTATTTTATTTATTTAATTTTTATGTGGTGCTGAGGATTGAACCCAGTGCCTCACATATTCTACGCAAGCATTTTACCACTGAGCCACAACTCCAGTCCTGACATTTATATTTTAATTGACAATCAACATTAACACTTTAGCTCTAGATATTTATTTTTTTAGAAATATTTTATTTATAAATAAAATTATAGTATTTATTTACAAGAATAAGCAGATTAATTAATTTGTTCAATAAATATCGATTGACTGTACTGCATCTGGCATACAAACACCTCCTAACCTTATGACATTTGAATTTGGGTACAAAGGATAAATAAACATACACATACACAGAATAAATATAAATTGTGATAAGCACCATGAAATTAAAGCATAAGGAACTGTAAGAGAGAATGATGGATAAAAATGGCCAACAATTGAGATACTGTTAGAGTATGTTTTAATTTTAGATGAAAATGGGATATGTGCTGAAATGGGATATGTGAATAGAATGATAGAATTATAGAATTAACTTCCTGATGGAGAAGATAGAATGTGTGAAGTCTCCTAGTCAGGAAAGAGCTTGGTAAATCTGAGTAAAAGGAAGCTGAAAGAAAAGAAGAATGACTGGAGCCTATTGAGTACAGTGAAGGTCAGCATGATATGATTATAAATATACAGATTCATGTACAAGGATGGTCATGACCAAAATTGGAATTGACTCAAATGCCCAATAAGTGAGAATAATTCATTTAATTATTTACAATCATATTTGAGAGTTTTATATATCATTAAAAAACAAAAGTAAGAATTTATAATGAATATAATTATTAAATAAATATTGGGAAAATATCAAGAAAAGATGGCAAATTTTTTATGTATCACTTTAACTTATTAACAGAAAAAACTGAGGAAATATCAAAAGGTAGAAAGCAAGACAAAATCTGTTAACAGAGGCAATTTATGGGGAGAAAAACTGAGTGCTTTAATTTTTAAAATACTCACCTCCATTTTCCAAACATTTCTACAGTGAAGTTTAAAAATTATAAGCAAATATTTTTAATACTTTTATTTGATTTGTTTATTTTTATGTGGTGCTGAGAATTGAACCCAGTACCTCACCCATGCTGGGCAAGCTCTCCACCACTTAGCTACAACTCCAGCACCATAAGCAATTTTTTTTTAAATGCAACTACCATTTGTCCTTTCCCAAATATTTTAAAATAAGCTTAACTGGGTCCAAAACACAAATGATAGTACTACTCTGTGCATGTTCACAGGGAGAAAAATAGTGAGACAAAGTGTTTGAATCTTCATGGCTATTGAAATGGAGTATGTCTAAATACACGTACATGAAGAGGAAGGTCATCTCCATCAATGTATCTATTTCAATATATATATATTTATATTTATTATGTATATGAGTATAAAACATGTAAAATAATATTTACAATTGAGGAAATCCCAAATTACTATTAAATTACTTACAAAGTTCAGCATGATTTGTGAAACAAGACCATTATTTGTATTCATGAATGTTGAGGGTAAATGCCTAAATGAACATTGGGTAAAATTAAGATGACCCCTGCGCTTAAATCCATTTGTTTACCATCTTCTCTTGGAATCAAGAAAGAATGGCAAGATCACAAC
Source organism: Spermophilus citellus (assembly GCF_964194105.1). Lineage (NCBI taxonomy): Eukaryota > Metazoa > Chordata > Mammalia > Rodentia > Sciuridae > Spermophilus > Spermophilus citellus. The sequence goes on from NC_138190.1 coordinate 26,185,356, forward strand.
CACATTCAAATACTCGGGTCGTTATACTCAAAAGCACTGCCTTGCCTAGTGCAGTGGTGCATACCTATAATCCCAGGGGCTTGGGAAACTGAGGCTGCAGGATTACAGGTTCAAAGTCAGCCTCCACAATTTAGTGAGGACCTATGAAATTTATCAAGACCTTGTTTCAAAATAAAATATAAAAAGGGTTGGGATGTGACTCAGTGGTAAAGGGGCCCTTGGTTCAATACTTGTTTTTTTTTTTTTTTAAAGCACTGCATCTGTGTTCTATATACTCTGTGGTATTCAAGCATACAATTCTTTAATTATTTTGAAAGAGTAAGATTATAATAATTTAGTTGCAACTCTCACCTATTTTTTCTAGCACATATCTAAATAACTACTATTTTAAAAGCTGATATATACTGCCTTGTTTGCGAAAACAGTGTACTGTATATGAAATCAAAATAAAACTAAATAAAAACTTACTAGTTTTCTATATTTAAGAGAAATTTGTGCTTTATCACAGACTTGCAGGTGATTGATTTAATACAAATTCAGAGGATTAAGAATTATGTGACATAGTTTGTCAGTTTGTCAGTTAGGTGACTCAAAGCAAGTCACTTTATCTCCTTCAGTTTATTCATTTGTAAAATTTTAAACCTAATATTAGCAACTACCACTTACATTTGTTGTGTGGATAAAATTAGATCTTAGAAGTCAGTGACTGGTTCTTACATATTAATTTATTATTTTCCCCTGCTTTATCATGCATTGCTGATAAGAATTGTCTTCTAAATATTTACATATGATTTCAGGAACAGTTCTTACTTTGAAATGTGACTTAATGGTAGGTATTGCTGGGAATAGTAAACCTGGCCTTAAACTACAATCAATATAATTACTGGTTATTTCATCAACTACTTATTTAATCTAAAAGCACTGCAGTATCCAAGTTACTCACTTTATTTCAATTTTTAAAGATTTTGGATCCAGCAAGAAGAATGAGAAATGTTGATGCATCCATATTTGTAGGAGCTCCTTTGCAAAGAAACAATGTTTAGTTTTGATTTTTCCAAGATACATTTCAGACTAAGTTTTCCTCTAAAACATGTTTGCACTAGATCAGAATGTTTTCCCATACTTCTATTATCAGTGAGTGGATTTTTGATAACCACAGGTATGATTTGGGGCCTGTTTCTTTCTTCTCAGAAATGGCAAAATATTTGCTATATTATATAAAAGAGAAATTCAACCCTGAACAAAGGCAATCTGTTTGTGTTCTTAATAAAGAAAAGTAATAGTAACAAGAACTAGGCTAGACAGTTTGGAGATTCCTGGGAAAGCTGGGAATGGAACCACCATTTGACCCTGCTATTGCCCTTCTCGGACTATTCCCTGAAGACCTTAAAAGAGCATGCTACAGGGACACTGCCACATCGATGTTCATAGCAGCACAATTCACAATAGCTAGACTGTGGAACCAACCCAGATGCCCTTCAATAGACGAATGGATAAAAAAAATGTGGCATCTATACACAATGGAGTACTATGCAGCAATAAAAAATGACAAAATCATAGAATTTTCAGGGAAATGGATGGCATTAGAGCAGATTATGCTTAGTGAAGCTAGCCAAACCCTAAAAAACAGATACCAAATGTCTTCTTTGATATAATGAGAGCAAGTATGAACAGAGCAGGGAGGAAGAGTAGGAAGAAAAGAGTAACATTAAACAGAGACTTGAGATGGGAGGGAAAGGGAGAGAAAAGGGAAATTGCATGGAAATGAAGGGAGACACTCATTGCTAAACAAAATTACATATAAGAGGTTGTGAGGGGAATGGGAAAATAAACAAAGAGAGAAATGAATTACAGTAGATGGGGTAGAGAGAGAAGATGGGAGGGGAGGGGAGGGGGGATAGGAGGGGATAGGAAAGGTAGCAGAATACAACAGTCACTAATATGGCATTATGTAAAATTGTGGATGTGTAACTGACGTGATTCTGCAATCTGCATTTGGGGTAAAATTGGGAGTTCATAACCCATGTCAATCTAATGTATGAAATATAATATGTCAAGAGCTTTGTAATGTTGTGAACAACCAATAAAAAAAATGTATAAAAAAAAAAAAAAAAAAAAAAAAAAAAAAAAAAAAAAAGAACTAGGCTAGATGCCAGAATCTGCTTGTACTGGCCCAGGTTCTGCTGTAGTAAGAATATAAATCCATCCTGGGTAACATTCAACTCATTAAATGTGGCTTCCTTGTTAAAGAGGATTACTCTTATAGTTTGGATAATGATTTTTAATCAAAGACTTTTGACTTAATCAAAGACTTCTAGCCCAATGTGTTTTTTCTTTATACTATATAAACCCAACAAACAAAAATCAGTCAAAAGAATACTTGGGATTTTTGAAATTATGCCAAATTTTGAAGGAACTTTATTGTGACTGAACAGCATTGATCTTTAATGTGTTAGGCAAATACATTTAATTTGTATATAAAATCAAACCATAACGTGGTTTCAGACAAGTGCTAAATGAACAAAATTTATAAAAATGTATCAGAGGAGAAAGTCTTCTGCTAATAAATATATTTTTATTTGTATAAGGTATTCTGATGTTCTGTTGACATTTTTCTCTCCTTTTATAGTTGAATAACAATATTTCCATATTCAGTACGACCAGGTGGTCTGAGATGTTTTTTTCCTAGTACCAGGGAGTTTTATGCATTCATTTCAACTCATCATTAACTTTAGTTAGAATTAGAATTTGATAAGGGTTCTCATGTTGGAGGTAGGAGGTAATGGTCAATATTATTTGTTCTGATATACAGTGGACATTAGAGAACAGTGGTTAATGTCAACTAAAAAGGAAAATTAATTTGAAGACACCCATGTCTGCCAGGTATATCTAAAGTTTTCATGTATGAAGTATTATAATAATGCCTTTAGCTTAGAATATTTGCCAGAGTAAAATAACAACAGGGTTTCACAAATTAAAAAAACACACAAGGAAAAATTCTATTTAAAAATAATATTAAGAGCTATTCTGTCACCAATTTCTACAGTATTGAATGACCTATAAAGTATATTAATTCATTTTTAAAATCCTTATACATTAATCCTATGAAATATTAGGTCCACTCTTTATACAAATTCTACAACATTAAAGAGTAATCTGATTTTATTAATCAGAAAACAAGAAGAGAAAGAGACTTATTACAAGAAATTGGCTCATTATAGAAACTGAGAATCCCCAAGATTTTTTATTTGTTCTACTGGAGACCTAGTATAGTCAATGACATACAGTCATGGCGTAGTATTCATGGGAAACTGGTTCTAGGACTTCCCCTTCAGCTAACAAAATCAGCACACAAAATGGTAATATTGGTAATATATGATAATATTCACATATTACCTATACACATCCAACTATATACTTACATCATCTATAGATGACTTATAATAACTAATGCAATATAAATTCCATAAACTAGTTGTTATACTATGTTGTTTTGGGAATAATGGCAAGAAAAAAGTTTGTACATCTTTAATACTAATGCATCTTTGCAACATTTTGATACATAGTTTTTTTCATCCATTGATGCAGAACCCATGGATATAGAGGATGACTTTAGTTCCAGTCTAAATTCAAAGTTGAGAACAAGAGAAGTCAAAGGTATAATTTTCAACTTAAGAACAGAGGCTTGAGATCCAAAAGAAGCCAAGGTTTCAATTTGAATACAAAGACAGGAAAAGATTGATGAATTACTTTAAGTCATAAGGCAAAAGGACTTCTTTTAAATGAGCCTTTTTGTTTTATTTAGGTCTTTAATTGATTACATGAAACCCATGCACACAAAGAATGAAAAGATGCCTACACTGCTTATTCAAATGTTAATCTTGTCCAGAAATAGTTTCAAAGACATGTCATGAATAACATTTGATCAAATGTCTGGGTACCCTGTGGCCCAGTCAAGTTGATACATAAAATTAACCATCACAGGAATGAGTAATTTATTGAAGTTAAGTTGATGAGATTTTTTTATTGCCCATCAGTTCCAACTTCTAACCCAATGTGTTTTGTCTTCATACTATATTAAATGTCTCATGCAAATGTTCTTCAAACAAATTTGGAATAGACTTCAAATTTCTTTAGCTTAGAGATTCTGCTCTAGTTAATGTATGAAGAAAACTGCATGTATCTATTTGACAGTCCCAAAGCACTTATTGTCATTTGTTAAAGTTTCTACTACAGATATATGTTTCTTTATCTCTTTGGTTGTGGCAGCCAAAATTGAATAGATGAATACAGGATAAAAACATGCTAATATAGGAAAATACATGGGAAGAGAACTTTTCCAACTCAGAAATAAAATTGTACACAGTGAAAAATCTGTTTTACTCTGAAAGAGGATCTAAAATATGAGCTAGAAAAAAAGAAAGCTTGAGAGGTAACTGTAGGATTACATACTCATTTATTTGGGAGACTTGCATTAATCTTAGGGAATTATTCATAGGAAAAGCTGTACAAAGGTTATCAGTAATGAAAATCATTTTGACATCATGCTTTCATTAGATGATATATAAAATGGTTTTTGAATAAACTTTTTTGGTGCTGAATATCTTCATAATGTAAGGGAAAGAAATGAAATATACTGTAAGAAATTTCTTTCATAAAGTCTTTGTTGGCTTACATTTTTTTCAATTAAACACTTCACAGTCTTTTGTGTGAGTTTTTAACATCAGTTAACGTGTTCATTCAAATAGCTCCTCCTGGAGTGAACTTTAAGGCACTATTTTGAAATAACATATTTCCCCCTGTAATTTGTCTGTTGTTTTCTACACGGGTAGAATAGCATGTATGTATGTGCTAAGGAAGTACTCCTTTTCTGTTTTTCATTGCACAATATAGTGGTTACCATACCAGTAAAGGAATGTATTAGTGTTTAGGTTTTCCTTATAATATGGTGATACCTCTTATTTTCCTTTGAGCTTGTTGGCATTTCATAATAATTATTAATATACCCATACACAAAGTTAATAAGTTGTGATTATGAGAAAATGCTATAATAAGTCATGTAATAGACCTAAAACGAATGGCTCAATTATTCAAATTCATGTGGTGCAGTTTTAAAACTGCCAATATTTCCTCAGATTAAATAGACAAAAGCATTATTAACTCAGATCAGCACGTTTACTGAGTTTCTACCATGTGTAAGGCACTCTGTTAAATCTGAAATTAAAATAAATATAGGATTAGAATATTACTCTCCAGAAGCTTAATACTGAGATAGGAAATAAGATGTAAACATATAAAACAAGTTTTAAATAAAGTTTCAAGGTAATAGAAGACATGAGATTTACATAACTTTCCAATGTACATATATGAATACAAGATCAGTATAACTCCATATCATGTACAATCATAAGAATGGGAAGTTGAACTCGATATATATATGTCAAATATGCTGTACTGTCATGTATATCTAAAAAGAACAAAAACAAAAAAAAAGACATATCATTTGGCAGTACATGATTAATTTCCAAATGGATTATACAAACAAATTATTATTGTTCAGAGGAAACAGAGAGATCTTGTCAAGGATGTTAAATGAAAGTCTGTAAATGAGTAATTTGTGAGTTTTCCTGAAAACTAAATATATTTTGAGAGTTGATGATATATATACTTGATGGTATGTATGAGAACTAGATAATGGGAAAAATAGATTTATGAGAGCATAATATTGATATCATATTAGAATTTGTCTTGAGTCCTAGGAATCAGAATTTTATACAAGATCTTGTAAATAAAGGGGATCTACTGCATGTTTTAAACAGATAAATGACATTATAAAAGTGATTTTGTGGCTGATCACAGTATTACAAATGGATTGGAAAAGAGAATATAAAGGTGAAGAGATTGAGTAAGAGGCATAAAAGTAATGCACTATGATTTCTATCTAAGAAAGAATGTGAAATAAAAAGAGGAATTGAGAAAAGTGTGACCCACAATAGAAAAATTTTAAAATGAGGTTTGAGCCTAAAGATAGTGAAAGAAACAGGAGAGTTTGACCTTGAAGGGGAGGGTGCAGATAATTTTGTTAAGTTCTAATGGAAATTGCAATAATAGAGAGATACACAACTATAATGTCCTCTAGGAGCATATATATGCAGGAATGGTAGTAGGACAGGAAATAAAGGCTGAAATAGAGATAAACAAATAGGATCAACAAAGCCAAGTTTGGATAAAACCAAAAGTTAGAGAGAAAATAAGAAAAAAAGCCTGAACTAAGGATTTAGATATATAGGGAAGGATTAAAAAACAAAAACAAAAACAAAAACAAAAAAAAAAACTAGGTGAGCACTCTACCACTGAGCCACAACCCCAAAATATATCTTTTTTTTTTTGGGGGGGGGTGCTGGGGTTGGGGCTGTGGCTCAGAGGTAGAGCATTCGCCTACCATTTGTGAGGCACTGGGTTCGATCCCCAGCACCACATACAAATAAAATAAAGATATTGTGTCCATCTATAACTAAAAAATAAATATAAAAAAACTAGGAATATTTTGGTTTTTTAAAAATTTTTATTATGAAGCAAAGGGGCTGTCAAGTTTAAATAAAAAATAATAGTGATTAAAAAAGATCAAATGGCAGAGAAGCCAATGGATTTGGCAATTATAGTAGCATTGATTTTGAGAGTTCATTTGACAACCATTTAATCAGTGCCCACTATGTACCAGGCACTCTTCTAGGTTGCAGGATCAGAAAAGAGTTCTCATGTGGTGTATGCATAGTGAATAGAATAAAGTAGATAATTAACAATTAAGAAAATATGTATGGTATCATAAGGTGATAAAGAGTATGAAGTGACTTAAAATGCATTGTAACAGGATGGAAATTGAGAACAGCAAGAAATTATGGTGGCCAAGGTAAGGGGAGTTAAAAGGTACTCTTGGGGCAGGGGAGTGAGGGGACCAGATCCATAGATATTTGAAGGTTAAACATCAATAAGAAGAGTCAAAACCAAATGTAAGGAGGGTAAGATTAAGGATTTATGTTGGAATTAATTAGGGTTTTTTGTAGCTAAATTTTTAGAGCATAAACTGGCATATTCTTTTGATAAGAAGCCAGTGGTGAAAAAGGTTTTGAAAACAATTCATATTAGGAAGCAAGAAATCAAAACTGTGAAGTGAGATGATAAAATTAGGGCATTACCTCCATAAAAAGGCAATTAAAACTACGTGGAAATGTTGAAAGAAAAATGAAAGGACCTTAATGATAGTGCTACATTTCTGAATTTATTCTTCATTATTGACTCCAAATTAAAATGCATTATAATTTTACTTTTAATTTATAGGATTTTAAAGTGTATACACAAATGTAATTTAAAATAGTACATAAGTAGTTTCTCTTTTGTCTTTTCTCTGTTGCTTGCCTCCCCAGTCTCCTATTCCATCCACATCAAACTTCTACCATTAAAATAATACAATTACATGTTTCCACAGTTTTCACCACTCGATATTTTCCTCCAGTTTATATAATCATGTGCAGCATAGTACAACTAATGCACTTATTAAATATAGGGTTATATTTTAAGACATAATTGATAATTTATTGTGTATACTTTTTATTTATCTTTTATTTTAATTTGTTATATATGACAGCAGAATGCATTACAATTCATATTACACATATAAAGCACAATTTTTTATACCTCTGGTTGTACACAAAGTAGAGTCACACCATTTGTGTCTACATATATGTACTTAAGGTAATGATGCCCATCTCATCCCACCATCTTTCCTACCCCCATGTCCCCGCTCTTCCCAACCTTCCCCTTTGCCTTACCTAAAATTCATTTAGTTCTCCCATGCCCCCGCCCCCCAAACACATTATGAATCAGAATCCTTAATTCAGAGAAAACATTTGACGTTTGGTTTTCTGGGACTGGCTAACTTCACTTAGCATTATATCTGGTTTCAGTTGTAGATGGACATAATACTTCTTTCTTTCTTTATTTTTGTGGTGCCAGCATCAAACCCAGTTACTCACACATGCTCTGCAAGTGCTCTACTAGTGAATCACAACTCTTGCCCTATCGTGTACAGTTTTATGCATGTGATTTTTTGGGGGTACTGGAGATTGAACTCAGAGGCACTTGACCACTGAGCCACATCCCCAGCCCTATTTTGTATTTTATTTTGAGACAGGATCTCACTGAGTTGCTTAGCACTTCGCTGTTGCCGAGTCTGGCTTGAACTCATGATCCTCCTGCCTCAGCCTCCCTGGAATTATAGGCATGCACCACTGTGCTGGCTTATGCATGTTATTTTTGTAATCAATATTATCTGTGAAAGTGACACCTGGTCAAAACATATATCTCAAATTTTTACTTTTTAAATGGCTTCATAAGAGTCTATGCTTAGATGTTCTAGAATTTATTCAATGATTTTCCTAATAAAATAGAATCTTTGTTTCCATTTATTTTATCTCTTTTGTTTCCGTATAAATAATGCTGTAATAAATACATGTATCCACTATATACTGGGGATTTTTATTTCCTTTGTAGGGCTACAGGAAGTAGATGGCTATGCATAGTACTTTCCCTTCTCTTCGCTCTATTTTCACCCTTACCCTATATGAAAGGCCATTTTTCCAACTTCCAAACTCCAAGGTTTACTTAAATATCACATGCTATATTTAATTAAAATCTTCCCCAGAAAATCTTCCTAGCCTCAGCATTTGCAATGCACTTTGTATAATGATTATCCGTATACCATATTCCATATTCATTTCTTAGAGATAGCATATTTGAGAATAGGGAACATGCCCTAATATAATTTTATATCCTCATACAGGCTAAGCAGAGTGCTTTTCTCATAGAAGCCAAAAAGTATAAATGGACATCTTGATGTGTATAATAATCTTTAAAATCACTACTTGTAAACATTTTTTAGGAAACAAACACAACAATTATATAGAAAACTCTATTGTTTTATGTATTCTAGTTTTCCTTATAATTTCTTTCATATTCAAGATTCTGGTAGCTTTCCATCAGTTATTGATATTTGAGAAAACTAATTCAAAACAAGATCTGGAAAAAGAGACACATTGTTACCTCACCTGAGTTGTCTACTTATAAAATAAATTTGTAACATTAAAATACATATTATTAGAAATATTATAGGTTATCATTGTGTTTTCCCCCTCCTTTTTCTAGATCCTATAGTTTCGTGGAACAGAGGATAAGAGGAGATGCATATGCATGGAAACAAAACAAGAAAGAAACTAAAATTCTTTACTAATGTAAAAAGAAATCTTATTAGTCTTATGATAAGGCATTGTCCTTCATGATCACCCAAAGTCTACAATACAAAAACCAACCAATCTCTTGGGAGAGTGTAGAAAGTTTGGGGAAAATCTAATTATATTTTATTTTCAGAAAGAATCAATATAGAAGTACTTGTCAAGTTCAATTCAATCACAAATGTGAAGAACAGATTTGCATTTACATCTAAGCAGAAGCACAGTGGATTAAAAAGATTTCAATATAATGGAGCCATCTCTTTGTCAAAATAGGGCATTCATTGAACATAATGACACTCAAGGCCATCTTTCCAATAAATTACCCTATAAAAGTTCAATAAAAAAATTAATAAGGTACAGGTTTGGGAATATAGGTAATTAAGTGTGTTGCAGAGGTAAAAAGAAGACCCTGGGAAAACTAAAAAACTTCTAATTAAGAGTTGAAAGAATAATTCTGAAATAAATAGATTATTTTAGTAAAATCTTATCAGTATGCTAATCACTTTAGTTCCCTTATCATGGAAGAGAATCTTAAATAGGGGATTGGGTCAGTAGTAGCTAACCCCTTGGTGTTTTCAGATGCTAGGTGTTTCATAACAGACAGGCTCTAAACCTTGATTACTTTTCTAATAAGAACATTGTGGCTTGTCAATCTCCAATCTCTTTAATACGCTAATGTCAGATGGAAACAGAATCAACTCCTGGATGGCAAGCAAGCTGCACTGGGCTTGGGTAAGGCTAGAAACCATCATCTGCAACACAGAGATAAGCAAGGCTGAATTCTCTGTGGTCTTTTGAGACTATATTATGTGAAATTAAGAATTTATAAGCAAAAACAGTAGCTAAAAATCTCATTATTAATGACTTGGGTAGCCATGGTTTCTGGTTTTTCATGTGAGTTATAAGAGATTTAACAAAGAAGGGAATGCAGGCACAAAGAAATTATAGCAAATAAACAAAATCTGGGACTAAAATAGGAAAATGTAACTGTGTCTTGAAAGCGTTTTGGCTGAAAGAGTGAACTGTACAGGGCTTGTTTAAACAAAAGTTATGTAAATCTTTGCTCAGCTGGTTGTTCGGGAAAATAAATGGAAGCAAACAGAGGAAAACAGACTACAGGCTTTGAAGAGTTTGTCAAGAAGTGATAACGGGCATTGAAGCAACAGGATTTAAAAGATCACCTGGCCTCTGTAAATAATGCAAGCTCTTTAGGATTCACTAGAGACCCAATTCAAGAGCATAATAATTTTAGCTAAAAACCTGCTCTTCCTACTGTGAGACTCCATACACCAAAGAAGAAAGCTGAGGCATTTCACATACCCCAAACAACAACTGTTAAAAGCATGGGAAATTTGGCACCTTTAAGCCTCTGGTTTTACCCCTTAGTTGCCATGATATTGCCTGGGAGATTTTGCAGCACTTAAGCTGGAAGAAAAAAATGCCTGAGTTTTTGTGTAGCCATGATAAAAATAGGAGTGACAGGGCTGAAATAAAAATTCTAGTCACTGTATGTAAACAACGTTCAGTAGACAACATAAAAAGTAAAATGATTATCAATGAGCTAAGGATCTAGGCAAAATTCCCACAAATGGTGTCTCTTCCCCTAAATACTTTACTTCCCACTGAGCAGGTACTTGCTTTATATATGACCTCATTTCTTCAGATTAATTACACATGTACAGGGAAATGATTTCCCCCTATCTCTTCATCACATCTGTGCCCACAAAACCTCAATGGAACTGCTCTAACCAATTTAAAAGACCAAGTCAGCAAATTGTCATCCAGTTCTCAGCATGAACTCAAGAGAATTTAAAGAATTCAAAGAGGTCATGGACATTTCTTTAGGCACCAAATAGTTGCTCAGTTATAACAATGGATTTTAAGCCATGTGGATAATATGAAAAGGTACCATTGATATCTTCCTTTAAGTGCTTTTCAACCCACTTGTGACTCTGTAGAGAAGATGGCATTCTTGAAGTTCTAAGTTGTGTGTGTGTGTGTGTGTGGGGGGGGTGTTTATGTGTAGGTTATTAAATTTCTATTTATTTATCAATTTACTGTAGAGGACAAGAGGGACTATAATAAGTTCTCAGGCTAAAAAAAAAGATTATGAAATTTGGAAAACCATCAGTGAATATTCTAGCATTTAAAAAGATACCTTAGCATAATGAATGCATTGGACATAAGAAAAAAAAATATATATATATATACAAAATGTTGAAATTTTGTAGGATTATGGTTGATTTCATTTGTCTTCTGTGCACTTTACCTTACTTTCAAATTCTATGATGAACAATTACTACTCTTTAAAATGCAAACAAAAATTGAAATTTTTATATTTTTGAATCATTTATGGCATATTTTTGAAAATATTGCATTAAATTATAGCACTGGTTATCCAGAAATTATATTTTTTCTTTGTTGGATCAAAAGAAGGGAGACAGAAGTAAGGGGAAAATAACATTGCAAATAACTAGCTCTGAGAACAAATTAAGTTTCTCTGTGGGTACTCATGATGACTATTAAGAAAAAATGTTTTCTTTTTTTCTGGACTCCACAACACAATTTCTTATTTTCATATTAGCTAAAGGTTAAGGCCAAACCAATACAGTACAACTATGCAGTCAGGTATTAACTGTCTTTCTTAGAAGGGGCAACATTGTGGTGAATTTAAAGACCTCATTTACTTATTATTACTTTGCCACTATTTTCTATTCTCCCAATACCACTAATGACACCCACAATTGTCCACATGAAATTTGATTACTCTTTCATTTCTGCTATACTATTCTTGCTGAAAAATATGAAAACATATGAACTTAAACAAGAACTTAAAATCACGTCCAAAAATTTATAATCATGACTGCTGAGCTCCTTAATAAAAGTGAATTGGGCATGGCTTTATAATTGCCATGGAATGCAATGTAAGCATTAGTAGAATTTGGAAAAGAGGAAAATACAGTGAATTAGAACTTCATCAAGAGCACTGGTGCCAATGTAATCCACACAACATAAGTCTTTGAAATATAAAAGTTTTAAGAGGTAAAAGTGATGATCACTAATATTTTTTCCACTATAGTATTTGTAATGTATATCAGGAAACATCTTCAAGGGGAAAATGTAGATTATTTGGGAGAATTTTGCAGAAACAATTCAGTCCCCAAACATTGCTTATTTAGTGTTCATCATTCCAAACTCCCAGGGATAATAATGAACTCCAAATACCATTCCAAAGGCAAATTACAGGGAACATCATACCCTTTCTAAGTCCTGAATTGCACAGATTTGTATATTTGCAATTAGGAACAGAAAGAGCAAGTTCAGTGGAAATGTAGTTGAAGAAGCTTATGTAGTTGATTAAAAATTCATATTTTAAGCACTGAAGTTTGAGTTGTTATGAACAGAAAATGTAAGTGTGCCTTCAATTCTCTATCAGCTATGATAGTAACTGGGAGACTTGATTCCCTAAAAGTCAGGACTGCATCTTGTTCACTATAGTATCCTTAGTATCCAATAGAGTTAAAGACATTCAGCAGTTCCACACCAACAAAAATTGTTAAATTAATAAATTAATGACTGAAAAATCAATGAATGAATGCTGAAGTAGATAATGAGTAATGGTAATGAATAATGAACTGTCTTAGACAAAGACAAACATTGAGTAACAATGAACCTAATGTGATGAACAATGAACCTAACAATATACCAATGTGATGATGTCATCTATATCAAGGGATAAGGGAAGGACAACACACTTCATGAAAAATCATCATTTATAACTTGTGCACTGTAGATTTTCCATTCCTCAGTGTTAGTTCAGTTGTTATTAATTAATCTTTTGTTGCCTACAAAAACGAGCTATTTAGAGGAACACAGTCAAACACTGCCGAAAAGTGGTGCCTAAATCAGATGAATTCTAAAGAAAATTCTAATGTCTGCATTAGCAAGAATGAACAAGCTACACTATCTAGTGCTTTGTTTATTGATCTTATATCATTTGTATATTTAATTTTGGACTGATCAGTTTCCCTTTTGGGTCTTAGGATCTTCACTATATATCAGAGTTTGGGGTCAGGCAATTGCCAGGGACTTCATGCCAAATTTGCCTTAAGTCAGATCAGGGTGTACATTGGAAACACAAGGGAAGCTTAAAAAATCTACATTTTTAGGCCTCATGCCAGTCAAATTAAATCAGAATTTCTGCAGGTGGCACACCAACATCCCTATATTTTTTTGAGTTTCCTGGGTAATTCCAATGTGTAGCTAAGATAGAGAACACTTCTTTAAAGACTCATTGTTGTCAACTTAGTAAATTAAGTATATTTTAATTTCACAGCCATAAAATAATTCACTCTTTATACATTTTTATGCCCAAAGTTACATATTTCTAGAATAAAGATTTGTGTGCCTATTTTTAAAGGGCACATGGCTTGTCTTTTTCATTGCCACTTAATGCAATAATTAATATTCCAAACTTGCCACAAATTTTCATTATTGCTTAGTGTTTTCAGGCATAGATGGCTTCACAGTTCAAGATTTCTGCCTATTTAAAAGCAGTTGCCTAAAGCATATTTTAGTCTGTCAGTGGATGTATATTCTTCCTGCTTTTAATAACGAAAATTTCATTTTAAGTGATAATCCCTAAAAAAGGATTTCCTGGCAGAATAGTTTATATCATAAGAGCATATGGGAGTTAAGAATAATTATGCAGAGGGTATCTTTCTCCAAAGAGCTTAAAGCACTTTATGGAATTCATCTAATTAATGTTCACACTATTTCCCTGAGAAGGCAGTGGACAGTGAAACATAGATGACTCTGAAGTCAACTCTCATTCCACTCAGTGAGAGGCTGTGAATAAAACCAGCACAAAATGCACAGATGCATGGCTTATATAGTCTGCCACTGCTTAACAGTCTGTAACAAAAACTAAATTTTCTTACATTAGAATCAAGAAGAAGAAATTTGGTACATCAGCTGAGTTATCATTCTTCTATAATTTCAATTATCCAAACATTTAATACCCAAAATATCAGTTACTTAAAAAATTCCTGATGCTATAGCATTATATAAATATTGACAAAATTTGATTAAAATGTGGGGCTTCCTTAGCAGAACAAACATTACTTTATATTTCACACAATAAATGATAAGCTTTGTCAATATGCATGGGCATTTTTAAAAAGACTTAAATATTACCAAAATCTGACTGTGTGCTGTGTGCTGAATGATTAAGTTAATTTTAATATAATCTCAAGAAAAGCATCAATTAATTGCATACCTGTTTAAACATTTTAATGGAATGAAGAGATATAAAGATGTTATTGCCTAGTAGTTGAAAACAGAAAGGCTGATTTAAAGAAACAAAACCAAAACAAACCTCAATAACTTTTTCCTGTTTTAAATCACAGTCTGTAGTTGAGCTTTCCCACTGGGATCACGTCTTAACCTGACCTGATTTCCTTAACCTGGTCAGATTTCCTTCAGAATAAAATTAATAAAAGAATCCACAGAAGGCTTATATTTTCATTAAAATAGATAAAAAGTTCTGACTTCATAAAAATTTCACTGGCAAACTCAAAGACAGACAAAGGTCCTTATAAATTCTACAATGCATAAACTGAGAAATCTTTTTATTTTGAAAACAAAGTTTTTAGCAAATAGTATGATTTGTCTTTCCACATAGCCACACCATGCTGACACAAGATAAATGTAAGGACAATAGTTTCTTTCAAAGCCATCTATTTGTACATTTGAGACATGCTCAATTTATCTCCTCACTTTGACTGTAAGGAAATTATTGGTAAATATTTCCTGCCTGAAAGCAGAGAGTTGGCTCTGATGATTGGCAATACAAATAAAAACTATTAAGTCTTTTAGATAAGTACAAGCAAAGGCATCAAAAAATAGTAAAAAAATTAATGTTTATTTAAATTTTTTAGTTGTAGATGACACAATACCTTTATTTATTTATTTTTATGTTGTGCTGAGGATCCAACCCAGGGCCTCACAGGTGCTAGGCGAACGCTATACTGCTGAGCCACAATCCCAGCCCATAATGTTTGTTTTTTTTTAATGCTACCCTTTGTAACAATACATCACTCTATTCTTTCCATTTAAATTACTTGTTTATTAATTTTATTATTAGATTCCTTGGAATTAATAGTACTATCAAATAAATGGATAACCTTTTAAATGTATTTCCTTATACAGATGGAAATTACAAACTTTTCTTTGAGATATTTACTCTGACAAAGAATTACAGTGATGCTATATAATTCTTTTATTAAATTTAAATATAAAGGATTGCATAAAAATAAAACAAAATGATACTATTTGAACACAGTTTTACCCTTTTGAGTTTGGCTAATCTTAATAATTCTATAACCATTAGCTTCAACATAGAAAAATACAAAAAGAAAGTGTCCAAAATATTTTCAAGTAAATGACTGGTGATTTCTTACATATCTTTTAAGAACTGTTATCATATTGTTAACCCTACATTTCTATGACAAGCCTAGGGACTAACTGAACTGTTTTTTTAAAATCCCTTTTGATAAGAAAGGAAGGAATTTACAGTGGCAAATCTCTAAAGCAATCAGATATGATGTTACTTCTTGAACTCCAGAGAGTGTTCCATATTCAGTTGCACTTATGGTGGTGAATGAAGTGAGTTTTTAATGGATAAGGTGTAGTTCTGAAACAATATACTGCCTGAAAAGAAAACCTCCTTATAATCTGACTCAGAACCAATTTCCATTTCAACTGGTTCCTGCCTAGGGTATGTTCCTATTAGTAGCAGTTTCTTACCACAGTCATATGGCTAATGGATATTCAAAATCCGGAAATGGAGAATGTGTTTCTCAGATAATATCAGGATTTTGAAATTTATGAGTTGGAGATTTCTGTGCATAAAATGACCCCATAATGATGACATGGTTAAAGGGTCTTCAAAAGAATAATGAGAATGCAATTTTCAATTATATATCCTAGAAAATCATACATAATTAGAAGTAGCTATAAACATGACTATTGGATATACATCTGCTAAACTATAAGAGTAAGAGTTGCACAGTATTCTGGATATGTTATAAAGTAAACATTTTAAATACTTTAACTGCCTTCTATAACATAAGAAAAATTTGTTCTGATGTCTTAGATGAGTTCTACTTAATCTATATAAGAATAAATAATCAGTTGAACCTATGAAATGCTATTTGATCATTTCATTAAAACAGATCAGAGGATACTGCTAAAAAATCATCAGAAATATTTGAAAATTAGAATAGGAAGCATTAAGTATGTCTGGGATATCAAACAATTTAGGGGTATAGATTTCTAACTGTCATGGGTTAATATACTGCTCAGGGAAGATGCTAGCAGGTCTCACTGAGTGGGTTCCCCATTCTCACCTCTACCCCACTGACTCTCTAATCACTTTTGATTTTACCATCTGTTCTTCCTGGCACAACAAAGGTTTGAAAAGAACAGTGACAACTTTAATAAGCTTGTCTTTGATGATATTTTTTAAATCATTACAGGTAAAAATAAATTCTAGTGATGAATCCACTCTTTATTGAATACCTATTCATGAAGTATAAATTCATGGCTATATCATTCTGCCTGAGTTCACTGATCCTATGTGAAATTAAAACAATGGCTGGAAAAACATAAGTGATCAATTCTCATTTATAACTGAACAAAAGTGAAGACACTTACTGAGAAATTCTGAGAGTTAATTAGGAATTGAGGTCATGAGTACTTGATCCAATTCCCTGGAAACAGAATCTTGTTTTAAAGTATGGCAAGCACTTTGATATGTGCAAAAGAAAAAAAAAAGAAAAAAAGAAAAAAAAAAGAAAAGAAAAGAAAAAAAAAAACTGGAGGCAGGGGAGATTTCTGTAAGCCATTGTTTTCTGGGTGCAATAGGACCTTGATTGGGAATTTCTATTTGAACAATCTCCTGCCCACTGCTATGGCCAAAGCCTGACAGAGCCTGTTAATCTTCTGAGCAGAATGCAAGGCACATCTGTTTGTATTGTCCTTTTACTTTAATAAATGCCAGTTACTGTTGCCTCTCTGGTATCTTTTAATTCAATGTCATTACTTTGTGTTTGTTCTCCATGGTGATGTTTATCACAAAGAGTGCAAAGGGAACAATTTATGCACTAAAGATATGTCTCTATTCATCAGAATAAATTATCCTTAGAAGGGTCTGCAAAAACAATCTCATCTCCTTTTTCTTGGTGAATATTGAGTAATCTATTAAAAGTGCATTGAAACACTTGAATTTATTCTCAAAAGAAAGGAGACCTTCATGGTCATCTTCCTTCTAGGACTGGAAGAAATACTGATTTTACTTTACCAAGGTTATGGAAGGTAATATGCCACATTTATATCTAGCAGTGAAAACTCTTGAGTTAGTTAAGCTTCTCAGTCTCAAAATTTAAGAGATGTTTGTTTTGGTTTGTTAAATTCATGATGAAAGCTTTGTCTTTTATGGAACACTCCAGCCCATAAGCAGCACAAGGAGGTCTGGGGCTTCAGGTTTTTTATTTGTTTGTTTGTTTTTTATAAGGATGATTAGTTCTAACTCTCTTCTAGGAGAACCTAAGTCCTAGTCATCTAGATAGCAACAGTCCCCATGGTGGACACAATAGACCTAAATTTAGTTTTCCCAAGCATGCTCATTCCTTTTATTGACATATCATTAAAGAGGTGATTTGTGTTACAAGTGATTAAACATGAGGATGGAAGAGAAGGTAAATATAAAGTACCTAATTACTATGCCTGTAATAAAATTTAATAAGTGAGAGCTTTACTATGGATTATATTATTGATACTAGTATTATAATTTGCTCATTTGGACTTATAACCAATGTACTTGTTTGGACTTTACCATGTATAGGGGAACCCCCCAAATTGTTTTTTAATTCTCCTCTTCATCAAGGCATTCTGGTTCTTTAGAAAGTGTTAGAATTTATCCTTACCAAAATTATTTCTGTAATTTGTATGACCCATATTTTGGAAGTTAAGTCTATTGTATTATTTTTCTCCCTCAGAGCAAAGTAGGTTTTCAATTTAACTTAGCAAACAGGCACTGTTTTTTAATTTCCAGACAAAGTCAAACATAAACAGAAACTAATGCCAAGAGGTTCTTTGTCTACCTCTGCTACTATGTACCCTCAACCAGACATCTGAATTTAATAAATGAGTTCAGAGTTTTTGTCTAATAGGTGAAATGGTCAAACCACATAATGCCAAATGTTGTCACTATCTCTAAAGCTACCACTAATGATTCAGTTATTTTACTGACATATATAATGAAGTTTTTAAGTAGTGTTAGTTTAGTTAAAAAAAAAAAAAACTAAGTATGAACAGCATACTACAGTGACACAGCCACATCAATGTTTATAGCAGCACAATTCACAATAGCTAAACTGTGGAACCAACCTAGATGCCCTTCAATAGATGAATGGATAAAAAAATGTGGCGTATATATATATACATATATACATACATACACACACACAATGGAATACTACTCAGCAATAAAAGAGAATAAAACATGGCATTTGCAGGTAAATGGATGGAGTTAGAGAAGATAATGCTAAGTGAGGTCAGCCAATCCCAAAAAACCAAATGCTGAATGTTTTCTTTGCTTTAAGGAGGTTGATACATAGTGGGATAGGGAGCGGGAGCATGGGAGGAATAGACGAACTCTAGATAGGGTAGAGGTGTTGGAGGGGAAGGGAGGGGGCATAGGGTTATTAATGATGTTGGAATGTGCTGATCATTATTATCTAAAGTACAGGTATGAAGACACGAATTGGTGTGAATATAATATGTATACAACCAGAGATGTGAAAAATTGTGCTCTATATATGTAATAAGAATTGTAATGCATTTCACTGTCATATATAAATAAAAGATAAATAAATTTTAAAAAATAGGTATTATTAGTTCTGTTTGTCTTCTATGAGAACCTAAGTCCTAGACATACCTTTAGTGCAAAAAATTGTTCCCTTTGTGTTCTTTGTGATAAACATAGAGAACAAACACAAACACCTTAGGGAAATATGCTACAGAGATTTTGTCTAATCTAGACACAGGTTTCTGAGAGCAAAGGATCAAGTTTTATTTTTATTAGTTTCTTCCCAAGATTTGCCCCAGCCCTTTTCTTGGAATAAGTGGGTAATAAGTACAAAGATTCTTTGACATACAATGAAGCTATGACTCTATATTTATTTCAACCCATCTTAAGTTGAAAATGCATTTAATACACTGAACATACCAAACTTCAGCAGCTTAATAAGAGTACACTGCAGAAGATGAGTGGTTCCCCTCATGATCATGTGGCTGTTGGCGAGATGCAGTTCATTTCTACAGTACAACATCGCTAGAGAGTAATGTGATATGCATCACTAGCCCAAGAATAGATCAAATTCAAAATCTGATGTAGTTTTTATTGAAAGCATATCAATTTCTGACGGTTGTAATGTCAAAAAGTCATAAGTTGGACCATTGTAAATCCAGGTCATCTATAATTGCTCAATGAAAAATTGTGAATCTTAAACTTGAAGAAACACACAATTTAGTATCATCTATCTTGTTTACCTGAAGAATTTTTAAATTACTTAAAACATCTGTGAAAAAAATGAAATCAGTTGACCTCACATTTGCCTGGAGTTTAAAGTTTTATGTTCCTATACTTATGTATTTGCCTATTATCTTCATTTCTTCAGTCTTTTTCCCCTTTAACATAGTTGATAAAATTCCTTCTGCCCACATGAAACCTTTTAAAACACACAGAGTGTACAGACACACACACATGATTACTTTTATATCTTTATTTTATTTTACGTGGTGCTGAGGATGGAACCCAGTGCCTCACATATGCTAGGTCAGTGCTCTACCTCTGAGCCACAACCCCAGCTCTCTTCAACACAATTTGATACAAAAATATGAATATACTTCCTTTAAAGTCAAAACAATGATGCCTGAGTGTCTAATTTTCTAGATTCAGCCATCTAAGAAAAATAAGGTCAAAATTGTAAGAAAAAAAAATATCAACAATGATTGAAACTTACATAGTACTTTTCAGTTTATAAATTTCTTTCCCACCCATTATTTTATTTCATTTTGACAATAAACATGAGGCATGGGTAGTGATTCCACTTTATGGGAAAAGCTAAGTAAAAATATGATTAAGGAAGTCAAGTAGTTATTTAAGATCACACAATCAGTTTTTGGCGGGGACATATCTTCTGACTTCAGGTACAAAATCATTCACACTCTACCACAGTTACCCATTTTTACATCCAGAAACACTACCTAGAAATACATAAACTGAAAGCAATTTTGTTTTGATTCCTAAAAAAGATTAACCATATGCACCAGATATTACATGTTGAAAATTAGCAGCATGAAACTATGACAAAGCCTCAACAAGATGAAAATTAAGATAGTTTGATAACAGCAGTATCTCTTCCAGTAATTGAAGGGTGAATAATTTGCCAAGTGATCAGTTACAGCAAACTTTCAACAAGAAGGAATATGCTGTTTTATCCATGGATATGTGGTGTTCATTGACATTATGCATAAGTTTTATTGATAAAAGGAATGTTAACATCCTAAGATTAAACTAACTTGAAAGAAAAGGACCTTAGGAAAATAAATTCTTCTGTTGGGTTAAGAATGAATGTGCCTATCAGAGTTCTTTCTTTTTGTTTCTTTTCCTTTTAAACTCATGTTGGGCAGTTGATAAAATATGTTTTTGTTGTTTTCTGATCCCAATTTTATTCCTTGTCACATTCCTTTTCTGCCAAACAAATGCAGCAGGGTTCAACAGAAAGAGTGTTCCAAATCTTTAATCATTATGAAAAACACAGTACCTTGACCTTGTATTTTAAAGTTAAATGGAGTGGCATTATAAAAATTAAATTGGTTCTTGCTCATTTCCATAATATCCTCTAAAAAGCCTTGCCTAGCCTAGAGTGGATGTCCTATTTCTTTATCTTTCTTGATGACCTCTCATGCCTGCAAGTCAGCTCGTTTTTCTTTGCTGAAGACTGCACCCCACTGCTGCATGCACTCTAAAAGTTCCATTAAAATCTAGGGCATCATCACTCATTCTTATCTGCAGCAGGCTGCTGAACAGTGCCATACCAGCAACTGCATGCAAACTAGTATCAAAGGACAATATTAGTTATATACATTGTCATCCCATAAGGAGAATTCCACCTGGATCCTACCTTATCTCACAGAGCACATCTAGCCTTTCAAACATGGCTCCTAGAGTCAGTGATATGAAAGGGTCTCTTACAACAGCAAGCATTACTTAAAAAGCAATTTACCAGCAAGAAATTAGCTTTTTATAGGACACCCTTTATTAAACTCCATGTGAGATGAGCTAGCATTCTGAATTTTGCCTTGCACCCACTGAGACCACACAGGCCAGAGGCAGTTTCATTTTAAATACTGTACCATAAAAATTATATGTATTCCTCCTCTGGTCTTGTCAAACTCTTTCTTGGGATAGATGTGTTATTAGGATAATGGGGACTGAGTGTTAAACAACAGGCTAGGATTTGGCACTGTTCCTGTTATCCAGAAATATGAAGAAACATTGTAAATTGTTTATTCAATGAGACAATGATGTCTGATGTCAGTGGTTAATGACATTAGAGGAGAAATGCAGAGATTGAGAAGAATGATGAAAGATCTGGGTATAAAGACTAGAAATGAGGAGTATTAGCAGCATCTTTCACTTCTTTATAGACTCAAACATCATTTTTCTAAATTAGTAACAAACTATTTTGTATAAATGAACAAAAAATAAGAAAAAAATTCCAATAATATTATTGTCAAACTCTGTGGCTAAATTACCCATTTTATATGATAATGTATAACACCCCTATTAAATGATATAGAATAAAACATGTGCATGGACTCGAAATAATTTTAACAGGCATTATAATCTAATTTAAATTCAGTGGTGGGTGTTTCAGACTTAAAAACATCCTGAAGGTTTTTATTACCTGTGTCATTCAATAACCATTGGCTTTACACAGTGGGGGAGGTTTAGGTAGTTAGATTTTCAATGAAAGTTCATGACTCCTGGGTAAGTCTCAAAGACAAATAAGTCAAATTCTAAAAGATTTGGTTGAAAGTCTTATAAGTACCATTCAACCATGTCTGTGTAATAGTATTATTTCTTTGTTCAATGTCCTAATGAATATACATCAGGCTGGCCTCACTTATGTATTTATCATTTTTGAGACAGTGTCTCTCTCTATGTTGCCCAGGCTGTCCCTGAACTCATGATCCTCCCTCCTCAGCCTCCTGAGAAGCCAGGATTCCAGGTGAGTACCAACATTCTCAGCCCTATATCTACAATAAATTTTGTAGCATTTTGCATTGTTGGTACTTATTCTGGAAATATTTTTATTTCCATGGCTATTTCCTATAGCTGTCTGAATGGTAACACCAACGTGAATTTTGGTTCAAATGATTTCCCTTCAAATATCTACTCAATACTATGGATACAAAAATAAGAAAATAAAATTTGAGAAATAAGAGGTAAGTTGCTTCAGTTATGGAATCTAGTTGACATAAAATAGTTGTACTCAGTCTGAAAGTAATTACACAAAACAATGTCAGATTTGTACTTTTAATTGATCAAATAATAATTTGGAGTTTTGTATCCATTTACCTCCCTGTTTCATGTGAATTTTACCAATGGATGTCAGAATCTGTTGGGTTTTAAGTCCAAACATTGACTAGTAATGAAGATTTCAGGACAAAGACATGTTAGTACCAAGTTTGGAGGAGCAGGAATTTAGGCAATATCTTTTCAAGTCAACAATTTTCTGATGCCTATCTAGTCAACAATTCCAGATGACACACATAGTTCATCTTTGAAGTTTTAACATTTTGAAGTTCATAAAATCTTTCAATAGTCAGATAACAGCAAAGTCTTTAGTCAGTGCAGATAATAAAAATGGACATTTACATTAGCTAAAGTATTAAGATTATTCAAGATTTCTTTTCATCTGTGGCCTAATATAATGGTGATATATTTTGGCATATATGTAAAATAATACTCACCAAAGACAAATGCAACTTATTTCATGCATGTAAAAATTTAGAGATATGTTGTTGTGATTGCTTGTGACCATTTTCTGCTGCCTGCTTGAGAGCATAAGTGTGCAGTGAACTTGGGTATGGCAGTGAATATACACACTGAGTATACAAAGAAGATTGCACCTCTGAAAAGTCAAAGAACAGAGATACTCTCTCCTCACAGGCCTTCCCTTTCCACCAGAGGTATTTAGAAATGTTTAGACCAGGAGGCAGGAGTTAGAATACAATGCATTTTTATGAAAGAAAGGAAAAGAGAAATATGAATTTAAAATAGTGGAGCTTTGAAGAGAAAGGGAATAGTGATTTGCATTTACTGAGTATCTACTAGGTGCCAAACTCTGTTCAGTCATTTCCATACACATCTTTGTTTAATTTCAACAATAATTCTGTGACATTCGTATTCTTTCTTTTAACGATGAGGCATTCAAGGTTCATGGAGGTTTAAAAAAGCATGCCTAAACTTACATGATATGTGTGTTCTTCCCCTTTTTGTGTGCCATTGTATCTAAAGGACCTTAATTTATACAGGTTGAACATCCCTAAAGCAAATACCAAGCATCTAAAATTCTCCAAAATTGCAAACTATTTGAGTAACATCAAACCACTGGCACATTAAAATTATTGTATGAAATTAACTTCAGGCTATTTGTATCAGGTGTACATGAAACAAAAATGATCTCATTTAGACTTGGGTCCCACCCCAAAGGTATCTCTTCATGATATATGCAAATATGAAAATATTCCCAAATCTGAAATCTGAAACACCTCTGGTTTGAACCACTTTGGATAAAAGATATTCAATTTATATAGCTAAACTGAATGTACTTGCAAGTTTTAGTGTAAATAAGAAAGTAGAGTACAAAATTTTTTTAAAGCCGAAGATTTAATTAGGTACCCAATGTGATGCATGAAAAATAAGTGCTACAGAGGTGGGAGAAATTAGAGAAGTGTTCACACAATAGCAATGCTTTTTGAGATGAACCTGGAGGATTAAAAGAAAGGCAAGGCATCATAGTTCATGTGAAGAAAGATGCAGGGGAACTTCTAGTATGAAGCATGAGGACAGTGGGACCTGAAGGTTCCCCAAAGGAAGAAAAAATGGGAAAGCTGGAAGGTTTGTCTGAACTCAGAATGTGAACATTGGAATATGCAGGTGAACTTGAGCCTGCTGTAATTGATAAGGATGAACCTCATATATTTCTTAGGAAGATAAGTAAAATAGTGAAGTAAGGGAGACTGAAAATGGTGAGATGGGAGGTTTGCTAACTCAACAATCAAACATGAGATGAAAAATTCCTAGAAAAAGAAACAGTAGAAATGGGAAATAATGAGTAGAAATAAGAGATATGTACAGGACTGCATATGGCTGGAAGGGCATAGGAAGGCCAAAATTTCTGAAGGATAACTATAAAATAAAGGGAGTCAGTGAATTTTTCAGCTGTTATTGTTGGGAGTCTGTGGCAAACAGGGTACTTTCCAAATCTCTGGCTTTCAATTACTCTCCAGTATAGTCATGGATTTTTTTTTTTTTTGTAGCACAGACCTTCATTGTAATTTTCTTTTCTTTTATGAACCAAAGAAGACAATATGCTATGGAAGTTAGAGGGGAAAAAAATGAAGAGTGACGCTATGAAAGTAGAAGGGTGCATAGAAGGCTAGAGGGAGGGAACAGGGGGAGGAAAGAGTGGGAATGGCATTGGGGAATTAAACTTATAAAATTATGTTATAAATGTGCAAAAATGCCACAATGAAACCCTGAATTTGTATTATTGATAGGGACCACTAAAAATCAAATAAAAGAAGTGATATGCATTCTATTTTATTTAGTTAGTTTTATTTTGAGACTGGGTCTCACTATATTACACAGGGCCTCCCTAAATTGCTAAGGCTGGTCTCAAACTTGTAATCCTTCTGCTTAAGCCTCCCAAGTTTCTAGAATTACAGGCATAAACCACTACACCTGGCCATAATAAACATTTTCAGTACATATTGGAATCTATGAATATGTTTAAATTCAGATAATAAATGTATTAAAAATTCCTTCATGATTGAATTTAAATAATTTCATTGACTACATATTCAATGCAAATTTTCTAGAGAAAATTGACAGAAATTAATTTTTTTCTTAGAGAAAGAAAAACGTGAGTCCATGGGCCTGAAAGTGTTAATACAAATATTGCAATTTAAAAAATATATCTTAATCCCATATGATAATTAATTCACTTAAGAATTTAGTTTAATACATTTAGAGGTTCCTTGGTGTTCTTCGAAAGAAGTTGTTACAGAGTTCCAGGGTATTATAATCATTATTAATTATGGCATTTTAAAGTTCACACAGATAAGCTTCCAAAAAAAATGACCCAAATTTACTTGAAAGGTCACATAAATTTATTTTACTTATCTAATCATATGGTGATTAAAAAATAGAGAAGCTCTGATAAAATCCAGATCAACTGTAGTATGGTATCATGGAAATGAATCTCTGGATTTAGAATAGGAAGGCTGATTTCTTTGTTTGATGCCTCCATGTACTAATGATGTAATCTTAACCAAATTAATCTTCATGTTTCAACTTCTCAGGTGTAAAATGGACATAATATTTGTTTACTTAATGCCTCCCCCTAAGAGCTCTTTGAAGACAAAGTTGGGTTTTTTTATATACTATAATACCAGCATATAAAACCATGTTTGGCACATAGCAAGAACTCAAAAATATTTGTTAATTTTAATGAGTGAATGATTGAATTAAAAAAATTTATTCAGTAAAATGAGCTTGTGAAAGCCAGCATTTGAATATCGAATCTGTATCTATTGAATACTTTCTGCATATTGTGTCTATTATATCTGCACGATGGAAATAACTACATAGTGTTTTGTTACTTTTCATCAATTCTCAATTCTGTATTCAATGATATCACATGGGTAGCTCTAAATAGGCTATACTGGAGCATTTGTGCCACAAAATCAGTCAAATGCTGCAAATCAGACTCTCTTGCTCCTGCAAGAGTTTCTTCTTAGACATTTATTGGCAAATCAGTTTATTATTGTTATTTGTAGTTGTAGGGATTAAACCAAGGGCTTTGTGTGGGCCAGGTAAATTTTCTAACATTGAGCTGTACCTTCAGTCCTAACCTCTGTTCTAGAACTTTAGTATCTGGCTTCTATTTACTTTTAGTCCCTTCTATCACCTCTAAAACTTTTGTTGAATAATACTGAAATGCTTGCAGTCACCCAAATAATCTAAGCTCTTTAGGTCACTATAAAACCACCATCTTGCCTTGAAAATCTTTCCTTTCAGACATACATAGTGTGTAATCCTTTAACCAACTCAGAAGTTATCACCATGATAGTATTATCCCATGGTAGCTTAATAATTCCTAGTTTACTTAATGCCTCCCCCTAAGAGCTCTTTGAAGTGCAAGGGCCATCTTATTCACAGTTACAATCTCTGTACATTGTTACTACAGGAGCTACTTGATGAATGATAGCTCCCTGAACAACCAAAAAAAAAATTCAATCTAGGTTTGTACATGCTGGCAATACAGGAAGTTAAGTGTATTATTAGCCCAAGAAATGTAGTGAATAGAGCACAACCACTCTTACAGAGGCACTCATTGCTTGACATAATTTTCTGAATGTTAGTGCAGAAATCCATCACACTAATCTACACAATTATTTCTAATGCTGCTAGCAGCTTCACAGACATTTACATTGAAGATCATTGCTTGAATACAAATAGTTGATGCCTGTGACAGATCAAGTCAATAGTAATTCCTGCCAGATATTTTTGTTGTGACTATATGGCAGTAACATTGGAAATCATCTCAGTTTGGTCTAAATATATTATTAATAGAGCAGCAGCCTACAGGGTCAGTCAGAATGCCTCCTTTAGCAAACACTTTTCTTCTGCATTTTTATGTGTGAAATAATCTGGAGGAAAACTATAGTATTTCTGCTTTTAACTCCTTTCTCACACTTCTCAGATATTGCACCAGTCATCATCTATTTCCCTTAAGATCTATTTCATGTCCACCTATAAACTCCATTTCCTACATTCATTTGTCAATTAACTTCTGGATAGATTTGGCCATGTGTGACATTAGTGGGGCACTAAATGGTGGGAAATGGAGAATTTCTGCCTCTACCTGTTCTGGTAAGTATTTTCTGGCAGTAGCTGAAGCTCCTATAGTGTTGTAACTTTCTAAATTCCTGCTGGACACCACACCCCTTCTGTGCTTATAGCTCCTGCCAGACAGCCTTCACCTGATTCTAGTTTCTTCAGTGTAGCCTCATATTCTGAAATCTGATGATATTGCCTGGGGATTAACCCCCAGCCACAGAAGTGGGAGCAGCTTTCTGCTGTTGCTAACCTATGGGCATTTTTAAAGATCATTTCTTATTTGGCTTCTCAGGTCTTTCATATATAAGTAAGTAACTAACTGCCTCTACTGAGCACCCTCTCTCAGACTATGTTTAGAGCAGTTCCCTCTATTATTTTGTTATGATATACTTTGTTATGTATCATTTAATTATTTATATAATATATAAATAAAGAAATACTGCATCATCTTTATCTTTCTATTTTTTTCTGACCCCTCAAATCTAATCACTTTCTAAGTCCCATATATTCCATTTCCATTATCTTCTTTTGTTTCCATTCCCATTCCTGTGGTGGTATTGTGAAATAACATTGCCTCTTCCCTAAAATTTTGCAATATCCCACTAATTGGGCCCTCTTTCTTTGGCCACTTTCCCTTTTCTTTTACCAGTAACCAGGAACACAGAACTTGCTTGATCTAGTATGGATGAATAGAAAGATAGAAGGAATGACTGTAAAGTTCTATTTGAAGCAGTAAGAGAATCTCAGGGGAATTCAGCGACCACAGCTGCCCTAACTCTGGGTGTCATAACTCTAGACATGGAAGTGGTCCTGGATGCAATAGATCATTATAAATCTTACCAGTAGGGGGTCATGAAAATTCACTGCAGTACCCTTCCACAATTATGCTTCATTTACCTGCTAAATATCTGCTTCATTTGGTTCTGTGAGTACCTAGCGGCTGGTTTATTCAGTTTCCATTCCCTCATAATTTGACTTGTACATAGATTTCAAGACCACAGCTCTGTTATGCAATTAAACTACCTAGTTTTTGTATCTGTTTTGAAATTCTTGGGTTTTCCATTCTCAGAAAGAACAGACATCTGATTGGTCAGTTTGCTTTTGATGCCAAGGGCTGGTTCTCATCAGTTATGGGGTGGGCAGAGTTACATGGAAATTGAATCTATTTTTTCTTTGTTTTTTTTTTTTTTTGTCTTGGTTTTCTGTTCTGGTGTTGGAACCTAGGACCCTGAACATTCTAGGGAAGTGCTCTACCACTGAGCTGCACCCCAGCCCATGAATCCAACCTTTAATAGTAATAGAATACATGGCAGTTCCTTCAGAAATAGAATAATCATTAAATCTAGCTTCCAAACCAGGATATGCTGGGGTGTGAAAGGAAGCACAATAAATAATTACACATGGAAAACAAGCACAAACTGAGACTATTCTGAGCAAACTGCAACCTATAGTCACCATATAAAGTAGTCCAAGCAGGCAAGTATTCTAAGTTGGCTCTACTTCCACTGTCTAGTTTTTCTACTGCTCTTCATATACAACTATGAGTCTTTCTCTGAATGCGGAATGTCATTCATTCTTCCTCAACAGCAGTCTGATCCCATAGTACCTCAACTGTTTATTCAAATAAATCATTCCTTAAGGTATAGCCCTCCAGCAGAAAATTAATCTTTTTCTAAACTTAAATTACATATCAATTGAACATTCTAGGGCCTTTATTGTACATTACAGTTTTTGTGTATGCACCTTATCTTATCTAACATATTTGTGCTCTTGGAGTGCATGAACCATACTTAATACATTTTGTAGCTCCATAATGCCTAGCCAGTATTTTAATCATAGTTGTTGGACAATGAATATTCATTAAATGTATGAATGCCGAGTTTTCCGAAAACATCACTCTCGTTATTGTTGCTTCAAGCTCACCCAGTTATGCTGGGTCCTGATGCCTATGAAATGCAGAAAAGATATGACATTTATCATGTCTAGAGTAGAACAGTGGTAAGATAAAGAGAAGTAAGAGGATTTTAAGTTACCATATTTACATGGTCTTAAGAATGTTTAAC
Organism: Spermophilus citellus; assembly: GCF_964194105.1. Taxonomy (NCBI): domain Eukaryota; kingdom Metazoa; phylum Chordata; class Mammalia; order Rodentia; family Sciuridae; genus Spermophilus; species Spermophilus citellus. The sequence continues at coordinate 26,214,968 of NC_138190.1, forward strand.
TGGAAATAAAATAAGCAGAGGACATTTTGTTTCTGAATAGATAGACAAGGAATATTAATCAAAAGAAAATGAATAAATTTGTTTCTCAATAGGTATTTGTTCAAACAAATAAAGACAAATTTATTAAGACAAATGCCTAACTTGAATAATTCTTGGTTTGTATAATATAATTTATAATATAATTTACAAGTTCAATGTAATCTATATGGAAATCATAGTGAATATCAGCTTTGCTATTTTTAAAAGTGCCTCCTAATGAAAAGTTCTGATATTTTAGAGAACATTTAAATTCTTATAATAAAAACAGTTAAATAGTAAACTTTCATTTGCATTTAGCTAAGAAACATTATATTATTCTTCTATTTGTCACTGGATATTCTGCTATTATATAACTTCAAAAAATTAGGTGTTATATTTTCAATCATACCTCATACAGGCCTTTCATCTTAATACAGATTAGTTTACATATTACTTTGATATGTATTATACCTACTAGATTTTAATATTTTCTTAGCATTTTTAATAAAAGTAGATATATCCAGAAATCCAAGCACTGGAAATTTACCCCTTGGGCTTTCTTCAAATCAGGTATATAAGGCAAATACAAACCTTTTAATACAGTATGGTAAATTAATTTTAGTCTGAGAACTATCATTACTTCAGGTGCTACATATCACTAACTGGTTAAAGTTAGTTAACCTCTGTGTCACAGTTTTCTCACCTGCTAAGCAATAAGGATCCTCGCCTTCTACATTCCAGGGCTGATGTGATTATTAAAATCTAGTCAAAATCTGTACATAGTAAGTGTCACATAAGCAGTTGTCATTATTATCATTAGAAACACATTGCATAGACCTCTTCCACTTCTACAGTATTATGATTCCAGGCATAAAATCATATTTAATAGTCAACTGTAAACCTTATTAGTAAACAATATGCTAGTCACTATCTGGGATAGAAAAATGTGACAAGGCCTCAGTTCTCAAGGAATTTAGGTTGTGATTACAAATGAACAGACTGAAACAATTAACAACTCGAAAAAAATATACACTGGTTGTTAAATTGGACACTATCCACTGTTTACTACATGGATTCAGAGGTGATGGCAATTTATAGAGGCTGAAAGGAGGGGAAATTTAAGCTTGCTCTCATAACTGTGTTTTTCATCTTCACTGCCCATTAAAATCAACTTGGGAAGCTTTTTATTAAACCCTCATGCCCTGGCTTCCTCACAGAGCACCTGAATTTTTGGAGGTGGAATTCAGGCACCAGTAATTTTTGAAGCTCCCCAGATGTATCCATTGCATAATCAAAGTTTCCTTAAGGGGTGAGTGGTTCCTCCTAGAAGAAGTAAGGGTGATGGATTCATTTTAGAGGAAGGAGCCACCTGAACTGATTCATGGGACAATGACATGTACTTCTCATGTGAAAGACAATCAACTACACAATAAAGCATTAGAAGGCAAGATGGGGAGTATTAAAATGCTCATAAAGTTTGGTTCTAGTTGTGCAACTTCTGGAAAAGAGAGAAAAGTTTAGACCCATTTAACTGAAAGGCAAATATTAACATTATTAGCAATAAAATATTAATACCACCATGCATATGCAAAATAACTAAAATAATAATACTGAAGATGAATTCAAAGCACAGATCCAGACTATTTGAACCATGTTTCCCTTTTGCAGAGGTGGTAGTTCTTAACACTCTTATGATTTGCTTAAGCTCTTTACAAATTCTCATACACCTTAGTCCTTCTAATTGTTGTACAGTATTTCCCAACCTTTGCTATACTCTGGGATCAAGTAAGGAACATTTCAAAAATCTGATGTCAGAGTCTTTCCTCCATTGATTCTGATTGAACTGGTCTGGTGTGTGAACTGGGCCTGGAAGAGTTCAAAGGTCTCTGCAGGTAACCGAAATATACAATCAAGACTGAGAACAAATGGCTCAATCAATGCTTCTCCAATTCTGACCTGAATAAAGAATCACTTGGAGATCTTGTTAAACCACAGTCTCCTTGGGCTCACTCCCAAAGATTCTGATTTAAGAGGCTTGATGTGGGATCAAGAATTTGTAGTTCTAACAAACTCTCAGGTGATGCAGAGCATGCTAGCCCTTGAATGAGTGTTCAAGTTCAGTGTTTTCAAACTTGAGCATGCAGAATCCCCTGGAGAGCTGGTCCAAGCACAAACTGTTGAATTCCTCTCCAAGGTTTCCAATTCTGAAGAGTCAGATCATTCAAGCTTCCAGGCAATGCCAGTGCTGCTGCTTCCCTTATCTGACTTTGGGAACTTCTATTCCAGATGCAAATAGATTATTTACTTATTTGCAATTTAAAAATTTCCCTTTAACTTACTATTGGGTATCAAGACATCCTTACCATTAAAACTCTGTTATAGAAATTTACTAGAGTGCCCTTGAACTAGGAAAAGAAGTCTATAAGGCACATGATATAAATATTTTTACTATTTACTTGGACACTGCCCTGCACCCAGCAACCATCTGACAACATTCACCAAATTGATAAATTGTGTATTGTCCATCCTACTCCTTACCTAATGGTTCTTTTAACGAATGACTGTAATTCTCATTAGATGCTGATGGAACATTAACATTTTGTTTGTGAATCCTGGCAGCAAGACATTAGTTGGTGGATATTACCTAGGTAGCAACACCCAATCCTCCAGCTGGCCTGAGCAGCAGGTGCTAGTGCTTTTAGTAATGTGGACATAAGGAGGCAGTGGTTCTTGTAGCCATTGCAGATATTTTGTGAGTGAACTAATGAATTCCTTCAATTTAGAAATCCATTACCTTCTGTTAAGCAATCTGCAGCAATGAAATTTTAGACAAGAAAGCACCTTTGTTTTAGCCTAATGGGTAGCAATAACTCAAGGATGTGGGGATTCTACTTTGTTCTGACTCATCTAAATGTTCTTGGACCTTGTTCTGAAAGCACCTTCATTTCCCTTCTGCTTCTGGATCACCTTATTCATATATTTTAAGATTCAGATTAAGGTGTACTATCATAGCAATAATCTTTTCCAAATGTCTTGGCTCTAGTCATGTGCCTGTCTCTGGGCTATGCTGCCTATTCCTTGATATATATTTCTATTATAGTGTTTATCCCTGTGCATGAAAAGTGGGCATCATGCAACTCTACTTCCCAGATGGCACAAGGGCTGAGGATACAGGCAGTGTCTAGCTCATCTATCTCTCTCCAGCATTTCAAGCAGTGCCTGGCAGAGAGTGTGCACTTGGATAACATACTCCACTAGAAGCTCTTTGAACCACTCATTCCCAATTTCTGTTGTATTGGGAGTGTTCCCTAGTTACCTTTGGATTTCTTTGTGCTGCTTCCAAATGTAGAGCGGATGTGTCTGACTTTCAGTGGTTATTTCATTTGTCTGTGTACTAGTCCTGGCCATAACTACTGTGAACATTATTTTGTTCACAGTTCTATTATCAGCATTTTCACAGAGTACGGAAGAGGCAGGTTCTCAGTAAGTAGCTGCCAGATGAAACAAACGTGATAGGTGAGCACTCTACTGCTGAGCCACAACCCTAGCCCCTATGTTGTTATTCTCTTTTTTTTCCATTTCTGACTTTCTTTCTATAATTCTAATATAGGCAAGTTGCTACAGACAACAGAAGTAACAAAATATAATAGCAGATGTAAAAGATCATTCTAAATGGTATCTATTTGAATATTTGCAAATATTTATTAACTTTTTAGAAGTATTCTGGGGCTCAGATCATAGTAGTGACTCCTGACAGCTGTTCTATTTCATTCATAATAAAAATATAGCATGTAGAACTAGGTAGTGACAAATGCAGAAATGTACATAATGCAGATTAAGAGGGTCCAAAATTAAGGCTGGGATAGAGTGGACAGGTGGGGTTGGGAACTGTAACCAGAAATGGCATCTAGAAAATTTCTTTTGAATCCAGGGATCACATACATCATTGCATTTGAACATGAGAAAGTGCAAAACCTTTTAGGAAAATTGTTTTTACAAAGCTGTTCTGAAAATGTATACAATCAAAGCACCCTATTAGGTGCTGGGATTCAATGGGGATTAAGGCAATGGTGATACAAGAAGGAAGCTCACAATATACTCAGTGATTGAAAAAAAAGCTGCTCTTAATCAGTGACCTTTAAAATACACCTAACTGTGAGTAGCTTTTGATCTTTCCTAGAAGAGGGAGTAGAAAAAGTATGTAAGATGGAGATGAGAGGAAAATTGAATAAGCAGCTGTGAGACATCTTCCAAAATCTCAGGGTTGATGGGTATGAAAACGTGTCTCTTCACTCATTTCAGGAAAGAAAGCTACTGGCAGTTGAAGTGACTATGATGCATTAGCCACATTGTGAAGTACTATAAAATGTCATTTAATTGTCACAATAATCCTATGATATAAGAAGGATTGTTTTCCTCATTTTAGATGAGAATTCTAGAGACATAGTGAGGTTAGAAATCTTGAATTAGATTATCTTGTTAATAAGAGGCAGAACCATAATTCCTGTCTAATACTGTATGGCTTTGAAATATGTACTTAGTGCAATTAAGAACTTACACACATGCTTTATAATAACACCTGACCATGGAAAGAGCTGACTGGGAGAAGTAGGCTGGGGTTGTAAATTCATTCCTTCTTGTTACTACCACTAGTGTCCTAATGGCTAGAGTCCTCAGCTCCATACCCAGAAGAAACATAAGCATATTTTATAGTTTTCTTTAAATATATGCAAGATAAGGATCTATGGCTTCAGTGAAGTAAATAATTGGAATAAGTAGCTATAAATATAATCTTTGAATTTGGCAAATATGGCAATAAAGAAAGTCACTAAATAAAAGTATTGTTATAAGAAGATTGTAGAGCAATGGGAATATTTTGGCATTTATAGGCTATTTAGTGTTTTCTTTGGAATCTTCTTTATTTCAATTCCCATGCCATTCACTTGCTTTCTCCAAAGAGTTTCTTCTTGGATGTATCTGGTCTTACCTTTATATCTTTTGATTGGCAATTATTTGAGCAAATACTTGTCAATTATCAACTGATGAGTAAAAGGGGAATGAAATTACCAAATTTTAAATAATTTTTCTGTTAGTAATTTTCCATCACTGTGACCTAACATCTGACAAGAACAACTTAAAAGAGGAGAAGTTGATTTGGGGCTGATGGTTTCAGAGGTTCAGTACATGGTCAGCCAATTCTATTGCTTTGGGCCCACAGTGAGGCAGAACACCATGGTGGAAGGGCATGGTGGAGGAAAGCTGCTTAGCTCATGGTAGCCAGGAAGCTGGGGATGGGGGAAGGATCCTGGGACAAGATATAGTACAAGGGCATGCCTTCAGTAGCCTACTTCCTCCAGCCATACCACATCTACCTACAATTACCACAAAATAATCCATTCCAATTATTAATCAATTAAATGGAGTAATTAATCAATTAGACTATGACACTTTTAATCTAATCATTTCAACTCTGAACATCCCTGCATTGCATACAATGTTTCAAACACATGAGCTTTTAGTGGGACACTTCATATCCAAACTAAGAATTAGAAAGCAGAAAAAATGGATTGAAATATTTAATTGCCTTTAAAAGGGGCACAATTGAGGGAGATATAAGGCAAATAAGAATTTGGAAGCCCTGCTCAAAATATTAGAAATATTTTATATTGTATTTTACATCAATAAACACTGTCATTTGTTAAGGGTTTTAAATGTTATGTGTAATACATGAATCCAATTTGTTAAACAGAATATTTGGGTCAGTACTGAAATTTTCCTTCATGATTTTGGATTAACATGAAAAGGTATCATAGATGATGATGAAGGTGTAAACATGAGCAGTAACAATGACATTGGACTAGGAAAAGGCCCAGAAGTGGTGCTAGAATCATATTCCAAGAGGATGGGATGAAAAAAGGGAAGATTGACTTCTTGGAGTAGCAGCTTTCAGAAAACTTTCCTTTTCTTTGTTGCAGATGATTTCTTTATCTTACCTAGTTCATCATATGATAAAGTAGAAGTAGAAAGCACATCTCTCAATATTATTGGACAGTGAGTATTTCTTTGAGTGGATGGTCTTGCAAATCTAAAAAGTTTTTCATCATCAGTATCAAATGACTTGGATAACCATGTTTTCTCCCCCCTTTAATAGTACACAACATTTGAGTTTGTACAGAAATCCCGCCATCCATCCATTCAACAACTATTTATTGAGTAACTATTTCATGTGCTAAGCACTAAGAATACATCCATGGACTTGACAATCTATTCTCACAGAATTTACAGACCATAAGAATTGCAGCATAGCTTCTTTCTGTCTTGCCCTAGATAGAGATCCTTTCCACTCATTCCTCACTCTCATGCTTAATACTGTTAGACAGAATTGTCCTAAGAAAATTATTTTATTCCCATTGCACTCTTTTTCAAAATAATTCAATGACTTCTTTTTGACTATAGGTACACATCCAAGTGCTTCACACTAGCAGTCTGTCCCATCAGAAATTTGTACTAATTCCATTCTAACTGTCCTCTTTTGAGCTTTCAATGGACCTGCCACTCTGATCACTGATTGCTAAGTATATCATCTATAGTCTTTATGGGAACTCATGTAATTTTATTTTCTTTCATCTGCAGGCACATTTGAGCTGAGCCTGTGATTTTGAATGTTCAAGCACCCAGAGTGATTCTGATAGAACATTATTTTATCTATAATCTACTTACAACCCAAAGCCCATTCAGACCTGCTTCTAATAGAAAGCATTCCTTGGCTGTTGTTTCTCATCATGATCTCCCCATTTTTTAGGATTCTTTAGAATTAAACACTTACTGTCTCAGTATTTTGGCATATATAGCTCTAAAGCTGTGTTTTATGTCCTATTTCATGGACAAAAATCCTATCTCTCCAATAAGAAAACAAAATCCATATGAGAAGCAAATACACTAGACTTGTTTTGAATGTCTCAATCGTATCTAGGATGACCCTGAGTATATTTTCAGTATTTACTGCATGCTTATTTTAATACCACAGCTGTTCTAGGGACTTTGGTGAGTTGCATTTAACTTTTTACGTATATCTTCTGATAACATCATAAGAGTTGCTCAAGTTCTGAATGAATGAAAAAACCCTGAAAGTAAGTATTTTTGTCTTAAGGAGGATTGCCTATTCTTATAAGATTCAACTTCTAAGCATTATGATCTATCACATTCAAAATTACATACCTGAAATTTCAGTGGCTTCCAATTTTAATGTATTACTATTTGATCCAATATAATTATAATTGCATTAATATTCTTGCATATGTCTAAGGGATTATAAAATGATTATCTAATTTGTTCTATAACATCTTTATGTAACATGCAATAAGTTGTCTTATCTCAATGAAATTATACGCAGTAAATCATTCTACATTTTGAAAATTTTACATTCAAATAAAATTTTTCACCTTTTTTGTTTATACATAATTTAATTTGCTGAGTATCAGAATACTCATCTGACACACAGAGATAATTTGGCTTAATTTTTAAGCTATATGTAGGGAAATTATAAATGTTAAATGCCTAGTATTAATTCTGAAATATAGTGGCTTTCTTACAAATATTGATTTTTCTGATGGACTCTCCTCAAAGGTGGCTAGAGAAAGGTTATGTGATTCTAATGAATAAGGCTTCAAAATTTTCCAAAAGATCATGATAATAGTGGATTCAGTTTGCTGCTTTACTATATATTAAAACCAGTCCTATTGGCATAACAACAAAGGATAGTCACACAACTAGTCATAGACATATTGTTATATGTCCAAAGTTAATCATCTGAATTGATTAAAACAAAGTCTGATTTTCTTTTAATTAAGCGTTGCAATTACAAATTATTTTCTTTTAAACCTGTCTCATAGTGATTCAAGCTACTTATCTTCAAGTAGTGTTTGAAAATGATGCTGGGCCATACCAATTTTCACACTTAAGAGAAATTGGTCCACCCTTCTCATATCATTGGTGTATTACCCCCAAAATAAGTTCTCAATAAGTCAATGCTAATTAAATAACTGTTATCCTCAGAATATGGGCACTGTTATGTACTAAATTATGTCACCTGCAAGTTCACATTTGAACCCTAGGCCCCAAAGTAAACATTTTAGAGATACTGTCTTTAAGAGTATAATTAAGATTAAATGGAATCATACAGGCGGGACCTTAACTTATTATGACTAATCCTCCTAAGAGAACAATATTCACTAGTGATGTACACGTACAAAGGCCATTTGGGAGTATTGGAAGAAGATAAAGCGAAGCAGAGAGGCTCCACCAGAAATCAACCCTGCCAGAACTTTAATGTTGGACTTCCAGCTTCAGGAACTTTGGAGAAAAAGTTTCTGTTGCATAAGCTATCCAGTAGATGTTCATCTTGTTTAAGTCATTGATATTTTGGATATTGTACACACATTGATATTTTAGATTTTGTACAAAAGTAATTCTAGTTATTAATTATATCTAGTTAACAAGTAGTCATAGATTATTTTTATATATCCAAACTTAATCATCTGAACTGATTCAGTAAGTGCAGCATAATCCTTGCTTATTTAAAAAAACTATAAACCCTCAGCTCACTTTGGCTCCAATAAAGTATTTTTGAACTCAGTCAATGTCATAAATATAGATGACACTACAAATTGTAGTAAATCAGTCATCTCCATTTCTATGTCATATTCCATGGTCTGATGATTCTAGCAAACAAATACCCTTAAAATTTTCAACCATGTACCAGAAAACATGTATAGGAATGTACACGTAGTATGGTTTACAAAAGGAAAACAACCCAAATATCCATAGATATGTGAAATATATAAATTTTATTATACACTTACAATAGGGTAACATATTGATCAAAATAAATATGTAAAACAAAATGTTGAGAGAAAAAATGTCAAACGAAAAACACAACAGAGTGATTTCACTAAAAAGAAGTTTGATTCTATTCCCTCCCACCCCTCTTCCCTATCTAAGATTAATCTAATCCTCCCATTAGCAAGGATGGTGGAATGTGATGGTCATCATTACACAAAGTACATGTATGAAGACTTGAATTGGGTGTCAACTTACCTTATATACAAACAGAGATATGAAAAATTGTGGAATATATGTGCATTAAGAATTGTAATGCAAAAAAAGTACATGTATAAAGGCATAAATTGGCGTGAACATACTTTATATACAGAGATATGAAAAATTGTGTTCTATATGTGTAATAAGGATTGTAATGCATTCCAATGTTGTGTATTTAAAAAAAAATAATAAAATCAATAAAAAAGAAGTTTGATTATAAGCAAAATTAAACAAGCTATTGGTTAAAGTTACAAACATAGGGGGTAAAACCATAATTAATTACTGGAAATTCAAGTTAGTAGTTACTTTTGACTGCTGAGGGAAGGGAAGTGACTTGGGAAAGGGAGGTCTGGGACATTTCAAGATACTGATGGTGCTCTACATTTTTTAACCCAGGATGTTGGAACACCTGGTTTCAGGTTTATATTATTTGTTAGTCCTGTCCATTAGGCAGCTACTGGTCACCTGTGGCTATTGAGCCTTTGAAATGTGACTAGCAGAAATAAAAACATGCTGTAAGTATAAAATACACTGGATTTTGGAGACTTAGTAAAGAAAGATGTTAAATATGTGATTAGTGTTTTTAATATTGATTATATGTCTAAAAAGTTATATTTTAGATACATGGGATTAAATAAAAATATTAACTTTTCTGTTCCTTTTTTAAATACAGCTAATAGCAAATTTAATGCTATGTGTTTGGCTTATATTGTGTTTCCACTGGAAAAATTACTTTAAACCCTGTCAATAAATTTTTATATTTTTTACTTATTTCATAATAAAACATTTAAGTAAATGTATTAATTACATACTAAAATCCAGGTTTTCACCATTAAGGATAAACAACTATGTAGTTTTATTAATATAAACCAGATCAATGAAACAAAAATAATTAAATAATGAATACATTAAATCTTCTTTGGAAGTAGTAGATATACATTATCTCAATGATCCCAAAACAAATGACATGTGATTTTACAGACATATTTACCATGTAGTCCTTGGTAATATACTTTAAAAGATCAGGACAAGGTCTTGAATTTTCATAAAAGTAAATTTGTGTAATTAATTGATATATTGATTTACTAAGCAATTTTTGAGAAAGGAACTAATAGTCATTAAAATCCTAATTCATCTTCCAAGGATGAGTATACAAAATTTGAACATAGCAACTATAAAATTTAAAGATTTTGTTCTAATTAATTCAATAATTTGGGAAGCTACACAATGCCAATATTATGAATTATCTTTCCTCTCTGGAACTCAATCTGACAATATAGTTCACAAAGTAGAAAAATTATCCAATTTAGTAATTAATACAAATGTCATCTGGAGAAATAAGGTATGAATATCTAATATCTCTCTGTTTTCTAAATTCTTCTAGAATCAGTATGCCATACAAATGTCAAAGAACTTTTAAGATGAAAGGGGAACTAAAAGATAAATTGCAAACTTGAATTTGTAATTTATTTTCATCAAGTAACATCAGGACAAAAACAGATGCATTTATATGTATACGCACACACACATGCCACATTCTATTTGTAATTTATTTTTTTTATTTATTTTTTTTAAAGAGAGAGAGAGAGAGAGAGAATTTTTAATATTTATTTTTTAGTTCTCGGCGGACACAACATCTTTGTTGGTATGTGGTGCTGAGGATCGAACCCGGGCCGCACGCATGCCAGGCGAGCGCGCTACCGCTTGAGCCACATCCCCAGCCCTCTATTTGTAATTTATATAGATTAAATAGAAAAGAAGTTTAGAACCAGACAAGAAATTTTGATCATTCCACACAATGAGGCATATGAAAAATCAGGAACGCAAATAGGGAAACTGTGATATATTGCAAAAATGGTATTTGGGCTCAGAGTCAAAAAGAACTTGGTTTGCAATAGGGGAGATATTTCTAACCTATGATCTTCAGTTTCTTTAGCTTTGATACAATGACAATCTTACAAGTTTTAAGGATTCCCAGAAGCCTTAAATACTGAATGCCTGGAATACTACAGGTTTCTAAAACCTGGAAGATATTATCATCTTAGGATATCATTAAAGAATGCCAAGGAAAGAAACTAGAATTAGTTCTACTATATGACTCTTCCCATTTACAGGGCTTGATAAAAAAATACTCAAGAGAAAGCTATAAATAATAAAAGACTTTCACCAGTCACAATATTGATATATACATATTCCTCTCAGTTAAAACCACACTGATGGGGCTGGGGATGTGGCTCAAGCGGTAGCGCGCTCGCGTGGCATGCATGCGGCCCGGATTCGATCCTCAGCACCACATACAAACAAAGATGTTGTGTCTGCCGAAAACTAAAAAATAAATATTAAAATTCTCTCTCTCTCTCTCCCTCTCTCACACCTCTTAAAAAAAAAAACGCACTGATCAAAACAAACAAAAAAAACATTTTATTTACAACTTCAAGAAAGAGAATGGTGCTTCTATAAAAATGGGAACTAGATCACAGTAAACTCAACATAAACCTGTCAATGGGAAAATAGTATCCCCCTTTGAATATACCAAAAATATATAATTTTAATATTTATAGAAAAGGAAAAGCATTTAAGCTCTAGAATAGGCACCATAGTATATGGTTCATGGAGAGACACTGCTCTTGCCCTGTTTTGGCTGTCTAACCTTGGGCAAGTAACTTAACCTAGTTGCCTCATTTGCTAAATAATAATAAAACCTGTCTTATTGGATTATTATGATCATTGCTGAAATTAATGCTGATATAGTATTTCAAGTAATGTGTGACACAAAGAGGCATTACGATAACTCTTAATTATCATTATTACTATCATCATCACTATCACCATCATCATTACTATCCCTGAAAGAATATAAATAGAAATTAGTTCTTGGAAGTGCAGCAAGCCCCATGTTCATATGTTCAACATATGCAGTTGCTCTTTTAAACATCTTTTTGGATGCAAAAAGGTTTTTTTTTTCTCCAATAAACATAATAGGGGATCCCAATATTACAAGTAAGATAGAATTTATTTGTTTGAACCTGGTTGAGAGCTTCAAATCCCTACATGAATGTACTTCTCTTCACCATACTTACTGATCTCTGAAAAAAGGCAATGTAAAATAGAATATAGGCATTTAATGTGGCTAAAAGTATAACAAAGCCTCAAAAAGCATGCATAAAGACCCCTGAACACTCTGAGTTGAGAGTGCTATTAACAACATAAAATACTGTTTTTAACTAAATATCAAATAAAATCAATTATAAAATATTTGTAATAAAAAAGTCCTACCATTAAAAAAGATATTGCAAAGCTTAAAGAAAAATACTAGTTTTCTGTAACTGCAGCATACAATAACCATTAGGCACATCTGGCTCTTGAAATTTAAATACTAATTAATATTAAATAAAACTAAAATTGTTTATACTGGCCACATTACCATTGCTTACCACTCACATATAGATAAAGGTTATTTTATTGGAGAGTAGAGATCGAACATTTCTATCATCACATAAGGTTCTATTGGATTGTGCTTATTTAGAACATTGCATCTTATGGAAAATTATACACTCAACATTAGGTACGTGGAACATTATTATAAGGAATAGTAAAATACTACATGGGTTTGGCAACACTTTCCCTTTCTTTATGCACTACAGTTAATGAAGCAATTTAAACTTAATTCTCCAGAGGAATTTATTTCTTAAGTTTTCCACTTAAATTGTCTGTCATATGATTTTTACATGTGGAGTGTGGCAGAGTAGGAAAAATTTGGTTTGAGTTTGTACCTTCATGACCTTGAAAAAGTCAGACAGACACCTGAAGCCCCCCTAAGGCCTCAAGGTAAGAGAGATAATAACAAGTATCTGCCTAAAGAGTTTATATGAAGATCAAGTGAGAAAATGAATATAAAATCTCTTTGTAAACTCTGACCCCCTAAACAAATGCTAGTTATCATTAAATATTTTTGCATTTTCACTTGGATGAATGCGAATGAAGTGTATAATTTCTGTAGAAATATTTAAGATAGTCTTAAGGAAAAAATATCACAGTTAAAGTATTGGAAATAAAGCACATTTGTGGACAAAAGATTCCAGGGCTACTGATTATAGAAAAATGTACTTCTTAGATAAATACACTTGGAAGGGAATGATTAAATAACCTGTACTTTACAATTCAAATATAGAATATTTTGTTAAATTTGATGCTTCATCTCAGTTTCAGCAACTAAAAGACATTTATTTTGACTTTAGCTCTAGAGATAATAAGCTCAGTACTGCCACTTAAAAGTATTTTAAAAACTTTAGGAAGTTTTACAACATGCTAATTTAATGCTTTATTAGCTTACTTCGTTTAAGGTTACGAAGAACAAAAATGAACTTTGTGAAATGTTGATCTAATTTCATTCCACGAATGGAACTTAATTTCTGCCTAGAAGGCAAACTTAAACACTTAAATTTGAAAATTAAAAGAAACAAACTGTTATATAGCAATGATACTAAATAACCTTGAAGATAAATATATATCTACATATGAAAATTAATGTTATTCAATTGCCCAAGATTTTCATATCCTCCTAAAACTTGTAATATTATTTGTTACACATTCTTTTAAATTGAAGAGAGAATTAGACTGTTTTCTTCTAAATATGTAAATTTCTCCAACTTCTGCTATTAAAGAATGTGTATATCTCTCTTTGTAGGACATATATGTATATATGCATATTAGGGAGGTCAATGTCAGTCTCTATAACAAATAGATTTTCCAACTTTATTGTCTTAAAGAAGGAAAAAAATATATTGCAAAACGGGCATTCCTCTCTGTGAACAGCTTTCTTCCACTGAGTGCTTCAGGGATGTTAGGTCCTTCCATATTAGGCATCTTTGTCTCCTAAGGCTTTGGGATCTTTTCCATAAGGTCAGCAGATGGGAGAACACAAAAGATGGAAAAGGCATGCCTGCAACAAAACTCCCACTCATATTCTATTGGTAAGAACTAGTCACATTGCTGTAACTCAATGCAAAGGGTGCTGGGTAATGTTGCTACCTTGGCAACTTGATCCTAGCAATAGCTCTATACTAAAGAGCGGGGTGGCAAATGTTGATGGAGAGTTAGTTGCTTCTGTCACAGAATAAATTTGAATGTAAAGGGAGGTTATTAGAAGGTATAATGAATCATTTGCAGAGGAAGAATGTTTGGTATAAAGAAGGAATTCCCTCTTTAAGATGTGGGAACTGGAAATTGTTGTGAGTTGTTTTTATTTCTCTCCATGCCAATCCTGGATTTTTTTCTTAACACCCTTGACTTGTAGTTCTCATTCTCAGCATGAAATGAAGAAGGATGTCACTCATGTGTATAGCTTCACTATAGGAGCCATGAACTACAATCTGAGTAAAAGATATTTCAAGTCTGAGCCCTTTAGCCTGTTAGTCTAGACAATATCCTTTGGAGTCCCTTGGACCCAGGCAATCCATTGGATGACTGGGACAGCCCCTTATCTCACAATTTGTGTCTCTTTTAGTATAGACGCATCTATCATTTCTTGAAGGACTATACAAAAGCTATCAAATGCTTACCAAAGGACCAAAATATCTTAACTCTGACTTAAAAATATCTGTCTTGACACAAGAACGGGCATGTTGAACCATTCTATATTTATACAATTTGTTCATTCATTCACCACAGATTTATGAACACCTGCTATATGCTAAGCCCAGGGCTAAAAGTTATGGCTATAAAGACAAACACAGACAGGTCTTTAAGCAAGGAAGTGATGAAGGCATATTTGCAGTCATAAAAGTCACTCTATAGAATAGAGAATAAACTTGAGGGGCAAGAGTGAAGGCAGGGAGGACAGATAGTAGAGAGGCTGCTACATCAGTGCAATAGTAGGTGCCGTCTACCCAGGTTAAGGAGTGTCTGTACAAATGAAAAACAGTGGATGGATTTAAAAGATAGTTGATTACATGTTTGGCAGGACCTGATAAATGAATGTGCTTAGCTGGAGGGAAGAGGTGTCACTGTTTGAAATAATAAAGCAAAAGGAGTGATGTGCTTGTTAATGGGGAAAATTATGAGCTCAGATTTTCTTTTTTTGTGTGTGGGGGGGTGTACTGGGGATTGAATTCAGGGGAACTCAGTCACTGAGCCACATCCTTAGCCCTATTTTAAATTTTATTTAGAAACAGGGACTCATTGAGTTGCTTAGCACCTTGTTTTTGCTGAAGCTGGCTTTGAACTTGCGATCCTCCTGCCTCAGCCTCCTGAGCCATGGGGATTATAGGCTGAGCTCAATTTTTGAACACAAGGAGTTTAAAAGGTGAGTGAAGTGTCTGAATACAAGCAATTGGACATACAAATCTGGATGGAAGAGGATTCCATACTGGAATAAAAAGTAGTGTTGGAATAATAGCTCTATACTAATAATGGAATATATGAGGTTGAGATGACCAACAGGATATTTTGCTGTATGAATGGTCCAATTCAAATGGGGAGGAACGCTGACACTTAAGGAATGTCCAAAGGGAGGGATTCTGGCAAATGGGATAAAAGGAGGAATTTCTAAGATCAAGACAATATAAGGACAACCTGGAGACTGGTGTCACAGAAGTTAAATTCCTAAAAAGAAAAGCATTTTCTCTACAACATCTGCTACAGAATGCTCAAGTATAATCAGGACTAAAATATGTTTGTTGGGTTTGACAACAAGGAAGCAGTTGCTGACCTCCCTGAACTGAAATGAAAGGAAGAAGGAAACAAAAATATATCAAACACTAAGGAAGTGTCTGAAGAAGTATCTTATAAATGATACTCCAAAGTTGCTTCCTAAGCAAGTGAGGGTAGTCACTATGCATGCTAATGTCCCCATGCAGCATTGTGATGCTATAGGATCAGAAAAAAAAAAAACTTGTTTGCTTTCTTTTCCCCATCCTCAGGAACATATTTTCCTTTCAGAACCTCAGCATGCTATTAGTTAGTACTTGTAAATATGTCTTGCCAAAAAGCTATGAGGGTATAAATCATTTAGAGAATATAGTAATGTTAATAATTAATGCTCTTTTTTGAACACATTAAGGCCCAGGATTTGCCTTATTTCTCCTGAACAGTCTGCAGTTTTGCAGAAGAGAAACCTGAGGTTCAAGGATTGTAAATCATATGCCAGAGATCAAGCAGGTGGGAGAGTGATAGAGATGGATTTTATCCCAGTCCAGCTGACTCTTTTCTCCTCACTTAATATTTTACTTCCTTCATCCTTTAAACTCAAAATGTACCAATCTACATATTTTCATAATTAGCTCTTAATGTCTGATTAAATGTAATTTGTTTCATACAAAGTTCTCTGAGCATATTTTCAAAAAAACAATTCAAGAAACTGTTTTTAAATGCAACTTACTTAGGTAAATGTCAAAGCTTTTAAAAAAAGAAATCTAAAACAAATAATCAACACTATAGACAGTAACATGGACATTTTTGCCTCCATTTCTGCTAGAAGACAATGTGGGACAAAAGAAAAACAGAAATCAGAAATGTAGTAGAGAGAGAAAAATACGGAATTTATCTAGAAAATTTTAGTAAATTCCAGAAAAAGGCCCTCATAGGACCCAACACAAGATACAGCAGTCATGCAAAACAATGTTGACTGATTTGAACTTAACTCACTCAAGACACTTGAGAAGTGCTCACACAAAATGAATTCTCTTATTCTACACAACAATTCTTGTGCTGAATGAATTTAATTTCTTTCGGTTCAGATGTAGCTTGGATAAATGTTCCTTATAACCATCTGTTTGTCTTCCTTTGATTCTGTGCTGCCAAACAAACTTCTGTTCTTTAATTTGTTTTCCTAAGTAAACTTAGTCATGAGGAAAAAGTTAGCACATGTGGAATGGTAGTGAAATGTTCTCAGGTCACCTTTCTCCTATTATAAATAATAAAATTGACATTTTGTTCACTGTCTGCTAGTTTGGTGACCATGAATTAGATTCAGTAGAAAAATTCATGCCCTTGTCTATGTCTACATGGTTAGCAACCATATACTGGTCCCAGAGATAAAATGCCAGGAAGAAATGAGTAGACTACAAATTCAAATTTGCTCTAATGCAACTCTTAGGGGAGTTGATGGAGTTGTAAAGCACTAGAGGTTGAAATTCATGTTTACAGACTTCTCAAAAGTGGTGTTTGGCATTCAAAAACACAGCTGGCATGGTTGCATATGCCTATGATCATAGTTATTTTGAGACTGAGGCAGGAGGATGGCAAGTTTGAGGCCAGCCTCAGAAACTTAGTAAGTTCCTAAATAATTTAGCTTGATGCTATCTCAAAAAAAAGACTAAAAATTTATCTCAGTGGTAGAGTCCTCTCTGTTCAATCCTCTGTCAGTCTCAATCTTGGTCTCTCTCTCTCTCTCTCTCTCTCTCTCTCTCTCTCTCTCTCTCTCTCTCTCTCTTTCTCCCTCTCACTATCCTCCTCTCTCTCTCTCTCTCTCTCTCTCTCTCTCTATATATATATATATATATATATATATATATAGATAGATAGATAGATAGATAGATAGATAGATTATACTATCTATCTATCTAAGATATACTGGTCCTAGGAAGAAATGAGTAGACTACAAATTCAAATTTGCTCTAATGCAACTCTTAGGGGAGTTCATGGAGATGTAAAGAATCTATCTATCTATCTATCTATCTAGATAGATAGATAGATAGATAGATATAGACAGATATAGATGTAGATGTAGATATAGACATAGACATAGATATAGATATAATTACACACACACACACAAAATTCAAAACCACAGAGAAAATAAAGGTCTAGATATAGGATACAGAAAAATCAAATACCTGACATTAGCTTTGAGAAATGCTTAGGCAAATGTCCACCTTGTCTTTCTCTCAACAAGGTAATGGTTAATTATTTTCTATGATTTATATCTGCCATTCTAATGAAAATATGAGCAACATTTATTAAAATATCTGTAGCATTGCTCCCAAACATATTCATTCCTTTTCCATTCCTTAAATATAACTCTATTATAGAATAAACTGTGAAGCCTTTAAATAGATTTCTCATGCTTGCTATCTTCATCAGATTATGGAGACTGTCAGGAAAATTATTCACTCTAAAAAATATTTACTGAAAACCTAATATGGAGCAGAGACTGTTGTATATGCTCAGGAGTCAGAAGTGATCAAATAGTCATATTCTTGCCTATGTGATATCATATTTTGAGTGAGAAGAGATGAAGGGAATTTGGAATTGAAGAAGTTTGGTTTCAAACCCAGAACCATTATTTTCTACCTGTATGACCTTGGGAAAGTCACCCAACCCAAACTTCAGTGGTCTTATCCATAAATTGAGGATAAAAATATCTTGTAGCATGGTTGTAAGATTTAATGAAATGACACAGAGCAGCCTAATAGAAATAGTAACTAAGCATTACAATGTACTTGTTTTATCATTGTTGTGCTTTAATTGTCACAAGAAGCCTGCAAGGTAGGAATGATTATAAAAATGTTGCATAACTTAAATCCATTTGTTAGTAGCACAGCTAGAATTAAAATCTGGGCAGTTTAGTTGCAGAGCCCACATTTTTATTGGTTGGGTCTTCTTGTGTGTACTGCTTTATTCTACGTCACAGAGGACCTGCCACAAAGAGAGCAGTTGTGAGAATACGGATGCTCTAAGTTATTCATAATAAAAAATTGGGCTCAAATTAACAAAACAGCAACAAAAAATCAAGGGGATCTCCTGGCTCATCTCATTGAAAATTGCAGAAGGGAGCTCTAGACTAAATTCAATCAAGGATTCTGTGCCATACTTCTCAGTTCTTTTAAATCTCCCTCAATTGTGTGCCAACCTTCAAATTACTTTTTCTTATGGTACTAAAGTGGCTGCACATGTTCCAAGTATCACACACCTGTATATTATGTAATGGAAAGCAAGAGAAAAATAGTTTCCCAGAAAGTTAGATCTTCTTGAGTCTTATTATTTCCAAATTGGTCATGTGCTCATATTTGAACTATTACTTTGGATTACATTGACTCATCCAGGCATGAGTTATATCTTCATTCCTAGAGTAATCATATTTGGATTCCATAGAAAAAATCTTATAACCACAAAATAAATCATAATACCCCATGAGATACTTTATCCTCAATAATCAATTATTTTTGTAAGGTTAATATCTTGAAATCAAATTAAGTGTTCTCATGTATTCATACTCTCTCATGCAGATAATATTTTCTGACTGTGAAGTGGAACAACACAAGAATAAAAAGAGAGGAAAAGAAGAAATGCTTTTTAAACTATCACAAATAGTAACACTCACTCACATAATCATTCCTGGCATATTTCTCTTTGAAATTCAGTCATCTACATGGAAATGACAGAAGGGGAGTTCAGGACAATATGTCATTAATATTTCATACACAATCTGTTTAACACTATAAATTCATTTTTATAGGAGTCTTACTCATCTCCCCCCCATTCAAATAATGTTTCAGTCTTCCTCACTTTTCATAGTTTAAAATTTATTTTTTAGTTAGCATTCATTCACAAAAATATTTATATATCTAGTACATGAAGTTCATATGTATTTTATTATTTTATAGTAGCAAGAACAGATTTATTTCAACATTTTGTTGTGAGTTTGGCAAATTTCTATTTTTAACTCTAATACTATCTGTGATCAATGCATTATCTCTTCTGCACCAAATTCACTCTTGGGGGATTATATTTTTTAAATTTATCTATTTAGCATTCCAATTAGGCTAAGGTAGGTTGATAGATTTTGAACAACTAAAATTAAAATACATTGAGTTCAGATATAATTTTCTTCCTTATTTTAAGCAATACTTCCTAAGTGGGTTTCAGATCTATACTGCCTCCATTTCACACATGTTCGCTTGGAAGAGACCCTTCAATTTTAGAATATTTTATTGCTATTTGGTCACTGAATCTTTTAAACATTCCTCAAAAATTCATACTGGCATTTACACAATAATTTCTTAAATATGTAAATGTAAAGTACTGATATTTCATAAGGAATAATGGAAATGGGAAAACAAGCTCATGGAAAGTGCTTAGTTATAAACAATAAACTACATAAGTGTTGCTGTCTCTGGGTTAACCCAAGTTAGACCACCAACACACAGAAGTTTAATGTTGTTATTCTTGGAATGATCTCTGACAGGTGTGGCCTCCATAAAAAAAGTTATGGAGCAATTCTGACCTTATATGACTATGTGGTGTATAACATCAGAAGATGCCCAGTTCTTTCAATTGCTGGACCAAGGTGGTATTGACAGTCCTTTAAACAACAGTGCATAGATTTTACATAGTGGAGAGACTCAGAGGACATTAGTTTTCTTTTTTCTTGAGGGAATGAAGCAAGATACAACATAAGCCATATGCAAAGTCATAACGTGGACACAATCAAGAGCGTTTCTCTGGCATATATATTGTTGTATGCATTGTTTGGGGATCAAATTGCTTCTCTATCTGTGGCTCTAAACTTAAGATTCTAACTCTAAGTTCAATAACAAAATTGATAGTTCATTATCATTTTAGGAAAAAATTCAAACAACAAATATAGCTTTTAAAAAAGAAAAATAGGATTTGTTAAGTTGCTCATATATTCTAAGTGAATTACTTTAAATGTAATTGAACTCCATGCCCTATAAATATAAAATAAGTTTTATTGTAGGATTTTACATTTTTAAACATCAAGTCTCATCATAAATTATCTACCATGGTATATATTTCACAAATTAAAATTGTTATTTTATCTAAAATTTATAATTTGCAACCAAAAATAAAGACTTCAGTTTTCATGTGCTTGAGATTATTTTTCCTATGAAAAAATCTATATGTTGAAAGTAGCCATTAAAGTAATTATGGCTGTAAAACTGTGAAACATCTTTAACATACTAATATCTAATACTGCTTCATGGTATCAAAAATAGAATGTTTCAAAGAAGTCTTAAATGGAAATAAATTCCATTTTGAAGTAAAATTCAAAGATGAATTTCACACTTATTTTGCTTTTTAAAGAAAATCCAGTGTCAATTCCCCAAATATAAAGATTCTGGCAAGGGAAGATATGTATGCTATGGTTCATAAATTAATTTTCATGAAAAGTTATGTAAATATAAGAAAATAAATAAATTTTTTAAAGACCAAAAATTACCAATTTTTAAGGAACTGTAACATAAAAATGTGATTTCTTGCTTTTTAAGATCAAACTACTTTATTTTGGGCATAAGTTTTCAACAACTTTTATTTAATGTGCTCCTATATACCAGACCCTGTGTTAGAATCCAGTATACAAATTAATGAGATATCACTCCTCTTTACAGGCTAATCATTCATTCCTAGGGAAGTTGAAAAACATAAAAACTAATGCTATCATTTTAAGTTCATTTTTAAATACCTAAATCAAAAAGACAAGATGAAAAAAAAACAAAAACAATTTTTTACTTAACTGATCCACAGTTCTGAGGAGCACTAGATTAAAAAAGGGGAGAGGAGAGGGGACTGGAAGATTGGTATTGGGAAAAGAGAAGTGTAAGGTCCTGTAAAGCATAATTCAAAATCTAATTATGCAGAACAAGAATGAAACAGTTACTTCTCATTTAATTTTTTTTTTGGTTTGTTAAAGCTCTTTATTTATTTTGAAAATATCAAGCATCTTGCATATGTTGGATACTGCACTAGATCCTAGACATTGATGTATGATGCTAATGACACAATCCTTACCCTCCCATAACGTATATTCTAGTAGGCAACTGCATGACAGTGAGTTAAGAGTTATGATACTGGAAACGCAGGTTTATACAGAATATAAAAAATATACAGAATGATAATTGGGTTTCAGGAGTGGGATGATAAGGCCATTAAAGATATCCTGGCAGAAATCTAATTAAACCTTAAAGAAGGAGAAACACAAATGAAGTAGGAATGGGAAATATGGGCAGTGATGATAATGTTCCAGGCCACTTTGAATGAATTAAGGGCCAAATAAAGAAAACATGAAAGACTATGGTCCTGGGAACCTGTAGGGACATCCTCCCTTTTTTAAATTGGGTAGTTTTTACTGTTACAAGGAAAAGAGGATTAGAGTCTTTCTAGGAGAGAAAGGGAGGGGGAGGAATGGCAAAGGTTATGGTGACATGCGGTGGGAAGAATAACCAGATGAGACAGTAATCTGTGGTTCCATAAAGAAACGGCTAATAACCTATGTCTCAAGTTGTCACTTTACCCCTAGAAGAACATATTAAATTGTTTTTGAAAAAAATTACTATAACTTTTTTGCTGAAATATATTGGAAAGCAGGCAAGACTGGAATTCCAGAATCCAGGAAAGAAATAATGTTTTAAAATCTAAGCAAGGATTCAGGACCATCTGAGTTTCAGTTTTAGATATAGTGATAAAGAAAAATAAGACATAAGAGACAAAGTACAAAAATAATAGATAAAACTTAGTGATTAATTTGATATAATGGATGGTGTCCAGGATTCTGCTTTGTTCACCTATGTAGGTGGTAGTCATATTAAATAACTGAGGGAACCAGAAAGGACAAGCAGAATTTACATGGGAGATAATAAGCTCAGGTGTGCATTTTTAAGCTTCAGGCATCTGTGGACAATCCAGTAAACATTTTTTCATTCTCATAGAACACTGAGGAAAATTGTCTGGACTGGAATTATAGTTTAAGGGTGATTAACACAGGAATGGTAATTGTATACAATGCTGAGATCACCTAGATAAAGAATGCCAAGGAAGAAGAAAAGAGATCCTGGGTGGGGGGGGGTGCGTGGAAACTATGAAGAACATCAACAGCTGATGGGCTGATGAGGGACTTACAAAAGAGTTGAGAATGTGGAGTCATATAAGTTAGGAACAGAATGTTTTAAGCAGAATAGAGTTGACATGGTCCATAATGAGGTAAAGTAAGATAAGGTAAGTGGAGGACCTGACAAATTTAGCAACAGGAAGGACCATCAGTGTCCTTGGTGAGAACTCCATTAAACTTCCTGACAAAAATTCAACTAAAATATGATATAGAACATGATGTGGAAATGGAGATTTTTTAAGAGGTTTGTCTGGGAAGGAAAGTCAAGAGTGAAAATATTGTATGTCTTCATGAGCCAGCAACGTGGAGATAGTACATTCCCTCAAAACATATTCATGGATTCGTTAACATCAAATATTTTATGAATCTTAATCTAAAATTATATTTGTCAAAACTACTGTGTTTTACTAAATCTCCATGGGCAAAACAGACTGATAGGACTTCTATTTGTGCAAATGTTGAGTTATAAATTAAGAAATAATTATATCTAATGCTAGAATCTTGATGCTCTTATTATTAAAGATTTAATGCACTAACAAAAATAATTTTCAGTGAGATCCTCCTTCCATTGATTCAAACAAAGGGCATGAAAATTGTAACAGTGTATAAATAGTGCCAAGCTTTGAGGAATATTGATTTCTGGAAATGCCTTGCTTTATTGGTCCTCTAGATTTTCCATAGAAAATCTCACTAAGCCTCTTTTCATAACTATCTACAATACCCTTAATAGCACCATCTACACAGTCAATTTCTAGTAAATTAGGAAGTAACTATGACAGATTCTGCTATTTATCTACTTTGCTTCAATGATGTTATTCCTGAATATTCAAATTTCTAAAAACTCTGATATTGGCTTATGTTCATATATGGAATAAACTGCTTAGCATTTATTTTAAATTACAATAAATTCATAAAGAACCTCATTATCTTTTTTCTTATTCTACTGGCATCTCACAACTGAATTTCCCAGGCTACAGCTTTAGTTTGGCAACCACATATCCAAATTAAAGTGACATGTGGCCATTTGTTCAATCATTTGTTCATTCAACCAGCATCTTTTAATCATCTAGAATATATGCTAGAGTTGGACTAGACATGAACAAAATAAAGAGAAATAAGCTATAAATAATAATTGCCCTTTAGGGAAAATCTAGGGAGGAATTCAGACAGAAATAAATCCTGATATAGTAATGGTATTAAACTCAACCAGGGCATTAAGACAGATCTACTAACTGTGTAGGTTTCCTAAGGCCATGATGTTGGACTAGGGTTATTACACATCTGTATTTATCTGGGAGAGTTCTGGTTTATATGTATCATCCCAGTACCTTTCTAATCCTTTTTACTATCTAAATAAATGCATTGACAAAGATCCTATAAAATGGAACAAACACTTATCAAAAAAAAAACAGGTACTTGGGGGTGGAAAATAGCATCTTAAAATTCAGAGAACTAAGGAAACACTAGCATGGATGTCAAGAGAAACTAACAGTGAAGCACTTCTGGGATGAAGAGCACTTCTCCTGTGGGGTAGTCATCAGGAAGAAAGCCAGTTAGAAGGTACTTTCTTAGTCATGCAAACTATTTGAACTATTTGGAAAACAAAGAGATACCCTTAGAGGATTCTTGAATTTCTATCTAGAATCATATACTAAGCACTTTCATCAATTTTGTCTGGTACCTGCAGGAGAACATGCCAATGGAAAAATCAATTTCAATCATTATTTATTTACTGTGTTCAGGATTTGGAACATTTGCTTCAAGTCAAACTACCTCGTAGTCATTCAAGGTTCACAGGATGACTAGAATTATGTAAAAGTTTAGACAAAAACAGGTAAACTCTATCCCCAGAGGTTTTGTAATCTTCCTGTAATTGTGTCATATGGATTAATTTACACAGATCATAATCAGAAGAGCAGACAATATAGAAAAGTTCTGTTTGGAGGAACTAGGTTAAGAATACTAGGCCATGGATGGGGTGTGTGTGTGTGTGTGTGTGTGTGTGTGTGTGTGTGTGTGATTTTTAGATATATTAGTGTTTCTCTCTGGGCCTCAGTTTTCTCATGAAAATGAGAACCATAGAGCCTTTCTTGTAGGGTGAATAACAGTAACCCAGGGGAAATGAAGGAGACATATTCATTTGAGGCAAAATGAATAAGGGAAGTTGAAATTGCATATACAGTGCCTGCAAAGTGTATAACAGGCCTTCAAGGAGTGAGAGTTATTATGCTGTTATTCTAGTTCATATTATGTTTCCCTCTGTCTTTCTATTGCTTTTGGAAGACCTCTTTGCTTTTGTAGATGTTGGAGTAGGAAACCTTAAACAAAAAGCACATTTGATATGTACAAATGGACAGAATATCTCAAAATCCATATTAACAATGTGTACTAGAGTTTTCAAAGTTATGTCACAGTCTTATCTCATTAGACCCTCACTATGCCATTGTAAGAGGAATAGAAAAGTATATATTTTATAAGAGAGTATACAGAGACATAGAAAAGTCAATTACTTCAAATCATTCAAATAATGATTGACAAGACTTGTTTCTAAAAATATCACATGATTCCAAGACTTTCCATTTTCTAAAATTCACACTATCCATGAAACTTTCCAAACTGATTAGAACATCACCAATTTAACACATCCAAACATCTCTAGGTTCAAAGATCTCACTGTCTCACCTCTTGGGTGCTCAAGTCCAAGATGCCAGGGATATCTGTCTATGAGTAGAATATTTTAATAAGTAGAAAAGTAATAGCATAAATCTAGATATGAGCTAACAATATCCAAATAAATGACTTATCACATCACAATTCATAAACAAATATGTGGGAGAAATAAATGATTATCTATTACCTTGAGTGAGGGTCTCAAAATATCCATCATATACTTCATCAGTAAAACCATCTTACATGTGCATATGTATACAAAAACATGTAATTATAAAATTAAATTGACACTATTTAGTTATATAAATTTAACTAATGTAAGAATATACTAGTATAAAATACACACTTAATACACACAGTATAAATATACACCTGAGTGTATAGCTCAGTGGTAGAGTATGTGCTTGGCACATGCAAGAGCCTGCATTCAATCACCAATACCAAACAAACAAAAAAAATTCTAGTTTTGAGAGAATAATATAAATAAATATAAATTAAAAGTATGATATTTCCCAACTCCAATTGTTTAAGTATAAATATCTGGGCCATATTATTCTCTATTTTGATAACAATTGATCTAGAGAACTGAACCCAAAGTGGTTGGAATGACAAAGTCCTTCATAACCTTACTGGGGTATGGCATGTATATTGACAATCCTCTCTAGATTGTAGACTCAAAGGGGAACTAATAATGCCTATCTTTGAGTGTCTCTCTCTCTCTCTCTCTCTCTCTCTCTCTCTCTCTCTCTCTCTCTCTCTGTCTCTCTCTCCATGCCTTGTCCCCTTTCTCTATGTTTTTCTCTGGACCTTTCACTTGAAAGGGGTGTTGGCTCTTTGGAAAAAGTAAATAATCTCATCATATTTTTAGCTTTTGGCAGTCTTTTTAAAGCCTCGGTTAAAATGTAAGTCAGAGAAAACTTGGGAAAATACCTTACAAATGAGTTTTTCTACATTAAAGTGCAGATAACAACTCTCTGCATAGGAAGCAGGGGGTAGGGAGTATAAAAGAAGAAAGAAAATTAAATAAGAAAAAAAGAACAAGGAGGTAGTAAGAAAATAGATGCTGATGGGATGTGGAGCAGGTCCTTGCAGTGGTATTAATTCATGGGCAGGAAGAACAAAGGCAGCTTCCCCAAATCTCTCCAGCATTTGGATTGTAGCCAGGAAGTGGCCATGTTTTTCCTGTCCCTGAAGTAAATGTGGGAGTTAGCAGAGCAAAACAGCCCAGTCATGGCAGGGAGAGAGGCCAAGTGGTTTTAAACTAGAGCAGATGTCCAAGAGTGAAGATATACAAATCCTAGGTGCAGACAAAATTTTGCACCCAGCAGATAATAATGTGTACAAACAACCCCCCTGGAGGACAAGCATGCTTCATAAACACATGGGGACTTGGATGCCTAAGCTGAAAGAAAAAAGGGAAGAAAAATCCTAAATTAAACCCATGGATAAAACCTAGTATTAATATGCTTTAGTTTTCTATATTCAAGTGTAATAGTGTAAAGTCCATCTGTTCAAAAGAATAACTATGAGGAGATTAAGCTTGCATTCCTTGGATTCATTTCCCTCAAATTAGAGTGTAAGACAGTCCTTTTGAACTGTAAAACTAAGCATAATCTTCCCTTCCTTGCTGACATATGTTCTATTGAACATTTTTTCTCAAAATAGACCTGCTTCACCCACGTTGAAATCTGTCAATGCAGGTCTTTCTCCCCTTCCTGGTTATCTCCACAAGTGTTGGAAGGGATGCCCTGGCAGTCATGGACCTCCCCAGTTACTGCCAGGTGGTACCAATTCAACTGGGCCCAGAGCCCAGGAGGCATCTGTGGTTTCATACCTAAGTGCCATCCGCACACCATTCCCAAATTCTTGAAAAACACCCTGCCTTCCCAAGTTAACATTAAACTAATTGTCATACGGTTGCTTTTACTCTAGCTATGTATTCAAATGTTTAAGAGTTTTACTTTGTATATTCAAGTGTATTTTTGGAATTTCATCAGTTTTCTTCCTTTCATGCATATTATTGTAAGGGCAGCATAACATCTACATATTGATTGATTTTCTGTCCTTGAGGGTCATCTCTTTTGTCAAATGATGGACCTCATATATCCACTACATTCATCATTGTCTCACCATTTACATGTTTTACCTTTTTCATTATTATTTTAGACTCTATCTTCTAATACTTTCAATTTTGCATTGTCTTTGAACTAGGCATGACTGGGTTAAAAATCTTAATAAAATACTTCATAAGTAAGGAAGAACACATCAGTCCACATAACAATGCAGAGCCCAAATGCTAATTTCTATGAGGGTTATGATAAGAGAGAATCAACAGGTCTACCTGGGAAGAAGTAGTCAGCTATCTGTAAAAAATTCCCACATTAAATCAATAATAATAAAATGGAGTTAGCATTTTTGGTCCTTTGCTGTATGTCAAACAATGTGCTGGGTACTTACATTTATTATCTTGACTGATTATTATAATAAAGTTGTGATACATTTCTTAATAATTTCTTTTTGCAAATTGGGAAATAGAGGCTTAGAGAACCAAAGTACCCTGCAAGGTCACTATGATAGAGGGTGTTGGCACCAGGGATTAGAAAGTTGTCCATCTATAACAATACCTATGCTCTTTGTTACTATACAGTATTTGTTTTAAAAAGTTCTAATTAAGATTAAATTATTTTCTAGCATGAAAGTGTCTCTACTAGTAGTTTATTAGTGTAGAACATATTTTTAATTCAACAAAAATTATTCACAAACATTTTTATACATCCAAAATATCTAAAATGCCAATACTGATTACAGACACACACACACACACACACACACACACACACACACACACTACATGTTATATTTATAGAGACATCTATATAAAGTTGTAACATGAAGAAATGTATTTATACATATATGTATACCTCTTCATGTAACAGTATGTAGTTGCTCTTCATTCATAATGTCTGACTAGGTCAATGACAGTTTTACATATGTATTTATAAATACATGCTCAATGCAAATATATGTTCATTTATATAGAGAGAATATAATATGTATCTATATATACATATATAAAGAGAGCATTTATGTATATATTATCAGCACTGATTTATTTAGATATTATGGATGTATAAAAATCATAATTATATATAAATTATAACACACGCGCACATAAAGAGAGAAGAGAGAGTATTGTGTTTTTTATTTTTAGAATGTTATCATATTCATCAAAAACCATATAATCATAATATTAACTGAAATATGCGAATTTTAAGAATTTTAAATATTTCAGAGGTTACCTGTAGCTATACAATAAATTGATAGGGCACATTCCTTTAAATGTAGAATGTGAAGAAATAGTTTTAATTATATTACTACAGTTCCCTGTAGATATATCACAGCACATACTAGAGAAAAAAGTAATTTTTCATATGAAGACTAAAATGGGTATATTTAACATGCAAATATTGTTTGTTAAAATGTCCTTAGAAATGAAAATGACAGATAATATATTTCTTAGTGTGTTTATTCATGTGTTTATTTTGCAAGAGATAGACATAACTGTCACTCTCTGGATACAGCTCAGTGGATAGTGACTTTTGCTAACACTTAATGAATTCCGTATGTTCAATAAAAAATCATTATGAGAAAGTTCACTGAACCTTTGCACAAACTAATCATGCAATACCCAAGTCTAAAAGGCACTGAGGAAGTGAATACAACACTTGCATATTTTCCTTTCAAATGAACAAATACAGAAAGCCTTTCATTTGAGTTGATTCAATGCATGAGAGTCTGTCTTCCACAAGTAATTTTAACAGAAAGAAAAAAGTATGTAAAGACACTTACTAAATGACAGGCACTCATAAGGCAACTCTTAGTAAATATAAAGGTGTGGAGATAATACCATGCACCATATCTGATCATAATGGAATGAAATTGGAAATCAATGATAAAAGAAGGAAGGAAATATCCTACATCACATGGAAAATGAACAATATGTTATTGAATGATCAATGGGTTATAGAAGACATAAAGGAGGAGATGAAAAAATTCTTAGAATCAAATTATAACACAGACACAACATACCGGAATCTATGGGACACAATGAAAGCAGTTTTAAGAGGGAAATTCATTTCTTGGAGTTCTTACCTCAAAAAAAGAAAAAAACAACAAATAAATGAACTCACGCAACACCTCAAAAACCTAGAAAAGGAAGAGCAAAACAACAGCAAATGTAGTAGAAGACAAGAAATAATTAAAATTAGAGAAGAAATCAACGAAATTGAAACAAAAGAAACCATTGAAAAAATTGATAAAACTAAAAGTTGGTTCTTTGAAAAAATAAATAAGATAGACAAGCCCTTAGCCATGCTAACGAAAAGAAGAAGAGAGAGAACTCAAATTACTAACATACGGGATGAAAAAGGCAATATCACAACAGACACTACAGAAATACAGAAGATAATTAGAATTATTTTGAAACCCTATATTCCAATAAAATAGAAGATAATGAAGATATCGATAAATTTCTTAAGGCATATGATTTGCCCAGATTGAGACAGGAAGACACACACAATTTAAACAGACCAATAACAAAAGAAGAAATAGAAGAAGCCATCAAAAGACTACCAACCAAGAAAAGCCCTGGACCGGATGGGTATACAGCGGAGTTCTATAAAACCTTCAAAGAAGAATTAATACCAATACTTTTCAAGCTATTTGAAGAAATAGAAAAAGAAGGAGCTCTTCCAAATTCATTCTATGAGGCCAACATCACTTTGATCCCAAAACCAAAGATACTTCAAAGAAAGAAAACTACAGACCAATATCTCTAATGAACTTGGATGCAAAAATTCTCAATAAAATTCTGGCGAATCGAATACAAAAACATATCAGAAAACTTGTGCACCAAGATCAAGTAGGATTCATTCCTGGGATGCAAGGATGGTTCAATATATGGAAATCAATAAATGCTATTCACCACATCAATAGACTTAAAGACAAGAACCACATGATCATCTCGATGGATGCAGAAAAAGCATTTGACAAAGTACAGCATCCCTTTATGTTCAAAACATTAGAAAAACTAGGGATAACAGGAACTTACCTCAACATTGTAAAAGCTATATATGCTAAACCTCAGGCTAGCATCATCCTAAACGGAGAAAAACTGAAGGCATTCCCTCTAAAATATGGAACAAGACAGGGATGCCCTCTATCACCACTTCTATTCAATTTAGTTCTCGAAGTACTAGCCAGAGCAATTAGACAGACAAAAGAAATTAAAGGCATAAAAATAGGAAAAGAAGAAATTAAACTATCACTATTTGCGGATGACATGATAATATACTTAACAGACCCAAAAGAGTCTACAAAGAAGCTGCTAGAGTTAATAAATGAATTCAGCAAAGTGGCAGGTTATAAAATCAACACGCATAAATCAAAGGCATTCCTGTATATCAGCAACAAAACCTCTGAAATGGAAATAAGGAAAACCACTCCATTCACAATATCCTCAAAGAAAATAAGATACTTGGGAATCAACCTAACAAAAGAGGTGAAAGATTTATACAATGAAAACTACAGAACCCTAAAGAGAGAGATAGAAGAAGATCTCAGAAGATGGAAAAAATGTACCCTGTTCATGGATAGGCAGAATTAACATCATCAAAATGGCGATATTACCCAAAGTTCTCTACAGGTTTAATGCGATGCCAATCAAAATTCCAATGGCATATCTTGTAGAAATAGACAAAGCAATCATGAAATTCATATGGAAAAACAAAAGACCCAGAATAGCAAAAGCAATTCTAAGCAGGAAGTGTGAATCTGGAGGTATAGCGATACCAGAGCTCAAACTGTACTACAAAGCAATAGTAACAAAAACAGCATGGTACTGGTACCAAAACAGGCGGGTGGACCAATGGTACAGAATAGAAGACACAGAGACTAATCCACAAAGTTACAACTATCTTATATTTGATAAAGGGGCTAAAAGCATGCAATGGAGGAAGGATAGCATCTTCAACAAATGGTGCTGGGAAAATTGGAAATCCATATGCAACAAAATGAAATTGAATCCCTTTCTCTCGCCATCCACAAAAATTAACTCAAAATGGATCAGGGAGCTAGATATCAAATCAGAGACACTGCGTCTGATAGAAGAAAAAGTTGGATACGATATACATATTGTGGGGTCGGGCTCCAAATTCCTTAATAGGACACCCATAGCCCAAGAGTTAACAACTAGAATAAACAAATGGGACTTACTTAAACTAAAAAGTTTTTTCTCAGCAAGAGAAACAATAAAAGAGGTAAATAGAGAGCCTACATCCTGGGAACAAATTTTTACCCCTCACACCTCCGATAGAGTCCTAATATCCAGAATGTACAAAGAACTCAAAAAATTAAACAATAAGATAACAAATAACCCAATTAACAAATGGGCCAAGGACCTGAACAGACACTTCTCAGAGGAGGACATACAATCAATCAACAAGTACATGAAAAAATGCTCACCATCTCTAGCAATCAGAGAAATGCAAATCAAAACCACCCTAAGATACCATCTCACTCCAGTAAGATTGGCAGCCATTATGAAGTCAAACAACAATAAGTGTTGGCGGGGATGTGGGGAAAAGGGCACACTTGTACACTGCTGGTGGGGCTGCAAAATGGTGAGGCCAATTTGGAAAGCAGTATGGAGATTCCTGGGAAAGCTGGGAATGGATCCACCATTTGACCCAGGTATCGCACTTCTCGGACTATTCCCAGAGGACCTTAAAAAGGCGCTCTATAGGGATACGGCTGCATCAATGATTATAGCAGCACAATTCACAATAGCTAGACTGTGGAACCAATCTAGATGCCCCTCATTAGATGAATGGATAAAAAAAAATGTGGCATATATACACAATGGAGTATTATGCAGCACTAAGAAATGACAAAATCATAGAATTTGCAGGGAAATGGATGGCATTAGAACAGATTATGCTAAGTGAAGCCAGCCAAGCCCTAAAAAACAAATGCCAAATGTCTGCTTTGATATAAAGAGAACAACTAAGAACAGAACAGGAAGGAAGAACAGGAGGAAAAGACTACAGTAAACAAAGACGAATGGGGGGAGAGAAACGGGGAGAGAAGGGAAAGCACGTGGAAATGGTAGGAGACCTTCAATGATACACAAAATTATAAGAGGTTATGAGGGGCAAGGGGGAGGGAATAAGAGGGAGAGAATTGAACAACAGCAGGGGAGGTAGAGAGGGAAGATGGGAGGGGAGGGGAGGGGAGGGGGGATAGTAGGGGATAGGAAAGGTAGCAGAATGCAACAGTCACTAATATGGCATTATGTAAAAATGTGAATATGTAACAGATGTGATTCTGCAATCTGTATTTGGGGTGAAAATGGGAGTTCAAAACACAATTTGAGTCAAATGTATGAAAGATGATATATCATGAACTATATAATGCTTTAAATAATCAATAAAAAAGAAGATACACAGATGGCAAATAAGAATACAAAAAAAAAATGACAGGCACTGTGCTAAGTGTGTTACGTGCAAGGAAATATCTAATAACCTTGCAAGGATATGAGAAATTATGAATAAATCCATTTTAGTGAAAGAGAGACTGAGGTTTAGGGAGTTTAACATCTCCTAGATCAGACTAAGAGTGATGAGTAAACTAGGAGCTTCAACTAGGTCCTGTACCAAAAGTCCTTGTATTTTAATCACTATACAGACTTATCTATTGACTTATCACTAATTTCAATTTGGAAAAGATTTTTTCTAGAAAATGTTTCTCTACATTATTTTGTTCTAATAAAAATGTTAATAACTTTAAAATAATAAAAGCATTAAACAAGTTGATGGGTAATAATCTAATATTCTCATAGGTAGAGAGTATTTGGCACCACCAGTGAAACTCCATATCATGTACAACCATAAGAAATGGCATCCAATTAGAATAAGTTATACTCCATGTATGTTTACTATGCCAAAATACACTGTACTGTCATGTATATCTGAAAAGATAAAATTTTTTAAAAAGCATTTTGGTATATCAGACTAAGTCTTCTAAGGCATGGTCACTTTGAAGTTCTCATTAAGCAAACAATTATTTAACTTTTTGGCAATGGGAAGAGAAAACTTGCCATCATCAGGAAACAAAAGTTAATCTATATGTTATCAGGGGGTTATTTTGTGTAACACTGTGTTTTCAATACTACAGACATATAGAAAGGAAAATGGGTATAGTTCACAAAGAGTTCAGGTCAACAAACACTCTGTGGCTTTCATATTCCATACAT
This sequence comes from Spermophilus citellus, assembly GCF_964194105.1. Lineage (NCBI taxonomy): Eukaryota > Metazoa > Chordata > Mammalia > Rodentia > Sciuridae > Spermophilus > Spermophilus citellus. Next base: position 26,248,912 of record NC_138190.1, read on the forward strand.
AGTATCACAAAACTTTGGACATAAATTAAAGTCTTTCCTTTTCAATAGGAGATATCTAATGGACAGGAAAGTTGGTGATTTGTTTGAGACCTGCTGAAATTAGCATCCGACTAAAAAGAGAAAAACCTGGACCTGTTACCTTTATTCCAAAGCTAATATGCTATCCACTGGCTTTAAAGTAGAAATGGTATTCCTTAATCTTCTGTGTTCATATTTAATTTAAAAATTATGGGTTATATGAAAAGGCAATGATTTGGACAGAATGCTGTAATCAACAGCATGCTTATGTATAATTAGAAATGGACACACTCTCTCCATCCACCTTTGATATTCTTATCTGAGTTATTCCTATTCCACTACCCTCTATTTTAATTTGATGTTAAGAAAGAAAAATGGCCTTTATTTAAAAATCTCAAGTTATAGTCCTATGAACTCTTTGATATAAATGTTCAATATAAATTTAAAAGAGAAAAATAAAATAATATTTGACATAACAATATGATTGTTTTCCTTGGTACTAGAGAGATATATTTGAACATTTTTAAATACATGTTAAAATTTTAATTTCTAAACTATAATCTCCATCTAATCCTACATAGGTGCTAACATTATTAGGAATTGACTAAATACTTGGGCAAACTGATAGATAAATAATTTCATTTATTCATAGCTACTTACAAATTGATGTATCTTAACTTTTCTATGTTCATATTGCCAAAGAGGAAAGCAGTGTAAATGAAAACTATCTGTAACAATGAAAGCTGCATTTCTACAGTGGATAATGGAAGACCTCTTGACCTATGGGTCATTTTCCTCCTAAAGACAGAAATAACTATATCTAAATGAAAATTAAGTGAATAGAGTTTTTGCTTAATAAATGGTAGCAGATCTAGGAGAATGCTTACCTATATTCATGGAGTGGAAATCAGCCTTAAATATAATATTACAGTTGACTGCTTAGGACTACTATACTGGAATAGATAGAAAAGTATTGATTTCCCCCTCACTTTAACCCTTGACATAACTACAAAGGCATGAATTCCATTAAAGGGTCCCACAATAATCACTATTGTTCTCCTCATTCAGAAAGTTGAACATTAAAAAATACATTCCCTCTATGGAGGACTTTGTCTCCTTTTGTTGTCCTTTTTTTCTTTTAAATTATTTATTTTTTAGTTATAGGTGGATATAATATCTTTATTTTATTTATTTATTTTTACGTGGTGCTGAGGATGGAACCCAGTGCCTCATGCATGCCAGACGAACGCTCTACCTCTGAGCCACAATACCAGCCCTTGTTGTCCTTTTTGTATTAAAAGTTCAATAATACTTGGTCAAGCTTATCAAGTTGAATGAAAAAATTGAAAATTGTAATTGCATTTCATATTTTTGGCTTTTAAATTCTGAAACCTACATTTCCAAAAAATCAAATAAAGGAAAACAAGATAAAACCTGCTAAATACTTTGTAGAGTTTCTTATTTATGCTATTGCTATTTTTGTTATATTAGTGCAAAGTGCCAAAATAAACTCTCAGGATTAGGGTTTTGAAGCAAGAGCTGAAAGAGAAGGTAGGATTGATGACATAGGCAAGAAAAGTAGATTTTGTGGCAGAAGTTTTGTTTTAAATATTTCTAGAAAAAGAAGAAAAATTATGTTTATTATATTCTGTGAATTCCCATGTAGAAGAAGAAACTTTTTCTTCTCTCAGTCTTTAACTCATACTCTTTGCCACATTACCTATGGGAAATTGTTTTGAACAGATGTTTTGGTTTCATATTAAATTTACAAATTATTTTGCATAATTCCCTAGTACCCATCTATTATAATTTTCATGATGTTTCCACCTTTGTTTTCTAACATCTAAGAAAAATGAGCTACAGGACACAGTGGGTAATTCTTAGTCAATAGCTCATGAAAATACCTAAAGTTCATACATTTGTTAAACCACACAAAATATCAAATGTGAACCATGTGGTAATTACAATATTTATATATTATCAAATAAAACTTCCCAGGTTTCATGTTTTAAAAACAAAGAAAATAATCTTAATTTTAGGAATTTTTCTTCCTAAATACCATTTCTTTTTAATATTGTATTTACTTCTTTGATTACTAAAATTTACTTAGGATTTGTTGAATGCTAATCTACACAGATGGATACATGGATGCATGGAAAAATAGATGATATGAAGTTTTATCTCAAATGAAATAAATCCGCTCATACTAAAAACCACCCTTCAAGATAAATGTATACTTATTAGAGATGAAAAAATATTTAGGCTTAAAATGGTGTGTAATTGAACTTAAAATATACAGTTAAAAATTGTATTTATTACATATTTCAAAATTGTGAAAAAATAGATTTTTAATATTTTCAGCAACAAAAATGATAATTTGATGTGGTGTTGGTATGTTAATTCACTTGTTTGACACTTCCTACAATAATATAAATAGGTTAACTATCCTATTACATCCCATAAATATATACAACTATTACTTGTAAATTAAATAAATATAATGACAAAATGAAAGCATGTAAATATTAAAACATTCCTAAAATCTTTACAAACTCTTAGAAATAATCAAGCACACATTACCAGGAATAAAAATATATTTAATTATATTGTGCTTCAGTTTTGTTCTGTGTTATAATATATTTCATTCCCTTTTCCTTGCCTATGGTTAGTGAACATAAATTGTTCACCTACAGATAATTTCATTATCTATCTCTGGAAAGCAAATGCTTAGAGTTATCAAGACTCTAAGCAATTCTGTAGATATTTAAAACAAAGACAGTCTGTTTATGTCCATGAATTATGACAATAACAAATCAAAAGGCTGAGGGCAAATTCTACAAGTAATTTTACAGATATGGTATAAAGACTGAGCATGTAATTTATGCCATTATATTTTGGTAATTCATCAGTTTAAAAAATTAGTGCAACTGAAGAATATATGGAAATTCAATTATTGGTATCCTTACACATTTGCTAGCTATTTTACAACAAATTCCTTAAGCTGAGTAGTCCTGACTGGTGAGAATCCTTAACTCCAGTTTGTGCTACTAATAGTGATAATTATCTTATGGATAAATCCCTGTATGTAAATAATAACAAACATAATAATGAAATAAGTAGACATAACTATCATTTATGAAGTATATACTTTAATGTCAAATATCGTGCATATATTAGTTCATTTAATACAAAAAATTATTAGAGTTAGAAGTCATTATGCCTATTTTATAAATGTGGAAGATGAGGCTTGGAGGGATTTAATAGATTACATAACAAACTCAAGATCACATAACAAGGATTTGAACCATGTTCTTTCATGCTGAAGTCTACTCTCTTGTGTTTTCTCTTTTTTTCCTCAAGACTGATACTATTTATTATCCGAAGATTCTCTATCATTTATGACAATGTATCAACCCATCTCTTTGCTATTCCTGGAATAACATATTCTTATCTCAGGCCCTTGAGGCCCATACTGGTCTTTCATCCTGACTCATTTTTTTTTTTCATAGTAGCATTCCTTTACTTGATTGAGGTCTCTGCTCAACTGTCAGAATTTAAGCCTCCTTTCCTAGCCACTCTTTCAAACATAATACTTCCCCTTCTCTCTACCCTAATTATTTTCCATAATATGTTCTATCTAATGTTATATTATATATTCATGTTGCTATTGTTTGCTTCCCCCACTAAAATATATACTCCACAAGAAAGGGAAATTGTTTTCTTTATGGCTATGTACCTGGTACCTACAACAAAATGTGGCACATAGCTGGTCAAAAAGTAGTGGTTCAATGTGAACAAAAATGAATGACAACTGAGATTTACCCTAAAAATTTTCAAATCTCTGAATACATATAAATAAATTAAGAATGTTGCTATACAATGTATACAGAGGCTGATGGGGTTTCACAGGGTATAGCTTTAAAAAGATATTCCTTTGTGTGTATGAGATGGGTAGGCATTTTAGAAGAAATATCTGAGCTAAGTTTTGAAGTTTTGGAGGACAGACCAATGAAATTAAGAAATAGTAGTCTATGAGATATTGAGGCACAAGAAAAGAAATCAAAGAAAGGAGTGAAAGGCACTGACATTGGAATATTACTCAGCATTAAAAAATAACAAAATCATGGCATTTGCAGGTAAATGGATGGCATTGGAGAAGATAATGCTAAGTGAAGTCAGCCAATCCCCCCAAATCAAATGACAAATGTTTTCTCTGATATAAGGGGGGTGACTCATAGTGGAGTAGGGAGGGAGAGCATGGGAGGATTAGATTAATTCTAGATAGGGAAGAGGGGTGGGAGGGAAAGGGAGGGTGAAGGGGATTAGCAACGATGGTGGAATATGATGGTCATCATTATACAAAGTACATGTATGAAGACTTGAATTGGATGTCAACATACCTTATATACAAACAGAGAGATGAAAAATTGTGGTATATATGTGTATTAAGAATTGTAATGCAAAAAAGTACATGTATAATGGCATAAATTGATGTGAACATACTTTATATACAGAGATACACAAAAATTGTGCTCTATATGTGTAATAAGGATTGTAATGTATTACACTGTTGTCGTGTATTTAAAAAATAATAAAATCAATTAAAAGGCACTGACATTGCTTGGAACACAGAATTGGGAAAATACATTAAATATACAATGAGAAATGATCAAGTCAAGGGGAGTAAAGCAGATGATTGCCACTGAAGGGACCTCAAAGCATGGTCTAATTAGGATTTGAGACAAAACATCAGGCATCCACTTTGAGTTCTTCAAAAGAATACTATATTCAAATAACTCATGCATTTGCAACACATATTTTAAAATTTTTGATTGACATTGCAAATGTGTATGGAAAGTTTTCAGAATACAAGTTTTTTTCTCTATTGTTGGCAGTGGGGATGGGGAAATAAATTTGTATTCATGCACAACCATAATTAAAGGAAATGAACATAAAAAAAGTAAGAGAGGAAGGAATAAATGCTAGCAAATACCTAATTACCAAATGGAAATAGTTTGACAAGTTTGACAGGAAAAGGCTTCCTGAGACCCATTACAATAAAAGACAAAGTGATATATCCATTCCTCATGCCTTCATATTCTCCATTTTCTGTAAGTAAACCTCATGGACAAACACATAGTATAAATGCACACAATTCAGCACAGCAGTGGGGATATATACAAGACCTCAAAGTAGAAGTGATAGGTCAAAATGATCTAGGGTTCACATCAGATACCAGCAAGCATTTTCACAGCTCTTTACCTCTTCAGTTTGATAACTCAAAAATGTTGCTTGAATGAACTGGAAAATAGAAGGTGTTGGGCTTTAGTGATCTATAGTTAGTTGAGTAAGGTCCTGCACTTGGAAGGTACTTTGGTTTTATAAAGAAAATTTTTTAGCAGTAATATTTGTATTCCTACTAAAACATTCTGTATATTACATCCTATCATTAACAAAATGCCATTCGTTTATTCTGAGATATACTCTGTAGTTTGACATAAATTGTAGTATATCATATTTCTCTATAAATTACCTTTTAAAATTAATTAATTTCATAAATTAAGTTTTTAACAAGTAAAAGAAACATTTCCATTTTAGTTAAAATTATTACAGTACAAACCAAAACATATCAGAGAAAATTATACATTTTAACAAAATAAATGTGCATTCCAAAAATGTTTTTAGAATCTTTATTATATTTACCTTTCATATAAAACCAAATGGGACTATTCATTTTCAGCTGAGCATGGCATGTGTATTATTTTTTATGACTAAGTCAAATATTCCATGAGTCCAAAATGTTTTTACTGAGTTACTTCATTTTATAGAAAACCATATTTTTAAAAGTGTTCTCTTTCTTAAAAATGTGAGGAAATCTATTATAATAAGAAATTACAAAGTTTACAAATTATGGTGCATAAGTTGCAGAATTACTACATAATTGAAAATAAAATTTAACTGCTATGTATATGATTTATCTAAATCAAACTCACTTATGCTCAATTTAAACTCATTGTACTAATGCTAATAAATGAGAGCACTTAATTGACTGCTATATCAAAACATGCAATTAAACCTACTAGGTGTACAGCTGTACACTACTCATGTGAATATGTCATAATAAAGATAGAAACTATTGGGGCTGGAGTGGTGGCTCAGTAGTAGAGCACTGCCTACTTTTTGTAAGGCACTGGGTTCGATTCTCAGCACTAAATATAAATAAATAAACTAAAGGTCAATTAAGAACTAAAACATAAAAAAAACTAATAAAAAAGATAGAAACTGTTGACTATAAATGCTAATCTTATGTTCTATACTGAACAACTTCTTAAATGCAAATAATGCTAGAACCAATAATATCACAAAAACTTAAAGAAAAATTACATGTTTTAAGTTATTTAACAAAGCTTCACCACACAGAGACATTTTTAATTTTTCTTTAAAACATTATGGTCCATTAGAAGTATAAGTTGTGGAAGTTCTCTTAAGTTAATGGGAAAAACTATGAATTTCTTAATATCCCAGTAAAATTGTATAAAAGAACATTCCTATAATCTTCTCTGACATGTTATCATGTGGATAATTTGAATCACCATGTAAATATCCCTGAAAAATGCCTTTGGTCTATATGACCTTGGGCTGCCTTCTTTTATCACAAAATTGTCAACATTTCTTTTACAATAGAATAAAAGATTTTTAAAAAGCAAAATGTAGGTTAGACACATGCACACAGAATGAAATATCTTAAAGTAGTAGTTTGAATTCCATTCTATATTTATTATCCATCTCTATAATCATAAACAGACATACTTGATAATCTGAAAGCTGATAAATAAGCCTATAATTTATGGATACTCATCTCCCATAGTGAAAATAATTCTTGGTAATTTGCATTTTAAAATTTAAATTATATATTATATGTAAGAAAAAAATCACAAAATAGGCTGTTCACTGTAATACTGAAATATAATGCAATGATAGATAAAATGTAATTATTTTAAGGGAATTTTAAAATAAATACTTTAGAGCTGGGATTGTGGCTCATTGGTAGAGTGCTCACCTAGCACGTGTGAAGCACTGGGTTTGATCCTCAGCACCACATAAAAATAAATAAATAAAAAACAAAAACAAAGGTATTGCATCCATCTACAATTAAAAAAAAAAATATTTAAGGGGCTGGGGTTGGGCTAAGTGGTAAAAGCACTTCCCTGGCGTGTGTGAGGCCTTGGGTTCAATCCTCAGCACCACATATAAATAAACAAATAAAGTAAAAAATCTATTGACAACTAAAAAAATTTTTTTAAATATTAAAAAATAAATACTTTAGAAAACAAAAAGAAATGTCCTATTTTTTAAATGATGTCAAGTACATGGAATGGTGAATTAAGAGTAATTTTTTTCTTGACAAATAGTAGAACAAAAAGTATAGTTGGAATGAGTGAATATATAGAAAACCAAACCTTTGAAAAATGTTTAGTCTTGGGCTGGAGCTGGAGCTCAGCAGTAGAGCAGTTGTCTAGCATTTGTGGGGCACTGGGTTCAATCCTCAGCACCACATAAAAATAAATAAATAAATAAAGGTATTGTGTCCATCTACAACTAAAAAAATAGGTCAGTCTTGATATTTATAATATGGTGATAATGAATTCTAGTTTGGTAGGGCTGGCACGTAGCTCTGTGGTAGAGCACTTGCCCTGTATATGCAAGGCCCTCATTTTATCCCCAGCATTGCACACCTAAATAAGATAAATAAATCCTAGTTTGAATATGAACTTAGGTAATTTAAATATATCTAAAATATTTTCATGTTCTTATTTACATGGTAAAGGTATAGAAGTTAAGGATTTTGTGTCATGAGTAGTCCCTGAGAAGCTATAAAAGACAAACAATAATTTTAATGATATCTGACATTTAGGGCACCAGACTGGGATCTTCTTTCCAAGCACACCAGAGTCTTTCTCCACCACAAGCCAACTCTAGGTGGAAAATGCAAGCACCCTTTGATTTTAGGTCCTTGTATTCATAGGACGAAATTCAATAAGGACATCTGCTTACTTAATTGAATCTTGAAATAACCTAAATATACTTTTGGAAATGGTTTGGGAAATTAGACAAAATGTCCTTATGAAATTAGTCTCAGGCATTAGTATTTCCTTCTTTGTAAGTGCAACATAAAAGTATGAAAAATAGGATATGGAAAATAAGCTTTCTTATATAGGCAGCCATCTAGGCATTTAACTTTATGTTAAAACCTGAGCAGGTAAATTTCTCTAATAACTAATCTTTACTAATATTTTTATCAGTGCATTATAATTCTACACAGAGGTAAGATTTGTTGTTGCATATGTGTACAGACACACTATGACAAAATAAGTTGTCAAATGTCATTCCCCAATATTTCCACTTTCCCTCTCCTCTTCCCTATCCCAGTCCCTTTCCTCTACTCTACTGTTCTCTCATTGATTTTCATGTTATCTTCCCACTATTTTTTCCTTTTTTCTGTCAGTCTTCCACATATGAGAGAAATCATACAACCCTTGACTCCAATAAGTAATCTTAAGGGGCATATAACTCATGAAAGTTAAACCACATGAGAATAAACTCTACCTCTTCCAGGTATACAGATAAACCAAGCTCCGTAATTTTCAAATTTTATTCCTATGCCCAGAGGTAAAATTTAGGTTGCTGACCCTAAGTTAGTCTTAAGAAATAGATGAAACACATCAAAAATATACTTTCTCCCTTGAATTACTGGTCACCTGCCCATAACGTCTTACCACACTCTAATTCAAAATCAATTGCCATCTCTGGTCTAGCTTCCAAATGACCTTGTTTTCTTCCATATTTTCCAGTAAGTCCTACTTTACTGGTTTCATTTAGATGTTATCAAATAAAAGTGCCAAAAGATAAAGAATATCCCTTGTGGTTCTTTGTGAAAGTGTGACATGAACATGACTTGACTAATCATACAAAAATCTACAGCATTATGCTGCTGTCTAGAGATATTTCCAATACTTTAATCAGGTCACTGAGAAACCTGCCTGAAATTAAGTGGGAAGGTGGGATCAACAACAAGTGAGTTTTATAACATAGCATATTGAAATAAATCAAAGGCAGACATTAATTGGGAATGGATGACAGCAATAGACCCAAATATCTACAGTACCTTAAATAGCAGCAAATAAACTATAATTGACATGAGTCCTTTAATTATGCACTGGAAGATGTCTCCACCAACACACTCTTGCTCCAGAATAAAAAGCAAACCACAAAAGAAGAGTTGCAATATCTTTCTTGATGAAAGAAATTTGGAAGAATTATACAATAAGAAAGATTCATAAATTGTGAGTTTGGCTTCCTAAAGAGTCTTTGTTGCTTACCCACCCCTACTTTACTGCAAGAGTTATCTTCCTAAGATAGTTTTGAGGACGTGCTTAATTGTACAAATTAAATGGACAATCAAATTGCAAAAGGCCTAATAGATAAAATCATGTACTCATGAATCAGCATTAGAACAGAACATAGTGGTCAAAGACTCTAACAAATTATCAAATATAGAATTCTCATCTAAGCAACCTTAACAGAGGATCAGTCAGCTTGGCTTAGATGATTTCAGTGCACTGTTTTTGATACACTCAAAAGTACTAGGGAGAACTGTGAGGCACCTATTCCATAAAAGTTCTCAAAATCACATCCCAGTCTGCCTTTTCTATTAGACAGGCATTGTTCTTTTTGTCCTCAAAGACACAAAACCATTCTCTTTTCCTGAACAGATTCTTGACTTTTGTAACTGTGCCTTTGTTCCTTCTGCCAAAGATCCCCTATGTTCCATGTCTCTTTAAAACTTCCTCATCTTGGTGCTGTGGTTGTGGCTCAGCGGTACACTCCTCACCTAGAGTGTGTGAGGTAATGGGTTCCATCCTCAGCACCACATAAAAATAAAATAAATTAATAAAATAAAGGTATTGTGTCCAACTACAACTAAAAAATATATTAAAAAAACTTCCTCATCTTAGAAGTGTTGGTTTGAATGGCATCTCCCTGTGCAATCCTCCTTAACTGCACCTTTGTTAGCATCCACATATATTTTTGCTCTGTTTTTTTTTTTGGGGGGGGGTACTGGGGATTGAACTAAGGGGCACTCGACCACTAAGCCACATCCCAGCCTTATTTTGTATTTTATTTAGATACAGGGTCTCACTGACTTACTTAGGGCCTTGCTTTTGCTGAGGCTGGCTTTGAACTCACAATACTCCTGCCTCAGTCTCCTGAGCCACTGGGGTTATAGGCATGTACCACAGTGCCCAGTCTTTTGCTCTGTTATTAAATTACATCTTATTCACCCTAAAATAATTGTTTACATCTTTATCCGTGTCCTTCTCCCTAGTTCTGTAAACGCTTTGAAGGTAGGATCTACAATTCAACCACCCCTAACAGTTTTTCTTTAAAAAGTGGAGGGCAGCTCTATGTTGAGTAAAAGGGAGAGATTAAATGGCTAAAGGGGAATGGTAATTCTTTCAATCAGACTTCCATACCTATGCATAACAAACTACCAGTATTCATATATATCTATAATCAAGTAATGTGTGTGTATGTGTAGTGGAGGGAGCCCTGAGACAAAGACAATAAGCAAGAGGCACAAGGAGATGTTTTCCTTTTCTACTGAAATATCTAGTTGACCTGTGCACAGTTTTCCCCTTTGGAAGTGAATTCTCCTCAAATAATTCATGACAAGTGTTTGCTAAAGCTAGAATTAGATGACTACTGGCTCATTTGCTTACTTATCCTTCAAGGCCCATATAGGACATTGCTGATACCATGGAAATGGTCTACAGAAGGTAGATTTTGGTAAGGACAATTTTTCAGTTTTCCATTCCTTTCTCTGTGTAAAGGAAATACAACACTCTTATGTATGCTGGAATACAGTGTGAGAGAGAAGAGACACCAAATATTATGGTTTGGATATGAGGTGTCCTCCAAAAGCTCCTGTGTTAATGCAGAATATTCAGAGGTGAAATGATTAGATTATGAGAGCTGTGACCTTATCAGTTCATCCTGTATGAATGGACTGACTGTGTGGTAACTGTAGACAGGTGGGTTGTGGCTGGAGTAGGTGAGTTACTGAGGGTGGGCCCTATACATGTTTATCTTACCTACAACTCCTTTCCTTCCCCCTTTTCTCTCCTTCAAGGCCACCATAAGGTGGGCAACTTTCCTTTGCCACTGCCCTTCCACCATGGTGTTCTGCCTCACCTCAGGTCCAAAAAGTGTTCATCAAAAATAAAATGAACCTCTGAAAATGTGAGCCAAAATAAACTTTTCCTTCTCTACGTTGCCCCTATCAGGTGTTTGGTCACAGTTATGAAAAGTTAACACACCAAAGGACAAACAAAAGAGAGCTTATAATCTCCTAAAGGACAAAGACAATGAGCCAGAGACACAAGAAAATATTTTTGTGTGTATTTCTAAGATCCAGACATCCTATGCAAAGACATTCAGAAATAACTTTGGAAGAAAGCTGTGCATGGTGAAGATGGTATTTTAAAATAACAATTAGGCAACATCACAGCTTACCAAAACAAATCAAAACAATAACAACAAAGAAAACTCAGTAGCCTGATAACCTATATTTTGTCTCAGTGTTAACAAGAAGCTGCTCTCTGGAGAAGCTCATTTAACTCCTTCTAACTCTACAAATCTAAAGGATATACATTCTGGTAAATTAAACAAAGTAAATAATTTAATTTGAAGATGTCTTAAAAAGTTCATAAATTTTGTTGCTCAGCAAAAATTAAGGATATTTTCAAAACATGGTAAAGTTTAATTTAATAATTTAACATAGTATTTAAAAGACAAATGTTATTAAAACACATAATATAACTTGACATGGAAAACTTCCCAATTTTGAAATATCAAATTTCAACTCTGAGACAAAGGAAGAACTTGCAAATTTAAAAGATTTTTCACTAGACTCCAGTGGAACCATTTTTTTTTTTTTCCTGAAGAATGTACAGAGCTGTAGTATTATGGCCTTTGGAATTTAGAAATCTCCCATACCAGGTTTTAGTTCTGTCTGTTTGTAACTCCTCAAGCTTTAGTTTTTCCATCTTAAAAATAAGAAAGTTGAATATAATGGTAGGGTAGATTCCTTTAATTCTTAATTCTTTCTGTTTTTATAAGAGCATCTCCTTTTTAACCAAACAGCCTGTTTATTAATTCACAGAATTAAATTAAAAATTGTATTTCTTCTGAATTCTGATTTATATTTTATTGCATATATTTGTCATGATTATAAAAAATGATAACTTGTGTTTATAGATTTGTCCTTCCAACTACTAATGAGAATCACGTTCTTGGTTTTTTTCAGCTCAAGGAGCTATAAAAATTAGGATAATTAAATTCAAAATTAGTAGAAGAAGGAAAATTTTTTCTTCCTCTTTTAAGATAAAGATGCTTACATTTACCACTTTTATTCAAAACACTACTAGAATCACTTGCTGGAGCAAGTAGACAAGAAAAATAAATAAAAAGCTTCAAAACTGAAAAGGAAGAAGTGAAATTATATCTGACAATTACATGATACAATTTGCAGAAACTTTAAGGGTTACATACACACAGGTAAGAATAAACACATTCAGCTAGGTTGGTGGATTCAAAATCAACATTCAAAAATCAGTTGTATTTCTATACATTAACAGTAAGCCAATCCAAAAAATGAAATGTAGAAAGCAATTTCATTTACATTAGCAACAAATGAATAAAATATTGAGGAGAAATCAAGAAGGTAAAAAACTTGTATTCTGAAAACTGTGCAACACTACTGAAAGAAATTAAACAGGATATGAGTAAATAGAAAGAGCTTCCAATTCATGATTCACAAATTCATAAAAATGATTTGGAAGACTTAATATCATGAAAATGTGTATATATCCAAACCATCTCAGATTAAATGAAGTTCCTGTTAAAATCTCAATGGTATTTTAATAGAAATATAAAAAATACCAAAATTCATACAAAACTACAATGGGCTTTATAGCCAAATAATCATGGGAAAGAGAATAAATACGGAGGCACTGCAGTACCAGATTTCAAAATGTATTAGACATCTATAGCAATTAAAACAATTCAAAAATTGGCATAAGGATAGATATATAGACCAATAGAACTGACTAGAGAGCATAGAAATAAACCCATTCATATATAGTCAGTTGATATTAGAAAAGGGTGCCAAGAATACATAATGGGGAAGTGTAGTCTCTTCAACAAATGGTGCTTAGAAAACTGAATGTCTGTATGTAGAGAAATGTAATTGTACTATTATCTTACAACATATATGAAAGTCATTTTGAAATACATTAACATCTTAGATATAAGACTGAAACTATGAAACTCACAAAAGAAAATACAGGGGGAAAACTTCTAGACATTTGTCTTTTCACTGATGTTTTTATATGACACAAAAAACATAGTCAAGAAAAGCAAAACTAGACATGTAGGAATAGATCAAACTAAAAGGCTTCTGTACACCAAAGGAAACAATAAATAGAGTGAGAAAAAGCAACCTATCAAATGGAACAAAACATTTCCAAACTATATGTCATATAAGGAGTTAATATCCACAATATATAAGGAACTGAAACACCTCAATAATAAAATAACAACCCATTTTAAAAAAATATGCAAAGGATTTGAATAGATATTTCTCCAAAACCTGATGCAGGAGCTATGATTTCTCCCCCATTATTTCTAACAATCCCTGCAGCACAAAATACCTGGATTTAACTGATATATGAACTTTCTGGGTGGCAATAATAATAAGGACCTTTATCATCTCTTGTAAGTCTAATATAGATCAACTCAACAGACATGTGCAGATCCCCATGTCAGGTGCAAATCCTTATGCTGAGAGAAAAGAACAGGCAAGATAGTGTGTAGATATTATGAGATTGTGATGGTGTGCATGTGCAAACCTACCCTTTTTGTCTATAGAAGTTTTTGTCCTTGCATCCTCAGAACCCTCAGATGAGCCAGGAAGACTAGGATCTGGGATCTGGTAGTACCCAAATGAGCTGGTAACACCAAAATGAGCTTTAATTTGCCTTTTTCTAATTTCTATCCCCAATAGAGCAAAAAAACTCCACACTGTTTCTGCTAACATGGGTTATCTAAGGCAGTTAAGTTCATAAAAATAAATTAGTAGCTGGGGTGAGGGGGGAATGGGGAGCTACTGTTCAATGAATATAGAATATCACTCATGGAAGATAGAGCAGTTCTGGAGATCTACTGTACAACATCAGGCTTATATTTAACAACTCTGTACTTTGCACTTAAAATTTATTATGGAGATGGATCTCATTTTTATAACACTCAAATGGAATGCTTCATTAACATGGAAAATTAATTTTTAAACACAAACAATTCATTTTAAGGAGTTTTATTATTGGATGCAAATTGAGTAGGAGATGGTATCACTGACACCATAGAAAGCCACAAAGCAAGATATCTAAGACTTCTGAGAGTGAGAGCACTAGAAATAAATATACAAGAAGATAACAAAAATCCAAGAAATCAGTTAAGATCTGGCTGCCATAGATGCCCTGCTATTAACTAAAATAGACATCCAATTGTTATTAAATGTTATTCATTAAACACAGGATAAGATTCTGGTGAATTAGAATACTATAGAATGTCTTTTGGTCTATGGTAACATGATGGGCTTTAAATATCAAGAGGTGTAAAAAAAATTACAGGGGAATAGAGAGGTAATTCAGGCAGTAGATACAGTGAAAACAAAATCAAAGAGCAGAAAGAGTCCAGCATGAGTAGAGACAAAAACAATAATCCCAGTACTAAGGATTCACTCAGGGGAAGGGTAAGTGATAAGACTGAATGCTGAAGTTGATAGAGGATGGTAAGAGACCTTAAATATAAATCCAGGGTTACAGTTTTTCAAAGACTTTTCATAAAGTGTGCTTTTAAATAGCCATGGAGATTCAAAAGTAGGAAAATGAAGAACTTTTGATTGTGTTGCATTATACATTTTTACACTATACATAGGGTGATCCTAAAGGAAAAGGAAAGGAGTAGTTTAGAATTTATCTTCAATTTATGCTATTTTTCTCTATTTAAAAAAGTTGACCTGCCTAATCAAAAGCCATACCCATCAGAGCCACTGATTACTTGCATGGTGATATAATTTGAGGGTCCATCACATTCATTGGCTAATCTATTTTCACTGGGTTTCACTGATGACCCTACAAAATCTAAATAGTGACCCAGAAATGTAAATGCTTTGTAGAGGTATAGAACTCCTACAAGAAATTAAAAGGCTTAAGAATTATAATATAGCCACTTTAGGTGGTTATTCTGCATATTTTAGTGATCACATTCTAATAAGAGACCTGTAAAAATTGTTGAAAGAATCCTCCATCTTTTGATTTTCTTGGAAAATCAGTACCTTCTAAAGCTATTGGAAATTCATGGCCAGTTTACAGAAAACTTCATCTATACATTCTTTCTTCCCACTTAAACACATCCATAATTTACCCTCATCTGAAGCACAAAAGAGCAAAGGATGAATTGTGAGAAGGGTCACATTTTACTACTTTCTTCTTTTTAACTTTGAGATATAAAGTCTCATTAGCCTGAATGTAAGAACACCCCTCCAGAACATATAATAATCAAAGGGAAAGTTAACTGGAATTTAGTTGCTGTAACAATTCTACTTTAGTAATTTTACACTGGCCAGAGTGAAAGATGACCCTATCAAAGTATGGTATACTTGAAAAAGAAAGAAAACTGAAGGAATAAGATATGTGTAAGTAACTGGAAATGTAGTTCATTCATTCAGGATTTCCTTTCCTTTACTCAATAACTTGAGTAAAAAGAAACATGATCAGAGAGTCGCTAAGAGTTTGTTTGGGCACAAATCCTACAACACTATGTTAGATGTGCCAGTGTAGAGAAATTATTAGTCTTTATATTATGCTCCAAATTCTTTAAAACAGAAATAATAATAAAACATAGCCTCAAACTGGGCCTGGCACATTGCAAGCCTTTGATAAAAATTCACAATTATTTTTATGAAGAATTATCGACCATTCTCTTCAATCCACTACTTTACTTCACAAAGCTTCTTTGTGGCTTTCTACAGTGTCAGTGATACAATCTCCTATTCAGTTAGCATTTCCTTAAAAGGTCTGGAGCTAATGGAGAACCATAAATCAATCTGGACAGAGTAAAGAAAGATACGTGATTCTGAAGATCTATTTAGTTGTTTTCATATCCCTTAAAATGAGCAACACATTATCAAAATATCTAAAAGCCCTGACTCCCGGAACAGTTTTGGCCTGGGGCTGGGGAACCCGCGGGGGTCGCTCCTCGCTCCTCGGAGCCTGCTCCTAGTGGAGCGTGGCTGGGATCTGAGAGGCCGGGTTCCGGCTCTCGAAGCTGCTTTGGCCCAGGGCTGGGGAACCTGCGGTGACTGCTTCTCGGTCCGGGTCCTGCTGGGTGCTGTGGGGGCCAGGGGGGCAGAGTGGAGCTGCCGCCTGCGCCCAGAGCAGGCCAAGTGACCCGCCGGCGTGGTATCACGTCACCCCAACTGCAGCTGGGGCCAAAGAGAGTAGCCGCCCACGCCTAGAACAGGACCAGCGACCCGACGGCGCGGTAGCCAAGTCACCCCATTTGGAGTAGGGGCTGTGCAGAGCTGCCGTCTGAGCTTGCAAGGTAGGCAGACCTGCGACCCACTGGCAGGACAGGCCCAGTAGCCTGCCAGCGTGGTGGACAAGTAGCACCTAGGCAGTCACGTCACACTGGTTGGAGTGGGGGTGGAGCAGAGCCGACGCCCGTGTCCGGAAAAGGCCCAGCGACCCGTTGGAGAAGCAGTCAGGTACCCCTACTGGGAGTGGGGGCTGAGCAGAACTGCCGCCCGAGCCCGCAAGGTAGGCAGACCTGCGACCCACCGGCGGAACAGGCCTAGAGGCCTGCCAGCGTGGTAGACACGTCACACCAATTGGAGTAGGGGCCGAGCAGAGCCGCCGCCCACATCCAGATCAGGACCAATGACCCTAGGGCGTGGTAGTTACATCACCACAATTGGAGTGGGGGCAGAGCAGAGCTGCCACCCACGCCCGCAGGGTGGGCAGACCTGCGACCAACCAGCTTGGTAGACAGATCACCCTAATTAGAGGAGGAGCACAGCCACTACACGCCCTGCAAGGGAGATTTCCCAACTATACAAGAGCAATATAAATAAATAGGGGGAAAATTTCAAAAACACAACAGTTTCACCAAGCAGAAAGAAACGCGAGCAGTATGAAAAGACAAGGAAAGAAAGGACCACAAGCAATGCAGGTCAACTCAACTTTAGAAGAGGTAATAGCTGCAACAGATGGAATGTCAGATAAAGAGATCAGGATATACATGCTTCAGATGATCTGGAGTCTCAAGGAAGACATGAGACAGCAAAATCAGACAATGAAAAATCACTTTGACAAGGAACTACATAAACAAATCCAGGAAGTAAAAGATCAATTTCACAGGGAGATAGAGGTAATAAAAAACAAACAAACAGAAATCCTAGAAATGCAGGAAGCAATAAACCAACTTAAAAACTCAATTGAGAATACTACCATCAGAGTAGATCACTTAGAAGATAGAACATCAGACAAGGAAGACAAAGTATTTCAACTTGAAAAGAACATAGACAGCTCAGCAAGTCTGCTAAGAAACCATGAGCAGAACATCCAAGAAATATGGGATAACATTAAAAGACCAAACTTAAGAGTCATTGGGATACAGGAAGGCACAGAGCTCCAAACCAAAGGAATAAACAATCTATTCAATGAAATAATACAAGAAAACTTCCCAGACTTGAAGAATGAAACAGAATCCCAAATCCTAGAAGCTTACAGGAGGCCAAATGTGCAAAATCATAAGAGATCCACACCTAGACACATTATAATGAAGATGTCCAACATACAGAATAAGGAGAGAATTTTAAAAGCTACAAGAGAAAGGAAGCAGATTACATTTAGGGGTAAACCAATCAGGATAACAGCTGATCTCTCAACACAGACTCTGAAAGCTAGAAGATCCTGGAATAACATATTTCAAACACTGAAAGAAAATGGGTTCCAACCAAGAATCCTGTATCCGGCGAAATTAAGCTTCAGGATGGAAGATGAAATTAAAACCTTCCACGATAAACAAAAGTTAAAAGAATTCGCAGCTAGAAAACCATCTCTTCAAAAAATCCTTGGCAAAACATTACAGGAAGAGGAAATGGAAAATAACATTGAAAACCAACAGTGGGAGGTAGGACAGTAAAGGGGGGAAAGTAATCAAAGAGGAAAACAAATCAGGTTTAGTAACATTAATAAACAAATATGGCTGGAAGAACAAACCATATCTCAATAATAACCCTAAATGTTAATGGCTTAAACTCACCAATTAAGAGACACAGGCTAGTTGAATGGATCACAAAACAAGACCCAATAATATGCTGCCTACAGGAGATGCATTTGATAGGAAAAGATATACATAGACTGAAGGTGAAAGGTTGGGAAAAATCATACCACTCATATGGACTGCGGAAATAAGCAGGAGTGTCCATACTCATATCTAATAAAATAGATTTCAAGCCAAAGTTAATCAAAAGGGATAAAGAGGGACACTACATACTGCTCAAGGGAACCATACACCAACAAGACATAACAATCATAAATATATATGCCCCAAGCAATGGTGCAGCTGTGTTCATCAAGCAAACTCTTCTCAAGTTCAAGAGTCTAATAGACCACCATACAATAATCATGGGAGACTTCAACACACCTCTCTCACCACTGGACAGATCTTCCAAACAAAAGTTAAATAAGGAAACTATAGAACTCAACAACACAATTAACAACCTAGACTTAATTGACATATATAGAATATACCACCCAACATCAAGCAGTTACACTTTTTTCTCAGCAGCACATGGATCCTTCTCAAAAATAGATCATATATTATGTCACAGGGCAACTCTTAGCCAGTATAAAGGAGTAGAGATAATACCATGCATCTTATCTGATCATAATGGAATGAAACTGAAAATCAACGATAAAAGAAAGAAGGAAAAATCATGTATCACTTGGAGAATGAACAATAGGTTACTGAATGATCAATGGGTTTTAGAAGACATCAAGGAGGAAATTAAAAACTTCTTAGAGTTAAATGAAAATACAGACACAACATATCAGAATCTATGGGACACATTGAAATCAGTTCTAAGAGGAAAATTCATTGCTTGGAGTTCATTCCTTAAAAAAAGAAAAAAACAACAAATAAATGATTTCATACTTCATCTCAAAATCCTAGAAAAAGAAGAGCAAAACAACAGCAAAAGAAGTAGAAGGCAAGAAATAATTAAAATCAGAGCTGAAATTAATGAAATCGAAACAAAAGACACAATTGAAAAAATTAACAAAACTAAAAGTTGGTTCTTTGAAAAGATAAATAAAATTGACAGACCCTTAGCCATGCTAACAAAGAGAAGAAGAGAGAGAACCCAAATTACTAGCATACAGGATGAAAAAGGCAATATCACAACAGACACTTCAGAAATACAGAAGATAATCAGAAATTATTTTGAATCCTTATACTCCAATAAAATAGAAGATAGTGAAGGCATAGATAAATTTCTTAAGTCATATGATCTGCCCAGATTGAGTCAGGAGAATACAGACAACCTAAAAAGACCAATAACAATAGAGGAAATAGAAGAAACCATCAAAAGACTACCAACTAAGAAAAGCCCAGGACCGGATGGGTATACAGCAGAGTTTTACAAAACCTTTAAAGAGGAACTAACACCAATACTTTTCAAGCTATTTCAGGAAATAGAAAAAGAGGTAGAACTTCCAAATACATTCTACGAGGCCAACATCACCCTGATCCCTAAACCAGACAAAGACACATCAAAGAAAGAAAACTACAGACCAATATCTCTAATGAACCTAGATGCAAAAATCCTCAATAAAATTCTGGCGAATCGGATTCAAAAACATATCAAAAAAATTAAACACCATGATCAAGTAGGATTCATCCCTGGGATGCAAGGCTGGTTCAATATACGGAAATCAATAAATGTTATTCACCACATCAATAGACTTAAAAATAAGAACCATATGATCATCTCGATAGATGCAGAAAAAGCATTCGACAAAGTACAGCATCCCTTTGTGTTCCAAACTCTAGAAAAATTAGGGATAACAGGATCATACCTCAACATTGTAAAAGCAATCTATGATAAGCCACAGGCCAACATCATTCTGAATGGAGAAAAATTGAAGGCATTCCCTCTAAAATCTGGAACAAGACAGGGATGCCCTCTCTCACCACTTCTGTTCAACATAGTTCTCGAAACACTGGCCAGAGCAATTAGACAGACGAAAGAAATTAAAGGCATAAAAATAGGAAAAGAAGAACTTAAATTATCACTATTTGCAGATGACATGATTCTATACCTAGCAGACCCAAAAGGGTCTACAAAGAAACTATTAGAGCTAATAAATGAATTCAGCAAAGTGGCAGGATATAAAATCAACACGCATAAATCAAATGCATTCCTGTATATCAGCGACAAATCCTCTGAACCGTAAATGAGGACAACTACTCCATTCACAATATCCCCCCCAAAAATAAAATACTTGGGAATCAACCTAACAAAAGAGGTGAAAGACTTATACAATGAAAACTACAGAACCCTAAAGAGAGATATAGAAGAAGACCTCAGAAGATGGAAAAATATACCCTGTTCATGGATAGGCAGAACTAACATCATCAAAATGGTGATATTATCTATAAGTTCAATGCAATGCCAATCAAAATCCCAACAGCATTTCTTGTAGAAATATATAAAACAATCATGAAATTCATATGGAATAATAAAAGACCCAGAATAGCAAAAACAATGCTAAGCAGGAAGTGTGAATCAGGCGGTATAGCGATACCAGACTTCAAACTATACTACAGAGCAATAGTAACAAAAACAGCATGGTACTGGTACCAAAACAGGCGGGTGGACCAATGGTACAGAATAGAGGACACAGTAACCAATCCACAAAACTACAACTATCTTATATTTGATAAAGGGGCTAAAAGCATGCAATGGAGGAAGGATAGCATCTTCAACAAATGGTGCTGGGAAAACTGGAAATCCATTTGCATCAAAATGAAACTGAATCCCTTTCTCTCGCCATGCACAAAAGTTAACTCAAAATGGATCAAGGAGCTTGATATTAAATCAGAGACACGGCGTCTGATAGAAGAAAAAGTTGGCTATGATCTACATACTGTGGGGTCGGGCTCCAAATTCCTCAATAGGACACCCATAGCGCAAGAGTTAATAACTAGAATCAACAAATGGGACTTACTCAAACTAAAAACTTTTTTCTCAGCAAAAGAAACAATAAGAGAGATAAACAGGGAGCCTACATCCTGGGAACAAATCTTTACTCCACACACTTCAGATAGAGCCCTAGTATCCATAGTATACAAAGAACTCAAAAAATTAAACAATAAGAAAACAAATAACCCAATCAACAAATGGGCCAAGGACCTGAACAGACACTTCTCAGAGGAGGACATACAATCAATCAATAAGTACATGAAAAAATGCTCACCAAAGCTAGCAGTCAGAGAAATGCAAATCAAAACCACCCTAAGATACCATCTCACTCCAGTAAGATTGGCAGCCATTATGAAGTCAAACAACAACAAGTGCTGGAGAGGATGCGGGGAAAAGGGTACACTTGTTCATTGTTGGTGGGACTGCAAATTGGTGCAGCCAATTTGGAAAGCAGTATGGAGATTTCTTGGAAAGCTGGGAATGGAACCACCATTTGACCCAGCTATTCCGCTTCTCGGTCTATTCCCTAAAGACCTAATAAGAGCATGCTACAGGGACACTGCTACATCGATGTTCATAGCAGCACAATTCACGATAGCAAGATTGTGGAACCAACCTAGATGCCCTTCAATAGATGAATGGATAAAAAAAATGTGGCATTTATACACAATGGAGTATTACTCTGCATTAAAAAATGACAAAATCATAGAATTTGGAGGGAAATGGATGGCATTAGAGCAGATTATGCTAAGTGAAGCTAGCCAATCCTTAAAAAAACAAATGCCAAATGACTTCTTTGATATAAGGGGAGTAACCAAGGACAGGGTAGGGACGAAGAGCTTGAGAAGAAGATTAACATTAAACAGGGATGAGAGGTGGGAGGGAAAGGGAGTGAGAAGGGAAATCACATGGAAATGGAAGGTGTTCCTCAGGGTTATACAAAATTACATATAAGAGGAAAGGAGGGGTAAGAGAAGAATAATACAAGTGGAAGAAATGATTTACAGTAGAGGGGGTAGAGAGAGAAAAGGGGAGGGGAGGGGAGGGGAAGGGGGATAGTAGAGAATAGGATAGACAGCAGAATACATCAGACACTAGAATGGCAATATGTAAATCAATGGAAGTGTAACTAATGTGATACAGCAATCTGTATACGGGGTAAAAATGGGAGTTCATAACCCACTTGAATCAAACTGTGAAATATGATATATTAAGAACTATGTAATGTTTTGAACGACCAACAATAAAAAAAAGGAGAAAAGGTAAAAAAAAAAATCTAAAAGGCTGAATTACTCTAATACTTGCTTATTCCTTATACTGAAATATTTAGACTAATGCTACCCTGATTCTTCTAAATGCTACGGCCTCTGCTCACCAGTTTCACCTGTACACTGGGCTCCTATTCATCATTAGAACTCAAGGTTCTCAAAACAGTGTGAAACAGCTATTCCCATACACATCTATATATATGTGTATATATATATTCACATATATATACACATCTATATATATATGTGTATATATATATATAACAAAAAATCTGAATGTGCCTTCATTATAACTTTATAAGTTAAAAAAGACATAATCTGATTTTTTAAGTTATCAATAACTACACATTTTACCTCTTTTAACTGCTGTTCAGTCTATAAACTGTTATATTAGAAGCCAGAGTTGAAATACTTCTACACTGATTGTATTGCTAAGTCTTCAAGACCAGCCACAGAAACAAAATGAAAATGTATCTATGTTTTAGGTAGTAAAATGATAATCTGAAGATAAGATTCAGTCTTGATTATTTTTGTGCTATTTATCCTCACATTGTAAAGAGTCTAGAACCATAAAATTTAAATCCAGTATTCTATGCAAGAAAGGTCACAACTACAAATAATTACTCCTTTCATGTTTTTCCTATTTATTCACATTCATGAAGAGTTGACAATTACGGGATAGGTTTGGACAAATGTTAATTTCTTATCAACAGTCCATTCAAGGAATACACAAATATTTAGGATATGATAGCTGAAAAGAAAGACAACCAGGAAGTTAAAATGTTTAACATTAATATTTATTAAATATCAAGTCTGAAAAAATTCACAAACCAATACTATGTAAATTTTCTGATATGATGGATATTTCTGATTGAAGAGTATTGAAATTAAATTCCTGAGTTTACATTGTAAAGTTGTGAGATGTTTAAATTAGATATATAAATAGAAAAGATGGAGGAAATTTATAAATAATTTAAAATGGGTTTTAGTATAAAAAGCTCAAGACAGACATTAAAATTTTTGGTTGATTTGACTGATAGTTAAACAATTAATCATCTGATATTTCAATGTAGGAGATATTTATCTTTATATTATAATGAAATTAATTCACTCTTTGATATAAAGAATCAAATATCTTTAAATTATTAAACCAAAGGTCTAATATAATTACTATGTAACACAAAGTAAAAATAACATTTCTGATAAATGATGTACAAATTTCTTACATTCAAAAATTGGTAAACATGGTATCTATGTATGTTTGTGTGAAGAGCTGTTCTTTTCCCTATCTGCTTGTCTATTTGTCATTTATCTGCTATTTATGAGTACAAAATTCACCCATACCATAATTTTTTTAATTTGTGAGATGTTGGGTTTTCTAGATTCTGAATACTTTCTTAAATCTCCAGATAATCTAAAATTGTGAGATCATTAATTCTGGTCATAAAACATTCATAGTTATTTAAATATTAACAAATATTAAACCAACAAATTATCTAAGCATGAACCCTCATGTTATTCCCTTGTTCTATTTTTTTCCTCAGAATCTTAAGGATTTTGTTCATTTAGTTATCTTTAAATACATTTCTTCAGAATGTCTGAAATTCCTATATGCGTGTGTGTGTGTGTGTGTGTATGTGTGTGTGTGTGTGTCCCTGTGTGTGAGTATATGGTGAGTAATTAGACTAAACATCAGATAACTGCAATTTCCCCACCTAAACTCTGTTACAGCCCACAGTCAACTCATTCTTAGAATGCTGCTTAGGCATTCATCTCCTTTAGGCTAAAGGGGGGAAAGCTTATGCTTTTTATTTGCTTCTTGTAGATAATTAAAATTTTATTATTCACACTAGTGAGCTATTGATGCTTCTCCTCATCCTTTAAACATCTGGCCTACTGTTTAAAATGCATGGAGTGCACAATGTCAACCCGTGCTGATAATCAGAGGACCTTCAATTAAGTACCTACAAAGCAACCAATGATAAACGAGAAAAAAGATGGTACAAGTTTGCCAAAGAATTCTTTCATAGTCTGATTCTCAAAAGCAATTAGAATCACTTCTTTTGGCTTTTGAATTAATGAATTTTCATTAAAATTTAAATTTCAAATGATTCCAAGGATATCAAACTTGAGAAGTTGAGCTGATTGTCTACATAATAAATCACACCACAGGAATATGTCAAAAAGACTAATGCAAGTTCCTTGCCATCCAACGTTTTGTTTCTCCTTGTCAGTGCTATGTGAACATATATAATTGCTTCCTTTTCCTCAAATCACCAATAATGGAAACCTACTGTTATTAAACTCTCTATTTCTCTCTGTTTAGAATTTTACAAATTATAGTTCCAGGGCTATAACTAAAACCAGTTCTAGTATAAAAAAGTGTTTTTTTCCTAATAACTGAATATAATGTGAACTTTTAAGAAATTGGTATAGATACTTTTTCATACTTTGATTATTTGCTTAAATGAGGAAATAGTCATTAATATTCTGACTTTGATAATGTTTGAAAGTAAAGTTCAAATTAATAATATAGACATTTTCTTTACCTTATAGAAAGCAAAATATAATTGTCTGTGTGTGTGTATGTGTGTGTGCACGCATGTGTGTGTATAAAGCAAGTACAGTTAGCCCTTTGTATTTGTCGGTTCTCCATCCATGGATTCAACCAACTGAAGATCAAAAATATTTGGAAAAATATGCATCAATCTGTACAGACTTTACTTTTTATTTTTCCCTAAATAATACTGTATAACAACTATTTACACAGCATATATATTGTATTAGACACTATGAGTGATATAGAAATGATTTAAAGTATTCAGGGAGATATATGTAGGTTATATGAAAATACAATACTGTTTCATATAAGGGGATTGACATTTGTGGACTTTTGGTAATCACAGGGGCTTCCTGAAATTAATCCTTTGTGGATACTAAGGATGACTGTACTGCATTATGGAATACACATGATCATGAAAGGTATAATAGAGAAAAGGAAATAGAGAGAAGAAAGAGGAGAGAGAAAAGGAAAGTAGTGGGGACTGAATTGGAGCAAAGTATATTCCATGCTTATGTAATTATGGAACTGCAAATTGGTGCAGCAGTATGGAGATTCCTTGGAAAACTGGGAATGGAACCACCATTTGACCCAGCTATTCCTCTTCTTGGGCTATACCCAAAGGACTTAAAAACAGCATACTACAGGGACACAGCCACATCAATGTTTATAGAAGCTCAATTCACAATAGCTAAACTGTGCAGCCAACCTAGATGTAGATGCTCTTCAGTGGATGAATGGAAAAAAAAATGTGGTATATATATACACAATGGAATTTTACTCAGCAATAAAAGAGAATAAAATCATGGCATTTGCACGTAAATGGATGGCGTTGGAGAAGATAATGCTAAGTGAAATTAGCCAATCCCCCCCAAAAAAACAAATGCCGAATGGAATGTTTTCTTTGCTATAAGGAGGCTGACTTATAGTGGGGTAGGGAGGGGGAACATGGGAGGAATAGATGAATTCTAGATAGGGAAGAGGGGAGGGATGGAAGGGGAGGAGGCAGGGGATTAGCAAGGATGGTGGAATGTGATGGACATCATTATCCAAAGTACATGTATGAAGACATGAATCAGGTGTAAACCTACTTTATATACAAACAGAGATATGAAAAATTGTGGTATATATGTGTAATAAGAATTGTAATGCAAAAGAAAAACAAAGTACATGTATAAAGACATGAATTGGTGTGAACATATTTTATATACAAAGATATGAAAAATTGTGTTCTATATGTGTAATAAGAATTATAATGCATTCTGCTGTTGTGTATTTAAAAAATAGCAACTAAGAACAGAACAGGAAGGAAGAGCATGAGGAAAAGACTACAGTAAACAAAGACGAATGGGGGGAGAGAAACGGAGAGAGAAGGGAAAGCATATGGAAATGGTAGGAGACCTTCAATGATACATAAAATTATAAGAGGTTATGAGGGGCAAGGGGGAGGGAAAAAAAGGGAGAGAATTGAACAACAGCAGGGGAGGTAGAGAGGGAAGATGGGAGGGGAGGGGAGGGAAGGGGGGATAGTAGGGGATAGGAAAGGTAGCAGAATACAAGAGTCCCTAATATGGCATTATGTAAAAATGTGAATATGTAACAGATGTGATTCTGCAATCTGTATTTGGGGTGAAAATGGGAGTTCAAAACACAATTTGAGTCAAATGTATGAAAGATGATATATCATGAGCTATGTAATGCTTTAAATAATCAATTAAAAAATGTAAAAAAAACAATGGATAAATTTAAAAAAAATAAAAAATAAAAAAAATAAAAAATAAAATCAATAAAAGTGGCTGTCAAACTGTTTTAATGACTTATTTACTCTACATAATGTGTAAATATTTCAGCATATGGTTAGTTTAGTATTCATTTCTTGGCTCTCACTATTTCATACTTTTCTGTTGCTTGCCTACCCATGTATACATTTTATTTGCAATGTCTCTGCTACATGCTGACATTTTAATCGTATTCTATTGTACTGACATTGCATGTCTACCTTCATCTCATCTGTACTTTCAAAACTGAGACCTAGAATGAAATATTTTACTTGTATCTGTGAGCAGGGTCCTGTTGTCTTTTCCTTCTATTGAACACATCACTATGAATGACTTATATATCTAGGTGCATAATAGATATTGAATAATAACATATATGTGCAAGATGAAAAAATTGCCCATGATATAGAAACAGGGATTACTTTTATGAAAATAAGTCAATTCTGGCATCTTTTTTGATCAATAACATATGAGTACCCAATTACCAATGGCAGATATTTAGAAAGTCTGAAACTTAATACAAAATGGATGAGAGAAGGGAAGTTCCTAATTGCATTCAAATCACCTATGGTGGAAATTGGAGGACGTAAGTTTAAAATAAATTGTTTCACATTTAGCAAAACAATGAAATATAACTGTATACATGACACACAGATTGGGGTGATTACTAATCTACTAAACAAATTTCAGCTCTAGCATGCTTTTCTCAACTGAAAATATGAAGAAAGAATGGGTTGAAAGTTTTCAGACAGATGAAGAAAGAATGTTTTTATCTTTCTGAAGATTATGAGAATATAGAATTATTAGTTCAATAAAAAGAAGTAACTAGTCATATAAACAAAAAATAGTTCACATTGTGATGAAAGCAGAAAAAGATTTCTGGTATGACTTGATATAGAGTGCTCTTCTTACTCAATTTTTATTTTTAGGTACATTGATACTTTGAGTAACCATATGGATTCAATGATATCTTGGTAGGCTTTTAATACCTGTTAAATGCCCTAATGAAATACAATTTTAAGAGACTTGGAAAAAAACCCACGTACTAATTCTAAACTTGGAAAACTGCCCACTCAATTCTATGATTAGAAGTGTAACCCGAGCATCAATTTGAAAAGTTAGGCTGAAATCCATATCTAATTGGAAGGTAAATGCTAGATTAAACATCATTTGAGATTATCCAACATTATATAGATGATTAGGGGACTGATATTGCAGGCATACAGGTAGAATTAAAAAAAAAACATATTATGACACATTGACCTGACAACTGAACAGGCATTTGCAATTCATATTTTCAGAGAGAATTTAGTCATTTGGCTCTTTTGTAACAGAATCATTGCCCAAGAAATAATTTGGAAAGGGAATCTGAAGTGCTAGAAATTCGGAAGACATTATTATGGTTTGTGGTGGCATTATAACCAAGTACCTGAAATAATGACTGCACTCGCAATTAAAATTATATTTGCTTCATTTTCATGTGATGTCATAATAAAGAATACTAGATTGAAAAGCAATAAAGTCATTTTATATTTAAAGGGAAATTTATCATACACATAGTCATAGTAGACATGAGCATTGGATAAGTACAATAAAATACTCTAATACTAATACTGTTGTGGACAACATTACTTCCTAGAAGAAGTAGAGAAAGTTCTAAAACTATCCAATCAATTTTTATCTATGTTATATGTGTGTTTTGAATTCTTTTATATTGTATATTTGATCTTTTTTTCATTTGAGGCAATAAAAGATATTTCAGTGAAGCATTTTTACTATGGTGATAGATTAATTACTACCTTCAATTTTACTCATTTAATTTTATTTCACCAATTTAGCCTTCAAATCCTATGGACCATCTGTGAATATCCAGTTGACTTGTGTGGGTACATTTTGCCTGAGTTCAGGGGAACTCCCATTTAAATATAGGACCAATAATCACTGTTCCTTTGAATTTTATGTCTAATTGGAAGCCTTTAATAAGAAAAAATGCATTAGTTTTCTTCATTCTTTAAATTAATGCATCACTAAAATGTTGTTGCATTTTTGCCCTAATTTGACTAATAGGGCAATATGCCAAAATAGGAAAAATACATTAGTAAATATTCGAATTATTTGCTATTTGTTTAGTGTAGTCAGTAGCCAGATACTAGGTAGCCACAGAGATACAGGAAGGGAAGGAAAAGGAGACACCAGAAAGTAAACCCAAAATTAAGCATGGGAGAGAAAATCTATAGCACAATGTTTGCAATCTGGAAGAGATGAACATAATTTGTTTCCTGAAAGTGCTTATCATTATCTAGGGGAATCAGATGATAAGGAATCAGGAGAACCTTTGCACAACTTTAAAGTATGATACTAGAGTTTGGACTTGGAATGTCCCCCAAAAGTTCATGTGTTAAATGCTTGGTCTCCACCTTGGGGACACAGAGAGTTGGTGGAACATTAAGAGGTTGGACCCAGTTGGAGGTTTATGTCACTGGGGGAAGGTGTCCTGAGAGGGGATTGTCTCCTGGTCTCTTCATCTGTCTCCTTTGCTTCCTGATCATAAGTTGAGTAGTTGGTTCCCCCCACCCCTTAAGTTTTTTTAGTTGTATGTGGACACAATTCCTTTATTTTTATTTATTTATTTTTATGTGGAGCTGAGGGTTGAGCCCAGTGTCTCGTAAATGCTAGGTGAGCGCTCTACCATAGAGCCAAAACCCCAGTACCCCCCTACTGAGTAGTTTTGCTAAATATTGCTGCCATGATATGCAATCTCACCACAAACCCAAAATCAACAGTGTCAACCAATATTGGACTAAAACACCCAAAATTGTGAACCAAAATAAACCTTTCCTCCTTGTAATTTAATTTTTCATGTATTTTGTTATATAAGTGGAAAGGTGACTAAAACATAAAGTGAACCAGGAAGTTGATCAAAAAGCTATGAAGTGGCAGTAATAATTTTAGTTCACCATATGAACATCTTGACCTCACAAGACCAAACAGATTCTGGATATCAAAAGTAGTACTGCAGTCCATATGAAAAACTTAAAACTTTTGAAGCAAAAGCAACTTCTAAATTGCTCACAATGTTTATTATCCATGTAGCACTTAGGCTGGTGAGAGCTTATTAAAAGAATAAATAAATGGGGTATTGTCTAAAAAGTAAATCTCTGCCACCCTAATCATATTTTCTAAGAATATGGCTCACTAGCAGAAAGAAAAAAAAAACCTTAAAGACTATAAAAATCCTATATGTAAAAGCAAATATATTACCTAATATTTTAATTTTCTATTCTCATTTTTTTCTTCAATGATATATATGAAAAGAAATATTTACAGTTAAAAAGGTAATCCCAAACTTTTTAGTGGTTGCTCTGAAATTGATTTTTCCATTCTCTTGGCATTTACTAGATTTAAATTTCACAGCACAATCTAAGAACTCTATGAGATAAATTGCACTGTATATGAATTATGTTACCTTGAGCTTGCACATTATTTGTGAAAGTGGCTTTATCTGCTTCAAATGCTATTAAAAATAGTTTATGGACAACTTGACATATTTCTCTCTGTGTTTTAAAATTACTCTGCATCTTGAGAATCTGGGTCCTAATATATGTTACCTCTTGCCCCAAAATGACATGTTTTTGTTTTTATTTAAGTTTTTGTTAACATGTTTCCATAATCAAATAAAATTCTGTTCTTTTATTGGAGACTTTAAAATTCTTATTACATACAGCAATTTTTATTGACACAAAAGCTTCACATATTTATGGGCTACCACATAATGTTTCTGTGTGTGTGTGTGTGTGTGTGTGTGTGTGTGTGTGTGTGTGTTTGTGTGTATATACATTGCATAATGTTGGGGGAAACTATCTAGTAACCAAATATAACTATTTCCTTTAATTTTTTTAATAAAAATAAATAAGAATAGAAAAAGAAATCTCCTCACAGAAATTATAAGAATATGTTTTAGATATGAGGTTCTAAAACCTAGAGGGACTCATATGCATTATGATCTTTCCTGACAATTTTCTTGGGTGATATTCTAGTATAAATCTAAGTATTTCTCAATTTCTTACACATTTTCTTCTACATTTAGGCTTCAAATATATATTTTTTAAATATTGTTTTCTATTTGTAGCTGTATTTTTTAATTTAATTAAATTTATTTCATTTTTAATGTGATGCTGAGGATCGAACTCAGTGTCTCACACATGCTAGGCAAGCACCCTACCACTGAGCCACAACCGCAGCCCTTGAATATACCTTAATCACTGCAAAATAATGTGGGGATATGGTAAGTAATGATCACATATACATCAAGAAAATAATTACTTCAGGTCAAGTTATTTGATAAAATTTCCCAGTGTGTTCAGTACTCTGAAAATCACTTACTAGAACCTAATACCAATTAGTAAATTTTTTACATCTTATATAGCCTAGAGAAATAATCTCTCCCCTAGCTTTACTATTTTCTTTAATGCCTAGTTTTAGTATCTTAATGCTTTAAAATTTCTTAATTTTAGTATTTTTACTCTTAATTATTGTTTAGCATTTTATATTTTGTAAAAATTGACCAGACAGCCTGTATCATAAGCAGGATTGCTACTATCTCTGATTTTTTGACAATAAAGGCTTAGAATTAGCCCAAGATCAACCAACAAATAAATGACCAGGTTAGGACTAACTTTAATGGTTCTGACAGAAATGAGATAACAAGGCCAGTCTATTAAATTGATAAATTCAAATATTACAAAAGTGTGCTCATTACTTCACTTGGCATTTCTTAAACAAAGATCCAAGATGAATTGTGATTTTTAAAATATGGGGTAAAAAGCAACTAATTCTCTTAGCTGCTTTGCCCAGTACTCCTGCCTCTAAGAATTAGATTTTTTATTTTCTTAATTGGCAAAACACTATAGTTTTTTTAGTCCCTCAGTGAAAGCTATTTAGAAAAAAAGTATTAATTTCTTTGCTTTATTAGGGTGCTATTTGTCAAATTACTACATGTAAGCAATAAATCATAGTTCAAAGATGCCCTGAGAAATTCTCTAGGTTTATTCTATTCTGGCAAATTAGAAGCTTATTGCATTCAATAACAAGTTATATGCATATTGTCAAATTATAAACATTATGTCTACAAAATCATGGATGAACTATTATTATTTCACAAACCCCTCTTTTTTGCCTAAAAGCATATATGATATAAACATATATTTTAAATTGAGGCCCAAATACCTGAGTTACAGATGAAACTCAACCCTCCCATTTACAAACACAATGGTCTTAATTTAGTCTCTGCTAAGTTTTAAAATAATAATCAAATGTATTAAATAGATATAACAAAGTTGCTTTAGTCTGGAAAGTAAATGATAATATAATGAATTAGTTATAGAAATGTGTGCTAACTGAAATGATGAACAAACATCATTTTGAGTTGACATATATAAATTCTAGTTGAGACAATTTTGCATCTTAAAAGAAAAAGCATGTTAATTATAAGATCACATTTTATCCATAGATCAGCATAACTCTTATCCTAGCTTATAATTATAAAATATGAGAACCTTTTTATAACAATTTTAAGGAATTAATAAAATAGTTGCTCATTTATAGTCTATAAGATCAGACAAAGATTTTAAAACAAAAGTCTATATAGTAGGTAAATATTTCTTTCCTTAAATAAGGGAAGCAATTAACAGATGAAAAAACACTCATGTAAATCATATAAACCCCATATTATTTAAAGAACTGTACTTCTAAATACTAGCTATCAAAAATGCATTAAAAAAGCATGATGCTATTTATATGTTTACCTGTATATCCTGCCTCCACAAAGCAAAACTATTTGAACCAATGGAGAGTTAAGTCTTATACTGATTTGCACTCTCTAGCACAAAGGAACAATAAAGAGTATATTCTTAAAAATTGTGGTATGATGAAGAAATTGCTTTCACTATATATGGGTTTAAAGGGGGGGAAATTAGAATATTTTGAAAATAGAATGATTACTAATATTTGCTTTAAAACATAGGGTTGGACCCAAATTGGCTTCTGCGGGGCCAAGGCACACAGCAGGCCTGGTCTACCCCTTTCCTGGTGGGGCAGACACCACCAGAGCCTAGCCTTTGGCACAGGACCACCCCTTGCAACCAGCAGACTACCGGGCAAGGTCAAGCCCAGCAGCCCAGGTCCACCCACTCCAACTTATGCAGGACCCTGACCCACGATGCAGTAGCATTCATTGAGGGACAGACAATCTGCATGGGTACTAGAAGAATATAGGAAAGAAACTGTAATATCTCAGATCCACACTGTAAGAAAGGAAGATACATAGACAATATGAAAAAACAAGGGAGGAAAGTGCCCCCAAACAAACCAGGACACTATAATACACCAAGGACAGTGAAGTTGATGAAATGTCAGAGAAGGAGTTCAGAAGGTTCATAATTAAAATGATCTGTAATTAAAGAATGACCTAAATGAGCAAATGCAGGCAAAAATTGATCACTCCAACAGAGAGATAAGAAAGCCATACAGGTAGCAAAAGATGACTTCAAAAGAGAGAGACCCTGAAACAACAACAACAACAACAACAACAACAACAAAACAGTCGGAAATCCTTGAAATGAAGGATACAATAAATCAAATAAAAAACTCAATAGAATGTATAACCAACAGGCTAGATCACTTGGAAGAATGAACATCAGATAATGAAGAAAAAGTATACAATCTAGAAAATAAAGTTGATCACACAGTGAAGAAAGTTAGAAACTATGAACAGAACATCCAAAAAGTAAGGGACAGCCTCAAAAGGCCAAATCTAAGAGTCCATGGGATAGAGGAAGGCACAGAGTTTCAAACCAAAGGAATACATAATCTCTTCAACGAGATAATATCAGAAAATTTCCCAAGCATGAAGAACAAATTGGAAAACCAAATACGAGAGGCTTACAGGACACCAAATGTACAAAAGTTAAAAAAAAATTCACAATGAGAAAGCCTGCACTAAAGAACATCCTCAGCAAACTATTCCAAGAAGAGGAAATAAAAAACAAGGATGAAAATCAGAAAAGGGAGGGATTACTAAAGGAAACTGTAATCAGAGGAGAAAGCAAGTCATGTTAAATACTAAAAATAAACAAAAATGGCTGGGAATACAAATCATGCCTCAATAATAACCCTGAATGTTAATGACCTAAACTCACCAATCAAAAGACAGACTAGCAGATTGGATTAAAAAACCCAACAATATGCGGCCTCTAAGAGACTCATCTCGTAGGAAAAGACATTCACAGACTGAAGATAAAGGGTTGGGAAAATTATACCACTCACATGGACTGTGGAAGCAAGCAGGGGTTTCCATCCTCATATGAAATAAATTGGACTTCAAAGTAAAGTTAATCAAAAGGGATAAAGATGGACATTACATACTGCTCAAGGGAACCCATACACCAACAAGACTTAACAATTATAAATATATATGCCCCAAATAATGGAGCAGCTATGTTCATCAAACAAACTCTTCTCAATTTCAAGAGTCGAATAGACCACGAAAAAATAACTTTAGGTGACTTTAACACACCTCTTTCATCACTAGATAGGTCTTCCAAACAAAAGCTGAACAAAGAAACTATAGAACTCAATTCTAAATCTAACTATAGAACTCTAATTCTCAAAGAGAGAATGTACTTTCTTCTTAGCAGCACAGCACATGGATCCTTCTCTAAAATAGATCATACACTATGCCATAAAGCAACTCTTAGCAAATATAAAAAAGTACAGATACTACCCTGCATTCTTTCAGATCATAATGGAATGAAATTAGAAATCAATGATAAAATAAAAAATAAAATGTACTCCAACACCTGGGAAACTAGGTAATATGCTACTGAATGAACAATGGGTTACAGAAAACATCAAGGAGAAGATTTAAAAAAAAATTAGACGTGAATGAGAACACAGATACAACATATTGAAATCTCTGGGACACTATGAAAGCAGCTCTAAGATGAAAGTTCATTGCATGGAGTTCATTCCTTAAAAGAAGAAAAAGTCAACAAATAAATGACTTAACACATACATCTCAAAGCCCTAGAAAAAGAAGAACAAATCAACACCAAAAGCAGCAGAAGACAGGAAATAATTAAAATCAGAGCTGAAATCAATTAAATTTAAACAAAAGAAGCAAATGAAAAAATTGACAGAACAAAAAGTTGGGTCCTTGAAAAAATAAATAAAATTGACAGACCCTTAGCCATGCTAACAAAGAGGAGAGAGAGAATTCAAATTACTAACATATGTGATGAGAAAGGCAATATCACAACAGACACTACAGAAATACAGAAGATAATTAGAAAGTATTTTGAAAACTTGTACTCCAATAAAATAGAAAATATCAAAGACATTGAAAATTTTCTAGAGTCATATAATTTGCCCAAGTTTTATCAGGATGATATACACAATTTAAATGGATCAATTTCAAGTGACGAAATAGCAGAAGCCACCAAAAGTCTACCAACCAAGAAAAGCCCAGGACTAGACAGATACACAGCTGAGTTCTACAAGACCTTTAAAGAAGAACTATTACCAATTCTCTCCAATTTATTTCAGGAAATAGAAAAAGAGGCAGGACTTCCAAACTCATTCTATGAGGCCAATATCACTCTGATTCCAAAAGCAGGCAAAGACACATCAAAAAAAGAAAATTTCAGACCAATACCTATAATGAACATAGATGCAAAAATTCTCAATAAAATTCTGGCAAATCAAATACAAAAATATATCAAAGAGATTGTGCACCACGATCAAGTGGGATTCATTCCAGGGATGCAAGGTTGGTTCAACATATGGAAATCAATAAGTGTAATTCATCACATCAATAGACTTAAAGATAAGAACCATATGATCATCTCAATAGATGCAGAAAAAGCATTTGACAATACAGCACCCCTTCATGTTCAAAACACTAGAAAAACTAGGGATAACAGGAACATATCTCAACATCTTAAAGGCTATCTGTGCTAAGCCCCAGGCCAACATCATTCTAAATGGAGAAAATTGAAGGCATTCCCTCTAAAAACTGGAACAAGACAGGGATGCCCTCTTTCATCACTTCTATTCAACATAGTTCTTGAAACACTGGCCAGAGCAACTGAACAGACAAAAGAAATCCAAGGGATACACATAGGAAAAAAACAACTCAAATTGGCACTATTTGCTGATGATATGATTCTTCACCTAGAAGACCCTAAAAGTTCCACCAGAAAACTTCTAGAACTAGTAAATGAATTCAGGCAAAGTAGCAGGATATGAACTCAACACCCATAAATCAAAGGAATTTCTGTATATCAGTGACAAACCCACAAAAAGGGAAATGAGGAAAACCACCCCATTTTCAATAGCCTCAAAAAATAAAATAAAATACATGGGAATCAACTTAATGAAAGAGGTGAAAGATCTATTAATGAAAATTACAGAACCCTAAAGAAAGAAATCAAAGAGGACCTTGGAAATGGAAAAATCTACCTTGTTCTTAGATAGGCAGAATTAATATTATCAAAATGACCATACTTCCAAAAGCACTATCCAGATTTAATGTGATTCCAATCAAAATTCCAATGACATTACTCATAGAAATAGAAAAAAAACCAATCATGAACTTCATTAGGAAAAATAAGAGACACAGAATAGCTAAAGCACTCCTTAGCAGGAAGAGTGAAGCAGGTGGCATCACTATACCAGACTTCAAACTATACTACAGAGCAATTGTAACAAAAACAGCATGGTATTGGCACCAAAACAGACTGGTAGACCAAAGGTACAGAATAGAAGACTCATAGACTAACCCAAAAAACTACAATTATCTTATATTAGACAAAGATGCCAAGACCATGCATTGGAGAAAAGATAGCCTCTTCAACAAATGGTGCTGGGAAAACTAGAAATCCATATGCAACAAAATGAAATTAAACCCCTATCTATCACCATGCACAACACTCAACTCAAAATGGATCAAGGACTTAGGAATTAAACTAGAGACCTTGCATCTAATAGAAGAAAAAGTAGGCCCCAATCTTCATCATGTTGGATTATGCCTCAACTTCCTTAATAAGACTCCTGTGGTGCAAGAATTAAAATCAAGAATCAATAAATGGGATGGATTCAAACCAAAAAGTTTCTTTGCAGCAAAAGAAAATATCTGTGAGGTAAATAGAGAGCCCATATCTTGGAAGCAAATCTCGACCCCTCACACATCAGATGGAGCACTAATCTCCAGGGTATATAAAGAACTCAAAAAGCTAAACACCAAAAAAAAAAAAAAAACAATCAATAAATGGGCCAAGGATGTGAAGAGACACTTTTCAGAAGGTGATGTACAATCAATCAACAATACATGAAAAAATGTTCATCAATACTAGCAATTAGAGAAATGCAAATAACATCACTCTAAGATTTTATCTCAAACCAGTCAGAATGACAGCTATTATGCATACAAACAACAAATAAGTGTTGGCGAGGATGTGGGAAAAAAAGTACACTCATATACTGCTGGTGAGACTGCAAATTGGTGAAGCCAATATGGAAAGCAGTATGAAGATTTCTTGGAAAACTAGAATTGGAACCACTATTTGACCCAGCTATCCCACTCCTTGGTCTATAACCAAAGGACTTAAAAATAGCATACTACAGGTAAACAGCCACATTAATGTTTATAGCAGCACAGTTCACAATAGCTAAACTGTTATATAAACTCAAATAGCTGAACCAACCTCGGTGCCCTTCAGTAGATAAATGGATAAAAAAATGTGGTATATTTACACAATGGAATATTTCTCAGTAATAAAAGAGAATAAAATCATAGAATTAGCAGGTGAATGGATGGAGTTGGAGAAGATAATGCTAAGTGAAGTTAACCAATCCCAAAAAACCAAATGCCGAATGTTTTCTTTGATATAAGGAGACTGATTCATAGTGGGGTAGGGAGCAGGAACATGGGAAGAACAGACAGACTCTAGATAGGGCAGAGGGGTTGAAGGGGAAGGGAGAGCGCATGGGATTACTAATGATGGTGGAATGTGATGATCATTATTATTCAAAGTACAGACATGAAGACACAAATTGGTGTGAATATACTGTGTATACAACCAGAGATATGAAAAATTGTGCTCTATATGTGAAATAAGAATTGAAATGCATTCCACTGTCATATATAAATAAAAAATAAATAAAAATTTAAAAAAACATAGGGTCAGGCTGGGATTGTGGCTCAGTAGGAAAGCGCTTACCTAGCATATGTTGAGGCCCTGGATTTGATCCTCAGCACCACATAAAAATAAATAAAATAAAAATATTGTGTCCAACTACAACGAAAAAATAAATATTAAAAAAATAAGGTAACCAAACTACAACTTGTGGGGAAACTCCTTTTTAATGCCTATATTTCTATGGCACCATAATCTATGATAGGATTTTTATATTTTAACTGATTGGAAAAAACTTGAAAGAATAATAGTTTGTGACACACGAAAATTATAGGAAATTCTAATTTCAGTGTCCTTAAATAGAAATTGGTAAGAATAAAACTATTCTCATTAATTATGTTTTGTCCATGTCTGCTTTCACACTACAATTGCTTATTTGAGCAATTTCAAGGGGAAAACATGAAATCTAAATCTGCTGTCCAACCCTAGGGGAGAGAATGTATAAGGGAATAAAAATAAGGGGCACAATGACTGAATGTGAAAAGAAAACAAATTGAACAGGGGAGGAAAGTTAAGTGAAAAGTGTTTGAAAATGTACTCATAGCATTCGTATTTATATCTTCATGTTGTCCTGAAATCATCAAAAAGAAGGAGTTTTAAGGGGACTTTTGAGTAGACTGGAGAGGAAAACAAATCAAGAGGGAGGGAGGGAGAGAGAGAGAGGAGGAGGAGGAGGAGGAGGAGGAGGAGGAGGAGGAGGAGGAGGAGGAGAGGGAGAGGGAGAAGAAAGGGAGGGAGGGAGGAAGAGGAGGAGCAGGGGGGGAAGGAAGAGGAGAGAAGATTCCATAGAAAGTTCCATTAGCAAAGTTAATGTCATTTAATCGTTCCAAACCATTTCTTTCAAACTCTGAGCATGAATAAACTTTAATGATAAGTAAACATTTACTCTCTGTCATTCCAAAAAAAGAGGGAAAAGAACTACCCATAAATTTGCTTGTGGACTGTATATAGATTTGTTAAATATTTCAGATAGTTTTTATTGGTACATACTAACTATACAGAATTTTTTAATGGAAGAAACCATCGAAATCCACAGGTTAGTTGCTGAAGATCTACAATAACACCACAATAGCAATAGACTCAATTGGGCTGGGGCTATAGCTCAGTGGTAGAGGGCTTGCCTAGCATGTATGAGGCACTGGGTTTGATCCTTAGCAACACATAAAAATGAATAAATAAATAAATAATTGCTTAAAAAATAAATCTTAAAAAAGAAATAAACACAATTATCACACATATACATATTTTCAGGTTTTTAATGAAATCACTTCTGTAAATAAGTCAAATTAAGACACTGGTAGTAAGTATGCAAATACTATTGTTTTGTACTGTTTATTTTTTGAGAGTCCTTACTACTACCTCTGAAATTAACTATGTAACAAAATCTTTCCTTTGAAACTGCTTATTTTCCATATTTCGATAAATGCTTTATTCTGTACCAATAGTTTTGTTATTGCTCTACCCGTGGTAATGTTTCAATTAAAAAAAATGGATCCATTGGGATCCCACATTTATTCTCTAATTATTATAAGGAAATAACTTCTTCCCAGTATTACAGATTCTATTCAACAAATAATTTAAAACTTACTATTGCAAGACACTGTGGAGACTGCTATGGAGGATACAAAAGATCATAACCCAGGTAGAATATAGACAGGTGTGCAAGCAACTGTGATAAAAGGCAGATAGAAATACACGTTTAGAAGGCTAGATAGGGGGAGGAGATTACCTCTGGTGGGAAATTTTAGATGACTTCATGAAATGTTAAGCTCTCACCATAAAAGAAACACAATACTTCCTTTATGAGAGGTCCAGCAAAGAAAATTCTAGGAAGACATTGTCACATTACAAAGGTATGAGAGTGTAAGGGGTGACCAATTTCACTCTCAGATTCTGCATTAATAAACTTCTTATGCAATTCTGATATAGGAGTTCTGCAAAACATGTTAAGATTTCTATAGAATATTTGTAAAGAAAAATAGAGTAGGGAAGAGTAGGAACGAGGTATAGTGTGAAAGTCGTTGATTTTAAGATAATTAAGTGAGAACACAAGTCTAAGCGTGTATAATGAGGAGGGAAGCCATGATTCAACGTAATCATAAGTATAAGGCAATGAGCAACATATGATATCAGTTCTATATATCAAAATTCTATATATTTTAAATTAGGTTAAATTGATTTCACTTATGTAAAGTTCAAAACTGACAAAACTAATTTATACTGTTAGAAACTGATAGTGCTTATTCCTGGGGATAGCATGGAGTGACTAGAAGAGGGTACAAAAGGAATTTCTAAGGTATTGTTAAGGCTGTATTTTTAATGTAAGTTCTGGTTAAAACGATATTATGTTCAGGATTTTAAAATTCATCAAGTTGTACCTTTTATTATGCATGCTTTTTTATTAAAGTATATTATACTTCAATAAAAAGTTTCAAAAATTAGGCTGAGTGGGTGTATTTCAACTAAAAGAAAACATCCTATAATTACTATCTTATTAATCTCATAAAGTTTAATAACTTATTATCTCTTTCAATTCTCTAATAAAAGTTATATAAATTTGATACAATGGAACATAAAAAGAATGTTCAAAAATTTTTTCAGATCATTTTAGTGGAGGAAAATAACTTCTTAAAGTTTCCTTACTAACACTTAAAATCCATCAGATAGTAATTCATAATTCTAATGGAATCATGTAAAGTCTATTATTTATCATTGTCTTATCTTGCTGTACCTCTTCATGGTAAAACTTCATTAAGAATTGTCTATAATATTTGCTTATATTTTCCCACCTAATATTATTTTGTCAACCCACTACTATCAGCCTTATAATCTCATCATTATGCTACAACTGTTCTTGTCCAGATCTCCAAGAAATTCTGTTGGCAAATTCAATGATCTCATATTTATTTATTTATTTTTATGTGGTGCTGAGGATCAAACACAGTACCTCACATGTGCAAGCAAGGGCTCTACCACTGAGCCACAAATCCAGCCCAATAACTTATCTTTTTATTGTACTAATCCCCTTGTAACATTTCATTCTATTAAGCACTGTCTAACCACTAACACTTTCTTCTTGTGTCTTCCATGTTACTACACCTTCGTAATTCTCCTTGTAATTCTCAATATTCTATGTTGGATGTCCATTTTCAATTTCACTTTAAATATTTGGGTATCTCAGTGCCTGATCTTGAGATCATAAATCTTCTCTAACTATATATTTACACTTGAAGATCTCTAGTGACATGGCTTTAAATAGCTCCTTAATATATATCTCCAGGAATAGATAGATAGATAGATAGATATATCTCCAGTCTTTCCCTGAAAGTTAAATTTATATTTAGTTGCCTATTCAATATCTACTTTAGGGTTTCTAATAAAAATTCCAAAACTGGTATGCCCAAATAAAAATTCCTGATATTTTTTCAAAATCTGCTCTTCCTTAAACATCTTATATCGCAATAAAGGGATGGCATTGCCATCATCATAATAGTTCAAGTTGAATATCTAAAATTATCATATATCTAAATATCTAAATATCAAGTTAAATATCACATTCAAACCCCTATATTCCATTTTCATAAGCCCAGTCAGACTGATATTAACATTCTCCAATCACTCGCCATTATAAATTACAATAACATCTAAACAATTTACCATTATTAAGAAGTCAACTAATAAGAATAGTTGTACATTGTGTATTTCTCCAACCTTATATTTTAGAAACACTGGCTTTGCATTAGTGTTCTTCCTCCCTAAGTGTTGTTTATTTTTATTATTTATTTTTTAGATATTTATTTTGTATGGACATCCAACATAGAATACTGAGAATTAGGAGGAGAATTACGAAGGTGTAGTAACATGGAAGACACAAGAAGAAAGTGTTAGGGGGTTAGACAGTGGTTAATAGCATGAAATGTTACAAGGGGATTATTACAATAAAATAAAAATAAAAATAAAGAACATCTTTATTTTATTCATTTATTTTTATGTAGTGCTAAGGATTGAACCAGTGCCTCTCAGGTGCTAGGCAAACACTCTTACACTGAGCCATAACCCCAGCCTCAGTGCTGTTCCTTTGATTGTCACTCCAGGGAATGAAAACATGCCACCCCAAAATGTCACTTTGGTATAGGATTATTTTGGGTTTGAGGTAAACGAGAATCAACAGATGCAGAAATAAACCTTCTCAGAGCTTCCCTTATCTGAATGAAAGAAGAACTTCTAAAAAATAAGGACTGCCATAAGTCTCTCCTGTGGAAGTTTTATAAACATGAAGATGGAAATATGGCATTGAAATGAATCTGTATAAATTACCTCCATTAGTTTTCCCCATACATTTACCTTCTCAGTTTGTCATCCCTAAAAGTCTAAACCACTTTTCTCGATCTTATCAAGTCTTTATGTTTTTCTTTGTTCATGTGCTATATAAACTCAAAGTTCTAATTACCCCTTTGAGTTATGCATCATTGTGTTTCTGCCACATGTCTATATGTTAATAAATTTCTGTTCATTTTCCTCTTGTTTCCTTTATCTTTCTATGTAAATATTTATTGAGCATCAGGGATTGAACTCAGGGGCACTTAACCACTGAGCCACATCCCCAGCCATGTTTTGTATTTTATTTAGAGACAGGGTCTCATTGAGTTTCTTAGGGCCTTGCTAATTGCTGAGGCTGGCTTTGAACTTCTGATCCTCCTGCCTCAGCCCCCTGAGCTGCTGGGATTACAGGCATGTGTCACCATGCCTGTTTTCCTCTTGTTAATCTGCCCCTTGTCAGTCTAATTTTCAGGGCTCCATCAGAGGAACATAGGAGGATGCAGGAACACATTTTTGCTCCCTTACATCACAGAGCTGGTCCAACCTTCTTTCAGATCTCAGTTTAATAGCTATTCTTAGTAAATATTAGCTTGGAAATCCAACCCAAAGTATTCACCCAATCACCATCTATCTACCCTGTTATAAAGCATATTTATACATATTTTTAGTGTATTTTTTGTTTTCTATCTTGCATAGAATATCATCTCCATGACAGCACAAATCTTACTTTGCTAATTGCTCTAAACCCAATGGCCCCAAAAGTACATGTTCTAGGTGATTTATAAGCATCTGTTAAATGCTGAATTTGAATCTCTTTAGTAAGTGACCTGACATAATGAATAAAAATTACAGAGTTTAGGAATTAATATTTCCATGCATAATTGTTTAGCTAACTCACAATGACTGAGACTTTCTAGTCATAGTAGAGACAATAAGAAACTGGCAAACTATTCCTTCTAATTTCACAATATAAGAGGAATTCATATTATTAACTATCTACAAGACTGATTTTTAAAACTATTTACAAATTTAAAGAAAATAATTCAAATATAGGATGATGAGTAATGCCTGGTGCCAAGTAAAAATTCTGTTGTGCTAACAATGGATTTTGTTCCTTATGGACATATAGAATTTTAGGTCTGCAAACAACATGGATAGGTCCCTCCTTCTGTAATTGCAGTGTTGCTATAATTACAGATAAAGGTTTGTCAGCATTTCCATTAAAAGAACTTAACACAGCTGTTAAATGTCCATTAGCCTAATATATGGCTTATAATATCTTAGCTTAACTGCCTATTAAAATCAGTTAATTAAAAATGGGTGGATTTTTAATAAAATTATGTAAATACCTAGAAGAAACCATCCCAAGTGTGTACATTCCTATAACAACAAAATTACCATCTTCCTTTTAATATTTGATTTTTATATAGATTTATAATTTTTAGAAGAATCTAAAAAGTTCCAGAAAGCAATTACTTAGCAATAAGCAGCAGTTTCTCAAAAGGAGGAACAATGGCTTAACCATTGTGGAGGATAATCATAAACTATTCATATTCCTCTTCAGTGAAGAACTTGTTGCCCTAGAATCTAGCAGTGCTGTTGGAATTCTTCAGCTTTCAGTTCTTTTAGAGATTGTGTTAGCTACAGAGAGCCCTGAGACATTTTCTAAGGAGGCTATCATCAAATGATTGATAAATGTGGATGTA
Organism: Spermophilus citellus; assembly: GCF_964194105.1. Taxonomy (NCBI): domain Eukaryota; kingdom Metazoa; phylum Chordata; class Mammalia; order Rodentia; family Sciuridae; genus Spermophilus; species Spermophilus citellus. Next base: position 26,293,205 of record NC_138190.1, read on the forward strand.
TGAAGGCCCAGTTACCTCAGCCCAACTTGGGACCACACTGACAGGCCATTCTTAGCTCCAGAGCTTCCCGTGTTGTTGGCCAAGTGTTGGGAAACAGCTTTGTGAATGTGCCCTATGACTTTGTAAGTATCCATGTAAACCCCATGGGCAGAATTCAATTGCAGATTGACCTAACACCTGGAAAAAGCTCTGTGATCCTCTGAGAACATTGGAAGATAAAAGTACTGAGAAGTAATATGCCAAGGCCATATCTTTAGTCACCTCCACATATTGAGCGGAGCCCTTTATCTTGTGGGAGACTGTTATAAGGCATTTTGTCATTTGTTTCCCTGTTTATGGTTAAGGCATGTCTTTCCACCAAAGCTCCCCTTCTAGTACAGCTGCAGACTATAAAGTTGTTTATTTGCAGAGTGATATTGGCTTCTCAACCACAGAATGCCACACTAGTTGTGTTGCCTGTCACCTGATCTCTTTAATTTTGGTGTCATTCTATGGGCTAAATGACACAGGAAAACGATATCACATTGTTCATGTTTTTTCAACCTATAAAACTCTTTCAGTTTCATGTCTCCTTACTGGCCAAATCTCTCAGTCTGCTTTATAAAAAGTTTGGTATTATACCTGCACTGCATCTCAACTTCTTTCCCTGCCCATTTCTGCTTTGTATGTCCTTTCCTTAGGTCTTGGTCTGAGGGCACAACTTAATAAGTATCCTGCATACCAAGCTCTGTCTCAGTGTCTGCTTCTCATAGAACCCAACCTATAACATTCGGGGTTTTAAAGAAATGAAGGAGAACAACATTATATTGCATTATCTTTTTCTTTATCTGTAAGGAATTGTGCTTATTACTCCAGCTTAAGAACCCACAGAATGGGGCTGGGGATGCGGCTCAAGCGGTAGCGCGCTCGCCTGGCATGCGTGCGGCCCAGGTTCGATCCTCAGCACCACATACCAACAAAGATGTTGTGTCCGACGAGAACTAAAAAATAAATATTAAAAATTCTCTCTCTCCTCTCTCTCACTCTCTCTTTAAAAAAAAACCCCACAGAATTATATAATGTGCATTATCATACTTTGAAATTATATAATATATTTTAGATGCTTCAGTAGATGACTACTGAGAAAACACCTAGTCCATTTTCCCCAAGTCACTTAAACTCTTCCAAAACAACTGAAGCAGTCTGCCAGGTTTGCAAGAGCTCTCTTTTGTTAAATCTAAAATATATGCTCAGTTATTTTTGCATTTACTTAGTCTCTTTCTGAATAAAGCTTATGTATTAAGATATTTTCTAAATAATAGTCCTTGGAGTTAACATGCATCTGTCACACTAATTCTATCCCATGAAAATCATTGTCAATTACAATTAGTCTTGAAATCAACTCTTTTTGCTATTCTAAAGTCCCATAGGACTTGAAGACTTAAGTAAAGAAAAGAGCTCTCCCGGTCATACCTCCTCCTCATTTGTGATAGAAGCTCCAAATGAGCTAGATGGTCCCTTTAATGGCATTTCAAATTTTTACCAACTCTTTATGGGAAGGGAAAGAAAGGAGCTCTCCATAGGTACCTAGGCATGGGAGCCAACATAAAATCCAAAGCAAGGACCCTTCTGTTCCTACAGTCTTTCTAATTTAATCAGTCTAATATTTCTTAGGCACCTCTTACTGTGTAAGCTACCACCTTGAATAATATACACATAAAGTAGTATATCTATTAGATCTCAAAAAATAATAGAAGGCCTCTTCTGGTTTCCAAAATAACATTTCTAAAAGTCTGGAATAAATCCCTTTCTATTTTCTGATGAATATAATCCATGGTGGCTTCTAAGTAGTAGCCCTTCAATTTAAACTAAAGTTCCTATTTAATACATTTTATGATGAGGTGAAAAATAAAATATATATATATATATATATATATATATATATATATATATATATATATATATATTAGGAAAAGATCAAATGTATTATAGAAGAGGGCCCAGGCCTATTACATAGACTGAGGTAACCTACAAAACAACATGACAGGGAATTACCAGAAAAAAACTCAAAATTGGACTATATTCTTTGAACAATCCCTTGAAGAGAGCACAAATCTGTTTTAATACTTGATAGATGAATCATTCAAAACCAACCTTTCATTTATAACTTCTGCCTGCTATTTTGTTCTAGCCTGCCTGCTGTAGCTTTTCATGGCAGCCACATCTGTAAGTTTCCATGTTTAGATAGTCTAGAAATCTTTGAATATGGAATATATATATATATATATATATATATATATATATATATATGTAATTATTTGATTATACATCCCATCAGATTTATAAGATTTTGCTTTTTGTCTTCACTATATCTCCTCATACTCTTTCATCAATAGGGTTGCAACCCCAACCTTATAATTTGAATATTCTGAATTTTCTTTTTTATGTTTTGTACCTCATCAAGATTTTCATTACTATTACTGAAACTGAAATTTAAATGTCACTGAATTTTAATATTTGTACAGTACTGTTATGTTAATAAAAGGCTTTGGAGCTTCATTCAATTAATTATTAAAGACCTACTCAAAGAAGTGAGTACATGTGCATGTGTGTTCATATTAGCAGATATGCAACAGATATTGGGCTGTTTGTACGCTGCATAAGGACATTCAGTCTAAAGCAGAGAGGGGGGTGTGAAAATAAATACATGCTTCCCTCCCTAGGACATGTAATTTAATTCAGAGTTGCATCTAAATCACCCGCAGCCTCCAGGTTGCGGTGCCTTTTTCAAATGTCTCTGCCCAAAGGTGGTTCTCTTTCTATTAAATTATCCATCCAACATAGGTGACCTTTCTAATTAATACAAAGCCTCTGGATATGCTGAAAGCAGATCTGTAGAGAAATAAGCTCTATTTTCAAAGATTATTACTAAATATTTGAGATTAAAGTTAATATGCAAAAGCAGTATCTGCTTTAAAACAATTTATGATCTCAAATTGAATATGAATATAAGGTGTTTGCAAAAAGGAACATGTTTTAGAAATAAGCAATGAATAAATTGAAGCTCAGTTGCCTTCTAGCCTACTGAATCTGACTTAAGTTATTTAATGAAGAACTGCTATAGGGAATATGGAATTCAGGGAGTAATAAATACACTCTTAGAGCAACTGAGATCCTCTGAAATGGGATCTTGGGAAGAAGTGGAGTAAGAATAAGGCCTCTGAGAGTGATGTCACAAACTGTGAAATGCTTTACAAGGTACCCAGCTGGAATGATTGGAGAAACTTAAATCTGTAAACTGTGAAACTTGGTCCAAGGCTTTTTAATCTGTCCAGTAGAAGGACCACTGCTTTCTTGTTCTCAAGAGATTCAGATGGGTTAGCGGGCATCTTAAGTATATTATGTTGACTACACTCTACAGAAAGACAAGCCAAATTATTCCTATCTGAGCAAAAGTAAGAGATAAATGTAGAAAAAAGAAAACAACACAAAATGTGGAGTACTTGCCACATATTTAGATGAACACACTTTCTGTAACTGAATATTAATTGCATAATTCATGCTTATTTGAGATGGAAGTTATATATATATATACTCACACACACACACACACACACACACACACACACACACATACAGAGGTTGAGTTTATTTAATATGAAAATCCAAAGCTTCTTAAGTCTCAAAATGATTCAATTGGAAATTTCTTTACCATAAACTTTGTCTCATGTAGAAAATTATTAAAAACATAGTATAAAATATTTTCATGCTATTTGTGTGGTATATATGAAACATAAATTAATTTTGTGTTACATTTCATTTCCATCCCAAAGATATCTCATTATGTATGTTACCAAAAATGTATGTATGTGTAATTATCTAAAAATGAAAACAACTACAAAGTCCAGAATACTTCTGATTTTAGGCATTTTGGATAAGAAATCTTCAATCTGTATGTATAAGAATATTTATAATGGTGACTTTTAATATACCTATCTGAAATATGTAAGATTTTATGCCAAAAGAAACATATTAGAATGTCTGTAGCAGCACTGTTAATAAGAGCTAAATTTTCAACAGAACTCTTATATTTACCCATTGGAATATTATGCAGTCCATAAAAATGAAAGCTTAGGAACTGTGCACAAAAAATAGATAAATCTAAAAATATTATGAGCTGAAAACAAAGACACAAAAGGACATACATGATTCAGCAAAATTAATAGTAGGGCAAAAATAATTTGTACTATGAAAAATCTGATCGGTGATGCTCTTTTGTTTTGTTTATTAAAATTGATTCTGATTATATGGATGTGTTTAGTTCATAAAAATCATTGAGCTAAAAACTTGTGATAGGTACAGTTTTCTATATGTGTATGAACTTTAATAAAAATGTTAAAAAGCATAGCTCACTAAGATCTTAGAATATTATAGTTACTCTATTTTTGGTGTTACTATGAAACACATTCTGAACCAGGAGTTTCATTTATATATATATTTCATTCATTCATATATATATATATATATATATATATTTCATTCATATATATGTATATATACATATATACACATATATATATGATATATGTGTATATATGTATATATACACACTCATATATATATCTCCTTTAATCTATACATCAGGCCTGTCTGGTTAATAACAATTATCTCCATTGTATAGGTGATCAAACTTTTGACACAAAAATGAAATTCATTCATTGGCATTCATACTTTGTGGAGGAAATAAAGAGTTTCATCAATGTAGGTATGTTTATGAGTATCCACCCCAAGTTTCATTGATGTTTTGGGAGATGTTATCTACCTGAGACCAATTACCCTAGAAGCAGTCTGAAAAGGCATATAAATAGTGATAGTGTATGTTAATTGACATGCTTATTTGTCTGTGTCAACAATCTAATTAAGACTTTTTTTCTGTCTAGTAGACAGCTCTAATTTTAATTCATGATGCCAGAAAAAGGAAGGCTTCTGGTAAATATAACAAAAAAAAGTGTTTGAGAAGAAACAAAAACTTTAAAAAATAAAAAAAAATATATTAGGTGAACTCTTAGCACTGAACACACTCAGTGACTCAGAATTCTGTGACTATATCACAGATATTATTGAGCTAAAAACCTACATATTCATCTAGTTCTTTTTTCTTTAGATATTTTATTTCATATCCTTAGTTTTGAGATTTTTCATTTGATGAATTACAGAAGGTTAATGCCATCATAAAAGGTTCTTACCTGAAATGACTACCACACCCTTCCTAATGTCCAGAAAATAATATAATATAAATTAAAAATATTGATTGGTAACTTATGATCACAGAAGGATTATCGTTAAGACTTGTTTGGGGGGCTGGGGATGTGGCTCAAGCGGTAGCGCGCTCACCTAGTGTGCGTGCGGCCCGGGTTCAATCCTCAGCACCACATACAAACAAAGATGTTGTGTCCGCCGAGAATTAAGAAAAAATAAATAAATATTAAAATTCTCTCTCTCTCTCTCTGTCTCTCACTCTCTCTTTAAAAAAAAAAAAAAGACTTGTTTGGATCTTAACTGTCCCCCAAAGGTTCATGTGCTACAGTATTAGCCCCCAATTTGGCACTATTGGAAGGTGGTGGAAACTTTAAGAGATGTGGCTTAGTGGGAAGCAGGTCTTCAGTTAATGGGGACATGCCTTTAAAAGGGATTGTGGGACCCCAGTCCCTTGCTCTTCTTTTATTTGGTGTCCCTAGCCATGATGCTTTGCTCCACCATGTATTCTCTATAAAAATGTGACATAATGACATGTGCTTCCTTTGTCCCACAGGCATGAAAGCAACAAGGCTAAGCAATAACAAAGTGAAACTGTCAAATCATGAGTGAAAATAAACAAATTATAAAAGATGGAAAGTTTATCACAGGCATTTTGTTACAGTAATGGAGAGTTAATTAACACAGAAATTTTCCCCTCAGTTTATCCACTGATGTAGGAATGTATACATAATTAAATAAATTAAAGAGGAAAGTAGATTTTGACAATATTTCCCAGGACAATTTAAAATTTTGAAATTTAAATGAGCAAAGCTGCCTTTGAGTTATTATTTCAGGGTCCTCTTTCTGATATAAACCTTTGAATTACATGTAGAAGAACACTACATAAAGTTAGTAGTAACATTTATTTCTGCAACTTATTATCTAAATCATCAGCTTAAAATTTAGAATTACCTAAGGACCCATACAGATGCACCATTTTAGTGAAAAAAAAATATATATATATAATTTAAAAATAATAATGTTATTCTTTTAACTGAGATATTGTATTGTGCACTGAAATTCTGCTCCAACATTCATCTTTCCATAATCTGAATCAAATAGACATGGAATTCTCCTGGTAACTGGTTCTAGAATGGGCAGGTGAAGAACACAGATTTATCTCTGTGAGGAAGGAAACCTCCCACCTTACAGCCACAACAGTGGTGTGCTTCCTTGTAAGGTAGAGATGACTCTTTAGGGTTGTCCACAGCCCCAGGGCAATACCTTCAAAGTCATATCTTTACATTGCTCCATTGCTTCTGATCATGAAATTAGCTTTATGATCATTACTCTAATTCTAAAACTTCTGATTATAAAATCTCTTTCTCAGTTGCCCTAGCATACTCAGATATTCCATCCCTGAAAAAGTAGAACGAGTACTCTGAGACTATTTTGATCTTGATATGAATTTTAATTTTAGCCTTTCCCAGGTAGGATAATCCAATCTAGGTGAACCAAACCAAAACTGAAGAGACCCTGGTCAATGAAAATGCTTTGATATGCACCAGCCTATGAGGCACAGAGAAGCCAACAAGGCACCATTTCTGATATATCTATGCATGTATTTCATTTACAGCAAGAGATATGGCAAAAGAGAAACATGCTGTCATTTGACTCAGGTCAGAAAAATAATAAATAGCCCATCTTTGGCTTAATTGTAGCTCTTTGAATTCAAGTCCATGACCTATCCCTATGCCACACACCTTCCCAGGTATAGTTGGAACAAACTGGTGGACTAACAGAAAATGATTTTTTTAGACAAAGAATAGGACACATATTTAGAAAAAGAGTACTGATGAACTACTGCCAGTAGTACTGGCAGACTTTTGAAGAAAAGCTGATTTTCTTAGTTTATTTTTATTATGACATCTTTCTTATTCTTGAATTGAATTCTTATTCTGCACATCAAACCACATCAAAGAAACACCAAGGAGAATTCTTTGAGAGTCATGCAAACTTATATATATTTATATATATATTTTTTTTCTGTGATAAGCAATTTGATTATGAAAGGTATAAAAATATGACTGATAATAGAAGCATGGCTTAGATGTTGAGTAAATATTGTAGCTAAATCCTGAAAGCTCAACATCAAGAAATAATGGAAGCTTTATAAACCAATGCTCTGGAAAATGTCCCTATTTTAGAATACTCTAAGGGCTGCTTAAGCTATTTTTTTGGCAGTTTCAATCTCCACAGGTGATCTATAGCTTGAACTAAACCTAAAGCCATCAGATTTAGTGGGGTAGGGAGGGAGAGCATGGGAGGATTAGATTAATTCTAGATAGGGAAAAGGGGTGGGAGGGAAAGGGAGGGGGAAGGGGATTAGCAAGGATGGTGGAATGTGATGGTCATCATTATACAAAGTACATGTATGAAGACTTGAATTGGGTGTCAACATACCCTAAATACAAACAGAAATATGAAAAATTGTTGTATATATGTGTATTAAGAATTGTAATGTAAAAAAAATTATGCCATGTATAATGGCATAAATTGGCATGAACATACTTTATATACATACATATGAAAAATTGTGCTCTATATGTATAATAAGAATTGTGATGCATTCCACTGTTGTTGTGTATTTAAAAAATAATAATAATAAAATCAATCAAAAATTTAAAAATTTCAAAATGATCATATCCAATCCACTGATTTTAAAACAACAGTTAATAACCAATGTTATTTAACGATACACTAAAATGTTATTAAAACATAAAAAATCATGTTGTTAAAACATGCAGTGTCAAATATACACTAGAAATAAAAAATCATGGATATATCAAGAATACAGATTAAGAAAAATGAAAAAAAGTAAAACAATGTTTACAAGAACTTGCCATACATCTCTGATAACTAATAATGAACACATTGGCGTGTATAGGGGTTTGGAGTTTACTAATGTTTTATAAAAACTGTCTTCAAATGGGCTAAAATTTAAGTCTGATATTTTTCAAGTTATATGATAAAATACTAATAATACTAATTTTCATCATATATGAAATGGACAGTTTTTCTTTGGTGCGCACAAATTTTAAGAAATTTTTATTTATTATTTCAACATGTAAAGTGACCTGGAGAGTAGCAACAACCTTGACTGGCTCATGCTATGATTTGGTGCCAAGATGAAAAGGCTGTGTTAGAGATATATTCTGGGTTCAATTTTTAGTGCTTTAAAAGATTTCTTAGGATTAGATTGGGCATGATAATATGCCTCAGGCTAGACAAGGTATGGGCAACTCCCAGCAGGTTTCCTAGCTAATATCTTAAAGTAGACAGCCACACTATAATTCATGGGTTTATTCCACCTTTTTGAAACTTTCATTACATTCTTATACCTCGTGTTTAAGTAGTAACAGCATAAATGTGGGACTCCTGAGATAAGGTTCCTTCTGCGTCTCTTGCTTTCTCAGTTCCATATAGAAAAAAGATGAAATAGCAGAAATACTGTTGAACGGAATTTCTATTTGATCTACCACTGAGTAGCTTTTAGATTAGAAATGTGCTTCCTTTGGTGTTTCTGCTTTAAATCGTTGTTGGATCTGAGATTTGAGCTTTCCATATCCATATTCCATCTCATTTATCTACACATGTTTAATTTAGAATAATTGATTCAACATTAGATACTTGGAGAGACTCAAATATTGAAATACATAATTATAATATCAGTAAAATACTTGCAGGAACAACTGCATGTGTTTGTTTTCAGTCTAGTACTTTCGCTTTACAATTTCTCAAAATAAGTGAACTTGAATGTAGAATAGTGATAACTAGAGTTTGGGAAGGTAGGGAAGAGAAGGCACATAAAGGGAGACTGGATTTGATCAGTCATACATATATTGAAATATCACACTAAACACCATTAATATGTACAATTACTACATATTAAAAAGTAAAATAACACAAAAAGAATTATTTTAAAATGTTCATTACATTGTTTTTACTTTATTTTTAATAGAAACATAGGACTGGCTTTGGAATTATTTAGGGGGAACACTTCTCTGGGTTTTAGGGAAGCTTTCTGTACAATTCTGTTGATAATGAAACCATCAAGGTCTAATCATACAATAATGCTGCTTTAAAAAGCAACTCAATGGGCTGGGGATGTGGCTCAAGTGGCAACACGCTCGCCTGGCATGTGCGGGGCGCTGGGTTCGGTCCTCAGCACCACATAAAAATAAACAAAATAAAGATGCTGTGTCCACTGAAAACTGAAAAATAAATACTAAAAATTCTCTCTCTCTCTCTTTTAAAATAAATAAATAAATAAATAAATAAATAAAAAGCAACTCATTTATACTATCTTTTGGCTTTTACATACTAAATCCCCTTAAGATCATTCACTGTTTTTATTACTTACTATTTTTACTCCTGATAAGGCCTTTTTCCCTTATAAGTTGTGTCATCACTACTATTGTTTTTGCTTTTGTGTTCAGTAGACTTACTCACTGGTGCTTGCTATAAAGTATACAAAGAAGTTAAATGTAATGGAAAGAATAATTTCTTATTTGCATAACACTTTGTCTTCATAATAGAATTCTTTAAATCTATGACTCAATAGTTAACGGATGAGAATAATATGCGTGTATTTAGTATAAATTAAAGTTCTCATTTCTGTTTCCTTAAGAACGAATTTTTAATATATGACACAGTTTGGATCTTAAATATCTTCCAAAGACCCGTGTGTTGGAGCATTGATTCCCATGGAGGTGTTATTAGGAGGGAGTCAAACCTTAAAAAGATGGTAAAACTAGGATTCAAAGGCTGCTTTTGCTAAAAGTGCTGACCCTTCAATTGGGTCTACAAATGTCTAATTGGTAACTAAAAGCAGGATAAAAACTTGGCATCTCTGTCTACATTTTGCATCTGACTTTTACTCTGTGTCATTCTCTCTGGCGGTCACTTTGGATTCCAGGAACAACAGGTCTGACTGGTGAACGTCTTGTAATGAGTCAAAATTGTCCTCCAGGTAATGGCAAGTTATCCCTGCTTATGAGGCCATGCCAGACCAAATCCTGAGATAATGTTCAACCAGACCACCATTTATCTAAGAGTGCTTGACCATGAATACTTCTGGTCCCCTTGTCTACATAATCTAAGATTTCATCTCAGTACCCTTGGAAAATAGGGCTAAGGATACAGGTCTCTTTGTCTTACTGAAAAAAACTACACTGATTTAAGTTTCTTGCCTGCCTTCAGCACTGTTCTTCTCTTTGACTGACTTTTCCAGACTGCTGCATTGGGACCCCTGGAGCTGAGATTTTTGTGCTAAAATTCCAGTAACCATGGGGATCAGGAGGAGGTTTTGAGGTCACTGAAGGCATATCTCAATGGGGATACTTACTGTAAGAGGCCAGCCTTTTCTTCACTCTCCTTTTGTCTTTCCTACTATGAGGCAAGTGGCTTGTTCTGCCATACTGCCACCATAGTGGAACCACAGGCCCAAAAGCAATGGGGCCAATCAAACATGGACTGAGAACTCTAAAACTGTGGGCCAGATTAAACCTTCATAGTTGATTGTCTTAGGTAGTTTGCTCTAGTAATGGGTAACTAAAACAGAAAATTGGTACTAAGAAATGGGATCATCACTATATATCTGAGGATGTGTGGAAGCCTTTGGAATGGGTAGTTTGGAAAAATTTGAAGGCGTGGGTAAAAGAAACCCTACAATAGTTAAAAGTGGAACTTAACTGGTGATTGTAGTGTGGGCTCAGCTGACCAGAATAATGATAGGTATGCAGATAGTTAAGGTGATAGATGAGGTTTCAGATGGAAATGTAGATTCTATAGGTTACAGGCTATCCTTATTACACTAAGACAAAGACTTTGAATGTTTTTTTTTTTTTTTTTTCCTACCCTGATACTTTGTGGGAGGCTGAGCTCTAAGGCTGCACAGCATTCAGGCAGTAGCATGGGTATTACAGGTTGATTTTAGCCAAATTTACAAGTGAGAATTGGGAGCAAAGGGGAGGAAAGGTAGAAATATTTGAAAATTTTGCCCCTAGGCCAGAAAAGGAGTGCTTGCAACTCTTGGCCCCTGAAGGTGAAAAAACTTAGCACAGATAAGATCCCAAGTGCCAAGCAGCAAGATAACAGGAAAGAGTCCTCAGGGCATCTCAGTAATCAGCTAGACTACCCCATCTATACTAGGGCCAAAGGTCCAGAAATGCAAATTTCTTTCAAAGACTTTCCTTTGAGAAAAGAGCTCCAGAGTACCCTGCACAGTTTAAGTGCCTAAGGATTCCTTTCTATGCTACAGTTTGGATCTTTAATGTCCCCTAAAGGGCAATGTGTTAGAGGTTTAGTCCTCAGGGAGGAACTATTGGGAGGTGGTGAAACCTTTGAAAAGTGGGACCTAGAGAGAGCAATTTAGGTATTTGGGAGTTTGACCCAAAGCAAACTGTGTGAGCCTAGCCTCTTCCTTGCTCTCTCTTTCTGCTTCATGGTCATGAGATAAGTGGCTTTGCCCTGACAACCTCCACAATGTGCTATATTGCACCAGGCCCAAAGCAACTGGCCAATCACTTAATCAAATTGACTGAATTCACCAAATTTTGAGCCAAAATAAAATGTTTCTCTTTATTAATTGATTATATCAGATATTTTATTACAGTGATAGAAATAATTAACAACTCAGAATATGTATTTAATATAAAGTACTTATTTGCTTTCCTAAGAAAGTATTTATAATGTAAATGCTCAAGAATATTCAGCTATCCTCATTGTTACACATAATTACATATAAGAGATGGTGAGGGGAAAGGGGAAAAAAACAAGGGAGAGAATTGAACAACAGCTGATGGGATAGAGAAGGAAGATGGGAGGGAAGGGGAGGGGGGATAGTAGGGGATAGGAAAGGTAGCAGAATACAACAGTCACTAATATGGCATTATGGAAAAATGTGGATGTGTAACCGATGTGATTCTGCAACTTGTATTTGGGGTAAAAATGGGAGTTCATAACCCACTTGAATCAAATGTATGAAAGATGATATGTCATGAGTTATGTAATGTTTTGAACAACCAATAAAAATATAAATAAATAAATAAGTGAAATAAAGGTATTGTATCCAACTACAACTAAAAACTAAAAATAAAAATATTTTTTAAAAAAGAAAAAAAAGAATATTCAGCTAGCTGTATACAATTTCATTGAAAACAATTGGAAGGTTTAAATTACATACAGATTGTTTTATCAAAAATTAGGCATTGAACATTGAAGCTCAGTGAAGTGGCACACACACCTGTAATCCCAGGGACTGGGAAGACTGAAGAAAGAGGGTTGAAATGTCTTTTTTTTTTTTTTTTTTTTGGTACTGGGGATTGAACTCAGGGGCACTCAACCACTGAGCCACATCCCCAGCCCTATTTTTTTTTTTATTTTATTTAGAGACAGGGTCTCACTGAGTTTCGAGGTCTCACCTCACTTTTGCTGAGGCTGGCTTTGAACTTGAGATCCTCCTGCCTCAGCCTCCCGAGTCACTAGTATTACAGGTGTGCAACACTGGATCCCCCTTGAAATATCATTTTTAACTTGTCTTTGGAAAAATAAAAATTATCAATGAAGTTTTGAAGAATTTATTATAGGAAATATAAGACATACTACAAAGTTTGGTTCTCATTAACATAATGCTGCATAATTATAAGCATTGAGGATAATCATGCCTTATAAGTTATAATATTTAGTTACTTAGGAAATAATTTCAAGAGTCCCACAAATTATTAATGTATTTTGAAAATACGCTCGATATTTGTTAACAGATTAAAACATCTTTATGTACCTTGCCTTCAATAAAGTGAGAAGTAGTAACTATGGGCAACCATACTTTTAAAAGTTTTCAGAAAAAATTATAAGTGGTTCTTGAAATGACATCAAAATATAGTGGTAATAATAAATAAAACACTGGTGAATATAGTATGTGTGAGTTATGTGAATACTAGAATGTTAACTATATCAGATAATTTTAGAATTTGCCAAGATAATTTACCATGTCTATGTATTTTTCTTTACAATATTCCTAGAAAATACATAATATTGATAACTGCCAAAATGTTTAATTTTTTTGAGAAATATATCAATATTCAAAAGACATAAGGATACATAATGTTAGAGTCCATTTTAGATACACAATTTTTTCTTCAACAATATTAAGAACTATACAATATTCTCTAGTGAAGGACATTCTCTATACCTATAGAAAAATGCTCTATTCCTATATATAGTATTATTTAGAGATATATGGAAGAATAAAGAAAAAGTTACTGAGTGCCTATTATACTGAAAATCACAATCCTATAAGTTATAGAAAATGAGAAAAATGGCAAGAAATGGTTTTTATTTCAAGGATCTATACTCAAGGTAAGACTATAAATCATGTATTCAAGAAAGGATGCTTAGTGGCTTCTGGCAATGCATAGTAAATATCAGATGAGCTGTATGGGATTTTGAAGAAGAGGTGGCTTTGGGGGGTAGATTATGAAGATCTTCATGAAGATAATAGGACTTGAGGATGGTCTTAGGATGAGGGATGCAATTTATACATTGCATGAGGATAAATGACAAGCAGGAGAGCTTAAAGGTGGGGAATCATGAGGCAAATTAGAGACATTTAAAAGGAGAATTTAGATGCTATGGCTGGAGATGACACAATCAAAAGAATCTGAAAAGGTTTAAAGATAGTTTCTTCTTTCAGAGGTGAAGAAACAGACCCAGAGAAGTTGTATGACTTGAATATTAGAGACCCTACCTTCTAAGTAACCATCCAATGCCTCAAAATACTTGAACTTGAATGTCCCTCTATTCTTATAGTTATGAAAACATAAAATTATCTTGTTTTGTGAAAATAATAATGAGTGAAAATAATGTGAATGATCTCCATTTGGGAGAGTAGCTCTGCTTCGGGTGGTGATAGTAGATGTGATGATATTAATGGAAAGAAAGAGGATGATGCCAGAAACACAGTGAAAGGAGAAGACCAAGACCCAATGAGTGGTTATAGAAAAGGTAAAAATGAAAGGTCATTTAATGTGGCTCTATGGTGTTAAGTGTAGATTTATGGAAGTCAGTGACAATTTATCTTAATATAACAAGTTTTCATTGAGCAAATTATTTTGAGGAAATTACTGAAGTACTCTAAGTGTTTTAAGTATTACTTTCCTTCCCCAAGAACATTCTAAATTCTTTGAGAGCAGGTCTATACATGAGTCATTTGAAATCCTCCCAAAAGCACTGCCTTTGGCTAAAAGTATGTATTTAGTGAATTATGGATAAAAGTTGAACAGCAATGGCAATAATTATTTACATCAAACTGCATTTTATTCATGTATATCATACAGAAATAAAAATAATTTTCCTATAAATTTGGTAAATGTGAAAGACAACTAATTTGGAAAATAAGTGTCAATCATTCATTTTCATTCTTGCTTCTTTCATATTTTTAAAAATCCAGCCTCGTTTCTGACTTAATTTTCTATGGATTAAGAGCATTTTATGCATTTGAAAGCTCGTTATTAATAATAACAATGGCAGTAGCTGCTAATATATATTAAATATGTATACTCTGTATCTGGCAAAATGGCAAGCTATTTACATGCCTGTCTTTTACACAAGATTATATTATTTTAAAAGTCAGAGACCATCTCTTATTCATCTTTGTGTCCCTAGTGCATAGAATGATCTCTGAAATGTGTCATGTATAATCAAAATTGAAAAAATAAATCCCCTAACATTATGCTAAATGTTTCATATGCTTCTTTATAGATGAAGAAATCAAAGTTTTACAAATATACCCAAAGTCACACAGCTAGAAAGTTGTGGAGCCAAGATTTAAACTCAGGTCTCTGAGTCCAGAGATCCTGCAAAAAATATAACTACAAGGCTTCCTTGACGACTGGTAAATTAAAAAGCCAGTGATTCAGTCTCAGTGGTTTCCATAACAGTTTCTAGGATACTGACAATGGAAACATTTGTTGTTAATTTGAATAATATAGCAGCTATCATTATCAAGAAAAAATGTGAGATCATAATTAGAAGATACCCTGAATAATCCCAAAACCCATTCAAAGAAAATAGAAAAGATACCCATTTCAAATATCTTATTAGTAGCGAAAAACCTAAGCATAACAGACTAAAGACTGTTACCATGTTAGAAAAGAAAACTACAATTTCAGATGTTTCCCTGGAGAGTGAAGTCTGAGTTAGTTAAATTTCCAGTTAAATTTACCACAGGAGTTATTAGGCACATCATTAAATCACTTAATACAAAACTATATATCCACTGTATTTGCCAGTCAACCATTATTAATACAAACAGAACTTTTTTTTGAGACTTTGTTCTGAATCTAGATGACCCACTCATCCTTGGTCTCCAGATGTCAGAGGTAATATGTAATTGCATATTTCTAATGTATTTAAGTATTGCTATTAAAAGCTACTAGAATATTAAGAGCTTTAATGGAGCTGAATTTAGATGACAAAAGAATTCTCAAAAACAAGTACTCAAGTATAGTCTATTTAGAAATTATCATCTAATACATACTAATGAACATTAATAAACATCAAATTTTCATGTAGGTATCTCTATATTGAAACCAGAAATATAAAGTAACTTATTCAAAACATGACTCAACTCTAGGTTGTAAAAGAAAAGGAATTCTAAATACATCATTTATATAGAAATACCTATAACTAACCTCCTAATGTAGACCTAGGACCTAACAGTAATCTTCTACTACATCATGTCATTCAACAATTTTAATGAAGCTTATCAGGAAGGAATTTTGTCTGTTTCATAGTTTAAAAAATATTTTTCCAGTATAACTGAACTAGAAAATATTGGAGCTGAGATTAAAATACCTGTTATGTCCCCATATTTAATATGGACTGTGTCTTATTTTCATCCCTATATTACTAATAAAATTAATATGAAAGTCAGTCTGGATTCAGGCTTTGTACATCTTTGCACACTGCTAGTAACAGGTTTCAAGGCAACCAGATCAACACCAAAACACTCAAACAACATGAATAAAAATTAAAAATAAATTCATTCAGACAATGTGTTCATTATTAAAATATTTTTTAGTTGTAGTTGGACATAATCCTTTATTTTATTTATTTTTACGTGGTATTGAGAGGATCAAACCCAGTGCCTCAAACATACTAGGCAAGTGCTCTACTGCTGAGCCACAACCCCAGCCCAAATAATGTGTTCTTAAAGGAAAAAATCAAAAGGGAACATTGAAAATTATGTGTGTTTGTGACATGGATATATCTGTTTGTATTTATATATGTACTTTATATATATTTGTAGACATATGTATAGTTTATATGTATAAGTACACATGTATTCATCCATATGTTACATAAATAATTATAAATACAGATAGGAAGCTATCAAGATAGTAATTTTTCAAGAAAAACAATAAAGCTTAATTACTGACAAAAATTAAGTTTACTTCAAATAATATCCATCTATTATATAGAAAAGATATTCATTTTCTTTGTTCTACCTTGGATTTTACTGATTATAAAATAAAAACACAAATTATTAAAATTTCCAGTTTTATTTCAAGAACCATGCTGATAACATGGCCATTCTGTTTTGTTAATAATCCAGTCTTCATAAGCTACTTTGACTCAGAGCATTTTCATGTGAAGTCAGTTATTTACATGGAAAAACAGTGATTCTTCTAATTCATTGTAAATCAATCCAGGCTCTCTTTCTACCACATGGAAGGCGCTTCCTAGGTGATTTTGTTAACATGTGCTTATAGGAAAGTATTTGGTGCATTGTACTTTCTTAATACAAGTTCTTTAATGTAAACAATATGATCATTCAATGCAATACTCACACTTTACTTTTTCTTATTCTCCCTGGGCTAAATATAATCACTATAATCAGAAAACTCATAAAACAGAATCATTTGATTAATTCAACTTATGTTTTTATGAGGCCTAAATCAAAATAATTTGTTTGTTTCATCTCTTTATTTTAAAACCCCTTTAAACTAGATTAGTCCATTTTATTGCCTTGGTAAATATAGAATGTTGAATATAATTTTAATCTTTGCTAATGATTAGGGTCATTAAAAAGTTCCAGAATCATCATCTTTACAGTTAGAGATTCTCTAAGTATATTGCTGTGCATGTTGAAGGTTTAGGTCTTTGAAGTTGTCACATATCCAGGGCTTGCAGTGTGTCCTGTGAAAATTGCTTTTAGGAATAAATTGACATTAAGAATGTACCCTACAGTGATGTCTCTTTCCTTCAATTTGCATAAAAGAACCCAAAGCTGGCTAATAAACTATTTCAGTTTATCCTCATTTTATCACCATCTGACCTCATGCATAACTAAATTTGATCTAATTTTATATTACTTATGAATTCAATACATTTACTTCTTTCTGGGATCTATTATTAATTGAATTTGGGAGTTAATTATATTTTAAAAATTGGAAATAAGGCTGGGCATGGCGTGCCTGTAACTCCAGCAGCTCAGGAGGCTGAGATAGGAGGATCACAAGTTCAAAGCCCACCTGAGCAATTTAGCAAGTTCCTAAATTTAGCATTTTAAGGAGACCATCTCAAAATAAAAAGTAAAAAAAGGGTCTGGGGATGTGGCTCAGTGGTTAATTGTCCCTGGGTTCAATCCCTGGTACCCCCACCCAAAGTAATACATACATACACACATAAAGCAAAGAAAAAAAAATTCTAACAATCCATCTTTAAAACATTCCCCTAATGGGGAAATAAGTCAAGTTTACACAAGGGAGATACATTATCTAGGACTTAAGTTATTTAGAAGATTATCTTTCTTTCTCTCTCATTGTATTAAAAAGCTTATTTCAGATAGCGTATCTTTTCCTCAGGTGGAAGAGTGGAAGGTAGGAAGAAAGTCTTTGTATATTATTTCCCAAGATTTTTTTTTTTTTTTTTTTTTTTTTTTTGCGGAGGACTACTACAGAAAATGTATATGCATTTATCTCTCAAGGAAATTTGAAACCCTAGGGCCATCTTTCCTCTATTAACATATATTTTCATTGCTCCTTCCTTTAGAATGTTTTCTTTTTAATTTATGTTTTTTATAAGCATAAATTGGCACATTGTACTTTCTTAATACAAGTTCTTTAATGCAAAAAATATGGTCAACACTCACAGTTTACTTTTTCCTATTCTCCCTGGGCTAAATATAACCACTACAATCAGAAAACTACAATCATAAAACAGAATCATTTGATTAGTTTAACTTATGTTTTTATGAGGCTTAAATAAAAATCATTTATGCTTTTTATAAGCATAAATAGTCCCAGTTTATCTTTAGCTGCAATAAGAAAACATAACTTGGTATATATCTTTTGCTATCTGTCAATTTGCTTATTAAAATATTTTTTATCCTTTCTTTGAAGAGTTTTCCTTTTGCCATCTCTTTCCTGACTAAAGTTTTTTTTCATCATGTGCATATTTCAAAGGCTTAGCTCTTTCTTCTGTATTGTTTGTTCAATTTTTGGCTTTCAGGAGCTTGGACCCATCTTTCCTTTCCGCCTGCTATCACATCCTTCTAAGAGAGTTTTTAGCTTCACATCTCCTTTCACCATGCTCCTTTTGCTTAGAACAATGACCCAGCAGCAAGGGCATCAATTCCTTTAGAAGGACTTTTATACTGCACCCAATTAGATGTTCCTGTTCATCCATTTTTATTTTATTTATTTATTTTTTTAGTTTCCACAAGCAAAGATTTAGTGTTCTATATTATCTAAGTCTACAAGTTGATGGTTGGTTGCCAGAATTGATCAACCACAGGCACAACTCACCAGAGAGAATATGATTGCTCTCTTTTCAGTGTGATTAATAAATATTTATATTAGACTCATTTCTATGGTAAAGGTATTACTGACATATTTTATCACATTTTGCTGTATAACATTTTCTGAGTGTTTTCTCATCTTTTCACCTATATTTTGGGATTTATTACAGTGAGAGTGGTGGTTAAAAGAACAGAATGATGACATATAGGCCAGAATTCAAACAGTGGTTTTACTATTTGATAGCTGTGTGTCCTTTTAAAAGTTATTAAAGCTATCTAAATCTCAGTTTGTGACGATTAGTATCTGTGAGTAACCTTGTAAATCTCATATATGAGCAAATCATGTAATGGGCTTAGGGACATAATAAACATAATACTCCCTCAGTAAATGTCCATAGTTGCTATTGTTCTTACTCTTATCATTGCTGTTGTTACTGTTATCTCCCCAGAATTTAAGAAAAACAAACCAAGTTTGCACTCAATATTCATTGAATTAATTTCTTCTAAATATTTCCAATTTTCCCATTACTGAAAAGAAATTTTATCCATAATGAATTATAGATTTAAAACTATATTTAGTATGCTGAAATCCTTCCCTTTGATAGAAATTAACACTTTGGAGAAATAAAATTAGAGAAAACTTTGACTTCTGCATTTATATTATAATTCTTCCAAAGTATTGTTTTAGTTACACATAGAATAGAATAATAAGATGATTTTATTTATTTTTATCAAAATTATTTACACTAATTTCCTATATTGTTCCTAACTCATTAAAAAATCAGATGGAAAAAGGGCAAACAGGAAATTTTCAAAGATCTTTGCCATTAAATTAAAACTTATACACTTAAACCAACATTTCTATTATAAATTATAGTTTATTTTATCATAAATAAAAATAAATATTATATCTATAATATTCTCAAATAACAAATATGATGGTAGACAACCTATGAAATGTAACATGATTGTAAGCTAGAATTTAGATGTGTACTTTATATTTATATAAATGGGTGTGATACTCAGTTTTTTGCCATTGTGACCAAAATACCTAACAAGAACAACTTAGAGGTAGAGAAATTTATCTAGGTTCCCAGTTTTAGAAGTTTAGCCCATGGCTGACTAACTCCATTGTTCTAGGCTTGAGGTGAAGCAGAACATCATGGCAGAAGGGTATCAGGTAGGGAAGTTGCTCAGGTCATAGTATACAGGAAGTAGAAACAGTGCAATATTTCAGGGACAAAAATGTATACCTTATAGGCATGTTTCCAGTAACCTACTTTAAACACATACCACTTGCCTATAGTTACCACCCAGTCAGTTCATTCAAATTATTAATCCTTAAATGGATATATCTACTGTTACACATAGCTCTCATAATCTAATCATTTCACTTCCTGCATTAACACAGGAACATTTGGGAGACCATTCATATCCAAACCATAACAATTGACAGTATAGTTTGAAGAAAGTTGATGCAAAATGTGATGATATACCCTTCTTGGGATAAGAAGAAAAAAAGTCAATTGGCAATACAGTTGATCCTGCATTCACTGAAATAAAATTGGTTTTGACTTTTATTAATGTCCTTATGGGTTGAGTAGCTGCTTATTTTTTTTATAAGAAACTAGGTATTCCCACATTTACAAATAAAACTGAATCTTCTTATTTTGATCAGAGATACAAATGGCTTAAAAAGACTTGGAGGAGAAAGAGGGTTCTTAACACATGATTTTTCCCTGAGAGTTCATAAAACATTTTTCATCCCCTAGTAGAATTTGAACCCAAATTTGTGTAATATATAATTTAGACAAACTATATTTATCAGAAATGAACTGCAGTTAGGATAGATTAATCCTCTGATTACTTTTGGATTGGTGTTACTCCTGGATGTTACTGTTGTTTTGGGACAATATTCCATGAAGCTTATCTTGTGTGACATCCACAGTAATCTCCTTAGCAGTGTTCAAATTATTAACAGTTATTATTTCAGTGAATGTATTATGTACTTTAAAAAACAGCTATTACATATATGTGCTAATGATAAATGAAAAATAATAATAAGCATATATTATGAGAAGTATAATGTATGAACAAAATGCTTCATTGCTGCCCTACACTCGTTAGCACTTGAATAAATGTGGATATAAAGTGGAATGAGAGATAAAATATCAAGTGTTAATCCACCATTAAGTGATTTTTACTAAGAGAGGAGTCTTTCTTTGCATGATGACTCTATAAAATTAACTGAAAACAAAAGCACACAAATGGCCTCTCTTGATGGTATGTCTTACACTCCTGATGACATTTCAATTATATTCTGAAGTTCCACAGAACAATCGATTCCTAAAGGTCTAACAATTGATCACCCTGCACTCTGAAGTGCCTGTAATGACAGTTACTTATAAACATTTTGTATTTTAAAATAAAACATGTTATTCATAATTTTGCTTTAATAGAAAAATGCAAGTTCCCCAAATATTTAGCTGGCAACTCTGTTCCTGACTCAGATTGGCTTTAGATATACATTATAAGAAAATGCTCATTATATACATCAACACTGCTAAGTAGAGAGACTTGTTTTGAGGTTCCAGTAAATGATTAGGAGAAACTCAGCTAGCTAATATAGTTGCATCATTACCACACAGTGTACAATATTGTATAACCATTTTTTTTCTTGAGGATATTCCTTTAGGTTATCTTTAATTATGAAAGAGTAGGACTGAGATTACTTTATATTACCCTCAGAAAAGGGATCTGAGCTGATAGAACATTTTGTTTCAGTATATGGCATTTTCATCTTTGAGCAGCAATTACTATAGAACTGTCCATGGCAGCACCTTCCTCAGAATTCAGGTGTGGGATGGAGTGGACACTAACCGAGGGGACAAAGACAGAGAGCTCTTTAGTGAAAAGTAAGAAGTTAATACTGACAATATTCTCTCATTGACCTACTGCAGGTTTATTAATGTAGACATGATTTTTGTACAACATATTCTTTGCTGAGGAAAATATGACTTTTTAAAATAAACTAAGAATTAATATGGAAAACTAGTTTTCATTTTTATTATTTCACACAATACAAATGTTTGTATTTCTACAAATTTTAGTGCCCATATGATGGATGCACTTTCTTCTAAAACAATCACATTAATGATTTTACCAAAATTGTGAGTTGAAAATGCTTAATTATTCATGTTTTGTAACACTCATCCAATCTATTCAAATTTAACTGTCACTCATAGTTCAGCCCCTTTTCATGGTTATAAATTGCATTTCAGAACTTTGTGTCTTTATACTGCCCATAAGTCATATTTTATAATACAGCATATAATGAAAGGATAGTGTACAACATTAATTGCAAGGTCAGTTCAGTGTCAAAGCAGAAATCATTGAATAGTATTTTTTCATGGAAGGAGCTAGATGTTATTGGGTTTAAACTTCACCATAATGAATATTCTGTATCAGACTCAATTCATGAGAGAAAAATTAAGTTCTGCGGCAAAGTGGTTTTTTCCCCCTGAAATAATGTTAATAATTGAAGGCTTTCAAAATTTTATGCTGCAAATTTCAGATGTTATTAAATTTTGACTTTATAAATGCTGAAAATGTCAAATACTTTAAAGTAAAACTGTATTCTCATCTTCATTTAATGATGAAAAACATAATTGTGCTGTCTAATAAATCTAACCAAGAATTTCTAGACCATCTGATAGTTCAACCTAGAAAATATTAAAAGGAATAAAGAAGAATATAAAACATATATCCTGTATTATTAAAATGAATTTTCTTTAAAATGTCAATTAGAACAATACTTTTTAGAATAAAGCCATTTATAATTGTCAAGAAGATGGCAGAAAATGTACCAATATAAAATCAACCTCTATAACCAAAATCCCACAGTGATACATGAGTTTATCTCAAGAAAACACTTGCAGTATAGATAGGAAAAAAAGGTAAATGCTAATTTAAAGTGAAAGTTTAAACTTAAATTCTTTCTCTCATTTTCAGTAACAGATTAATAAAAGAGAATTGAGTGGGGTTTTCAAGATGAAATGCTAGGAGTGTTATTTGATCTCTCTAAATTTTAGTTTCCTTATCTAAGGAAGATATTTTGATAGAGGACTATATGGATCTGTACAAGTTTTTATAATCTATGATGTTTATACTTGCATTTCAATCAAAAGATTTATTCTTTTTCCCTTCAACTAGGACATGTTCTGCTCCTGGCCTTGAGAGAGTTGGGGCATGAAGCCTGTATTGTCTCCAGTTAGATTTTACTTCATCTAATCTCAGTTATTTCTCTACACATCTGTGTTTTTCACCACACTTAAATTTTGGCAATTTTTCCTGTTCCAACTTCACATAAAGGTCTCCACTTGGATAATGTCATCAATAAGCAGGTAAAATTGCCATAAAGTAAAGGGTAGTATTTCTTTGGGTCCCAAGCAAAGCTAATTTCTCTTTCTTTGTGTCAAATCTTATATGTACCTTTAAAGGAAATGGACCTGCCTAAGCATAAATCATCTTTCTCTAGCTCTACAGAAATATTTGGGAAACAGGAATATAGATGGAAACTGATGTTTTAATGGTGCATGTTTCATTTTTGGACACCAGCATGGAGTTAAAGAAGAATTAGATGAGATATTGATTAATTTAATTACCTTTTGGTCTGATATTAATGATAGAGGCTTCATGTTCCTCAGTAGATGAGTGTGTAAAGCTTCATAAACAAAATAATTTTTGGTAACTAAATACTTATGATCTAATCATAAAATATTAGCAAAAAGAACTGGATACATCAGGGCACAGGATTATGCTCTTAGTTTTGAAGATCCCTAAGATGGTATAAAGGGTAATAAGGAATATATTTTTCAGGGATTTTGTTTTTCTTCAGAGAAACAAAACCAATAGAAAATACATACATACATACATGGAATTCACTCCTGCAATCATGGAAGCTGACAAGTCTTAAGATCTGCAGAGTTAATCAGAAAGCTGGAGATCTAAGAGAACTGATAGTGAAATTCCAGTCTGAAGGCCAGCAGACTTGAAACCCAGGAAGAGCTGGTGTTTTGAGTCCAGGGCAGGAAAATTTTATTGTCCAAATTTGAAAGCAGTTAGGCAAAAGAAATTCTCTCATTCTTGGAAAGTGTCATGCTTTTTGCTCTGGTCATCCTGTCAACTGATTGGATGAGGCCCATAAACATTAGAAAGGGCAAGCATAGCAGTGGTGACAGTAGGTACATACTGAACAATAGTGTCATGAGAATGGACGATGCCCAAGAACTCTTTTATTTGCAGAAGCAAGACTAACCAGGTTTGATGCCCCCTTACTTACAAATAACATCTAATCCAAATGATACTCAGTACTGATATGAGTAGAAAAAAATAGATACCCTTCTACCCCTGTCTTCAATTTAAAAACTACTTTGTATACTGAAATGAGACTGGGTGAACTGTGACATTAAACAAGGAAATAGTAATTCATAAGGTACAAGAAAGATGATAACCAACTTTTTGTCAATTTTTTTTGTTTTCAATTCTTAACATTAAGTCAAATTGACTCTGAATTTTTATAATCACAAAACCTGAAAACAAATTATATGTCCAACAAGGTATGATTGGTTAAATAAATACTGGCACAACATACAACAAAACATTATCATGTCATTTAAAAATATTCAAGAAGAAAACATAAGAGCAAAAAAGAGTATTTATACTAAATTAATTTCTCTTACAGAGAAAGATGTCTAAATTCTCATAGATAAGAAATAACAGATTAATAAGGAAACAGGATTCAAAGAACTCAGATTTCTGCTAGTCACTGTGAAATCAGAAAAAGAACAAACCCTAACTTAAAAGAGAAAAAAGAAAATTGCCTTTTCATAATGACAGTTGATTCATGATATAATTATGGTTGTTCTATACAGAAAAAATTAGTTAATGAGGTTGATGGAATGATAAGGATAAGAAAGGATGTTATTATTATGGAACTAAAGCAAGATTCAGTGAAAAGCTGGATTTTCTCTCTGCTATAGGTTTAATACTATACTGTTACTATAAAAAATGGAAATACTTGGGGCTGGGGTATAGGTCAGTGGCAGAGTGCTTGCCTAGAACATGTGAGACACCCTGTTCAGTCCTCAGCACCACATTAACAAAAGATAAAATAAAGATACTGTGTCCATCTACAACTAAAAATTTTTTAAATAGAAATACATATAGGAATTATGACTTTGATATTGATAGCCCAAAACTATATACTCCTAACCCTTTTTCTTCACTAAAAATTATTTTTCAGTTTTTTATCACATACTTGTTTTTATTAGTGAGGAACACAAACAGAATGGTAGAACAGACTGTACATTGTAAAGTACAGAATGCATGCTATAAGCAGCATAATTTTATCATTCTATTTTCGTAAAATTATAAATGCTTTAAGTTGAAATGTATATAACAGGAAAATACTATTAGAAAATATTTTAATATGGAAATGTATTGAAATGTTAAAAGTGTTTTTTTTTTCTGGAAAGTAATAGTAAAATGGATTTACATTCCTTCTCTAAACTCATCTGCACTCCTCAAAAATGGTTATAATGAACAAATATAATTTTTACATTCTGAAATAGTCATGTTTACTTGTTAGCTAACATTTCATACTATTTGATTCAGTCTGTGTCCCTTATTTTTTGAGCTTTACTCTCTAAACTCAGACTGCCTGATAAGAATCAAGAGTAACAACACATTTCTACATTTAGGGAGTCCATATACCCCCCATATAATTCTATGATATGTATTCCATTTTCATTTAAAACTCTCTATACATGGAGAGCACTGATACTTGATCTCCACCAACAGTCATTGAATATGCTGTGTGAAAGCTAATCATGAGGCTATAGAACAGTAATGTGTATCAATAAGGTTAGAAAATGGGAAATTTGAATGAGACTTTTTTCCCCAGAGTAAAAAAGAAATTAGAGCAAAGTCACATCTGGTATAAAAATATATAATGTCATGTAATTTTTAAAAGAAAATTTGATTGTGGAAATTATCAAATCATAGAATACTACAGGTAGAAAAGTCATTTTATAAATATAAAATTTTGAAAAATAAATTGATTTGTCTACTACCCTTAGAGGAATGTTTATTACTTCCTTTAAATTTCACTCTTTTTATTCATTAAGAAGTTTTAAAATGCTTAGTTTATTTCAGGCACTGTGAATATGCTTGATATGAAGAAGTGAATAAAATGGACAATAAATGGGCCTCATAGAGTTGGTAGTCTAGTATGTGATAGAAATCGAAAAGCAACTATGAAGTTATGTGTTAGGGTCAAGAAGGGGAAATTTTAGAAAACATAGGACAACTAACTTAATAGATGGTAAAGTGTGATTTTTCTATTACATTTTTTTAAGAGAGAGAGGGGAGGGAGAGAGAGAGAGAGAGAGAGAGAGAGAATTTTTAATATTTATTTTTTAGTTCTCGGCGGACACAACATCTTTGTTGGTATGTGGTGCTGAGGATCGAACCCAGGCTGCACGCATGCCAGGCGAGCGCGCTACCACTTGAGCCACATCCCCGGCCCTCTATTACATTTTTAAAATTGATTTTAGTTGCAGATGGACACAATATCTATCTTTCGTTCTTTTTTCTTTTCTTTTCTTTTCTTTTTCTTCTTTCTTTTTCTCCTTCCTTCCTTCCTTCCTCCCTCTTTCTTTCTTTCTTTCTTTCTTTCTTTCTTTCTTTCTTTCTTTCATGTGGTGCTGGGGATCTTACCTCGTACCTCACATGTGCTAGGCAACTACTCTACCACTCAGCCACATCTCCAGCCCTCCTATTACATTTTAATAGTCCTAACCCTCTGCATAATTATTTTGTTTCTAGTTATTCCAATATAAGCTCTTAAACATTGTTTAAAAATATTGTTTTTTGTTTTAACTGAGGGATGACCATGGCAAATTCTTGATAAAAACACCCAAATCACAACAAAACTAATATTTAAACATTTACATCTATCAGGTAAAGAAAATGAAAAGACCATGCTTCAAAATAATTATTTTTTGGTGGATACTACTTTTTCAATATGATAACTTAGGTTTTATGCAGTTTACTTTATTCAGTGATCTGGCCTTATACATTGTCAAAAATCATTTTTCCAATAAAAATTTTATTTGCTCTTCTTCCCTCATTGACTGAAGCTAACTTACTAGTAAGGTGTTATTTTCAACTCATTCTTTCATTGTCTGGGGACACAGACTGAACACCACAGCGTTACAGAATAAAGTGCAAAATTCCTGCAATATGTTGCAGAGTAAAATATTAATATATTTTCCCATAAAAGTTTCCTACTACAGTACACATGGAAAACCAAACTCAAGTAGTTTTCATTGTCATTGTGCAAACAATGTGAGATTATTGGTTTTGAATTTATAAAACTAGATATCTTGTTTTAGAACTTAAAGTAGTTCCACCAATTTGTGGTAAACACAACTACCCATATTGTTCTCTTCCTCTAAACACTAACTGGAGAAGAGAATTTATTTTCTGCCTCTTTCCCAGGTGATAGCATTTATCCACTGAAAAACTGGCTAATGGCTTCAGTTCCACATGGCTAGCTTCCCTAAGGAGAAAAAGCATAATGCTGCATGCAAAATGCCAAAGTAGTCATAAGCAGGGCACTCTATTTCCCTCAAAAAATATGTTTCAGGTTCCTGGATAAATCTAATGGTAGAATGTTTACCACCCCTAGTTTTGCAACGTGATCTGATTTTATAAAATTGCTATTACTTGTGGCAAGAAAAGAGGAGGCAGATGGTACCATGTCATATGCTGAAGAAAGAAAATGAGCATCTTCTAGAGTGTTCCAGTAGAAGTATCCAAAATCAAAGGCAGACCACTCAAATCAAAATTCAGAAGTAAATAAAATAGAAATTCTGCAGGCAATGCCTGATAAAATGCCTAACATGTACTATAGCTTATCCGTGTTTATTTAGGAAAGAATTTTGAATATATTGCATAGTTAATACATACCCCAAACCAACAAATATGATTGAAAGATACATCAAACATCCCAATAAGGCTTCATATCCACATATACATGCATCATTTTCTATCAATCGTAGGACATGTATATACACAGAGGGAGAGAAAAAATATATAGTTTTAAAAGACAAGAATCAACTCATATTTTACTGCTATCTGGGCAGAAACACATGTTACAATCTATTCTCTTCTCTCTGCCTTTTTCCAAAGATAAATAGACCTGTTCATTTAAACAATCTGTTTATAAGAGTTACAGCTTCTTGGAGCTGAGTAAAACATACCTAATAATTCTAAAATATTTTTAGTAATGACAACAGTAGAATAATGAATAATGAGCCACTTTGCTAAAGAGATAAGCCACATCTTTCTTTGGGTTCATAAAGAAACTAATGCTTTTAGCCCCAAAATATTTTTCTAGCAAGCTGATGGATCTATAGATTATCTTTAGCTCTTTACTATTTGCATTATACCAAGTTCTTATTCAATCCAACTGTAGTTATCTGGGTATATATTCTCCTTGGGATAAGTCAAAGCTGTCTAAATAAAGAACTTGCTATGACTCCAGACATTCTTTTTGGTTATTATACCAATTTCCAACTGTGTAATCTGGAATTCAATGTTAACCACTGTTCATACTAACACAAACCCTGTGATTCCAACATTTTGTTTTGTTTTGAAACATACCCCATCTCTGAAGCAAGGCTTTCTTTAGGTGACTCAATAACCAATAATCTTTCTTTTACCTGAAAGAGTATCCAATTTTTGCCTGTTGAGCAGTCTAGGATTTATTAAATAGACCATTTTTGTTACATAGAAATAAATTTTCTCAATCTATAAGGTTATATTCTCTTCTGAAAACAAATTTCAGACAATTCAATGGCAGGAATAATATACTAATTAACTGATTTATTAACAGAGAAAGTATTTTTTGAGCTTTAATTATAGACCAAATAATGTATTATGCCATGAAGACAGAAATGGCAAAGGAATGTTCTTAGTTTTCAAGGAGATCCTGTCCCTGTAATCCAATTCAATAATTGCCAGAAGAGGGTTATAAAATAATGCTGTAAACCACTGGTTCTCAAAATTTATTGTGCATCAAATCATTTTAGCAGGCTTATTAAAATATAGACTTCTGGTTTCCAATCCCCAATGTTTCTGATCTAGCAGGTCTGAAATGTGGCCTAAGGATCTATATTTTTTTGTGGTATTGGGGATCAAACCTAGTGTTGCTCCATCATTGAGCTACATTCCTAGCCCTATTTTTTTTTTAATTTTGATACAAGGTTTGCTGAGTTGCAGAGGCTGGCCTCAAATTTGTGAACCTCTAGTCTCAGTCACTGATATTACAGGCATGTGCCACTGTGCCTGGTTTACTTGAGCAGCTATATTTATAATGAATTCCCAGATGGTGCTGATGGTGCTGGTACAGGGAGAGTGATTTAGGGAAGAAAAAGACAGTTGCATAGGATATGTATGTGCAAAGACACCATGGTGTAGAATGTCTGTTGTATTCCAGGAGCAGCAGGGTGTATGATGAGTTTAGAGCAAATATGGTGGCAACTGGCAATTGTGACATGTTAGATAATGATGCACAGACTTTAACAGATTTTGAAAGTCATGCTAAGGAGTGTGGATTTTGGAATCATGAAGAGCCATCGGAAATTTGGAAATAGGGGACTGAGGATGAATGCATGAGGCCCTGAATTTGATTTCCAGCACTGTCAGAGAGAGAGAGAGAGGGAGAGAGAGGAAATATGGAAAAAGGGGAGGGATATGATTACCCATGGGGTTTAATTAAAATAGATCTTTGAATACATACATTTACTCACTTTAAGCTTACCATTTCCTCCAAATTGCTTCCCATTGACCTCATCTACCTTATGCTTTGCTCCTAACATCCTGATGTATGTCATCTCATGACATTTCCAGAACAGAACATGCTCTTTTGTGTTTTCATGGTTACTAAAACTGCTGTCATCACTTCTGATCTCCATCTATATTGGTAAGCTTCTACTCAGACTCCCAGACAGCCCATCTACCACCTTCTCTGAGCAGCTGTCTTATACTCTGATGGAGAAGAAATTTCTGTCATTCCCTGAAAGACTTTACTGTACCTATTTCGGAATACAATAATGATTTTAATGTTGTTCTCCGACACACACACACTAAATGAAGCTTGTGCTATTTAGCAATTCACAAAACAGAGCAGATAGTCAACAAATGTCATTTAATTAGTGAATGAACAAAAAGTATCTGAACAGTGATGGACCCTGTCTTTATATCCTCCCCTACCATTATCCTTTTAACTCAGTATGAATAGGTTTTTGATGCATGCTTCCAATGAAAATGTCTTTTGTCAAGGTCAACTCTGAGCTTCATATTGCTAAATCCAATAATCTATTATTTTGTGTGTGTGTCTAATTGAATTTTCAGCAGCATTTGACACTGTTTTTCATGCATCTATCTTAAAGCACTTTTTTTATTTGGTTGGTTTCAGGGACATCACACTTACCTTGTTTCTTTATATATCATAACTAATGCTTTCTAGTCTCCTTTGAATATATCTTTTCCTCTTCCTAGGATACCTCGTCCAAGCCCATGTCTTCAAAAACTTTTTAAGAGCCTATGACTCTGATATTATTATACTATCCTCAATTTCCTTCTTGAGCCTCAGATTCATGGACTCCACTTATTTCCCAGCATCTCCACTTGGATGTCTAAAGAGCCCTTACAGTTGAACATGGTCAAGAGAAAACTGTTGATTTAATCTCTCTTTACATCCCAAGTTGCCTCCGTTTCCCCTAACAAATAATTTGATAATATTTTTTCAATTATTTTCATACTTCCATCTAATCTAACACTGAAACATATCCTAAATAAAACCTCACTAACTGATCCTAGCACTCCTCTTAGTGCCAGCCACCTCTGAATTGGACCATTAGGATGGTTTCCAATGTCATCCCCTTGCATCAATATTGCTATCCTTTCAGTCTAATTTGTATGCAGCAACAAATAATAACCTTTTTCAAGA
Organism: Spermophilus citellus; assembly: GCF_964194105.1. Lineage (NCBI taxonomy): Eukaryota > Metazoa > Chordata > Mammalia > Rodentia > Sciuridae > Spermophilus > Spermophilus citellus. The sequence goes on from NC_138190.1 coordinate 26,324,365, forward strand.
AAACAGATGAGTTCCCTTCATACCAATGATGTTTCATCAAACTAAAAGAAAAATTTAAATTCCTTATTATGCCCTGTAAGATCCTGTATGATCTTGTTCTCAACAACATTTTTTATCCCCTAAATCAGTTTTATTTCCAAACATATTGCTACCTTAAATCATGTAAATAGATATATAATGAATAAATATCACTTATTTGTTAACTGTCTTTGTACTGCAATGTAAATCCCATGAGATTATAAACTTAATTTGTATTCTTACATCCCTAATACCTGACACATAATGTACTTGATAAATGTTCTGAATAAATGAACATATTAAAGGCGTTCAAATTACACCGCTGTGGCATAAGGATTTTTTTGAGGTAAATTAATTTGAGAATCAATAGTGCCAGGGAGAAACTTTCTCTGTACTCCCTTTCTTTATCTTCCTAAAGTCATAGCCTTGCAAAAGAATTCAACTATATTAAGTCCTCCTTTATGGGAGGCTTCCTACATCAGTGGGAAAGAGTGATTCCTGTCACTACAGATGAGATATCATTGTTGGGATGATAAACTGCATAGAGATCTTACTAAAATAAACCCTCCTTTCCATTAGTTTCCTCCATTATATTTCCTAGTAATTTCCCACCATTTTTGTCAATTGAGATTCTAATGTCCTCTTGTTGTTAATACGTTAGATAAGTTTCAAATAATAACCACTTTTTGAGCTACATTTTCTGTGTGCTCCCACAAACTTATATGAATAAACTTTATGTTTTCTATTGCTAAACTGTCTTTTGTCAGTTTAATTTGCAGGACTCCATTTAATAAACTGAAGAGGTTAGAGAAAAACTTTTCCTTTCCTCACAACATAAATGGGCACATCAATAAATAAATAGCTACAATATATTTCTCTATGCTTTCTAAACCTTTGTATTGATTATACCACCAATGCTAGGCAAAGAAATGGAAATTCTCAAGAGTAAAGGTGTTAGAAGTATTAAAAAGCTACCATAGAGGGCTGGGGATGTGGCTCAAGCGGTAGCGCGCTCGCCTGGCATGCGTGCGGCCCGGGTTCGATCCTCAGCACCACATACAAACAAAGATGTTGTGTCCGCCGAGAACTAAAAAATAAATATTAAAAAAATTCTCTCTCTCTCTCTCTCTCTCTCTCTCTCTCTCTCCCCCTCTCCCCCCCCCACTCACTCTCTCTTAAAAAAAAAAAGCTACCATAGAGATCTGTCACACTGAGAAATGGTCCAGATGATCTTAATTTGGTCTCATCCTTAAGCTACATAGTTTAGTATATCAGGATGGTAGATGGAGATATCACTCTGCACAGATATCTCACTGGTATGATTAATAAAAGGTCAAAAAACCCAGATGAAATAGAGAGGTTCCTTTGATAAAAGTAAAGGCAATTACTTACTCTAGTCTTATGATTTCACAAACCCCAAGACCCAGAAGTATCCTCTCTTAGAAGGACAAAGCTCCCTGGTCTTCAGGTCAGAAATGTGACCAGTTTCCAAAATACCATCTGATTAGGGAAAGATCTTCTCAAATACGTCATAAATCTCATTCTCTGAGATTTACTCTCATTCTTATGATTCTATCCCTCTCTAAACTTTTCCAAATATCATTAAGTAGTTTCTATGTAAAACCAGTAAAAAATTCTTGAAAATAAGCTGGGAGAAGTGTGAATTTTAGGTCACTTTCCTAGGCTATGATTTATGCACATTAAATATTACACCACCAAGAAATGAGTGGAAGACTGCCTTCAGGGTACATCAAGTTAAACCTAAGAATGTATCTTGGGAAGAGAAGATATTTAATCAAACGGTGTATTTGGGGAGTGGTTTTAACAGGTGTCCTCCATATGAACCTAGAGGTATTATCATCACTAACACCTGGAGCTTGCTTTTACTGACTAGAAACCTGGCAACCAGAGAGGCAAGACAGAGCATAATATCAGAATGTATGGAAGATCCAATCAAGAAGTAGTCATCAGTGTTCATCTTTACCCTCAGAGTCCCTGCAGTAAGCACCACTAAAAGTCATCCAGAGATTTACCTTTGGATATAACACTGAGCCCAAAGATGTGGGGAAACCCAAGATTATAGATACATTGGGTTTCCTTGCTCCAAACTCATTTAAGGGTTTATAATTATAAAATAGCCCCAACAGTTTATTACCTATGGTACTCTTAATCCTAGGCTAGTAATTTTGTGCTACTTATAAGCCCATGTTTCTCCTAATTACAAGGGTTTCCACTATCATTACATCCAGCAACAAAGTATACATTATTTTATTAGTCAAGGAGGAATAGATACAGGGGAAATTTTACACTATAAATCTTACTGGTTTATTAAACACTTATTATTGAGGTTGATGATCTATTCTATAATTTTTCATAAATGCTGTGTTTCAGGTTTTTTAATTATGCAAAAAGTACAGTTAAGTCTCTGAAGCTGGAAGTTTTTCCTCTCCTAGAGTTCTAAAGGTGACAGGGAGTGCTAGTTTACAGAATGGACAGGACTTAACTCTCTGAAACAAGGTTAAGTTCTAACAATGGTGGTTCCAGTAAATACTGGACTAGACCTGGGAAACTTCTCTCAGTCTATGTGCTCCTAGAGGAGTGGTTCTCAAAGTGTGGTTGTATGACCAGCAACAGCAGAATGACCTGGAAACTTGCTACAAAAGTGCAGAAATTCTAGGGTTGGGGCCCACTAATGAATGTTTCCACAGGCCCTTCAGTAATTTTGAGGCAGGATCAAGTACAAAAACCATTCTCCTACAATGTTAAGAGCCAAAGGGATTGGAGAAGGTAGTTAGTAACAAGTAGCTCTAGGATTCTAGGACTGCCTCAGTCCTAGAGGGATATGAAGATTACCAAGCACTTCTTGAGGACTAAGGCCTCCTCATTTGTATGGCAATAGTATGTACATAAAAGTCTATCAGGTTCACTGTGTAGTTTTTCCTACAAACTAGATTCTTACTCACAGGTACATTGTGTACTACCCCCATGCCATTAGAATTGTCTTATATTAATCCTGGTCCTAAAGCCAAAAATGGACAAAAGTGGACAGAATTTCTTTGGGCCAAACTCACATTAGTCAGTATGTCCTGGGATGAACACTACTTGGCATGTACGACAAGGATTTCTTGTTCCTTATCTCTGATACCACCTCTTTCTCATTTTCCTTGTCCAGTTATGTGGACTAACCTGTGTTCCTCTTAAATGCACAAAGCCTTGTACCAAGCACTGAATAGAAGGCTCTTGCCATCTGGAAGCTTGGTTTTGTTTTAACCATGCATGATTCATGTATATCTATGGATCTTTATGCAAACTATTACTTTTCTTGGAATTACCCTTCCTTCCCTTCTTTGGTTCTTCATTTTGGGACTGATTCCACAGTGCTGGTGGCCACCATCCTACACTCACCTCTCCCAGATCACAGTCTTGCAATTATTTGATTAAATAGCTGACTCTTTGCCTCAACTAGGAACTTATTGAAGGCTGGAGCTATCTAGTGTAGGTAGCTGTTAAATTTTTGGTGAATGAATGAATGAAAATCAGACATTGGATTTTAAGGAGTAAAATAAATTTATCTTTGAATACATGTGTCTATTGAATCTCCACACTTTTGTGAGCATACAGATAAAAGGAATTCATTTTAAATGAATTTGCCTGGGGATTTGTAACCTAATCCACTCCTGATTTCATTTGTAATCAAGGCCCTAGGTTGCTTGTTTCCACTTAACTTCACCAAACTCTTACAGATGCAGTTGACCATATCTACAACTGCCAGAGTGACTTGGAATTGTATTGTTACTCCACGGTGGTTAATGAGCCACCCTGGTTGATTAACAACCACCTACAAGATTGATGGTCATCAAATATACTTTAATACCAACCAAACCCTTGATTTCCTGATTTATAGACATATCACCCAAATTCTGAAATTCTGCCTGCTCAGATCCAAACAGTAGTTTGATTGTGGCATTATTATTATTGGAATTCAAGATAAGTATTATAAATGCATGTAGCCAACTGGGTAGGGAACAAGCCTGGAAGTATGCATCTTATTTAGAAGTTAATGATTTATAAGAATGATGTGTAGCTTGAGCAGACACTTTTCTTTGTCAAGTATATGTAAGACATTTGCTCCATCTTCAGTTGAAATAGTATCCATGGTAGTTATGAGTAATGCATTTGGAAATAATAACATGAGACAGAAAGACAAAGAATGAATAAGCCAAGGAAGTGTGGCAGTCACAAAGAGGCATTTTATCTGCTGTTTTTTAATCAGGACAGACCTTAATATTCACATTTATAGCACAAAAACTGAAAGGGAGGGCTGGACTTTAAAAGGCCCTTCATCTTGGTCTGGCTCTGTGGGGTGTTCTCCCAGCAGCTGGTGGGCTCCTTCCTGCTTCTGATGTCTCCACCTGCAGGTGGTGGCAATGGCCCCTGACCTCCTGAAATAAGCCTCTTGCTCTTTTCTCACGTTATTCCTATTGCCTGAGGACTGCCGACAGGAAATTAGAGGGTAACAAAAGATCTTTCAGTAAAACACTTGATTAATCAGCTAAATAATGTTTGCTCCATGAGTCTTCTTTTTCAAATAAGGTTTTCAAAAGTATACTAATATCTCTGTTCAGTTTCTTTAGAAGTGTAACTGTGGAGTGAGGGAGGGCATTGTGTACACATATACATATATATGTATCTCTCTCTCTCTCTCTCTCTCTCTCTCTCTCTCTATATATATATATATATATATATATATATATATATATATATATATATATATATATATGAATGACAGAAATCAAATGGAAAAATTGGGAGGACAAATATATATTGAAACCTTGTAAAAGCAGAGGCAATAGTGGCAAAATTAAGGCGTTAAAGAAACAAGCGGCTTACGTTTCAGAATTTCTTGAAATCATTTTTGTCCAGTCACTGTAAAGTAAGGAGTAAACCTGGGAATAAGGCAGTGAGAGGGGAAAAACATTGATTTTGTGGTGGACTTGGGAGCAATGGTCTAGTGTTTTGCATTTGCTCTGTGACCTACATCTTGAGCCCCATTCCTTGGCAAGTCACAAGGAATTTAACCTTCTCCTAACTAGCTTCTTTATCTTCATTCTGTTTTCCTCTAATGTAAAAGCCAAGCTGCAGAAAAGGGTTTTCTAAAATTTGGACCAATTGAAATAATTTGCCAGTATAAAAGACTTCTGTGATCCCTTTATAGCCTAGACTAGTTCTCAGTGTGAGATAAATGCCATTAATAACCACATCACCATAGAAATTACTAGAAATGCAAATTCTGGACTCACCCATACCCACTGGACCAGGAACTTGAAGGTGTGGAGCAGTGATCTTTATATAACAAACCCTTCAGGTGATTCTGATTTGAGAACTAGTGGCCTAGAATAATTCTAAAAGTTTGGTATGACTATCAGTCAGTTGAAGACAACGTTTTTAAAAACATATAGAGGGAATCCATGTCTTTACCCACTGACACTGATTCAGTAGACTGGAATAAGTTATGGAGTCCAGCTTGTAATAAGCCACCCAGTTGACTCTGAAAAGTGTTGTGTGAATTGCATTTAGAGAAATGCTGGATGACAGTATCTCAACCACTAAGGAATATGAAATTTACAAGCCTTCTGCCCACTTCTTCCTTTCCAACACTCTTTCTTCCATTCTCCTTTCTCTTCACAAACACAGCATGGATTCCCAGATTTCTCTGCCTTATTTACCAAGCTTTTTCTCTACCTATCCAATTTGTACTCCTCTTCATATATCATGAAAAGTTTTCCTCAGCTCTCCCAGGAAGAATATATTATTTATTGATTGATTGATCCTGCAATACATTGTTCATAGCAGTCTATCACAATGAGCAAGGTCTTTGAAAATGCCTGGGCTTATTAATTTATTCATTCAATAATAATTTATCTAGTATCTTTCTTTTTATCAAGGGACTATGTTATCCCTTGTGAATATAATAACAAACAAAATAGAACCAGTTTCTGCCCTAATAGAACTTAATATATAGATTCAAATCATAAATTTTTAACTGTATAATCTTAGGCAAGACACTTGGCCTTCTTGGGTCTCAGTATCATCAGCTATAAATTAATGATGACAATCTCAACTTTAAAGAGTTGTGGCAAAGTTTAGAGAGAAAGAGAATAAGAAGTATATGATACACTACTTCTTATATAGTAGGCCTTCAGTAAATAGTAGCTATTATTATATTATTTATTCCATTCCACTAAAATTGTTATCTATTTCCTCCAATGGTCTTTGAAGTTCCTTGAGATCATCTTATTTGCTTTTGAATTCCTATCCATTATTACAATGCCCGCAACATAACTGACATGTTATAATTCTTCTCTAAATATTTCTGAATTTAAAAAACCCTGCACTTTGGCAGGCAAATTATATTCCCTAATGTGAACCATTTCACTCTTTTTTTTATAAGAATAATGGAAAACTACTCAGTTGGACTTCACTAGTGATTTTTTTTCAGTGTTGCTATTAAAGGAATGCACTACTAAGAAATTTGCTTCTCATGTAAAACATTACAAGATAAATTAAATAATTTTATCTATATAAATGTTGTACTGCTAAATTAAATCTGATTCCACTCCTTTATTTGTTCTTTAAAACAGAAAAAGAAAAAAGTCATCCATGTTTTTAAAAATATTATTTTTAAAGCTAGTGGCGTAAAGCACTGACTGAAGGTGATTAGACCTTGAGTATAGTTTCTGACCCTCAAATAGGACATGCCTAGTTTTATACTGTCTTAGACAAAATGTGTGTTCATTTTGTGTATATGCATGCCACATGCATACAGGAAAGCCCCAAACTAAAATTAGGTGATTTTGTTTGTGAGCATATATATTCTTAACATCAAAATTAATGCTAATGAGAAAAGCCTGTCTTATTATAGGATGGTGCTTTGTTCCAGTGATCCTTTAACATAAGCCTGCATCAGAATTGCCTGGAGGCTTATTTACAGATTTTGGGGCCCCACTGTCAAAGAGTTTCTAATTCAGTAAATCTCCAGTGGAATTTGTGTTCCTAATAATTCCCAGGTGATGCTAATGTAGGAACTACATTTGAGGATCATTATTCTAGTCTATGGGAAAAATGTCTAAATATTCCAGAAGAAGGGTGTTCAAAGAAAGAAAGAAAAAGCTTTCTTTCTTTGCTTTGAAGAAAGAAAAAGAAACATGAAATGTTGAAAATATAACAATTGTCAAGTAAATGAAGTCCTTTAAGTAAAAAATGACTGTACCTTTCAAATACACCTATAACTTTTGTTTCCCAATCAGCCTAAATTTACCATTTTATTTTATCTGCTTGTTTGTGTGGATCCAGGTTTGTTTGTTTTTCATGTCTAGCCCTTTTTATTTATTTTTTTTAATTTTGAGACAGGTTCTTGCCAAATTGCTTAGGGTTTCACTAAGTTGTTGAGGCTAGCTTTGAACTTGAAATCCTCCTGCTTCAGCCTCCTAAGTTCCTGGAATTACAGATGTGCACCACCACACCCAGCTGGAATCCAGTTTCTTGGGACAGAGTGAGCTTCCTAAGAAATGGTGACATGGTTTATTCAGTTTTAAGTCTGTCATGGTTTATACACAGTAAATACTCAATGAATGTTACACTAAAATAGATCCTACACCTTAATTTCTAGGTAGAAATTTTTATGTAATCTATAATTTAAGGTACACTACTGATTTCACTATTTGAATTCTTGATTTAATTTTTCATCTGAAATAAGTCTCCCTTGTGAAGAATAAGACATCTAACCTTTGTGACATGATTCCTAAAGAATAATTACTGATTCTTAGAGAATACTGTATGTAAATATCAATTCAATTTGATAAAACTTTTCATTGAGCTCCTAATACATGCTGAAAGTATACTGGATTCTGGAAATACCTAACATAATAATGCTAGTAGCATCAATTATTGAGTAGTTGGAACTCAACAGGCATTATGCAAATTGTTTACTGTGAATTATGATTATTTATTCATCATAACACCCCTATGAAGTTGGCACTATTAGCATCTTCAGTTTAAGGAAGAGGAAAACAAGGCTTAGAATGATTAATTTACCAAAAGCACACAGCTAAGAAATGGCAGAAACATGATTTGAGTTAATATTGTTGAAAGATAGAGTTTACTCTCAGCAGCTCTCCTATGTTGACATACTTTGAAGTGGGGTATAGCCTTCAGAAAAATTACATGTAAAAAATAACCAATCACTTCAACCTGGGTGAAACTATGGTCCTGTTTAGATAGGTCCAACATTGTAATAGATAGATCCCAAAGAAGAGCTGATTTGGGGGTTCATATAAGGAAAATTTTAAGATAAATGTTCATTCATCAACCCCATCAATTTCTCTTGAATGTCTGTTGTGTGCAAACATTGCCTATGGCTCTATGGATTCAGTGTTAAGTAATAACAGTGTTAAGTATGTCCACTGTCTAGTCGGTCAGACAGCAAACCATCAAATGCTCATATAAATAACATATCATTAAAAAATAAGCTGAGGATGATAGGAGGAAAATAAAGGGCCCCAAGAGATAATGTAACAAGATAATGTAACAAGAAGGCTTAATCTTATTTTGGGGAGTGGGGAATGATCAGAGAAACCCTCTTGTGAGGATGGCAATCAAGTGAGATCTGTAAGATGAACAGAAGAAAGTTGAGTGTGTGAATGAGCACAGGAATGGGGTTGGAGATAGTGAGAAGACTCCCTGATGGAGGGAAAAGTATATGCAAAGACAAAAGAGATCATGACATGGTACTTAAAAGTATCTAAAGAAGTTTAATGTGGTTGGAGTAGAGCATGAGAAGAACAGAACAACCATGAAAGAGAATACAGCAGACATTTCAAAGGTTAGACCATGTTGGACCTTGCAGTGTATGTTAAATCGAGAGCCTGGATGAGATCACCCAGGAACAGGAGACAGAGTGAAAAAAAAATGAAGGGAGATGTTCATTCTTCTTTGGAATATTGTATGTAAATTAGAATCATATTGTTTAATATTAAATTATAAAACAAATCTAATCAAATCTAATCATGGTTATAGATAAAGAAAACTGAAACCCTGAGAGTTTGTTCTATTTGTTAGATTTCAAAGGTAGACCTGGGACAGGAGCACAGGCTTTATGAACTGCAGTTTAATTCTCTAACTTCATCTATGTTTTTCAATGTAGTCCTGGGATCAGCAGCATCAGAGTCCACTGTACTATCATTAGAATGCAAACATTCAGGTTCTATCCCAGATCTACTGAATCAGAAGATCTGGGGCTATGGCCCAGCACTCCTTGTGAATCTGAGTCATGTTCAGGTCTGAGAGCTCTGCTCTATTTTGTGTAATACCTTGACTGAGTGGCAGTGAGCAAAGGTGTGGGTTCACACTAATGAGTAGAGAGGGAATGGGAGCAAAGTGAAGCTGTTCTTGACTTGGTGCCAGAGGAGATTATATAAACTAGATCCTTTTGAACTCAAAAGAAGCTGTAGAACGCATTGGCACATGTGTTTTATAAACCAACAATTATGCATGCCATTTTGTCTGCTTTGCAAAAGGACAGACAGTAGTGCCAGAGAAAATGACATTAGTGATCCAAGTTGAATAGGTAAAATGGTCTAAGACACAGTGAGGCCAAAATTGATTTGGTATAACTTGACAGAGATGGCACTTTTAACCATCAATCTTTGCTTGATAGATATAAACAGCTATTTTCAAGGCTGAAACACCCACACTCCCATCTTTAGAACAATGTTAGCAATTCTGTGTGCTTGACAGATAAACTTCTGTTGCAAATTATCCTCCAGCCATGAAATTTAAAACCAAGGGTTTCTGGTGTTCTATTGCTTTGAAATATGTAACCTTAACCAGATGTTTATACCCTGGGTCTTAAAATCTAATTGAATATTTCACTTGATGTGTTTGCACAATTAAAAAAAAACCCTCTTCCTTAACAGAGGAATAGGGGCACATTGATATGTTAAAAACTTTCAAAAACACAGAGGGTTCTTCCTTTACAACAGTCTATCTGATAGAAATGTCTATTAATTGTCTCTTCTGTGCTTTATAAATAGAAGGCTAAAAGTTGTAGTTTTATGATCATTTTAGAACATTGTGGGATCTTGGGGTAGATGCTGAACCAAAGAATTTAATTTGTAGTCAGGACAGTGAGTTTTTATACATACTATGATCCTGTATTAAAAATAATTCCAGTTAATTATTCTTCTTTTAACTGGGATATCTAATTAATAAGGATACACCCATTCCTTGAACAATATACATACATTCACTTATATAAATTTATTTTTGTGGATAGGTTTTATATATTCTACTGGAATAGAATAAATTGCACCAGAAGCTTCTTTTTAACAATTCAAGAAGTGTATCCTTTTTGACCTTGAGCATGGCAGCACCCTATGCACATGACAACTTTCTCTAAACACTTACACTAAGACAACCAAACTGTCCTTAAGATAACCCCAGCTCCCATTAAAGTATGTACCTGAAAAAGTTTAATGCTCCCAGGAAAATTTATTGTTTTCACCAATACATGCCTAATGTTTGGTCCCTGACCTCCCTTTCTTAGAGTATTTACTAAAAAGAGTTTATAATTCTAAATATATGTCTTACTAAAAAGGGATCATGATTATGAATTTGAATCTCTTGCAACTCACAAGCATCTTTCTCAAGGACCTGACAGCCATTCCTTTGAAATGTAATCATCAAGAAGGATATGGCCTCTATCTCTCAGTGTCTGTGGGAGGACAGAATCCTAATTTACCTAACTGTAGCTAGCAGACACAGCTGGCCTAATCCCATTCACACCAACCAGCTCTTTGTAATTTTTCACTTCTCGGACTCTACCAAGCACCCCCACTCCCTGCACTCCTCCTCCCACATTCTTTAAAACACACAGGTCATCTCTAACATGAGTCAGAATAGTCCTCAACTCTTTCCCCAACTGTCAGTAGATACTGAATAAAATCGGTTTTCACCATTTTAATGTCCAGCTGTGTTTACTTAACAATATATATAAATCTCAATAGTATTGTGATAAACACATTTTCTTTAATAATCAAACATCAGCTTTGTTAACACCTAAATACTCAAACAACTGTACTAATAATATCTGAGGTAGTTTTAAAAGTATTTCTAAGTTTGCTTTCTCTTTAGTATGCTGACAAAAAGACATAGAATTGTCTGAATCTTCAATAACATGCTATCATAGTAAGAGGATAATTAGACCATAAATGAAAAGACATGTATTTGCCACTGTACTGCTCAAGAGTATAAGATATATATATATATATATATATATATATATATATATATATATATATATATATATCCATCCTTTCAATGAAAAAAAGACCATCAATTTTTTTAGATGTAACCAATACTATCCAATGTAAAGCATAGAGAATATAGGCAATTTTCATATAAGTAACTAGTTGGTAATTTGCTTTCAACTTTCTACATGGATATACTTTTTTATATACAATTTTTTTCACTGTGAAAGTAAAAAAAAAAGGAGAGTACAAAAAAAACCTATCTGCTAAAATTGTGAGGATGCTTTGCATACCATGGTCAGTCCAAGTCTACAAAGACATATTTAATAATAAAATAAATTTGTTTATAAAATCAGTATAAGCCATCCTTGAAAGTATATCTTATAAATGCCTAGGAATTAGCTGAAGAGAAAAACAGTAAAATGGCTTTAAAATTTTATATTTCCCTTTATGTGTGTCTAATTTAAAATAAACATCATTTAAACAGATTCAGTTTGTGGTAAAAAAATCATGAATTAAAGTCTAATAAGATTACGTATGATTTCAAAAAGTTATATTCCAAATAACAAGTTAATCAATTGACATTTATATTCCTCTTTTAAATGTGAAGTACCAATTCTCTAAACATCACTTTTTATAGTTACTTTTTCAAAATAACTACAGCATTCAAAACTACTGAGATTCCTGTAAAACCCAAATTGCTTGAATATTATTAGTTCTGGAGAAATTTTCATGATGCCTTTAAACTCTGAGTGTCAAATTCAACATTTAGGCTCTAAAGTGTATGTGTGGTATTTATCACACTTCAACACTCACATTTATCATTTAAAGAAAATATGCTTGAGAAAGAAGAAATGAAATAGGAACTCAGGGTTTAAAATATTCCTACTTAGAATCCATGTAGCTCTTCTTTATGTAGTCCTATGACTTATCAGCTAGAAAGACTTCAGACACTGAGAACAGTTTAAAATGCTCAAGTCTTTATGAAAAAAAGTACCTTACTATGATACCACAGAGTCTAGAAGGAAAAAGAATCAAACAAAACCTCAATGAAATATCTAGCTCAATCACTGTGACAATCCCACCTAACCCACTCTCCAACCTTAGAAATTCAGCCAAAAACTCAATATCAAGGGGAGATATAGTTTCCAAGGAATATCTATAAATGGAGGCCTAATCTCCCTTATATTTGCTATACTAAAATTTTATATTTTAACCTTTTAAATTAATGCCTCAGTTATAAATTTAATTGTGAGGTAGGTATTTTTTTCAATGAAAATCATTAATTGCAAATAACAGTATACAGTGAAAGGTCTCAATTATTTTTCTCCAATACTGCTTCATTAGGTTGCTAGAAAGAGGCAAAATGTCATGTATTCATTCAGTAAAACTTAGGAAATTATCTAACAAAAGAACATATTGTGATGAAATCATATCACCAGAAAACAAGCTGCTCACACTTAATACTTTTTATGATGTAAATCTATTATCAACGATTTTGACAGAGACTATGAGTGATGTTTCCCAAACACTTCATGAGTATAAAATTACAATCCTACTGTGTAATACCAGTCCCTCTACCACTTAAAGGGAATCACAATTGCTGAAAAAGAATTAAATTAAAATACACCAATGTCAAAAGTGAAATTGAAGAGTTATCATCACTAATAATTATATCCTGAAAGTAAATGAAAATTTGCTACAAGAGACTCCTCAATCAGTCTTCTTAACAAATCTGATTAAATTAAAACTTTGTTTATATGTGTGCATGTGTGTGTGTATAGTGTGTATGTATATATACTTATGTATATATATATATGATATAGATATATAAATATATATCATCCAAGTTTACTTCTTTGGCTTCTGATTTTAAGGCCAACAGCTCTGAGACATTTTAAAGGGTAGACATCAGCAACTGGCTACAGTGACGTATAGTTGTTAGCTGTAACATGATACTTTTATTTTTCAAAGGTGGCTAGATTGTCAAAAAGGAGCATCCATTCTTCTATCCTTTCTTCCTCATTTTTTAAAAAGACATTTTTTGGTCCTAGAAACATTTTAGTCTTTTAAAGAGGACTTGTTCTCCCTTATGCTTTTATTTTGCTCTTTTCTTTGAGGACTCAGTGACATCTAGGTCAGGGAAGTCTTTACCAATGTAATATTAGTGGAGAGTTCTAACAAGAGGGTGAGGACACTAAAGGCTGACATGGACGCCTGGGCAATTTGCCTTATCACTCAAAACTTGACCAAGTAGTGAAGAAATAAGAACAGATTATGTTTTTTTTTTTTTTACTTTTGGATTTACAAGTGAAATTTAGGTTTTTCAGAAGGTTTAGAAATTACATACAATCACCATCACCATCATCAATGCCAAAATTATTATCCACAGACAAAATGTTTTTCGTCATTTTTCTATGTGCGATAAATATTTTATATATGATCGATCACCCTTGTTTGTATAAATTCTCATAATGCAAGCTTCATTCAAAAGCAAATATATTTCAACATAAATAATATCATATCACTCCTCAATATTTGTCCTTTAATTTTTCAAAATCCATTAATCATATGCAGAAAATTGAAACTTGACACCACTCATCCAATATAAAAATCATTTTAATATGTATCAGAAACCTAATGTAAGACTTAAAACTATGAAACTCCTAGAAGAAAACATGGGAAAACACTCCAAGACACCAACAGGCAATTATTATATAACTCCCAAAACCCAGGACACAAAAGCAATTTAGACAAATGGGATTGCATCAAACCCAAAACCATCTGCACAGCAGAGGAAACAATCAATAGAATGAAAATACAACATACAGAATGGGAAAAATTTTTTGCCAATTATTCATCCAACAGAAGGTTTTTAGCTAGAATATGTAAGGGACTTGAAAGAACAACAACAACAACAAAAAGCAATCCACTTAAAAATGGGCAAATGATCTGGATAGACACTTCTCAAAAGAAGAAACACAAATGAGCAACAAATACATGAAAAAAATTCTTAATATTATTAGCCTTCAGAGAAATGCAAATCAAAGCTACAATGGTATATCATCTCATTCCAGTCAGAATGGCCATCATTTTAAAAAATACTATGAAGATGTGGAGAAAGATAAATTTTAATATGCTCTTGGTGGGAATGTAAATTAATATAACTATTATGGAGTACAGTATGGATGTTCCTCAAAAAAATAAAGAAATAGATCTACTATATATTTTCATATATGTACCACTTCTGAGTATATATCTGAAAGAAATGAAATCAGCTTACCAAATAGATACCTGCACACCCATGTTTATTGCGGTATATTCGCATTAGCTAACATATGGAAGATGAATGGAGAAAGAAAATATGACATGTGTGCCACAGTCTGGCTGGGCACAAAATAACTGAGCTGCCACAAAGCCTTGTAGGTTCAAACAGCAACTCTTTATTCCCGAACTCTCACCACTCTCACTGGCACTCTACACACACTTCCTGGGAATACATTCCTCCACTTGGCTCCCCATGCCTATTCTCTCAGAACCCTGTGAGAAGTCCAAAGTAGCAGGCGCCTGAGGCAGCAGGATCTGCCCTAATCCCAGCAGGATCCGCGGAGCCGCCCTAATCCCGGAGCAGGGTCACCCTTCAACCATTCCCTCTATCAAAATGCCAGGCATCATTCGACTAAACTGTGGCTCTCAACACATGTGCGTACACAGTGGAATATTATTCAGCCATAAAGAAAAAGGCAATACTGTCATTTGCAGCAAAATGGATAAAAATGAAGACATTTTGTTAAGTGAAATAAGCTGGACCTGGACAAATATTACATGTTCTCTCTCACGTGGAAGCTTAAAAAAAGTTGAACTCAATGTAGAATAGTGATTATTAGATGTTGGGCAGGGTGAAAGGGAGGATGGATAAAGGGACATAGGACAATGTACCAAAACAAGTAGGGAATATATCCTGGTGTTCTATAGTACTGTGGAATAACAATAGTTCACAATAACCCATTATAATATATAATACTATTTCTTAATATTAATCTTCTTTCTGAAGATCTAGAAAAGAGATGCATGAAAGCTGTAAATATACAAAAAATAATCACTGTACTCCATTCATGCTTTTCCTTAAAGAGGCCACAGTTACAACAGTAGTACACAGTTATATTTTTTTTATTTGTCTGGAATTTTCTTTGCATGTCTGCCTCATTTTCAGTACTCACTTTCCTTCTCAAATATGAATTTATTAAGAGTTCTTTCTCTCTCTTCTCTGCCTGATCTTATCCTTCAACTTGCATACCAATTACACTATACTGCACTGCCCACTTTTATTTTCTTTGTAGAATTTATCAGTATCTAAACATTGTATATTTTTCACATCTCCTTCATTAGAATATAAGATCCTTGAGAGCAAGAACTTGTTCTTTCTGATCGACCAAAATAAATCAGCACTTAAAACAACATCTGGAGTATAAATGATATTCAATCTTGTTTGGGTGATTAAACAAACCAATAGCCTTTTGAAACAGGTAGTAATTAGAATAAAGAAAATAACTATTAAAAAGGGTTGACAGGCTCATGATCACATGGCAACCAGAAGAGACAGATTTTGAAATCAAGCCTATCTGCCTACTTAACCAAATAAGATGAATTTGAAAATGAGATGATGGATTTAAGGATTTTCAATATCGTGTGTAGGATATCTTTATCTGATTGCCACATTGGGAAACAGAGATGTTATGTATTACTTAGGGTATGTATGTACTAATGAAGAGGAAAACTCTTTAAACATAAGATAATTTCAATAAAATAAATCACTTATTCCTCTATTCTATTGCTGCTGTTTTAGGACATATTTTCCTGTAGATATTGTACAAAATACTTTGTGCTTATAATTATATAAGCCCAAGGTTATGTTGTGCATCATAGCCCCCTACACTGGTGTGAGAAGAACTCAATACAAGGTCCTGATTTTTTACATGTTAGTTGAATGGCATAGAAAGCTAAGAGTCTCAATTTCCTGTTTTAAAATAATAAAAAGTGTATATATCATATCAATTTCAAGTAACTGAGAGATCAATGGAGATCATAGCTATAAAAGCACTTTTAAGATACCAAAGGAATATAAAAAAGGAAGGTCCTACCATTGTCATTTAGGAATTGAGGCTTTATCTATAGGTGTTCAATAAGCATATATTGAATGAGCAAATAGAAGTGATAAATAATATAAAAGGACATAAAATAAAATAGATGTAACACTTATCTATAAAGTCAATTTGTGTTTTTTTCCCACTTTGGATCAGGTAACATGCAGCATAAATGGTGGGTCAGTAACAGAAATATCACTCTAAAAAATTGCAAGGAAGCAACTTTCCATCATGGTCAAATTACTTCAGATGCCTTGAATTCATGAATAAAACACTCCATCAAATTTTATGCATCTCAAGCACTTCTCACACATTTAAATTCACAACATCCAAGTGAGGTAGAGAAGGAGGAATATTTCATTTTTCTTATTTGGCAAAATGAGGATAATGAGGCACAAGGAGGTTAATGATAGATTTGAAGTTAATGCAATCAGTCAGCAGCAGAATCATAGTTAGAATTTAGGTTCCCTGAATCCCACTTAGGGTGCTTTTGAAGATACTATGTTAACTATATTTCATTGTTGGAAGGATTTAATTCAGTCATGTAGATACATATGCTCACAACAACTCTTTTTCCTACTAAGCGGTCTTGCCACTTATTCAACCTCTGAAACATATAATAGGTGGACCCACAATGGAAATGTCAGGAGCAATGTTAATTCCAGTCATTTCCTAATGACTGTGAACACCTTATGTCTATTCCTCTTTCTATGCATTCTATTATTTTCCCATATTACACAACTGAATTAATTTGATTCATTGAATACACTTTGGAAATATTGACATGTTAAATATAAAAATATTAATTTTTGTGATATATAGTACATATTTAGTGATGAGAAGGGCATGACAAGGTGAAATGAGATTTTATAGGCAGAAAGTCAGGTTTTCAAGACAGTCTATTCATTTCTTTCTCTCTCTCTCTCTCTCTCTCTCTCTCTCTCTCTCTCTCTCTCTCTCTCTCTCTTTCTTCTGGGGATTGAACCCAGGGCCTTGTGCATGCAAGGCAAGCACTCTACCAACTGAGCTATAGCCCTAGACTCATTTATTTCTTCTTCTAACTCATTGGTGATTCTTTTCAATTCTCCTATAGTATATAATCTTATTTTCATCTACTTCTTAATGTCCTTCGACCTTCTCTCTTTTATAACCATACCCCTTTCCTTTATGAGATTATCTTCTCTCATGGTTTTAATGTTTACTTTGTGCCCCAAACTTCCAAACTTAAATGGTCAACTTAGACCTTTTTTTCAGAACTCTAAACTTATACATTTACTCATCTCCTCAACATCTCCACTGATATGTATAATAGATATCCAAACCTAATTTGTCTCTCACCAAAAGAAATCACCCCATTCTATCTACAGTCTTTACCATCATGGTTAAGAGTAGCTTTATCCTGTTTAGTTGATTGAGGCAGAAACCTTGGGACCATTCATGCCACTATTTTTCTACCATACCCCTGACCCAATCCTTCAGGAAATTCTTGGTGGCTCTACTTGCAGAATACATTCAGAATATGACTCATTCCTAGTTCCCTGATCTAATGACTACCACCTTTACTTGGATTATCATAATAGACTTATAATTTGTCTCCTTGCTTTGAGGCCCTCCCATCCCCACAGCATCCAGAGTAATCCTCTAAACAGATATGTTGGATCCTCTACACTTAGAAGGAAAGAGAATGTCTCTATGATGACCTCCAAATTCCACCATCATCTCATTCACATCCTATTCTATAACTCTTTCATTCATTATAGTCTAGTGACAATAAACTACAAAGAGCAGATAAACTGATGCCTTAAGAATTCTGTTTATTGTTCTGTCAAGCCAAATTGAGTCTATCTGAGATATCCACATAATTTATTTCTTTTCCTTATTCATATCTTTGCTCAAACATTACCTTCTCAGTGAGAAGTACCTTGATATTATGTTTTAAAATTGGAATGTTCTCCAGCATGAGCCAACATTTACTTTGCTCTCCACTTCTTTTCCACAGCACTCATCACATTTTAGCATACTATAAAATGTTTTTAAAATTTCAGTTGTTTATTGCCTGAAGCCCCAGAGACTACAACATGCATGCATCTTTTTGTCTTTTTTTCACTAATACATCCCAAATATCTAGAATGGAGCCTGATACATGGTAGGGGTTAAATATATATTTGGAATTAACCTGATGCTATATCAAGAAATTTTGGCTTCTGAGTCCTAGAATCAGTTTTTGAGTATTGAAACAACTAAGCAAACAGATGATGGAAGTGAGCACATACAGACTGAGTAGAAATCATGGGAAAGTAGAGAAATACATGAAATGACAGTAGGGAATAGGTATAAACACATCCAGTTTTTCCTTTTTTAATATTTATTTTTTAGTTGTAGTTGGACACAATACCTTTATTTTATTTTCATGTGGTGCTGAGGATGGAATTCTAGGGCCTCGCACATGTGAGGCAAGCGCTCTACTGCTAAGCCACAGTCCCAGCCCAAATCCATTTTTTTCTACTGAGAGCAAGGAAGAGAGGCAGGGACATGAACAAAGAGACATTTATGTAGATATTAATATGGATTTTTACCATTTCAAAAAGGCTAAACCAAATTATTTGTTTAGATGTTATATGATTTTCAAGGCTGGCTGAATTATCAGTCTTTTCCTTTTTGTCCCAGTATTACACAATTTCAAAGGATCACTGATTATTTCATAGGAATCTGAGGTAGTTATTGTCATTTATGTAACTCTGATTAATAAAAAGAGAAAAAATACTTGATAAACGTAATTTACTTTGTGGGTAAAATATTTTTAAAAAATAAGACACATATGAGAAAAGGGCACATCCTCAGATGTAAAAGGTTTTCCCAACCACTGATGTAATTTGGATACAAAGAATGAGTTATAAGCAAACAGTAATAAGGTAAGAATTGAATTTATTGGCTTATCTATGAAATATATTATTGCATCAGGAGTCTACTTTTAATTACACTTCTGGTCTAGATTTCACAAAAAGTTGTAAAGAAGATACTCTACCAAGTAGCCAAAAATGGCATATTTTTCATTCCTAGAAGATATTGACAAGACTGCCTAAATCTTAAAATTAACAAGAATGCTATAATAAATTAATTTACATCAAAAATCAGAAAGTATTCTGGATCATTTAGGATATAAATATGTTTTTGTGTGTATCTATTCAAATTAACAGTCTACTAGGTCTATCAGTTATAGGAGTAATAAAAAAGACTTTTATGGAAGTTTCTGTGAGACTAAAAGTGATATAGATGCAAATATATGGAAATTATGTTTTTCTTCAAACAGTAATAAAAGGTGTGTTTGAAAAATTCATGCTGTGGAAGAATAAATAATGTTCATATAATCATTCTAGGATTTTGCTTATTTTTATTTACATGCATACTTTATTATCTATTTAAAGGTAGTTCATACAGAATGCAAATTTAAAGTTGTTGAATATTTTAGGTTAGCTCAAATATCTAACTTTAATTTTCTATTAAAAGATACACCTTATTTAACATTAATGTATGCCAAATTTGCAGTTATCATTATAATACAAATAAAAGGTACAAATCAAAATAGATAGAAACCAAATATTAACACTAAAATTTATTAATTAATTTCCTGGAAAACATGTTATAATTAGAACATTAATTGAAATTGGCATTATAAAGCTATTTAGAATTCATTGTATTAGAAATATCTGATTTCATAAGTCACTAAGAATTTTTTTTTATTTTAATGAATCAAATATTAAACTTATAAAATTATCAGCTTTAATGCTTACTGCAAATTTCTGGTATTTAATTTGTCATAGTTGGAAATAACTGGAAAACATAATTTTCATTTTAATAATATATATTACTATATTCTATGTAAACCAGCCCCTAAACCTCAAATGTCTGCTTTTTGGATAGCTTTTTAATATCTGAGACCCTTTAGTTGAAGAAAATAGAGGGCTTTCTTAGTCTGTCCCATATGATGTATCTCAGCCAGGCCTTTATATATAATATCCATTGAGCAAAGGAAAATTGAATCCATTTATACTAGAATAATATCTCTGCTGTCACTTCCAATTACCTAGGCGATTGGCCACCTTTTCTTCTTTGCTTAAGTTGCTTTCATTAAGGCATATGTTCCTTTAAACAGACCATACCATTTCTGGCAGCAGAGGTCAACATACAAATATAGAAAATTTATGCAGATTATAAGGAAAAGTGAAAAAAGTAGCATGAATTGAGAGAACACCAAAGCTTAGACATGAAACTACAAAATATTAGGAATTTAACATGGAATCAATTGGTATTGCATTATTCTTCAACAAACAGGATCAGAATTTTGTGAGATCCAAACTTATTTTGAAAACTAACCATTCCATGATACACAAAGTCCAATTTCCTCATAGACAAAGTAGAACTCTTCATATTTCTCCTTCTGCCATTTAGAAAATAATACTCCATTATTGATAACACGCATTATTAGCATGGATAAGAAAGTTTGTTTTTAATGCATCTTATTCTGGCCTCTAAAATATATTAAACTCACTTAGAATGTGGAATTAAAATACAGAATATTGACCTTGGAGATCCACATCTTGGAATCATTGCTCTCATTAATTCCTCCCAACTGGTTATATTCCATTGCCACCAAACTAAGTTTTTGATGACCCTTTACTCCCCTCACCCCCTGCCAAAAAAAGATGTGCTAGGTGCTGTGGGGAAAGCTTATGTTGCAAGGTCAGAGGAAACTCCTTCAATTGTCCTAAACCCATTGGAAGAGTACAGAACTCCAGGGATTAAAAATTTTGTAATGAAAGAAAACCCCATGGGGGTGGGCCAATGAAAGTTCTGCAGAGAAAATTCTAATCTATACATTTAACCTTGGAAAGACTAACATCCAAGCAGGATATTAGTCTCTCATCAGAATCATATGAAATTATTTATTAGTATAAAATGGCTGGGCTCCACTGAAATGTAACAATCAGAATATGTAGTGATGTCACTGAGTGAATCACTTAACTAATAACTTGTCATGAAATAGGCAAAATTGAGAATATAGATTATGTTAAGCAGTCACATGGGAGTCTCAGCAGGATTGACAGGATAACCATATAACAGTGTTGTAAATCAGGGCCTAGAGAATTCTCAAGCAATAATTCTTCAGACCTAAAGGCTGACCTAATTAGCACTATGGACAGCTCTGAGACAATCTTTTGCCGCCCCCCCCCCCAAAAAAAAAAAACAGAAGCTAAGTCTGCTTTCTTCAGAATATGACTTTCTCTTCAGTTTTGCCAGCTTTACCCTGAAAGGGATACCTTTTATTCTTTAAAAGGCCATCCCCTATTAATGCATGACTCCCTTATTCTTATCTGCCACTCAACATCCTTTAACACATCCATCATTCCTTTATAGAAACAGTCCTTTATGTTCCTTTGTGGTAATGAAATAGTTCTATACCCGGATTATGGTGTTGATTCTATGAATCTACATATGTGACAAATGTCAAAGAATATTACATAAAGGTATTCAATTAAAGAGAATATATAAAAACCGGTAAAATCCAAATGTGGTCTGCAGTATCATTAATTGTATTGTGCTAATGTCAAATTTGGATTTTGATAGCATTATATTTATTTCACCTATAACTAATGAGGAAAGTTGAGTGATGTGTACATAAGAACGCACTGTACTGTTTGTGCAACTCTGTGTGAGTCTATGAATATCTCAATAAAAAAGTCAACCATATTTTAAACCCTGTAGAAAGTTGGCCTCCCCTTTAAGAGACAGCAAGGAAAAATAATGAGAAAAAGGGAAAGAGTTTGGTTAATTCCTAATTGAAATGCTCTTTTTTTTCACTAGAAAGAGAAAACATAAGTTGCTATGATAACAATTTTGAGAAGCAATTTTACTCACAAAGCTTTAAGAAGGTGTAAATGAATTTTGTCTGTCAAGTGAACAATACATTAACATTACTTATTCCACCTTTGTTTTTTTCTTCTGTTTACACAATAGTTCTGTGAATCTGCCAATAGGGTCATTAATCTTAAATTATAACTGAATTTGGAAATTTAAATATGTGATTTGCATTTATCTTAAGCAAAGTATTATAAAGAAATATGATGTTGTAACACATATCTATAAAACTGTGTGTCCTCTCAAAATCGAATTAAGTTGTTCCTAAGATGGTTACTTGAAGTGATTGAATGGGCTTAATTAAAACATTTATTTTTGAATGGTCTAGCCACATTTGAATTGTTCATTTTTTACAAGATTACACCAAGGGAATAAATCACTTATAAAATATTTTAAAAGTGCCATATGAAACTCATCAACAACATAGTAAAATGAAAGTTCCAAAAGTAAAGTAGTCTTGGAAAATCTCATTATCAAAAGGAATTAGGCAACTGTTTTTCTAAGTTTGTATTCATACAGTTTCTATTATCAAAGTGTATCAGACAAATTACTTTCAAAATTACATTGGTTATTAAAAGAAAGTAGGAAATTAGGTCTTTCACCACCAGACATTGGTCATGCAAGGTAGATACAACCTGCAGGTGTAAAACACTTGAGTTTACATTCTTAACTGTCATTTGCAACAAATTGACAGTCAAAAAACTCATAGATATTACTTTTCATAGAACATAGGAGTTCTGGTTACCTCATTATTAAACCCATTCTAGTATATGCAGTTACATTCAACATTGAACCTTGGGGGCACTTAACCACTGAGCCATATCCCCAGCCTTTTTTTAACATTGTATTTAGAGACAGGATCTCTCTGGGTTGTTTTGTGCCTTTGTAAGTTGTTGAGGCTAGCTTTGAACTCACAATTCTCCTGCCTCAGCTTCCCAAGTGTCTGGGATGATAAACACGTGCCACTATACCCAGCTAACATTTTTAAATTGAATAACTCTCCTCTTCTAAATGTCCTCAATGTGCTCTCTTTACTCAATAGCAATTAATATGCACAAATTTAAAAGTACACTGATTATTTTCTTTTGCTTTCCTCCTAAGATACCTTTTTCCTATTTTTAAGAACTATTTTATAAATGGTATTTGCAATAAAAATCTAGAATTCAATATAGTAAGGAGCCCAAAACACAGAAACACACAAATACACACACACACACACACACACACACAGACTTCTTGCATATTTATCTAATAATTTATAAATAGATATTTGTGTAGAAAGCCCTAATTTTAATTTAAAAATTAATACTATTCTGATTGCTTTATAAGGAAATAATGTGCCTTGAGGTTCTTATGAGAATGGCAAGGTGCAAAAATACAATCCAAGATAGATGGAGAGAAATGCTATAACAAATATGGATCAGACTTATTTGATTCATTCATTCCTTATCCTCATTCATATTATGATTAAATATATCCCTCGTGCTGTTAAATATGAGTTAAACTGATGCAAAAATTGATAAAACTGATAAGGTACAAACCTTTATGTAGTTTATACCATAGAGAAACAAACAAAAACAAGGAGATAGAAAATAAGTGCTATGTAGAATAGAAACAAGGAGAAGAAATATGGAATAATGTGAAGAGTATGGTCCAAGTGTAGGATGCAGCCCTAGACCATGTTAGCAGGTCTTTCCTTGAAGATGATTACCTACCAAAAACTCTTGAGGCTACACAGAAGAGAACCAATTGCCCTGGAGAATATCTGCTATAGGGAGATGCTGCAAATTTTATTAAAGCTTTCCCCATTAAGAGGGATTTACTGACTTTCCTTTTGTTTGGATATTCTCAAAAGATTACACAGGAAATAGTCCATCCTTCCTCATCCACCTTCACTGCCCTTCCATCCTCTGAGAAAAAGAGAAGCTTTGACAAAAGGCTTTAAAATCCAAATTTTACTTACACTTGCTGAGTTTCTTTGGGGAATTTATTGACACTATCTACCTCACAGAAAAGTTTGGAGGATTAAGCAAAATAATGACTAAGAATATGCACTGAATATTGTCCTTTCTTCATTCGTGCATTTTAATTGTAGTTAAAAGGAAATCTGATTCATTCCATGATGATACGGAACCATCCCTTATTGCACTGTGACCTTGGAAAAGTTTTAAGTTCTAATCCTCAGTATTCTCATGGAAACATTAAAGCTAAAGTTCTGTGTATGCTTATTAGAAAAATACAGTGCCACGTAGCAATTTGCCAAGCATAATGAATGCTATTAACATCATTAATACCAGCACCGATATCATTATCATCTAGAAATCTATTGTTCATGGGATCTAGACACAATCATAGCACCCTCCATCCTACATCCAGATTGGCCCACATTGTTTTAGGATATCTTTTCTACTTTTCTCTTTGTTAGGCTTAGACAACATTTGTAGGTCCATCAGACCATAAAATCAAGGATTGTATTCATGTCTTATTTGTTTTTTTGTTTTATCCTTACCACATAATACAAAGTCCTATATTATTAGAGAAGCTCAATATAAATTTATTGAGTATGATTAAATGCCAGAACTGAATTTAACCACCTCCCATTAATCTTTTCCTACCTGCATGCAACTTCAGAGGAATGTATTATCCTGAATTCCCACAAGAATCTTTGATTTAACTGCTCATTTAGAAAAAAAAAAAAACTACACATAATACTGCAATACACTTCTCTAGCACAGCTCACTCTCCTGGAGCAGGTGGTGCTGAACAGGAAGCTGGGCTCACTTGTTACCCAAGCAATTGATCCTGCAAATTAAAGGAATGCATTTCAATTAATGATGACTAATTGTATATTGTGGATAGTCAGGCTTTCTTTACTATGGTTGAAAGTGAAAAGGAATTCTTATATGCTATGTCTACTAGGTACTGAATACCTCTTTCCACTAACTGGTCACTGAGAGTAACTCAGTCCAATTATTTTGCAATACAAGGTTATCATCAAATTTTCCCCAGTGGTGGATACCTAATAAACTATTAATACTTGCCTATCTCCCACAAATTTTAGGTAAATAATTCTCCTAATCTACTCACATTCTTTATTAAGATACAGCATTCGAGGTCACAATGTTCTCTGGAAATCTTGAAATTCCTAAGGCAAAATCTAGGTGACACAATTATAGAAGATGCTGCAACTGATTTCCCTCAAGCACAATTCTGTTGCCATAGAATCATCTCAAATCTGCCACCTTTAAAGCTGAACTCTTTTCCATTCCACTCATATGGATTTTCACTTGGGTTTTAGTTTAACAATTGGAACTATTACAGCATAGGCTGACTCTCTCGGGATGCCCCAAAATAGGTTGGATTCCCCAATACTTTTCCTATTAAAATGGTATCGAGGGGCTGGGGATGTGGCTCAAGCGGTAGCGCGCTCGCCTGGCATGCGTGTGGCCCGGGTTCGATCCTCAGCACCACATACCAACAAAGATGTTGTGTCCGCCGAGAACTAAAAAATAAATATTAAAAAAAAATTCTCTCTCTCTCTCTTTCTCTCTCTCTCTCTCTCTCTCTCTCTCTCTCTCCCCTCTCTCACTCTCTCTTTAAAAAAAAATGGTATCGAAGGCAAAGATAAATCAAACCTTAGCACGTTTATTATAAAGACACTCTCAAGGTACCACAAATTATAAAATAATTTAAATCTGATTTAAATAAAAGTTGCTTCTAATTCATTTGTATTACTATCACTTAAAAGTAATATATGTGGATAGTATTGAAAGTCATGATTCATTTTATTCTTATGTCCTATTATAATAAACTCATAGGCAAGATCAAAAGAGTGCACTGACAAGGATCTTTGGTAAAAAAAAGAGAATAATAAAACAATCATGGCTACAGTGCATATTTAGTCTTCATTATGTTAAATCATATATGCAATTAGGTAAGGCCATGTTGGTCTTTAAAAATAAAATCCACATTTTGAGATCCATATTTTTTAAAAGTATGTAATCATAAATGGAAAACAAAATCTTCATTAGCTGAAACAACATGATGGTGACATAAAAGTTACAAAGATTTATGACTGGATATATATTAAGACCCATATCACATGTGAATAATTTTGTGTAGTGGTACATATTTAGTCGTTGGGGCTTTCACTGTAATGTGCCTGGGTGTGCCTCCAACTGATGCTAAATTTAGTGATTTTTAAGTTTCTTATTAAAAAAAAAAAAGCAGTTGCAAAGAATTGGCAAGGAAGGTGCTTAAGTTCAGCACAGCGTGCTCTTTGCAGCAACAAATGGCTGTGAGGGCTTCCTGCTCTGTAGCACTGTGAGAGAACCGTTAAAATGTATTGGTACTAGAACAAAAAATAATAATAATAAGTTCACTTCTCTGTATTTCCTTGATTTCCAAGACAATAGTGATTTCCTGTAAGTTAAAAATCACAAAGAACAAATACTGCAATTTCCCACTTATAATTTATTACCTCCATGTCCATGTGCATTTATATTTTAGATAATATATAGATTACTTTCAATTTATAATGACTAAAGTGAATTAAATGACATGTGAGTAGAAAGAAGCCACTATATGACAGTTTCCTGAAAGTCACAAATTGAAAGTTTCCAATAATATGATTATAATTTAATTCTAGTATCAAAAGTTATTCTACTTTTTTAGCAATTGCTGTGATTTATTGGTAAAGTTTTAAATCAAAACATTAGAATATTTATTAACCATATTATACGTTTTTATTGGAAGGCATATAAAATTTAGCCTCTAAAATGGGAAAAATAATAATAATCTCACAGATCATGGCAAGATTCAAATGAAATAAGGCACATTAGTGTTTTGTTAGTTTTAGAATGCTGCCATATTACTCACAGACATCATGTATCTGTGTTGTTTAGAACACTCCTTCCACATGTATGTAGATCTGTCTAATGCTTTTTCATTCTACTATAGTATTTTATTAGCAGAAACAACATAAATATTTTTAGTCCTTTAATTAATAAAATATGGACATAGTATTAAAAATTATAGATAAATGATAGATGTGATAGAGATTGGAGAGGGTAGGGGAAGGAAAGAAAATATAGAGGGAAGAGAGAAAAAGGGAAGGGGGTAGCTGGGTGGGTGAATGGATAGATGGATGGACATGTAGACAGCCAGATAGATAAATAGCAATATGAACTTTGGCAGATTATTTGATGTCCCCACGTCTGTTTTATCATATACAAAATTGGATAATAATAGTACCTATTTAATGATTATTGTGAGCATTAAGTTAGTTAATCCTGGCACATAGAAAGAGCTCAGTAGTGTAAATTATTTTCACTGTATTTGTTATTTGCCTCTTTAACAGTCTGTCATATATATCTATGTAGTTTTTATGCACAGATGAAATATATCCTAGTAATGAGAGCTATAATTTTTGAGCATCCTCTACAAATGTAATCATAGTTGTTGTACTCACTGTAAGCTATATAACCAGAAAAACAATTATTTCAAATACATATTATTATCACCATTGCATAGATGAAATGACC
This sequence comes from Spermophilus citellus, assembly GCF_964194105.1. Taxonomy (NCBI): domain Eukaryota; kingdom Metazoa; phylum Chordata; class Mammalia; order Rodentia; family Sciuridae; genus Spermophilus; species Spermophilus citellus. Next base: position 26,352,292 of record NC_138190.1, read on the forward strand.
AAAACTTAAAGATTGTCCAAAGTTTTTAAACTGTTAACTTGCAATGGCAATAATGAAAATAAGAACCAATGATGACAGAATATCTATTCTAACTCAAGTACAACCTCTGTGAGCCTCAGTTTCCCCTCATAGTGGCAGCCTCACACAAGAATTGTAAAGGTTAAATGAAAAAAGTGATGAAGAAATTGTCATGAATAATATAATTCAAAATAATTATAATATACACCATTATTTTTAGTAGTATTATTATATTACTATTATGTTCTTCCTTATCACGATCAAGAATATTATTGTCCTCTGTCTAGCTCAATAAACATGGTGTTTGCATTCTGTCATGTAAGCTGGGCCCATATATTATTTTTACGTAGCACAAATATATATTATAAACTTGGAAAATTTGGAGGTTAAACTCATCTTATTTGGAGTATAAAAATTTAAAATTCTGGGGCTGGGGATGTGGCTCAAGTGGTAGCATGCTCACCTAGCATGCGTGAGACACTGCATTTGATTCTCAGCACCACATGAAAATAAAGATATTGTGTCTACCTAAAACTAAAAAATAAATATTAAAAAATTTAAAATTCTATGTTCAAATAATAATTTTACTTATGACAACATATTTATAAGTTGAAAACAAATTATCATTTTATATGTTTGCATAAATTCTATAGTGTAACTCAAGAATTATTTCTTTCTTTTTAAACTCAAAGCCAGTTTTATTTCATCTATATCCCACCAAGATGCATCCACCCTTACACCTAACTTAGTATTATTCTGGCATTTGGATTACGGAGGTAATGAATTATCTCAAGTAAGGTAGCTAATAAATGACAGAGTTGTTATTTTAAAATAGACCCCCCAATATTGATATTTTGTTCTCATAATAATATAGGTACCATTGTTATGACAGGTATTATGTAGCAAACAATTGTATGTTTAGTAAGTCACATATGGCTTTTGGTGAATTCTTCAAATACTTGACATTTTGGTTATATGTCAAAATAAGGATTATCACATATTATTACTTAAAAAGTTAAGTAGATATTTGACAACATTATAAATTTTATAAGAAAATAAAAATAAAATATGTTACAGCTGTATAAGGTACGTTCTAAATAGGAAAAGTAGTGAATAGGAATCTTTTGAGTATGTGTGCACATGTGCATGTGTGGCATATATATATATATATATATATATATATATATATATGTGTGTGTGTATATATATATGTGTGTGTGTGTGTGTGTGTGTGTGTGTGTGTGTATTCAGAAAGAAAAAAGGTCAGAAAGCTATACAACAAAATGTCAATTAGGGTTTCTGATTGGTCCTTAGAATTTCTAGTATTTTTAGATTTTCATATTAGCATACAGAACTGATAAGAAAGGTAGACAAATAGTCCTACTATCTAGATTTGAATTCTCACTTTGCCATTTGCTAACTACATAGACTCAAAAAAGTTACTTATCTATACCCCTATGTACTCATCTTTGCTATGGAAGTAATAGTGATATCTACCTCACTATTTAGAAGACTAAATAAATCAATATATGCAAATTTATTAGATATAAGAATGTTAGATATTATTAATATTACATTAAACAATATTTTAATAATACTAACATTTTATAAGAATTTGACTATGAAGAGGAGATTGGTTAAGATCTTTTGAAAATTAATCTCAAATTTATTGCTTTGTTCTATCAAAATTGTTTATTGCACATGCAATCAATCTGTGAGGAATAAAGAAAAAAATATACCTGTCTTAGTTCAGGGCTGACTTGTGAAGTGATTTGCCAAAAATGCAAATGTTTTGTTTTCCCAGAATAGCCCTCTTTTGATGAAAAAGAGCATTGTAAAAGATGATATGCTAATTCTGCACACTGGCAGGCCATAGACATTTATACATAAACTAAAAAATGAAGTAGGAATTAATCCTTATAGAAATACTAGCTGAGTACAGTTTCTGGCAGTATATTTGAAAATGAAATTCGTGTATACTAGTGGTGATAACTTGTACTCATTTGAATGCTTCTGAAGCATTCTTTTCAAAAGTTAATAACTTTTCTAAAATAAGTCGAATCATGCAATTTGATGAATATAAATTGCAGCAATTTACCACTGCTAAAATAGATTCTGAGCATTATAAGAAGAGGAGTTCACTTGGCTACTGTCTTCACACTGAATACTTTGATGTGGTTACAATAATAAAGTGACAAATTGATGTGTTTTATTTTATACTACTTTTTTTAAAAAAGGGGAGTTCTTAATTCTTATCATGAGCTACAAAATACGAAATTAGCAAAAGGCAACTCTGGCTGAATACATTTCAAGCAAAATGTCATTCATCTCTGTTAAATTGATCTGCTGAGTCTAGCAGAAATGTCTCCAATATTTTCTCGTGATGAGTCAAGGCTAAAGGGAAACACAGAGCCAGCACTTAGAGTCATCTAGTGAGGCACCAGTTAATTACCTTTTTCTTCGGTTTCAAGTTTCAATGTCTATACCAATACCTCTTTTTCTTTGCATCAAAATTTACCTTTTTATTTAACAGTAATAAAAACTATATAGTATGTCCAAAAGACTCCAAAAAAATCAACAATAAGAAAAATAGGTAAAAATAAATGAATATAAGTAACTGTCAATTGTGATTCTCAACAGAATACATGTATCATTCAATAGTTCCTATATTTAGTCTATCAGGTAGGTAGCCCTAATGTTCCTATTTTAAAGATGAATTATTTCTCAGCAGATCAACATAATCTCACATATACAAATATAAAATATTCACTAACTATAATATCCTAATTATCCTATAAACATTATATGTAATAAAATAGTCATGTAATAGATATTTGTTGAGAAAAGTTTGAATAATGAGTTGTAATAGAGTCTACCAATTTTAAAATTTGGACCTGGAAAGACATGACTTGATCTTATATTAAGCACTTATTGATACTTTAAACATTTTTACCAATGAAGTTCACTTTTATTGAATGACTTAGGTTAGATTCCCTTAAGGGAGATTCTGAAATGAGGCTACATGCAAAATGATAGCATAGGACATGTTTCCAGAGAACATTAGTATGGCAGTAGGAAAGTGAGATTCGGAAGGAAAAGAGCCAACCATGTATACAGCAAAAAAGTCTAGTGTGCCAATATAGTTCACTCTGAATTTACTAACTGGGGGAAAAAATAAAACCCTCAAATATATATGGCTTTGCAACCACCAGTCATTGATTAAGGGCTTCCCACAAACAGGAATATAAATTCTAAAACAGATCTGGCTCTTCTTTTACATGAACCAAGTAAGCTTGGGCAGTCCAAGAGCCACTCTCCAATAAATAGATAAAGAATCTGGCTGTTGGGGATGAAAACACCTCAGGGAAAATATAAAGCAGATTTGAAAGGATTTGAGTTTTTCATCAACATCACCTACAGAGAATTTGTATAAATTTTATTCATATGAGAATAAAAATAAGGGTAATTATAAGGATAAAAATGGGAAATATGACCAAAGACCTTAGCCTAGACCCTGGCACACAGCAACACTCAATGGCACTGTTGTTGAGAAGATGGTAGGTAATACTGGAAGCTGAGCATATGAAAACTTAAAAAATAGGCATCAATTATTTTTCCTATTGCCCTTACTGGTGATGTCAGTGTATAATACCCACATTAGGATAATGCTGCTGTATTTATCTCCAAAATTCTAGAAAATGCTTGGCTAGCTGGCACCATTTATGGAGGTGGGAGCTAGTTTATTCTCTGAGCACCAAATAACAGGCAACATCCTTACCAACTTTACTACTATAATGGTATTGGGCAAGAATATCAAAAGACAAAAACAAAGGGTGGCACCTTTTAGCTATCAATTGTAAGACAAGATCTTTATTGATGACAATAATAAGAAGAATGGCATCATACAGGACATTTCTGTTATTTCTTTCATGATCCCCACAGATATTGGTATTCCTTTCAAACCTGCTGATGAAAGCAGTGAGTATCTTCTACTGCCATGAATTTGGGCATTTGATTTAAACATGTTTATACATTTTTAGATGAAATGAAAGCAGTCAAGGAAAGGGTAAGAGAGTTATACAAAGTGTAAACTACCTTGCTACAACTTTTCATCCTTTGATAAAACTTCAGGCTGAAATGAAAATGGATGGAGAGGCATGTGCCATCTAAATGTTAATATTGGGGAGTAGATGGGGGGATTATTGAATCTTCCTCTATGTAACTGTCTTGTTTGATTTGCTCCAGTGAGCACATATTATTATTGCACTTTTTTTAAGACAAAAAAATCACAAAAGGAAAAAATTGAGGTGAATTTATAACAGATAAAATAGCCAAAGAGAAGTTGTGCTGCATTTTCAAATGATATTTTGATTAAACTAGAACTCAAAAATAATCTCAACTAATGTAAGAAAAGGAAATAGTTTCCCCTTTCAAATTAGAAGATCATATGAATTGGCTAAGGAAGTGATATGATGATCTCTTTTCTCAAGGCTAAGAGTGGGTTTAGGAGCTGATCTAGCTCTCTAGTTTTATACTTATTTAAGGACTAGATGACAACTTCACCTTCTTGTCCTTCAATTATCTTAGAAGTTGAAGGATGTGGTCAGGGTTTAATAACAAACTGACAATCATGATAGAGTTTTATCAGCTGTCCCATTTACAGGTTATGTGCTATAGGCATTACTGTGCAGGAAGGTCATGAAATAAGACGACTTCTTCCAGGAAATGCCTCCCTACAAACTACATTTCCATAAGCACTGGCAGCAGTAGTTAGCCATGGGATCTCTTACCCTATTGTCATTCCCAGTGCAGGTATTTCTTGAACATCATTCTAAATCCATGGAGACCCTTATTGATAGATATTACAGAGATATTTACAACATGCCATTGAACCAAGAATTATTTTTGTTTATTGCCTATTATGATTGTATTGTCTGTATTTTATTAGGGCACCACCAAGTCTCCATGAATGTAAGCACAACTAGTTTTCATAGTCTCAAGAAAGAAAATTTCTTGAGGTTAGAAACTATATTTTCTCTACCATCTTACAAAAGTGGCTGTGAATTCTGAACTACTATAGCATTTCCTAACTGCTTGGAGGAAATTATGCCCGCATAGTTAAACAAGAGTTTTAAACTGCCCTGACCTGTAAACATACATGCTCTTGCACCCAAAATGTTAAACACATTGTTAAATTCAAATTTTTACATTACTTTAACTTATCCAAAGGAAAAACTCAGAAAGATTTCCTCCGTGATTTATTAAAGTTTTCTTTAGAATGAGTGCCTCACATGAACAAATTGCAGTGTTTCTTTAAGGTGGTGAGTATGTTCAATCGGAACGTAAAGAACTGTTAGAAATCGATTTTTTTAAAGACAGAGAGGTAGTGTAAGTCTATTATGTTAACATATTGTAAAATATGTAACTATTACTTTTATAAAGGCTTGGCTTTCACTAATAACAAGTTTTCTTTTTCATATGAACATAATAATCTTGCGTGGGATCACGGCACTACAGAATTCCTAAAGTACCTTGACACAGAAGATGCTCAGGGGTTTCACTAGGTTTTCAGAGAGTAAAAGCAGAATGCAAATGTTTCTGGATCCTATATTTGTCTCTTGACTTATATTTTTAGATAACATACACCCACACCCATATATACACATATTTTTATATTCAATTTCAGACAGAAGTATGCCCTGCCCTTTCTTTAACTGATAATAACTGTTAGGTTATCACAGTCTCCAGAGAATAAAAAGTGCTCTTAGACATTTGTTTTAAGATCATTTTAATTACTGATATTTTAAAAGTAGAAAAATCAATAGATTTTTGAAATTGTAAAATCAAGGCCAAAAAGAATACTTCCTAAAATATTGTGGATAAAATCTTCTACAAGTAATTTTTCAAGAATTTCCAATGTTTCTCCATAGTCAACCATAGGGAAAATTAGGGAAAAAACCCACTTTATAATATTGGGAACATTTATATTTTAAATGAAATATTAATTTGAATATATTTTATATGCTCACTGTGAATATATGCTGGTTCTCCTTAATTCTAGAGAATACAAAGGAACAATATAATGAATTTTTTTTAAAAATCTGTGTGTATGTGTGTTCAATTGTGTCTCTATAATGAAGAAAGTTATATACACACTCAGTTCCAACCTGTTTTGGGAAGAAACAACAGATTTCTTTATGATGTCTCTAGTAGTTTAGTTTTTCAGTTGAAAGCAAGGAAATACATAAGAAGAAAGGTATTATTGGAGTATTGCTATACATTTTGTTCATGTGATTTTATATATATATATATTTTTTGTTCTCTTACTCTCTATACAGAAAACATCTCTTTGGAATTATTTAAAGAAAATTTTAATTATTAAAGATGCATTCATAAGGAACACTTTTAAATATTATTTTGACCAAATTGTACATATATTCTGCATGCAATGAAAGCATTCCTCTGCTGTAGCTAGTACAGAGTGTACTTAGGTTTGAAGAAGTGCAGAGACTGGTGGACTATAAGCTGTAAATCTTTTTAAAAATTACCAAAATATAGCTATAATTTTGATCATACAAAATAAAAGAGAAGCACTAAAGAAAGGGAACTAAAATATATTATATTATAACTCACATTGCTGCAATAATATAGTTTGCAAAATAAGAGTGTGCATTTTAAATTAAATCCTTAGTGATTTGATATTTTGTTTTCGGAACTTTACAAGCAAGACTATCCTAAGGAATTCAGTGCTTTCCTCAGAAGACCAAAGCAACAGTGCATGAAATTGAACTCAAAAAGAGCCACCATTCTGTGTGACTTCTTGGCTGACACAATTTAGATATTTATAGCTTTACGAATGGGCCACTGGAGAAGAACTTGAAGCTTTCTCTAGCCAGGAAGGATTAATGAACGTGTGCACCTGGTAATTACACCACTCCATCTTCCTGAAAGCCCTCACGCTGCCTCCATGGCAGAAACTATAATGAAAATGCATTGAAAAATATCAATCTGCAATTCCACAATTTAATCTAAATAATAAAACTTGGTATCTTTTCTCCCCACACATTCCAGATGTGTTAACAACATTGACAGTGTTTAAATTTAAAACATAGAAACTGAATGTCAGCCTATTATTGAGCATGCCTCATTTCCAAAGTAAACCTCTTGAGAGGAAAAAAAAAAGAGGTTATAAATATAGCAAAAAAATTACAACATTCAAATGTACAGCAGAGAGCCCATAACTGTTTCCCCTTTATTGAGACATCATAAATAATGCCTTTACTTCAAGACAGAGGCATTCCCAAGAAGTAAATCACAAAGGCAAAATTTAAAAGTGTAAAGGTGTCTTTCAAGTCCAGTTACCTGTTCTGGATATATTTTATAAACTCTTACTGACAGTACAACCTCACCTAATAACTTTTTCCAATATAAATAATAGACAAATTATTCTGATTATCTAACTATACATTAAATGCAAAAGTACTGAAAATAAGGAGGTATACAATGTCAGTGTTCAACTCATTTGTCACAAAGAAATTTACATCTTAAAACTTGAACAAATGAAACTTTTGACAATAGTATTTTTCTTAAATCAAACACAATATAAAGGTTCAAACTAGTGTTTCTCAGTGTGGTGCACAAGGAAATTTGATATTCTAAAGGTAGAAATTTATATTTAAAATGAGAGTCCTGCTTTTTAAAAAAATCAAGGTACTCTAAGCAAAGAAAGGTTTTATGATAAAGTTTCATGATACTTACACTGAATTTTAATGACTACTTTAGTAAGGAATAGAGAAAATATAATGTAAGCATTGATACTAAAAGTTAATTGCCACCTTAACACACAGGCACCAAGATTCCCCTAGCAGGAGTCTCTTAAAAACACCTTTAAAGGCAGAAGAGGGCACAAGCTTTGGGCGGAAAAAAAAAAAATTGCCTGTTACTGTTAAACTCTATTGTTCCCTGATGGAGTATAGAAGAAATAAATGTTCCAGAAGAGGAAAGTGGATATGAATTGCCCCCTCCAGAGGAGCCAAACAAATTTGCTTTAAGAAGGAGACTTCAAAAGCTGGATGACCAGAGAGGCTCAAAGACCTTAAAGATTTGGGCTACTCGCCCTTACTGCTTTTTTTTTTTTTAATTTCCCCCACAATATGGTTTAACTTGAGAGAATTAATGGAAGGATGCATTTTGAATGCTTTGATCTCCAGCCCTTTATTCTGACTCTAACTAGCTATTACAATATCACTTAACCCGGACCTCAGCCTTCCAAGTACAAAAGCATCTCCTCCCACCTACCACTCACACGCTCCTGCATCAGAATAGAAGACTTACATAGAGCCTGCCAGACCTACGAAAGAACACTTTCCTCTCAACAGATGTCTTCTGGCTTTTAGGCACACACACACTCAGACACGCTTGCCTACCTTAATAAGGTGTGCAAAAACCTCTTCCAGTCCCCACAGATGATTTTAGTTCAGAACAGCCAGCAATGCCTCCGCACAAAGCTTTGCCATTGCTAGTGTGAAGAGAAAGAGCTGCTGGGATGCTGAATGGCACATCAGCCAACTTTGTGTGTAGCAAAGGCTCTAAAGAAATCCTGGGCTGAAGCTCTGCTGGATCATGGATTGGACTCAATTCCACTCCACGCAGAGCCTGCATTATCCAATGGAGATTGTTTCTAGAAGCATTTAGAGCATATTTATCCACAAGAAGACGGGACCTGTTTTTCTCTCCTTAACAAGTTTTTAAATCACTGTTGCAAACTAGAGACCTGATACTTAAAAAAACACCATTCACTGTGTGGTCCATGAGAGAGATCTCTATGATCTGTTTTGAAACTCTAGCTTCAGCATCTAGAACATAGTCAGCACTTGATAATTATTTGGCTGAATATTGAATTGATAACAAGGTCAAATTTGAATCTGCAAAATTGTTTACATACTCTGATGAAGTAAAATGATTTATAAGAACCCACTGATATACCATTTACTTTTTTGAAAACAATATGTATTATTTGTTTATTGCCCCAGCAATTTCTCATATAATAGTAGTTCTTTATAATAATCCATTCCTCAATGAATGAATAGACTTTATTTTAACTCACTGATATATATTTATAATCAGCTGTATATGTGCATACATATACTTATTAACCCTCTGGAGCTATTCATCAGTCTTACATTAACCCTGCTTGCTGGATTCAATAAAAGACTTTCCTTCTTCAAAAAAGTTCTGCTTCTTCTATACCAAGTTCTCCATAACCCTAAATTCATAGACACATTCCTTACCCTGTTAATTTCCTAAAACAAAATGCAAGCTAACAAGGAGCATGCAGGTTAATTCCTGAAGTCAAATGGAAAGATGCCAGAATGCCCTTTATTATAGGGTCTTCCCACAGACACACACCTGGAAGCAACCTATGGCAAGTACCTGTGTATAGGCACAGGTGTGTGCAGATTAGGACAGCTGAGTAATATGTCTAATTTTGAAGATGATATCCCTTATGTAGCTGGCTTTATTGTGCTGTTTACCACATCTACAGATCATGATGTGCTTGTTTAATAAACAGAGTAATTAAGTGCACCTAAAACAAAACAGTATGTTAATAACCTAAATGGTGCTAAAGTGTTTATGTAGCACAACTGACTAGTTTATTCTTCACTGCCTATTACTCCACTTCTAAACATCCTTAGCTTATATACACACATCTCCAGGTTATGAGCACAGCATTCTCTATAACCTAAGGAAGACCTATTTACATCTGCAGCCTTGCTGCCTATAAGGGCACCCATAACAGGTGTTCAAAAATACTTGTCAAATGATCAGATATATGATAAATGAAGGAGAAATACACTGATATTTATATCTTCAGGATTGCTACTATGGGTATATGATTTTATAGGAGTAACTTGGGTTGTCTGTCTTTTCAATCTACTTTTCTTCTCTGAAATATCATCCTCAGCTGCCTTATGGATAGATTAAATTTGATAAAGTCTGATACTTGAGGTGCTATTTCAGCACCATCTCTGAAATGCTGAAGCTAGTTATCCATCTTGGCAGATGCAAATGTATGCAGTTTTGATCCTCTTCTTGACTCTAACTACAGATTTTACATTAGAAGAAAGGATAGGGGCCTTTTATTTATAAATTGTCAATATAATCTGTAAATAGACATTCTTTCCCTTTGAGCGGCTCACAGCCAGCCAGCTCACAAATGAAGGTGGATCAGTCTTTACTTGGCTAATGCTGTGGTCTGCATCGCAGAGGTTATCAGAGATTCTGTTGTAGAATGCAAATTGAACTTCTTGAATGGCAGAAGGATCAAAGCACAGCACCTAAACATTGTTCAGACCTGCTGTACATATTTTTTTACACAACAGAAACCTTGAAAGGGAAGATATATTAGAATTGAAAGGAAATTGAACTTTCCAAAGTGTATATCATTATTTAGATTTCTAGTATATTCATTCCTCTTGGATTACTATATTGTATTCCATCATAGGGCAGTAACTGAGTTGGGTGTGGTGGATGCAAAAGACTTTAGACAGCTTTAGCTCAGCCACCTGCAAGTTGTTTGACCTTGTATAAGTCATTTAGACTTTCTTGCTTCAATTTCCACATCTGTGAATGGAGCTTACAATATCTCATCAGGAGGTGAGTACTGAATAGATATTAAAGCAGTGCTCCTCAAAATTAATGCAATACAAATCACCTGGGGTAATTCTTAAAAATACAGAGCTCATTTCATTAGGTCTGTGATGGTGCCTGAGATTCTGTATTTCTAATAAGCTCCCACGTGGTATTGATGCTGCTGTTCTATAGACTCAACATTAGGTAGGAAATAGTAATGGAAAGTACTGTTATTCTTTCAAATGATAGAGAATTTGTGTCTAGTTGCTCTTTTTATTTACTGCAAGTTTTTTTTTTTTGTCTTAGCACCTACTCAACTAACACTTACCAGATGTTTATTCTATTGTATGTGCTATGAAGGACAGAAATTTTAGAGATTATAAAAACATTGTCCTGTCCTCAGGAAATTTTCAATCAATGTAAGAACCAATATCATTTTACCACCACAGAAAGATTGGATGCTAAGAATCAAAGGTATCTAGGCTTTATGTTCACACAGCTTTCTGTCTGCATTAAGGAATTACATACCATGTTGTTTTTGTTGTTTGTTTGTTTATTGGTACTAGGGATTGAACCCAGAGGTGCTTAACCACTGAGCCACATCCCAAGACCTTTTCATTTTTATTTTGACATGAGGTCTCACCAAGTTACGTAGAGCCTTGCTAAATTGCTGAAGTTGGCCTTGAATGTGTGATCCTCCTGCTGAACATGCCTCATCCTCCCAAGTTGCTGGTATTATAGGCATGTTTCACATCACATGGCTCCACTGTTTCAATTAGCATAACTTTCCTACTTTAGGAGAATATTGCCCAGGAAAATAACTTCACTGTTCATTATAGCAACTTCCCCAAAGTTTCATTAACTCTTCAATAGAAAGCATAAGTACAGTTTATACCCTAATACTCTTGAAACATCTGTTTCCACCAAATATCTAAAGTACCATCATGATCCTGAACCAATCCTAATTGTGCCCTCACAATAAATGATCTATTTTAAATCAAGCTTCAAATTCTTACTTACATATCCCCCCACCCCTTGTCAAACTACCAAACCCCTGTTAAGCTGGAGGTCTTCCTTACCAGAGTAAACAATAAACTCAAACTTGTCCTATCAACAGACTGTGTTGGAGATATTTAGGGGCTGACATTCCATATAAGGAAAAAGCAGACAAGTGAATCAGAAATCTGTCACAAGATGATAAGCAGTGTACATGTAGAATGGATTACTCTTTCTTGTTCAGTATAAATAAATACACAATTTACATATAATCAGTGTTTTTCTCTGCAAACCTAGTTCACAACAAATGTCCTAGGCCCCTCTAATTTATTCATTAAAGCATTTTGATTGCATCATTGGTGCCATTATTGACTGTGACTAAGTATGTGATAGATTTATGTCCTAATGCTGCATTAGAAGTACATGAGAGTGATACTAATCCAGACTAGTGAAGAATAAAAAAAAAATCTTTGATGGGTGTGATACCTGGGCTGAAACTTAAAGGAGGTAAAGAATTGGAGAAAACCCAGCATTCAGACAGACACTTCAAGATCATGACATTCTTCAGGGAAAAGCAAAAATTGAAGCAAAAGCCCATTTTAATACAATAGTGAGAAATGAACTTGGGGTCCATTTGTAAAAGAACAGTCTTTCATGTCATGTTAAGTAGCTTATGTCACTGCTACTCAAAGTGTGGTCTGCAAACCAGCATCGTTGACATAACTGTGGGTCCTTGCTAGAAATACAGAATCTCAAGCTATATTCTAGATTAACTGAATTAAAATTAGGTGATTAATAGGACTCCAAGGTGACTTTTATGCACATCAGAGTGTGAGAAGCACTGCTCAAAATAATATGCTACAGGCTATGTTAATCTATTCAAGGATTTTAAGCAGGGAAGTCACATGATTGTATTTGCATTTGAAAAAAATTACCCAGTGTCCATTCATTCTTTCAAGATATATATGCCAGGCATTGTCCTAGGAGCTGGAAATTCAGGACTATTTAGAGTGAAGTAGATGAATATACCTATTCAGTATTCATTCAACAAACATTTATTGCATGCCAACTTTGATTTGACTTCTCTAAAAGCTTTATTTAGAAACAATCTTTCACCAGTAGCTGTTTTTAATGCAGTCAACTCTTGTTGGCTAGGACAGATAGTTGTTGAAAATCTCCTTACACACTGTACTGAGAATTGCTTAACATTATCAGGCTGTTGGTTCAAACATGAAAGATTTTGTTGATGTAGTTTTATAGAATTTTTATTGCAATGATACATGCTGTATGAGAACTTGACCCACAGTACAAGTTGTAGTACAAGATACCAATCAATATTGTTCTCTAAAATGAACAATATGAGATGTACAGCTTGCAAATCTAAACTTTAATATTAGAGTTGATAAAATCAGTTTTATGTTTTTCTAACATATGCAGAGGATTTTCATTTTGTTGATGAAAAGGAAAGCAATAAATTCTAAGTATGCAAAATCTCTGACTTTTAAAATCATAGTCAATGTTTTATCGGGAACCCACATGGATTTGATATGACAAAATCTGGAAAGCTAGCTACCTTGTTTCATGTCTGTTTTATTCTTACTTCATTTATGCAAGTATAGGGAAGGGAAATAGGAAATGAGCTCTCAGGTTTACTTTGCCAAGCTGGGTTTTTCTGACTCAAAATGATTTACTAAGCTAGAATCATTGTGAGAAAAGTATCCACAGTATCCCTGACTCAGTTCCTTTATAACTACAGGAGCACTAAATATAGTTCAGGAGTCTGAACTATATCTAAAGGGTAGGGCGTGACGCTTGCCTGAAAAGTCATACTTTAGAAGGATACATGACTTGAAACAGTATCCCCATACAGATGACTCTCCAGTATATATCATTAGGCATACTTCTTTCCTGAATTCCAGACTTTCATCCAACTGTGCTTTTTATGACTTTACTGGGTCATCTAATAAGGTCTAAACCCTAATCAAAGTCCAAAACCAGACACTTGCTTCCACCTTCAATCCATTTCACCTAATCCTTCCAACATTTCTCCATTCTATCTACCCTGTCCACCTTGGAGTTATCCTAAAATCCTTTCTTTCATACTGCACACCCCACTCATAAGCAAACCTAGTAATGATACCTTCCAAAGATTCCTAGAATTGATCTACTTCTCATTGTTTCTACTACCATCCTGGATTAGAATCATCATTATTCTTCTCTTAAAATATTGCATGGCCCCCAAACACCTCATTAGCTACTGTATTGTCAGTTCTCCACTCAACAACTAGAGTGATCTACAAAAGACTAACTCATTTCACTTATTTCACCATGATGAGCCCACTTACACAAATTTATTCAAAAGGCAAAAATCAGGAAAATGGAGAAGAGATTAGTGGTTGTCAGGAGTTGGGAAATTTGGATGAATGTGACTATACAGAAGTAGCTTGAAATAATTCCTTCATGATGATGGAACCATTCTTTAACTTGTAATAGTTATATGACTCTCTATATGGCATGAGATTGCAAAGAACTACATACACAAATGAGTGCATGTAAATCTTGATGAGTTCTAAATAAGGCTTATAAATTATACCAATATCAATGCCCTGGTTTCTAATATTATATATATAAATATATAATGTGAAACCATTAGGAAAATCTGGGTGAAGGGAGGATCCCAACCTTTGAACTATTTTTGCAACTTCTGTAAATCTACAATTATTAAAATAGTATCAAAACCACTGTAGATACATTTCATTTTTCAAGACTTTGCATTTGCTGTTTCTTCTACCTTGATTGTTCTTCCTCAGATATGTGAATGCCAAATTCCCTCAGTTTATATATGACTTCCTTGACAGCCAAATACAAAGCATCAATTTCCTGTCACTTTCTCTGTATTCCTTACAATCTGCTTTATTCTTCTTCTTAACATTTTCATGTAAAATACCACTGTTATGTGGTTTAGATATGAGGTTTTCCCAAAAATCTCATGTGTTAATCAATACAAGAATTTTCAGAGGTGAAATTATTGGATTAAAAGATCCGTGACCTAATCAGTGGATTCATCCACTGATGGATTAATATATCTGTAACCACAGGCAGGTAGGGTGTGGCTGGAGGGGGGCAGGTTCCTGTGGGAGTGTCGTTGGGGTGTATATTTTGTCCCTGGTGAGTGGAGCTCTCTCTCATTCCTGGTTGCCATATTCTGACTTGCTTTCTTCTTCCATGCCCCTCTGCCATGATACTCTGACTCATATTGGCCCAGAGTTAAAGAGTCGGTGGTCTATGGACTGACACTTCAGAAACTGCTAGCCTCAAATAAACTTTTCCTCTTCTAAAATTGTTCTTATCAGGTCCTTTGGTCACAATGGCAAAAGAACTGTCTAAAACAACTGCCTATTTGTTTTTATCATATACTTTATAACTACTTCCCACTGGTATCTGAACTCCTTTTTGTTTGTTTTGTTTTCTCTTCTTGCAGTGGTACAGATCAAACCCAAGGCCTCATGCATGCTAGGCAAGAAATATTCCACTGAGTTAACATCCCCAGCCTCCAAATGAGTTTCTTAAATACAGGAACTTTCTGCTCTGTTTTATTAAAAAAAATGTTTCCTCTGTAAATAATTTAGTACCTGACACACAGTACACACCCCATAAATACTTGATGAATGAATAAATGAGTGAATAGGTAAAGATACTTGTAAGAAGAGTGATGCAGATTGGTTAATGGGAAATGGTTAGTCTGACAAAATTACTCACAATCCTTGACATCATTGAAAAAGAAAAACTGGGAAAGAGAACCAAAATTTGTTTATCCTGTTTCCATGATGCAATGAAAAACAAACTGCATTATTAGTAGCTGTTTTATAATGCACTTGAGTGTTGTCATGTAGAACTGAGAATGAAACACAGCACAAATATATAAAAATAAGTAGCCTCCTTGGGAAGAATCAATACAGGAAGTCCCCAGATAATAAATGGATTATGTTCTGCACATTTAAAGGCAGCTATTTCATGATCTGCTAGATCCTCTCTCACCTTTCTGGCTGGGTTCACTTTACCCTTACTTGTTCATTCAGGTATATCCTATCCCTGGAATCAAGCCTGTCCCAAACAAGAGGGATTCAATGTTTCTAGATTTCATAGATTGATTCACAAAATAATATTCCACCTATAAATGAGCTGAAGTATAATGTAAATAATGGTTTTCTGACTCTGCTTGCTGTGAGTAGGAGGTCAAGTGCTTAGACTTGAAGGGCCTTTAACAGTGTATTTAGTGAGAAAGGCAATAATACTTGTAGACGGAAGTGTGGGCTTTGAAGTCAAGCACACTTTGGAATCAAACTCTCACTTTGACACTACCTTTGAGATTTTGGTTTAGTTGCTTAACATTTTGAAGCCTTAGTTCCCTCAACTGTAACTTTGAAATAATCATCAAGACTACATTCCATGATTATTTTAAGGATTACAAAAAATAAGCATTCAGCACAGGATTATAGTTCCATAACATTACATCCATAACATTAACTGAGTTACAAATGATGTTTCATATATCTTGGTAACCCAACAGTCCAAGACAATCACTGGTATACTATTTGTACTCAATATACATCTGATGAATGAATATTCAATAAGTACATTGATTAACTTAGTAGAGAGGATGATTTTAATGATAGGAAAGAGAAGCTTTAACATCTAAAACCTATCCCTCTAAATGTTCTGCTTTTACATTCATCTTATTCCCTGTCTATTTTCTACTCACAGAATTACTGAAAGAGCTTTCCTCATCCTCTGATGGGAGGGTCACAAGGGAAAGTTATAAATAATCATTCACCTTGCAATTTTCCCTTATTTGGATTTTTATGTAAATGTCTAGTATTTTGGTATTTAGCACTTGGTTAAGATTTCATTAAATAGATATTTTCATTAAAAAGGAAAAAAAATCTTAATTATACAAGATAAGCATAGGCTCTCCAATGCAGCATCCTTTAACACAGAATGTAGGCTGCAAGCCAAAGCCTGAAGACCTTGTTGGCCCAATGATGAAGATATGAAAAGTCTTATGGAAGCTGTCCATTATGATGTCTTCTTGGCTTGCCCTGATGAACTATTTTTTTTTTCTCTAGGAGCTTTCAGTCCATTAGCTTATACACAGCAAGGTTACTTACCTATTTCCTAGGTTCCCAAGTTAGACTGGTGATACCATCTACAAGACCTCTCCTATGCTAGAACAACACAATTGTTGGAATACTGGGCAATGATTCTACCTATATGAGTCCTACCACCTCATGGCCCCTATATACAGAGAGCTTACTTTTTAGCCTTACTGTGTACGCCTCTTATTGTCTTCCTCTCAAAAACAAATATATGGAAGTGACTTTAAGAAAACACTTGGGATATATAACAGATTGTTACTTAATATTTAACCTTAATTTTCCCTGCTGGGACCAAGATGATTATTTTTCTGCCTTTAATGGCTACTGCAAATAATTGGTCCCTCTCCTTTTTATTGATTCCTTGATCTATTAAGTCTTCACTTGATATTTTTTCATGCATGAATATGCCAGTACCACTTATCCAGATATAGTAAATTACTTTAAAAATTATTAGACTCACATAAATGATACAATATATGTTTTAATCCTCACCAAATTTCCCAAGTATTACATTCTGTATCTATTTTACTATGTTCCTTTCTTGTTCACTGCATCACCTGGCAGAGTAACTCACATGGACTACAAAA
Source organism: Spermophilus citellus (assembly GCF_964194105.1). Lineage (NCBI taxonomy): Eukaryota > Metazoa > Chordata > Mammalia > Rodentia > Sciuridae > Spermophilus > Spermophilus citellus. The sequence goes on from NC_138190.1 coordinate 26,369,681, forward strand.
TAATTTCTGTCTGTTTGCACTGATTTGCTTATCTGTTCTTAGTTGTCCAGGGTAGATTTATCCTCTTTTATCTCCCAGTTGACTTCTATACATTCATATTCGGAGAAGAAGGTAGATTTTTGCCTCAGATGTACTAGATATTAGTGGATAAATTCATAAATGAACATGTTACTAAGGATTACAGAATCTACCTCTATTTAATCAGTGAAGCCTGTGAGATGACCAAGTCCCTGAAGGTGGCACAGATGTGTCAAAACAGGAGGGTATCAAATGGCTCCTTTATAGTTAATGATTTCAGAGTGTTGTTTAGAAATTACTGTCTAGATAAGAGCAGTTAACTGGTCTGTATAAGCTTGCATTATATACATATTGTTCATCACAACACATAATTTGTATTGTAAATTTATCCTCTAGGATCTTGAAGAATAAATCATTTTCATTGTCCTCCAACAAATAGCTATCTGGGAAGACCAAAGCCAGGCAATAAAGGGTGTTTTTTAAATCACCTAATAATGCACATCACTTCTATCTTGATTATTTTATACATTAAGAGCATGAGTTTCATGGGGTTTATAAGACCAACTGGGTTTCTTTAGTAAATTTTGCATTTGTCCCATGAATTATCTTCTATCTCTCTCTCTTAATAAATATGGGGCATATATTAATGAAACTCAGGGATTTCCCCAGATATTTTTTTAAAGAATCAATGATTATTTTTTTTTAAAAAAATGAACAGTGACCTGCTAGTAACAGAATAAGATCACTGCAGTTTTTAACCATCCACTGTTAATTTTCTCTGAACCATTCTTACTCTCATTATTGGCTTCTGCAAGACACTGGAACTGGGATCAGAAAAGGCCCATGTAATGATTTGCATATAGATAAAGTCTTAAACTTGGTATATGTAGTAATGTGGTACTATAATCAAGCTGATTTTGATCATCTTGGTTAAGTAAAACATTCATAATAGCTACTTAAAATAATGACTGATAAGTACAAATTCATAACAGGACGTCTCTATACATCCATCTATAACATGGTGCTGTTAACTCAAGAATATCTTGACAATCTGCTAATGAAATGCTATAGCACCTCTTGGTGATAGTGGAAGTAAAAATTTTTAACAATAACAATAAATGTGGTCTCTCCATAAGTCCATCTGTCCACAATCCCATGCCATATGCCCTTTCTTTGAGTTACCATGGAGGAGAAAGTTCTACTACTTTAGTTCCTAATTTCTATGTGGAGAAAGATCAGTGACATTTTTAGTTTTAATTGAAGTAACAGTGCTGTAACATTTGTTCCCTCTATTGTTTTATTTTATTTTCACTCACTTACTCCTTAGAATGTGCACACTATATTTTTGACATCAACATAATGGCATCAAAGGGAAAGCTGATTATATTATCTTTTCAATTTCAAAAGTAGCTAGGAAAGCTTATCAGCCAAAGGATTTTATTTCAACATAACATATGTAATAATAGATATTTTTCCTTAATGATATGCCCAATAATTTTGTAATTTTAAAATTCCTGTAACCTTAAAAATCTCAAAACTTTTAAAAATATATCTTTATTTTATTTTTGATGTGGTGTTGAGGATCGAACCCAGTGCCTTATGCATGTTAGGTGAGCACTCTACCACTGATCCAGAACCCCAGCCCCAAATCTCAAAAGTTTTATTACAAATTCCTGATATTAAATTTCTTCTATAAGACCAAGGATTCTCACCATGAGCACTATTGACATATTGGACAGGATCACTATTTGCCACAGTAGGTTTTCCTGTGCCTTGTAGGACGTTGAGCAACAACTTTGCCTCTACTAATAAATGCCAGTGATATCTCTACAATTATGACAACCAAAATGTCTCCATATTGCCAATTGTCTCCTAGGGAGCAGAATCACCTATGGTTTAGAAATACTATATAAAATTAGAACAGTTCTGTTTGCCTGATTGAATCTTTCAAACCATATTTACTTGTTATTCTTTGAAATAAGATTGGCAAAGGATGAAATGCTACTACTTATCTCTGTGTAAATCTAGTGATATTGATAAGCAATAAAAAACTTATTGTATAAGTTGAAGAATACATAAATATGAAAAGAACAATAATACCTTGATCTTCTTTGTGCAAAATTAATAAATACTTTATGTTGCCCAGCCGATATGAATATATTTGTATTTGATTAACCATCATAGGGCTTTTGAAGCACTTCATACATTGTGATGCCTTATACACTAAGGTAAGTAAGAATAAACATCTGCTAATTTGGCTAACACAGGAAATCATAATAAGAGATACAAAGTTTTAAGAAGATGTAATGGGGGTAGAAAGAATAGTAGAATGAGTTGGACATTATTACCATTTATACATATATGATTATATGACCAGTGTGATTCTACATCATGTACAACCAGAAGAATGAGAAATTATACTCTGTTTATGTATTATGTGTCAAAATGCATTCTATTGTCATTTATAATAATTAGAACAAATTAAAAAAGAGGTTATAAAATAGAGGTTCTTGTGGATGGGGTTGTGGCTCAGTGGTAGAGTGCTGGCCTAGCATGTGGGAGGCCCTGGGTTCAATCCTCAGCACCACATAAAAATAAATAAATAAAATAAAAGTATTGTGTCCAACTACAACCAAAAAATAAAAATATTTTTAAAAATAAATGGTTCTTTCTTTTATCCCAGCTCACATTATGATCATGCCATTTTCCTCTAGCACTAATATCTTTGAAGTGATAGATAAACCTATTATATCCCTTATTTTGTACTTACTAATCTTTCTCTCTTTTAATGCTGTGTTGCTAATTTAAAAAAAAATTGTTCTTACATAAAGTCAGTGGTAGGATTTATGAAGAGAATTAAGTCACATACTTATTCATAATTTGTTGAACTAATATAACATTGAGTTTCAGTGAAATCATACCAAGAATTCTGTGTACTCTGACAGCTATAGAAAAGCAATATGTACAGCCACAAGACTGGGAACTGGGATCCTAATTAGAAAGAAATATACTCTGTTTGTATAAACATGTCAAAATATACACTACTTTTGTGTTAACAAAAAATAAAGAAAAGCAATACTTGATTTCATCTAAGTGATGAGATAAAGGATATAAGATACTTAAATCAGATATTACAAAATGGTAATTTGCATAGACAAATTGTTATGTATCATTCATTTAAAATACACGTACATAAACCTATAGTTAAGATGTTATATTTAAATATTCATTGTTATCATTCATACATTTGATAAAATATATGCTATATTTTAAGTGTAATATTTATTTTATCAATGTTTGTCCACCAAAATTGAAAGAAGCTAACTAAAGAAGAAAATAAAATTCCTCTTAATGTCATAAAAACCATTCTTTCCTCTTAAGCTGGAAGATAATTTGATAAATTCAATATTTCTATAACTCATATAAAGAAATATGGTTGGGAGCTGGGCGCAATGGTGCACACCTGTAATCCCAGCAACATAGGATGCTGAGACAGGAGTATTGTAAGTTTTAGCAAGCCTCACCAATATAGCCTAAGGCCCTAAGCAACTTAGTGAGATATATATCTCAATCGTTAAATGCCCCTAGGTTTAAATCCCTGGTACAAAAAAAAAGAAAAACAAGTAATATAGATGGAATTATTAAAGTAGAAGGAGAAAATCAAATTCCAACAAATTACCAGTGTTTTGAGCCTTAATTTAGGAACTTACCAAGGATAAAACTGATTATTCATCCCAGGGAGTTGTATGGTTTCAAATACAAGATAAAATTCAAGTAAAAGGCTGAATTTATCTGAATGTTTGATAGATTTTGTTAATTCTAGACTTAATAATCCTTTACTAAATTGGCATTTAAAAAATTCTCAGAACATTTTTCATAATCATATGAGAAAAAAGGAAATAGAAAAGTACCACAGGAAATTTGACAGATTCACTGAAATTGTTTTTGTTAAATATTTATAATTCATATATATATATATAATTTATATAGAGAAATATAATAAATATTATTTATTATAACTTTTGAAAACATACTCATTACTGAAAATGCACAGAATCTTAATTTGGCTTCAGTGGTCCTCCCCATCTTTTTTCTAGCTAGTAGAACTTTTTTTCAAGGCCATGTGAATGCGGCTAGCACTGTAAAGTATTTCTGAACCCCACAACCAGAATTATAAGTAACCTTTGTTCACACAGCACCTTCTTCATTCTCTACTATATAGTACAACCATTTTGGATAATTTTGTGGGTCTTATCTGTATGACTCACTCACACATGTGTTTTTCAATTTTCTAGTCATGGGGCCAATTCCTTATAGCCTTGCTCATAATAGAGGCCATTGACAATGTATTTATGAAATTGAACAAAATGTTTTAATGAATGTGCCCTGAAAAAGGAGATAAAATTGGAAGGCTTTGCATGATAATTGCAAAGTTGTGGATTAAAAGAAACATCATAAGATATCTTGAATACATTATAGTTTGGAGGCATCAGAATGATCTGGTAAGTATTCTTAAGAGTATGGAACTTCAAGGACCTTAGCTGAATATTTTTTTCTTAAAGTTGATATTTGATAATTTTTTCTTAATTTCTTATTTTTTTTAGGATAAGACTCCTGACAGTGATAGTTATATACATATGTGTGTATATATGTACAAACACACACATATGTCTATCAGACAGTTTCATATTCTCAGTAGCATGTGGCTTGTTAGAGTGTATTAGTTTTATCACCTGTTGATATGACAAAGGTCACAGGAGAAAGACATTCCTCCTGAACACAATAGTACCCCAGGTGAGGCAGATCACATTTACACAAGAAATTAGAGTAAAATATTATGGAAAAATCATAGAAGTGTTTTTAATAAAGCAATAGTTATTAAGCAAATAATGTTCTTCCTATATATTCCTGATGCTTCCTGAAAAACCATTATCTACATTGCACTAATCAAGTAAAATATTTTGATTTTAAAAATAGTTTCTTTAAAATTCCCAATGTCTATATGAATGCTTTAAGAAATTAAGGTTTTTAATGAAAGGTACACAAAATTACATATAAGAGTTTGTGAGGGGAAAGGGAAAAAAAACAAGGGAGAGAATTAAACAACAGCAGATGGGGTAGAGAGGGAAGATGAGAGGGAAGGGGAGGGGGGATAGTAGGGGATAGGAAAGGTAGCAGAATACAACAGTCATTAATATGGTATTATGTAAAAATGTGGATGTGTAACGGATGTGATTCTGCAACTTGTATTTGGGGTAAAAAATGGGAGTTCATAACCCACTTGAATCAAATGTATGAAAGATGATATGTCATGAGCTTTGTAATGTTTTGAACAACCAATAAAAAAAATAAAGGTAGAAGACTGCATTCTTCTCTTATTGTTTAGATGATGTTCATTCAATACATTGCCAGATGATTTAGTTCCACTTTTATAAGAAGTACCATAAGATGCTGTATGTGAATAAGGCGATACATATCATGTAGTATTACTTTATATTTATATTTTCAAGGTGAACAGAAATAAAAAAAATGATATAAAGCTAAATAATTTCACTCTTAATTATTACAGAAACAGCGAAAATGGGAATAAAGTGATGGAGTCTATATTTAGATAGAAGATCTTCTTTATGTTTTTGAGTATAATAAATTATAAATTAATATTATACATTATATTATACAAATTATACATTAAATTATACAATTAATATTAAGGTTCATTCTGACATAATCATAAACATGGAATATAATTGGCTCCAGTTCAGTCCCCATTACTTCTGCCTTTTTCTTCCCTCCTCCCTTCCCCTGTTCCCCTTTCCCTACTGGCCTTCCTTCTATCTATTTATAGTTTCTTAAAATAGCACTATATAGATGGATAGATACATACATACATACATACATACATACATACATACATAAGTAAAATTCACTGTGGTATATCCATATATGTACATAGCATATATGAATTTCATTCCATAGTTCCTCTCTTTTCCTGTCCCCCTACCCTCCCCAATTCCCTTTCTTTGCCCTATTGATCTCCCTTCTGTTTTTCATGGGATTTCTCCCTCCTTTGTTCCCCTCATTTTTCTTTAGCTTTTCCTAGACTCACATTCAACCCTTGACTTTCTGACTCTGGCTTATTTCACTCAGCATGATGTTCTCCATTTCTACCCATATACCAGGAAATGTCTTAATTTCATTCTTTGTTATGGTTGAATCAAACTCCATTATGTATACATATATTTTCTTTGTCATAATTAACTACATTTCTAGGTTTTATCTCTCATAACCAGAAAAATGAGAGATTAAAAAGTAAGTAATAGAGGTTTAATGTGTCAAACACTAGACTCCTCACAAGAAATTGTTAGTTCTATATCCAGGGTCTACAAACTAGAGCTCTCAAGCCCAATCTATCTTACTGCCTGTTTGCTTTAAAATCAAATATTATTGGACCATAGCCAGACATCTTTATTTATAGATTATCTGTTACTGCTCCCACACCACAATAGCAGAGCTGAGAAGCTGTAAGAGTAAAGACCAGAATGCCTAAAATATTTACTACCTGTCCTTTTATAGAGATTTTGCAGAACTTACTCTATTGCAGTGGTATTTTTTGAAATAGTATAAAGTGGAAAAAACTATTTCTCACACATGTTTTCATTCTAAAATTCTAAAAAAATTACGTTTACCCTTCCCTATATTTTTTTTCCCTTGGAAGAAGCTCAGCTTCCAATTTGAAGGAACAACAGAAGCAGAAGAACTCCAGTAAGTATACTTGGTTAGGTGAATAACTCGTGAAGGTTTCAATAAACTTCCTGGCAATATGCAATGTTAGAAACCTAGAAATATGTCAGCCTAGTACCTTTATGGATATAAATATATGGAGAAACTCTTTTTAAAATTTGAAAAGATTTATTTTCTATTCTGGATGTACTTTAGTATGGAGAACTGAAGTTTGCATAAGAGTACAGCAACTAGCATAATTAGGGAAAATCTGACCCTAAGACAAGACATGCTGGAAACAAACAAGTCAATAAAATTGACTGATATAAACTTAAACCCATACACACTAATAAACATATGTGCTTAAACCTATCATTTCAAGTAGTGATTTTATGAATCTTGACATTTTCTATCCTCTAAATCATCCTTAAATATTATTCTCAGTTGCTTTTCAATTTAAAGTTTCTGTTAACTACATATACAGCCCTTATCTTTCATAGATAAATTCATTTGTTTATACCCATCTCATTATTCCATTGAGTAGCTGTGTTAGATGAGTAAATGTCCCCATAAGTAAATATTTCTGACACTTAGGCATGCCAAAAAGTGAGCCCAATGTTAATTAAGATATTTACCTCAAACACTGCATCCAGAAGAATGAAACTAAGAATAAACTCAATTGAGGTCTCTGATGGTGTGCTTCAAATATAAGGGGACTAAATTACTCATCCTGTTGCTAATAGCCTTGCATGTACCCTGGTTCTCTTGATCCTCTCTAATGTATAAAGCTGGCTCTCTCACAGCCTTTCTATTAACTATTCCCACTGTGTGGAATACTTTGCACCCAGATCATTACTTGGGCAACACCTGTTTGTCAATCAGATTTTTAAAAATCACCTTTTCAGTGAGGCTCAAAGCAATTTTTAATTTTTTCTCTTTGATTTAACTGCATTGCATTTCCTATTTTTCTGATTACTTATTCTATCTTAGTTTGTGTCCTATCCCTGTTTACTAGAATCAGAGCTTCATGAGAGCATAGCAGATATATGCTATCTTATATATAGTGTATTGGATTTGACAATATAGTGGGTACTCGATACATGACTGAATACTTTCATTTTAGCAAGCTAGTTCTGCAGTGCTCCAGATGTGGTGCTAAGCATGGACATAAAAGAGGAAGACAATTTTTTTTTCTGTGTTCAAGGTGTTCCTAAGCTGGTTAGGTTGACAATCATATACAAATAACACAATTGAACCACTTGAGTAACTATCCATTAGGTTTATAAACTAGATATTATCACATCACTTTCTAGAAAACCATTAATCATACCAGCAAAGGGATGGTGGATCCAGAGAAGAACTACTGTAGATAACATGTTAGCTGAGTATAGAAAAGAAGGGAAGAAAAGAAAGCACTAGGCGAATGCTTGTCACAAATTAACTTGTGATTCATAAGCAACTTGAAGCAGTAAGGGAAGACATATAGTTTATGGTGGACAATTTTCTTTCTTTCTGATATTTACATTCATTTCTGAATGCCTACTCAAATACACGTTTTATAGATACCTCAAAATATAGTTACCTTCTTTCTCTGTGTTTCCTACTCCCCTTATGATGGACTTAATAAGTCATTATTTTTTCTAATACATAATTATTGATCATTTATTATTTTCTCATTTCAACAAATGCTAGAGTTATCCCTCTAGAACAATGAAGTCAGAAACTGGGAAGAATATATGATTGTTTTCCTAGACTCTACCTTGCATTCATTCAACAATAACACATTTCAATTACATCTCCTGCATTTTTCTGATTTGCCCATTTCCTTGCACACTTATAACTACCATTTTACTCAAGACCACCCTCACTTCTTGCCAGACTTACAATTAGCTTCTCTTTTGTCTGCATACTTTTCTTCTACAGACTGTCTGAATTGTTCTCAGAATTTGAGCAAAAGCGCCTCTAAATCACAACTTTAACTATGATATCTTTCTGCCAACCATATTTCGATGGTCACCCAAAACCTTTCTGGTCCAAGAAAATGTTTCAAACAGAAAAAAAAATACCCTCCAAGATCTAGTTCCACCTCCTGCTAAGTTTGGCCTTTTGACTTTCTTATTTTTTAAAATATATTTTATTAGTTGTTGATGGACCTTTATTTCATTCATTTATTTATATATGGTGCTGAGAATCTAACCCAGTGCCTCACACATGTTAGGCAAGTGCTCTACTCACTGAGCCACAAACCCAGCCTGACTTTCTTATTTTAAAATATAATCTGCTGTTCCACTTCTTGGTCTCTTCAATGTCTGACACTCTCCTTCTCAGATCTCTTGGTCTACATGGAAAATTGTCTTCCATAACTACAATGTTTTGTGTAGTCAATGGTTTTATATAAGTTACTTGTTTTAATATTATCTCTTCAGAGAAACTTTCTCTGACTCAGATACCAACTCAAATTTCAAAATCTGGCCCTAAAGATTCTTACTTCTTTCTCTTTAACTCCTTATTCTATCCTCCCTCCATTCCTTCCTATATTTCATGAGACTCATCATAGTTGATTACTTTCTGAAATCATGTCTGACATATTCACTTTTATATCTTCAGCATCTAGTTATAATTAATAATAATGATAATTACTGAAAGAGCTAAATACCTATTCATTAGATGAATAATTGTGGTGAGAATGAAAATGTAATGATGTAAAATAGTAGAATGATAGCGAATGGTGAAAACCTTGATGAAAGAAGATAAATGTTTTGAAGAACATTTCAGAGGATCAATAGCAGGACAGGTAGAGATTTGAGCAAGAAAAGGCAAGAATGTATGAGTCAATGATGAGTATAGCTTTTTTCAGAGAATGGAAGAAAAATGAAGCCATAGGCTAACATAAGAAATGCAAAAATAAAAACAACTATGGAAATGTTAGACAGGATTAACACACTTTGAATCAATGAGACATTCAAGTCTTATAAGTTAAGACCTCTAGTAGTTACCTGGAATTCTGTCTTATGAACAGAATACATTTTCTAAGCCAGAAGTCTCAAGATCACTTTTGCAAATAATGTCAACATTATTTTTAAATATATATTAGAAACAGAATTATGAAATGCATTAAAGAGGTTATCTATTGATAAATGTCAGAATAATTTGCATTCCTAATATGCATTTTTATCATATTTATTTAGAATATAAGTGTGATGTTATAAGATAGGTATATAACAAAATGGTTACTATAATCAAGTAAATTAACACACTCATTATCTTACATTCTGACCTATTTCCTCCCCCTTGGCAAGGACAGCTATAATATACTTACTTAGCAAAACTCTGAATATTTTGCACTATTTTTAACTACAGTCCTGATGTTGTACATTAGAGCTTTTAATTTGTTCATCATATATATTTATATTGTTTGACTTACATGTCACCATTTCCTCAACCTACCCTGACTAACCCTGGTAAATAAATTAAACCCTGTTTAATTCTGTGAATTTGACACCAAGTTTTGAAAAGCTTCCACATACAAGTGACATCCAAAAAGTGCCAACAATTTTTAAACCTTGTCTTTTTGACAACAGCTATCCTAAATAGTGGGAAATATATATCATAGTGGTTTTGCTTTGGAAGAGGTGATTTTTCTACCAGATGTGCAGAAATCAATGTAGTAACACAAATACATGAAAAAATCAAAGAAATGACACAAAGGAATCCAATAATTCTCCATTAACTGAACCCAAAGAAGGAAATTTATAAATGGTTTGAGACCACAATCAAAATTATAAACTTTAGGAAATTCAGCAAGAAACAAGAAAATATAGCTAATTTAGGAAAACAATTCACAATCTGAAACAGAAACTCAACAAAGAAAGAAACATTAAAAAAAATGAATCTTGGAGTTGAAGAATTCAAAGAATGAAATAAAAAAAAACATAGTAGAAAGCTTCAATCATGGTCTTGAAGATAGGTATTTGAAATTACTTAGAGTTAACAAAAAATGAAAAAGAGAAGAAAGCCTATGGAACATATGGAACAGTATTAATCAAATACCAATTTGATTATAATATATGATTATTACATTATAGGGAAAGAAAACGTATTTAATGAAATAATAAGCTATTTCTCAGATCTTAGAAGACATATGGATGTCTGAACCTATAAAGTATAAAATTGAAAGAACAGATTCTATTCTAAGCAGTCCTCTCTGAAGAAGTAATATTACAACCACTTTTTTTGTGGTAATGGGGACTGAATCCACTATCACTGAGCTACATCCAGTCCTTTTTTACTTTATTTTGACAAAAGATCTCCCAAAATTTCCTAGACTAGACAAACTTGCAATTCTCCTATCTCAGCCTCTCAGATTGCTGCTAAGGATTACAGGGCTATATCACCATGCACCAGGTGAACCTAGGAATTCTTAACACTTTCTCTCTCCCCCTCCTCTATCTGTTCCTTTCTTATGTATCCCCTCCTTCCCTTCTTCCTAAAGTAACACATAATTTTAAATACAGATAGTCCCAAAATTATGATGGCTTAACATACAATTTTTTTAACTTAACAGTGGTGTCAAAGGCACATATTCAGTAAAAATTGAACTTTGATTTTGAATTTTGATCTTCCCTGGGCTAGCAATATGCAGTACTATCCTTCCTTTTGATGCTAGGCAGCAACAGGGAGCTGTGCTCCCATTTAGGCATGTGATCAAAAGAGTGAGCTACTGATACTCTACAGTGTAGTGTATTGGTAAGGTATGATATTCAGTAGGTTAGATATATGAAATGCACTTTCAACTTATAATATTTTAAAGATATGATGGGTACATCAGGACAAAACACCATCATCTGTATCCTCATTTATTTTGTGTCAGACTGCCTGGTCCCATCCACAAAATATTTTTAACTATATTCATTTGAGCTACCACAAAAGCCAGGCACCAACTGCTATAGAACAACTTTCTTTTTTAAAAACAGTTCTTTTATAATATTGTGATAGTGATAAGAAAAATAAAATGTAAAGTAGAATGATTCTCCTAGGTATCAGAATTTTCTTTTGGAGAAAATTTTTTTATTCCTTTTATAGTAAAAGCAAAATCAAGGTAATGATATAAGTTCTGATGATGAATATGTTTTGAAACACAATATCCCATGAAGCTATGATAAGTGTAACATGACCCAGCTGGAACATTCAAATTTATTAAATCTGTAATATTAAGCAAAATTCAGTAGTTAAATAGATGACATATGGTTATTTCAGTGTCTGGATTTTAGGAGAAAATACAATAATAAGAAATAAATACTATCATTGCAAATAAATAAATGTTTGTTCTAGTGTTAAATTCTAAAAATTCTTAAAAAATATGCCAAAGGAGAGCATAACTTCATAATATTGACCATCCAAAGTAGCAGGATTTTTGGAAAATATATATCAAATATAAAAAGTATTTCTAATGATTTTCTTGATTGATTTCTGATGGAGTCTGGGTGTATAATATCAAAATAAGACACAGTATGTTATTCTTGGGAAGACAACTTAATATAATTCAGACCTGTAACGTTTTAGTATAAGGAAAGATGCTACATTTTCCAAAAGGAAAAATGGATAGCAGGAGTTATAGAATCACAAAATTGTAGGGTCAGCAGTTTCACAGAAGTGATCATTAGGTTATACTATCACCCTGAAATGTCACCTCCAGCTATGTTTCTTAAAGGAATAGGACAGTAGACAATTATAAGTTTGACTTTATAATAAATGACTGGAGAGCTCTAACTGAGAAGGAGAAAGATGCTTTGGATACCAAATGAGTGGGGGCTATTAATATATTGTAAGGATAATTGAGAAGTCTGACATGTCTTAATACCCAAATGAAGGCCTTTCCAGTTTTACAAAGAGGTGGCAGGAAGGCTACCTTCAGATTGACTTGGAACCTTCCTGGAGCTCTAGATCCATCCAAGTATTATTGAGACTTTTGAGGGGAACACCTCAGGATGTTAGTCACCCATCCCTACAATGTGTGTTATATGCTATGAGTCTTTTTTCCTCATAAGTACAGAGATTTTTAAACAATTTCATGTTCTTTAAATGATAGAAGATTCAAACAATAACATTAATCTCATTTGCATTACACATTTTTGAGGGTGAGGAGTATGCTAGAAGTTGCCCTTCACCTAAACCAATTGATGTAAACTGTAGTCCATGATGTCTAGGTATACTCAAGGAAGGGCATAGATTTTATTTGATGAGAAGAAAAATGGCCAAATAATGATCTTATCTAACAAGATAGCTGTTAGTTACCTTGACCATTTTTACAGTAGGTATTAATAGTCCCACAATGAGAATTGTCTGTTTAGTTTGTTTGCCCATTTATGGAATGGGTTATTTGTTTTTGTTTTTGATTTTGAGTTTTGCCCTCTTTGTATATTATAGATGTTAATCCTCTGTTGGAAGAGTAGTTGACAAAGATTTTTTTTCTCATTCTGTAGGTTATTCCTTCACATTGTTTTTCTTTAGTTTTGCTATTCACAAGGTTTTTCTTTAGTTTCACACCACCTCATTTGATTGTTGGTATTATTCCTGAGTATCAACATCCTATTGAGGAATTTGCTGCTTACGTCTATATATTGGATTATTTCTCCTATTTTCTCTTCTAGCAGTTTGAAAGCATAAATGATCAACAATTACATAAAAAGTTCACCATCTCTAGATATTAATAAAATAGAAATCAAAACTACATTGAGATTCTATCATAATTTCAGTGAGAATGGCAATCATCAAGAATACAAATAACAATAAATGCTAGTCAGGATGTAAGGGAAAATGAATCTTGAATGTTAATTAGTATAGCCACTAAAGAAATCAGTATGGAGGTTCCTACCAAAACCAGAACTTAGCTAAATGACTTAGCTATACCACTCCTCAGTATTTGTCCAAAAGCACTAAAATCAGCATACTACACTGATGCGGTTACATCAATGTTTACAGCAGTGCAATTCACAATGGTCAACCTATAGAACCAACATAGGTACCTGTCAACAGGTAAATGGCTAAAAAATTGTGGCCTATATACTCGATGGAATTATACTCAGTCATAAAAATAATAAAATTTTGGCATTTACTGGTAAACTGATGGAACTGGAGTCCATCATGCAAAGTGAAATGAGCCAGATTCAGAAAGACAAATACTGTAATTATTCTCTCATGTGTGGAAGTTAGAAAAAGAGGGGGGGAAAGGGATCTCATGAAACTAGAAGGGAGACCATTAGAGTAAAGGAGGAAAGGGATGGGAGAAGAAGTGAGCAAGGGGAGATACTAGAATGAAATTGGTCAAATTATGCTATATACATGTGTTAATGAAACCTGCTATTCTGTATAATTAGTATGTACCAATAAAATTAATGAAAGGAAAAAGGGTTGCCCAATGAGGTCACATGAAAACTATAGAAAAAATTTAATGGATATTTTGATTTTATATATTATTGCCTTCTGCTTAACCTATTAAGATAACTTGAAAACATAAAATCTTCTGGTTTGAAGTTAGTATTTCATATACCAAATTTTAAAGGTGTTTGTTGAGTTACTAAAATGGATAAACTTATCATTATTTGAGAATACTTTCCTTTTTTAAACAACCCAGAATAATGCTAACTTTAGAAGTCAATAGTTTAGTTTTAAAATCTAAAAATAATTGCTTTGACATCTGTGGAATATTGCGTAGCTTGATAACTTTAGAGGAGCTAATACAATAGGAGGCAGATTTAAATATAACAAGAAATTCAAAATTTATGTTATAACAGAGAAGAAGACAGGAACATGACAAGAAAATTACTAAAAATACAGTATACTTCCAGACCAATTTAAAAAGAACAATAATGTTGATACCTTTCTACTCCAAAAAGACAAATCCCCTTCACTTGAATCTCATTCAGGCTTTCCCAGAATTACTTCTTCCACCAGAATCACAATTATAAAATTCCTTCAATCTTCCACTTTTCAAAAATAATGAAAATTTAAAATGGGAAATTAAGTTTCATTTAATTTTCAGTTTAGCGTCTGAATCTTTGAAAATAGCCTCGCCATAGGCAAGGTGCTGTTGAAAGCTTCAATGACTGCAAACCAAAAAGGGGAAACCTGTCAACTCTGAAATATAAACTGGTTGTTTCGCTTCAAGCAAAGCTTTGCCCATTATACAATTTCTCTTGTCTTTCCTTCCCTCTAGCTTATTTCCACTGTCAGAACACTGAAATGCTAATATATCTACTTCTGGGAACATATTTCCCATCATTTCTATAAAAACAAATGAAATGACTTAAGACTATATTATTATAGCAGCTATTTTTAATAGTTTATTTGATGTGTAATTATATGTACCTATCTATACCTGCAGCCTCCTTGTGGTATGGAATAGAAATCTAAAAAAATTTCAGACTAAAAGCTTAACAAATTCTCAAACCACCTCACAGTTTGTAGTGTTTATGAAAGGCATATCATCAAATTTCAAAAGGAGAGATCTATATGAGCAGATTCCTATGATTGTTCTTAGATTCTACTTCCTACCCACAGTTCATAGAACAATATATATTCATATAATAATATGTAGTATTATATATATAGCATTAATTTTTATAATCCACAGTTATATGTGAGTGTATTTATTATTTTCAATATAGTCAACAACTAACACAGTCTAGCACATTATACTTCCTCAATATTAAGCCAATGAATACATGAGGAAAAGAAAAAAATAATAACTAAGCAGGAAAAAACAGACATTTCATTCATTTTAATTTAACTTGGATGGTATTTGATTATCATATCTGACAAAATTAGTCTTATCTAATATTTTTAAATAATTTAGTAGGGGACTGGGATTGTAGCTCAGTGGTAAAGTGCTCGCCTAGCATGCATGAGGCCCTGGGTTTGAACCTCAGCAACACATAAATGTAAAATAAAGATACTGTGTCCACCTAAAACTAAAAAATAAATATTTTTTAAAAAGAATTCCTATCATCTTTTAAAAATAATTTAATAGGTGGTTTTCCCTGTATATTATCTTTTGCTATTTTGTCAGCTATAATTTGTTCAATCTTTTCTGTAACTTTCTTCCTAATCTTATAATTAGGGAAAGTAATGGAACTAACACTTGGGAAATGCCTATTCTTCTAAACATTTATCTCTTTTTGAGTCTTCATAAGGATCCGAGAAAGGAGGGTCCTTGTGCAGAAGGAGCAGAAGGTAGGCTCTGTGGACAACTTGCCCAAAAACTAAAGCTATAGTTAAATACAAGTTAGTTTAATTCCAAACATAGATCTTTTCCTCAAATCACAGCATCTCCAAGAACTGTTATTTTCCTTTTTCTCTTTTAACTCCAATTTATCCAAGATGTTATCAGCATCCTGGACCTCAAAATAATTGCCAACTGTGAGCAAATGAAGCGTTTAAGACTTAGGTAACCTTGAATTACTCTGGTGGGATTTTTTAGTTTATTTAGCACCCACCTGACTGAGATGCTTTGAAAAAAAAAAACTAGTAAAGTTTAATCAGCTGGGTAAATGTTTAGATGGAAAACAAAGCTTGTTTGAATAAGCAAAACCCCTTTATCTATTCTATGTATGTATGTATGTATGTATGTATGTATCTATCTATCTATCTATCTATCTATCTATCTATTTATTGTCTACCCATTGAAGTCAAACAGTTACCATGTGGATAATTCTCAAAATCATAATTATGTTTTCTGTAATAATTGTGTTGGGTTAGTACTGTCCTCTGACCTAATAGTACAAACACACACACACACACACACACACACACACACACACACACAATATATATATAAAATATATTCTTACTAACAAAATGGAGGTGACACTAATTAATGAATAATTCAGTGTAATTTAAATTTATGCATTTTATAACCATAACTTTGATATTTGTAGAGCAAAAGCTTAATTTATGTGCATGTATAACATTGAGTTCCAAACAACAAATGATTATATATTCTTTAAAATGAGCATATCCATGATTTCTATCTGACATCTTCTTCAGAATAGTTTCTAGTGTCTTAAATATTAGATGGACTATTGGAATTTGACAGAAACTAAAAATACACATCTCCTGTTATAGATACTGATCAACTATCTCCAAATATTGTTTATGTAAAACATAAGAAAATTTTTGAGAAACTTACTACTCCTTACTTAGTTTTAAATATAGATTGAAAATTTTATTTTCATTTTTAGTTAAAATTATTACAATTATATAATTTTAGGCACATTGTAGATACAGATATTTTTAAATAAAAGAGAGATGTTTATACTTGAAAAATTTTATTGATCATTTATCTTACTCTTCTGAAACAACAACATGTATGTACAGTTTTTTTTTCTGTATCTATAAGCTAAAGTGTAAAAATCTCCTTGGGATTGAGGTATAATTTCATTTATTAATAGTATATAGATCAAAACAATAATTATAAATTTTGACAAATGAAATAAAATTTTATCAAAACTGTGTTTTAAAATAAGGTTTATGGGGAATTAATAATTAATTTATGTATGTATCTATGAAAGAATATGAATTATTTCTACAATTTTAAAAGTTTCAACAATAATTTTATCACTGTTTTTCATTTTTATAGATTCAAATGCTGATAAATATTATTTGAATAAATGAGTATAAATTAATGGAAGTAATTTTATTTTAGTAATGT
This sequence comes from Spermophilus citellus, assembly GCF_964194105.1. Lineage (NCBI taxonomy): Eukaryota > Metazoa > Chordata > Mammalia > Rodentia > Sciuridae > Spermophilus > Spermophilus citellus. Next base: position 26,387,127 of record NC_138190.1, read on the forward strand.
TGATTAGTTCCATCAGTTTCTCCCATGGTAGATGCTAACAGTATACAATGATCCAGCATCAAAGTTTATTTTTAAGACCATCATAAGCTGACAGGTCTTCTCTTCAGGTTTAGTTGAAAGCAAAATTAGCAGCAACCACCCTTGCAAAAAACCTGTATTGCCCAGTTGTTAAAGTTATTTTTGTTCCTTTTGTATGAAGCCCTTGTAAAATTAGAGGTGAATGAAAATTAAGCAGGCAGTTTAAAAAGGGATGGTGAGAAAGGAGAAGCAGCCTGAAGTCTTCACCACAGGTACCTTTTTTTTTTTTTCAGGCAATTCAGTTCAGTTTAAGAGTATAAAAGAAAAGCTGAAGATGTAGAAATAAACTTCATTAGAACTATGTTCCTTAACCCTTGAAAATTTTCAGGTACTCACAAGTTACAGATACTCTAGTATAAGGACAGCAGTTTTAAGAAATTCAGCTATTGCCTATAATAAGAAATACAAACTGGCATATCAGAATCACTTAATTTATGTATGCACTTTAGTTTTCTCACCACCCTAGTAATGTGTTAGAACAAGGAAGTTGTAGTTCTGAGGGAAATATTCTTACTGGTATTTGTGCCCAAATAAAATTCTGAACTCCTTTTTTTCTTATCTGCTAGCATTTGAATTTGTTTCTTTTAGCATAAAATGCATTAGTACTGAAGGCAGTTCCTCATACTGGAGTGTCAATGAATGGGGAACTGTGATTTAGAGTCAGAATTTCCAGGAACTATCCATGTGGTGTTAGGCCCTATCTTCAACCTACCTAATGTTTAGTTTCTTCTCAGTGGTCTCAGCATGGCTGTACCTTATACTCTACAGAGAATTTTACAGAAACACAGAAGTATAATGCACTCCCTCACAAGAATTTGATGAATCTGGACTGTGGCATCCACATGGTGCTTCTTCAAAGCTCTCTGCTTTATTCTAATGTGAAGGTAAGATTGAAATGTCAAGATTAGAATCACCCAGATAGTCTTGTAGAAAATATGCAGCATGAGCAATATTGCAAGTTTTCTGTTTTAAGATATCTATCTATCTATCTATCTATCTATCTATCTATCTATATATTTGGTGAAAAAGAAAAAGTTGAATGCTAGTTGAATAAAATTCCCACTATACTTGGGCTTATCAGTCTTAATAATCCTTACAAAATTCTATTAAGTAGAGAAGGCATTGTAGTCTAGAAAGGCATTATAAAAAAAATGAATGTAAATAGCACAAAGACATGCAAAAATGTATAGCACAAAAGCATCATAAAATTTTTGTTGTTAATAATGTTGCATCATGCTCTTAATTTAACATCTTACATGGCAGAAAATGACCTTATATTTCAAGATTAATAAATGCAAGATGGCAAGCACAGTTCCCCCTTTCCTGCCTCTAGGAAATCTTAAAATTTAATAATAAACAATTAATCCTACTCAGGTTACATACCAAAATCTTTTTTTAACCCAAGAAAAATCTCAGAGGAAAACCAAATCAGCTATTTAAATTACCAATATATGAAATAACCGAGCTAACTCAAAAAGAGAATTCACCTTGAGTTAAATACCTTTTTAAATTCAAAGGCGAAATCTCATCAAACTACACAATATTTGTTGTTATTGTTTTCTTGCATTACTCTTACACTGATATCAAAAAGTGAGTATATTTTATATATGACTGTATTTTATAGAAATGTAGACTTTAATGTATCCTTTTAGACCCTCTTTCTTTAATGTATTTCTCCTGTCTCTTTAACTTATTTTAACTCTGATTTTTTAGAAAATTTAATTCACTATTATACTTTATATATTTCACATAGTGAAATACAAAGTAGTTTATGGAGTCTGAATATTTAGTCCATCTTTTACTTTATAAGTGAATATCAATAGCTAACTTTAAATATTGAGCTAAAAATTCTCAGCCAGAAGGGCTGCCATCTGTAAATTATCTATTTTTTATTTTTCTTAAAGACAATAAAATGCCATGATGAGGAGTAATCAACAATTTTTACTCTAGTTTTTCCATCTGATTTGATCACTTTGTTGTAAATTCCTTTGGGGTGATGGAATATCTAGAGCTTAGTATATGTGCATTGAGGAGTCTTTGTTGAATGCTACTTTGTTCTTTTCCTAAAGATTGGTATATTTATGTGAGTTCCACCTTGATATACAAAAGTAAGTCTGATTTGAATATCTCATATCTTCACTTTTGACATAAATATAGCAAATGAAAATAGACCTTTTATGAATATTGATTTGGAGCAATTTCTGGGGGTAAGGAGGAGAGTAGGTTAATTCTATAAAAACAAAGCAAACACATACAAAACTGATAATAGGGAAAATATCAGTAGATTTGTTTCTCCAAATGATTCTTACTATCTCTAGTGTCTATCTAGAAAGAATTAGATACCACTATAATATTTCTTTTTAAAAATAAAAGTTTCTTTAAAACAGATTCAACTTTTGGCATCAACTGACCCAAAACATAAGGGACTGCTTAGGGAAAAAATACTCTGAAGCATCTTTGTACAACCATGTCACAAATCAATATTTTAGACACTTTGAAGATCATCCCTTTGCTTTTCAACCTTCACACTTTAGAGACAGGGTGTATCTATCTATCTATCTATCTATATATAGAGATAGATAGATATATTTATGTATATCCTCTCAGTTTCTAAAATAAATCATTTCCAATTTGGCATCTTTTTTTTACAGAAGGGCTCACTGTAAATGTCAATGTTTATAATTGACCAGAACCATACTAGTGGGAAAAATGAGGAGAAAAGAGTAAGGATGTCATTCAGGGTCATTTCATGTTATTTGTATTACAGGAAAGCATTACATTTTTTGTACTCTATTTCTTTAAATTATTTTAGTCCACTCCTGCCTCTCTCCCAGGAAGTTTGAGTCAGAGGTTATCTAGCTGGAAAAAAATCCCTTACTTTTCAAAGAGTTATACCACTCTAAGAAGAAGATACATGTGTATGTTAAAATTATTCTACAACACTGTTCTGAAGGACAGTAAATGCACCACACTAGTTTCTGCTTTGAAAACAAAAATATCAAGCTCATGGGGAAATTTAATCACAATATGCTGTCTATGAATTAAAAATCCATTTACTATAAAGCTTCTAAGAAACAAAGAAAATCTGCTTGTTTATAAAAGTCAATTTAAAACTTTTTAATCCCAAAATAACATTTATGAACATTTCAGAAACAGATGTTGTTGATTTTTTTTCAAATTTCAAATTACCACAATCAAGTTTTTGGGGAAAAGGGGTAAATCACAAAATCTATTTGCACCAACAAAAAAATGTATATCCAAGTTTGCTACAAAGTGTAAAAACAACTCAGTAATATTCTATAGGATTTCTAAATGACTGAAAGGTATAATTTTTTTGACAACTGCAACATAATAAAGATCATTGATTGGAATCATATGCATTTCTAATGGTGACAAAATAGAGTTTGTTACTTGGCAGAAAGTGGTTCCATCAAAATAGAGAGAAAGTAAATCAAACAGACATAACATATGTATTACATAAAGTGTATAGTCATTTCATATGCTTATAGGCCATGTGTTTGTCCTTTACAATTAAATACCTTTTCATATACTCTTCATATGTTAGTATTATTAACTTCTATTGGTCATACATTTTGCAATTCCTCCTCTATTATTTATTTATTTAGTTTTGTTCATAGTTTCTTTTACTATCTGGAAGCTTTTTTAATTAATTCATACTGACAATTTTATGTTTTATGTTTTCTAAATTTTATGTCTTATTAAAACCCTCTCACCACAAACTTAGAGGGTCCTACATTTTCCTTGATCACTTTTATTAAATTAGATTCCTAGTTAGCTTTTTAAAGTAATAGGAGTATATTTTTGTAGACTTTTAGAGATGTAGTACATTTCCACTTCATGTGAATGGTCAATTACAGGACACTATTTATTAAATAAGTTATTCATAAAGCATTAAAATATCCTCTGTTTAGATGATTTTCTAGATTCTCAGTTAGATTCAATCAACTAACTCATTTTTCTAGGCTTGTGCCAATAATTTTGATCAGAATCACTTTGGAGAGTTGTCAAAATCTGGAGGGACAAGTACTTCCACATTATATTACTTATTCATAACATTCTCAGCAATTTAAACACATATGTATACACACAATGTTCTTCAATATAAACTTTAAATCATACTATTTTGTATGTACCCACAAGTTACAGAAACTCTAGTTCTTTTTTGTTGTTGTTTGTTTTGCTCAGCTTCTTTATTTATACTTTTTAGTTACATATGACAATAGAATCTATTTTGATATATTTATAGGAACATAGAATATATTTTATTCTAGTTAGGATTCCAGTCTTGGGGCTTGGGATATGGCTCAAGTGGTAGCACACTCACCTGGCATGCATGAGGCACTGGTTCGATCCTCAGCACCACATAAAAATAAAATAAAGATATTGTATCCATGTAAAACTAAAAAATAAATATTTTTTTAAAAATCTTTTTATATTTTTTCTCTTACTTATCTGTCTCCCTGGATTCTTGCTCACTTTTCTCATGCTAACAGCCAACCTCTATTAATTCCTCAATTGCTTTTACTATAAATTTTTACATCTATCTTCTCTCCTTCTCCCTCACAAACATCACATCCTACACTAATTCTGTTCCCTATGTCTCCATCATTTGAAACAGTAAAGCATTTTAGCAAGCTTACTGCTTATATTTTAGATAATAATTGAATACATAATTTTTGTTTATTGTGACAAAACTGTAGACACCTTAATAGGATCTATTTGGTTTAAGGCTGTATATTGTTTTCATTGGGTCCTGTTAATATTGATCTCCCCCTTAGAGGTGAGGTACTGGAAAGCTTAGGGACACTATAAGACTACAGGTTAGAAACTGTACTGCCTCAGATCCATATCACTAGATGGGATGACACACAACTAACATGACAAAACAAGGGAAGAAAGCACCTCAAACAAACCAAGATGTTCCAACAATAGAATCCATAGACAACAAAGTAGAGGAAAAGTCATAGAAGGAGTTTAGAAGGTACATGGTTAGACTGATTTTCAAAATAAAGGATGGTATCAGAGAGAGAATACAGGAAGTGAAAGATCACTTCAATAATGAGGCAGAAATTATAAGAAGGAATCAAGCAGAAATTCTCAAAATGAAGGAAACAATAAACCAAATTAAAAATACAATGGACAGTATCACCAACAGACTAGACCATTTGAAAGACAGAACCTCAGATAATGAAGACAAAATATATAGTTTTCAAAATAATAAAGTCGACCATATGGAGAAGATGGTAAGAAACCATGAATAGAACTTCCAAGAATTTTGAGATACCATGAAAAAAAAAAACAAATTTAAGATTTATCAGGATAGATGAAGGCATGGAGATGCAAACCAAAGGAATGTATAATCTTTCAATGACATAATATCAGAAAGTTTCCCAAATCTAAATAATAAAATGGGAAATCAACTACACGAGGCTTACAGGTCCCCAAATGTACAAAATTACAGCATATCTACACTAAGGCACATTATAATGAGAGTGACTAACATACAGAATAAGAGTAGAATTTTAAAGCTGCTACAGACAAAAAAAAAAAACTAAATTATACATGGTGGAAACCAATTCAGATCTTTGCTGATTTCTCAACCCAGACCCTCAATGCTAGGAGGTCCTGGAATAGTATATATCAAGCTCTGAAAGAAAATAGATGCCAACCAAGAATTTTATATCCAGCAAAACTAAGCTTCAGATGTAAAGATGAAATAAAAACCTTCCATGATAAATGAAAGTTAAAAGAATGCACAACTAGAGGGGTTGGGGTTGTGGCACAGTGGTAGAGCACTTGCCTAGCACATGTGAGTCACTAGGTTCTATCCTCAGCACCACATAAAATAAATAAATAAAATAGACATTCTTTAAAAAAAAAAAAAAGAACGCACAACTAGAAAGCCTGCACTACAGAACATATTCAGCAAAATATTCCATGAGGAGGGGATGAAAAAAAAAAAGAATACCAGCAAAGGGAGGAACTATACTAAAGGATAAGTCAAAGGAGAAACTAAGTCAAATTAAAAACCAAAAATAAACCAACATGACTGGGAATACAAATAATACCTCAATAATAATCCTGAATGATAATGGCCTAAACTCATCAATCAAAAGACATAGACTGTCAGATTGAATTTTGAAAAAAGACCCAACAATATGCTGTCATCAAAAGACTCACCTCCTTGGAAAAGACATCCAAAGACTGAAGGTGAAAGTTGGGAAAAAACATATCACTCACATGGACTGCATAAACAAGCAGGGGTTTCCATCATCATATCAGATAAAGTGGACATCAAGCCAACATTAATCAGGAGAGATAAAGAAGGGCATTTCATAGTGCTGAAGGGAATTATACATCAACAAGATGTAACAATTGTAAATATTCATGTCCTAAACAATGGAGAATTTAAGTACATCAAACAAACCCTTCTCAATTTCAAGAATCAAATAGACCACAATACAACAATACTGGGTAATTTAACACACCTCTCTCACCACTGAATAGATCTTCCAAACAAACTAAACAAAGAAACTATGTAACTAAATAATGTGATCAATAATTTAGACTTAATGGACATGTATGGAGTATTTTATCCATCAAGAAGAGAATGCACTTTTTTCGTAGCAGCACATGGATCCTTTTCTAAAATATACCATATGTTATGCCACAAAGCAACTCTTAGCATTAAAAAAAAAGAAATACTACCCTGTGTTCTATCAGATCATATTGGAATGAAACTAGAAATCAGTGATAAAACAAAAACAGAAGCTATTTCAACTACCTGGAGACAGTGAATGGATAGCAGAAAGAAATCAGGGAAGAATTTAAAAAAAAATACTTAGAGATAAATGAGAACACCAATACAACTTATCAAAATCTCTGGGACACTATAATTGTATTGAGCTCATTCATTAAAAGAATAAAAATTCCACAAATAAATGACCTAATATTTCATCTCAAAGCCCTAGAGAAAGTAGACTGTAGCTGATTGTGGGCACTGGCTATATTCCAATGTTTTATCAATACCAACATTTAGCCTATACTAGGTTCCTTAAATATTGCTCCATTAGAAACACCGGACCCTAGATCACTGATTTTCAACCAGGGACGATTTTTCCCAAGGAGGGATATTTGGCAATGTATGGGACATTTTTGTTGTTATAAAAGGGAGTGATATTGGGATACAGGTGATATAGTAGTCCCATGTCAGGAATATTGCTAAATATCTTATAGGTCATAGGATAGTCCACCATAGCAAAATTTTACCTGGCTGATAATGTGACAGTTTGAGGAGTACTATCCTATAGAAATTGGCTTCTACATTTCAGAGTCACAGTACAACAAATTATGCAGTTATTTAATATCTGTACCTCTTGTAATCTTTCACCACTAAATTAAAAACTCCATCAGGGGCTATATTTGCTTTATTCAATGCAATATTCTCTGTGCGTTCCACAGTAAGTGACTCACTGGTGGCTACATACTAAACAAGCATGAGTTGAATGAGTGAATAGTAGGCAAGTCATTTAAGGTTTTATACTGAATGCACGGTACTGTCAGGAATTTCTAAGGATCTGGTAAACATTGCCATATTCTAGTCATCCATATGTAAAATATTTGATGTATATTTCAGAAGAGGATTTTTATAACTGTTCTTTTTTAAACAGAGTCAAAACCTTTAAGAGACATTTTTTATAATAAAAATAAATTTATGTTGCTGGGCACAGTGGTGCACACCTGTAATCCCAGCAACTCAGAAGGCTAGGGCAGGAGTATGGCAAGTTCAAAGCCAGCCTCAGCAATTTAGTGAGGCCCTAAGCAACTTAGCCAAATGCTGTCTCAAATAAATATAATAATGATAATAGGACTGGTGTTGCAGCTTAGCGGTAAAGCATCCCTGAGTTCAATCCCCATTACCAAAATCAAAATAAAATAAAACAAAAATAGATTTGTGACTTTTAAATGGATTCTTTCTGAGTTATTTGCAATAAAAGACCAAAGAAGAAATAGGATAGAAAACCCTGGAACTTCAGTTTTTGTTAGTTTTGTTTTGTTCTGTGTTAAAGATTTTCACAAGGCTCCCCAAGGTTTTCTAACTAGATAATGCTGATCTGGGCAAACACCTGAACTCTACAGTTAGCCTGTGGTCTACTTTTCTTCTTCCTCTTAACCTTTAGGATTTCCTGATATCTTCATATCATTTTGGTTCCTTTGTCTGCCTTGCCTCTCTCTTGTTGAGAGTATGACTCTCACAATACAGGCTCTTAAAATTCTATAGGACTTTAAAGGTCACCCCTCCTAATCACCCAACTGATTCATAAATCCCCTTTTACAACTCTCAGGTCCCTACTTCCCATCACCTCGCCTATGTTCAGATATCTTAAGTACTAGAAAATACACCATTACTTGAAGCACCAATTCCTTCCTTTCAAAGTTCTATTAAAGGGCTCTTGATTGAGTCCTCTGTAGCTGAAATCCAGGAGCTTTGGATCTTTGTACCTCTTGGGGCTATTCAGAAAAAAAACAGATTGTATTCTAAACTACATAACAATCCTTCAAACATTTGAAGATAGCTATCATATCTATTTTTCTCCATGCTAAACTCACCCAGATTTTTCACTCACTAAATAATATAGCTTTAAAGCTTCTCAATCTCTGAATGACTTCCAATTTTTCTCTAATTAATTTAAAATATGTTGTGAGATTTCACAATTATTTTATTCACATAAAGAACTAATAAAAGCTGGATGACAACAGGATATATACATCCCTCCATTTTTATTCCAATATTTACTGAGTACCTAGTCTTTTGCAAAGGACCATGCTAGATTTTGGGAACACAAATACAGGAAAAATAGATCGGTCTCCACTTTACAGCTTACAACTGTACAAAACATTGACGATTCAAAACTGAGATTTTAAGTGTGACAAATGTTACCTGGAACTATAAGAGCATATAGGAAGGAGGCCTGACTTTAAAAGCATTCCCTCGCATAATCTTCACAATGATGCAAGTAATTATTTTCACTTTAAAAAGCAGGAAGCATAACCACAGAAGTGTCCTTAATGTGGATGCAGGGGCTTATCTCCAATAAGAATCTCTTGCTCCGTCACTCTATGAGGTAGGTATTAGCCCCATAACTCAAAGTAAGGTGTACATGGTCCTGACTCCTGGAGCCTCCTGACACTATAATACCTATTAGAGACCAGCCATGAAGAATCAGTCATGAAGTTCCAGAAATGAATAAGATACACATCTAGTCAAGGGAAAAAAGCTTCAAGGTTCTTTAACTTGTTAATATAAAAGGAAAAAGGAAGACAGCAACTTGAGTAAGTATTAATTAATTCTAAGTGACATGTACTAACTTCCAAACATATGAGGTGTCCTCAAATATGATTCTCCATTTAAAAATATAAATTTAGTTACATAAAGCAAGGATTGCTAGATTACTGTTACTTTTGTTGTCAGGTGGCCTTTTGGTTCTGGATATGTGTTAAATGGCATAGCCAGTTTGGAATATTTACTAGTATATGTGGACTATGATAGCTTTAATGATTATGGATGAATCTTCTGTCTGTCCTATTAATTATCTTCCATGATGCATTCCTGAGGCTGATCTGGGAATGGAATTATATCTGAGCCATTAGTATAAGTCTACAAAGTAAAATCACTGTTACTGTTAACTTTGATCATGCACACACACACACACACACACACACACACATACATCTTCAACAGTAAGCACCTAGTCCACTATATTAAAAAATGATTTGAACATTCAAATAATCTACCAAAATAATTTCATTAATGTATTTTGCATATCCTTTCACAGCTCCAAGTTTTTTCTAACACACCCCTTGTATTTTGTACATTAGTTTACAAAGAAAAGCTTTATGGCTTGACCTCTGCCTGTGTATTGATAGTGCTTTTAGTGTTTCACCTTTGCTATACTCCTGCTACCATGTCCTCCATAAATCAATTCCAAGTGTCAGAAAGCAAATAACCATTTTCTTTCTTTCTTTTTTTTCTTTTTCTTTTTTTTTTTTTACATGAAGAACATTCAAAAGGAAAAGAAGGAAGGAAGCAAGTTTTAGAGTGATTACTGTGAAGGTCATCTACAACCAGCCCTTTGACAAATATACTTTCATTTTGACCTCTCAACTTATTCTAATCTATGATGGACGTCTGTAACCTGGGAAAGCTGAATAGAATTTAGGGAGGTCCCAAGATGCTAGGAGATGTATTTTTTAATATTAAGTACCTTTGCTTTGTAAGTCAGACATTATTTCCATTTTATGGTTGAAGAGCTGAGATCTGGTCATGCACCTACATGATAGATCATTGGTAGTCAAGGGATTCTATACAAGTCCTACCTTATACTACTATGTATGCCCCAACATAACAAATTGCCTTCTTCCAGAGGCATTAAAAAAGTTGAAATCTGGGCTGGGGTTGTGGCTCAGTGGTAGAGCACTCGCCTAGCATGTGTGAGGCACTGGGTTTGATCCTCAGCACCACATAAAAATAAATAAATAAAACAAATGTATTGTGTCCATCTACAACTAAAAAAACATATTAATAAAAGAAGTTGAAATCTTGCAAGCTATTAAATAGCAGTGGAGAGAGACTTCATACTATATAACTATCTTAAGTAACTAAGTTTTACTGTGGGTATTTGTTTTAGTATCTATCATCAGTTATAATATTCAATGAACATGGAAAATTGTAACATAAGTATTATGTCATTATACATCAACTTGGACTTAACTTGATATGAATCAAGTCTTTAAAAGAACTTCAACTGTTGACATAAATTTGTAGACTAAACATCATCTTTTAAATTAAGTCATAAATGACATATAAAGTATCAGTTTGATTATTCAGATTGATGAATTTTGATAACTGAATATATTTACATAATCACCACCTAAACATAATATATACCTTTTCTATTACCTCAGAAAAAAAATCTGTTTCTGTCCAATTATAACCCTCCAGAAACAAGCATTTCTTAAATTCTAATGTTATATATGAACCTTTTACTGTTCTTTAATTCATCTAAGTACTCATAATTGTGTCTTTTTGTTCAGCATAATTATGAGATTTTTCCTTTTGTTGCTTGTATCAGTAGCTTATTATTGTTTTCATTGATGAGTAGAATTCTGTTCATAGTTTAACATAGCTATAATTTTTATGTGTGTGAGGTAGTGAGGGGAAGAGGAGGTAGTAGCTACATTTCATGTATACTTAAATGAAAATAAGCACCTAGCTACATAAAGAGAAAGGCAAAAGCATTGTAGGTCAAAGGGGGTGGCATGTGCAAAGGTTCTGAAGTGTTTCAGAGAGTAAAGAAATCTTGGTATGACTATAATATATGAGAGGGGAAAGGATGACTTAAAGAATAGAAAAGATAATCAGGACATGCTAAGCCAAGATAAGAAATTTGAAGTTCATCTTTTTGTAAGAGAAGTTCATGATGGATATAAGCATGGAAATGTCCTAATTTGACTTTTTAAAATATATATTTTAGTTATAGATGGACACAATAACTTTATTTTAGGTATTTATTTTTATGTGGTTCTGAAGATCGATCCCAGTGCCTCACATATACGAGGCAAGTGCTGTACCACTAAGCCACAACCCCAGCCCCCTTATCTAACTTCTTGAGATGATCAAATTTGTGCTACAGAGTACTAGATCAGAAGGGAGAGATTAATATAATAATAGTAAAAGGTTGTGGTTTTATCTGGCTAGAGATCAGATATGACCTGGCCTAAGGTGGATGCAGAGGAAGAGAAGCCTAATTCAAGATAAATTTTGGAAAAAAATTGCAGTGCATAACATGCCTATAGATGAGATTTTTAAAAAGGAGGAAATGATGAAATAATGCAGACATTGACTGGTTACTAACCTAGTAGGTGACAATAAGATGTTGATGCAGAATAGATGGGAGCTGGGGTAAAGAAGAAATTTTAATTTCAATGTCAAATCTGTATATGTGACTTCCAAAGAATAGTGTCAGATACACAGGTGGACATGAATGGTTTGGAATGGGAGTAATCTGGGATGGAAAGATAAATTAAAGATTTATTAAGCTAAAGATGATACTTAAGGCCATATAAATTGATGACATCACCTAGGAGGAGGGAATGCGGTCCCTAAGATCGCTAAAGACAACATCTCAAGTTAGAGTACATACATCTCTGAGGGATTCAGCAGAATTCCTTGGGATATTAAAGAGTAATGTTAACACCTCTCTTTGTATTTGTGTTTATTGGTTTCTATTTTTACATAGGTTTCACATGTTTATTTAACATATTCATATATAATTTATAAACAAATGTTTACTGATGAGAAGGAATGTGCTTCAAAGTTTTGTTTTGAAAGGAAAGAATGATGGAAATTTGGCAGAGTACTGCTTTAATGGTCAAGGTAGGAGGAGGAGGAGCTGGCAGAATCAATTGAGAAAGATAAGCAGGTGAGACTAAATAGGAGAAATTATGATTCTCAGAAGAAAGGGAGTGCTCCATTGTTTCCTCTATCTATGCAGTTGTAGGAAATGTGCATCCATATTTAGTCTTGTACATTTCCTGTTTAGAATGCCAGACTATAAATGGACTAAGTAATATCAATAAGACTGTCAATAGGGGTATGCATCTATAAGATTGCCAGAGGAGTCATTTGTTACTCTCTATCTCCCCATTCATCCTTTTGTGTCTAAATTTCTCTGCTAGCCTAAAGTTAAAGTGTTTGTTCTGAATATTTACCTGTGCCTTTAAAATTTCACATTTACATTTGATAGTGTGCCATAAAATTGTTAAGGTACTTGTCAGATTTCAAATATTAAAGAAACTATTTTGGAAAAAAAGACAATGTATATTTCAGGCACATTTCCAGTGCTAAACAATATAAAGTATTGCTAAGTATGGCATTTAGCCATTAATGCTATCTTTCAGTTCTGTAATATAAAGAAATAATAGGCTTTTGACAACTTAGATAATACTTTTAAGCTTCTACATTATTGCTTTAGATATCAAAGAAATTTCACTCCATTGCAGTTTTCCCCTTTTGGTGAGTTATGTATAAAAAGCCAAGGCCTTGCAGACACACAACCTAGGTCCAAATGTTAGTCCTAAAGTTTTCTGAGTTTCTGATTTTTACAAGCCATTTCACTACCCTAAAAAGACAAACCAGAAAGAGTTACAAAAATGTAAGGTATTAATAAATGTTCAAATGAATATAACATCAAAAAGAACAAGTTACTCAATATTTAGTTCATATCAGGTGTTATAATCATTACAGACTCCACATTTAATGTGTCTGTGTTGATTAAGTTATCTTTGTTATTTCTTTCAAAACATCTGCACCATTCAATCATTTGGTCATGTTGAAAGGAGAGGGTTTAGATGAAACATGCACACATTATGTATTCTTGGGATCATGGAACAATAACAACAACAAAAAAGTCAGAAGACCTTGAATTTTAATAAACAAACTGTAATCCTCATGTAACTATGTTGTCATTTTCACTACCATTTAGCAGCATGTTGGATTGTATAGTGTCCTCCTATAAAAATCATTTTCAGTTAGCACATAGAATATTAACTCATTTTAGGGCCTTTTTCTCTTTTTTTCTCAAAAAGAAACATTTTTCCCTACAGTACTTTAAATACTTTCTGTTTTTCAGGAGTCTGGGTTTGGGGAAAGATTTAGGTATTACAATTTAAGATATAATTGGCTGTCTTAGACCAAGAGTAAACTGCAGGTTCTCAATAGCTTGCGAATTTTTATTTTAAGATATTAAGCTCTTTTTCTGTTTAAAATTAATACTATAATTTATTTGGTTCTTAATCCTTTCAAACAAAATACTTAATGGTTTCCTATGAAAAAGTGTCTAGTCTTTACATTGATAGAAGTGAATATCTTTTTGGCTTGTTTTTTATAGTGGCAAATGATAACAAGTGTAGCATGTGATTTCCAAAGAAATGATTAGTTTTTAAAAAAGACTTTCCATTTTAAACTAGTGGAAACTAAAAGGAACTTGCTTGATTAGATTTAGGACTGAAGTATTGAAAATGGCAGGGGATAATTTATCTTAAAATATACAAACTACATTATTATTTCATAGAATGATTAGTCCATATATAAGTTTATAGTTTCTTTGAGTCTTTAGTCAGATAGAATCATAAATTGAAGACCAGTTTAGAGAAAGTCTCCAGAGAATGAGAGGGCCCAGAACTAACACATTGCTGAGGAGAAATACTAATAAAGAAGAAATCCACCCCACTACTGATGACCTCAAATTTTGATTCAGAGTGATCTGAACTGAAATCCAGAAGGAATGGCAGCAATATATCTAAAGTGAAAGAAAACATGAACCCAAACAGATTGTGTATTTTAACAGGATGATGCGAACATGATTCAGAAGAAAGGGAGCATGGGAAAAGTAATGCAATTATTAGACTGGCTTTAGCAGCATGTTGGATTGTATAGTGTCCTCCTATAAAATTCATGTCCAGCTAGAATCTGAGAATATGACCTTATTTAGAAATATAGTCTTTGCCAATTAAAATGAGGCCATATTGTATTATTATACATGCTACTCTGTAAGTAGTGTTATAAGAAGAGAAATCACAGACCCAAGCATACACAAATAAGGAGAATCCATGTGAGGATGGAGACAGAGATTGGATTGGTATCTTTATAAGCAAATGGATTCCAAAGATTGCCAAAAACCATAAAAAGCTAGGAAGACAAGGAGAGATCTTCTCCTAGAGCATTTGGAGAGACCATGATCCTGCTGACACCTTGATTTCAAACATTTAGCTTCCAGACTATAAGGTTATAAATTTATGTTATCTTAAGTTACCCATCCTTAGAGGTCAAGCTCACAGAGGTTCCTCCCCTGGTATTCAGTGATTTTCAGGGAAAAGTAAACAGATGTTGAAAATAATATATCTTTATGTTCACCAAACTATTTCTTTAAAAAAAGCATTTCCTTATGTTACAAATATAGGAAAGAAACTACATTAACATAAGCTATAGCTGTTATTTTCACTAATAGAAATATTAGACATTTTTATATCATATCACTATTGTTGCAGATTTCTCACTATATTGTTTAGCTCATCATTACTTTGAAATTGCAGTACTTATTAGTCTTGTTCAGCAAGCTTATTGTTTAATATGCTAATAAAGAAATACATATGGTACCACATTATAATTGTACAACTTCTTTTACAATGGTATTTAATTGTTGTCCTTTTTAATCCTATGTATTTATATTCTGTATTTACCATCATTATTCTGAGGAGATAATGGGCTTCACCTCACAGCTAAAATAGTACATGATACACAAATTAAAGAATCCCTGCTCTAAATCTATTTCAAGCAGGTCTCTATTGAAGTAACACAACCCATTTAATCTGGGGACCTTCTGTACAACTTCTACCATAACACTATGGTAGATATCTAGTGCTGGTGAAGAGGCAGGTCACCCTGTGTACCCTAGTCACCCTAATCCTAGTCAACATAGGTGCATGTACACTCACTGCTTAACCAACATACTATATTGATTTCTATCCTTCTTTCATGTTTCTGGCTTTGGACTCCATGAAATTTCTGGTAACCTCCAAATAGATTGTACCCACCACTATTTTTCTTGCAATAGCTTGAAAATGTTAAATTTTACTTGCAGTAAGGGGTATGTGTAATAAATCATGCATAAAGCACTTGTTCATTCTTGGGTGCTGACCTGGCACACAGTAAGGGCTCTATAAATCACTGATAGGATAAACAGTAAGATGACTCAGGTCCTTGAAACTCTAAAATTGCATAATTTTATAAATACTTTTTCTAAGAATAAATTTTACTTTAGATCTGGAGATATAGCCTGGTGGAAAATGCTTGCCAAACATGTGCAAGACTCTGAGTTAGATCTCAGCAACACACACACACAAACACACACACACACATGAAAAAAACTGGATTTAAAACTACTCCTGAGGAAAGTAACATTCGTATGATAACCATGCAGCCCATATTTTATAAAACAGAACCATGAGTCCTGATTTTGGGATAGGAATATATGGAAAACATATGCACCTGTTTCTAAATGTCTATATAACTGAACTATACTTAAAATCCTATTTACTTGTATATTTTTCCATAGGAATTCTGATAAACCTGTATAGTGTTTGGAGAAACAAATATTACTCTTAAATACTTGCTTTTATGTTTCATCATGGATTAGGCATCCAGGTCATATGTATGCAGAAATTCTAAGTCCTAATCCTACAATTTATTTAGCTGAATTATATATTTTTCTTATGTTGAAAATCTAGTTTATCCAAAGGTTTTCTTGGTAATGATATGGTGGGATAAAAGTCAGAAAGATAACTTTCAGATACATCAAAATCAGCTAATTTCCATTTTTCATCATGGTTGTTAAAAATAGATATCAACTTGATATACTTTTTAGAAAGGTAAAGATAATTCTTCCTATTGATGCTCATGATTTTTTTGTGATTGGAATTATAAAAGTCTTTTCATATAGTTACTGGAAGTGCCCACTCCTCAACTTTTCATGCAAAAAATATCTAGTTATTTTTAAATTTTTGAATTTATTTTCATTTATTTTAATTACAAAAGTTATATAGATTATGTAAAATATTTTTTGACATTACTTTATGGAATGGCTAAATCAAGCTGATTAAAATATGCATTATCTCACATTTTTGTGGTGAGAGCACTTAAAATCTACTTTCAGTAATTATCAAGTATATAATACAGTTATATATAGACATGATGTCCAATAGAGCTCTTGAACTTATTCCTCCTATTCAACTGAATTTTTTGACCAACAAAGCTACCCATGTTATATTCTTTTAATAAAAAGACACTATATAATTTTAACAGTGTCAAGACTTTTAGTGAAAACATGTCCTGAATGTGTGAGACTGTGTTTTTGACATATTTCTTTTAACACCTAATGAGTTGTGAACATTTGAGATATATTATTTGATGAACAGCTTTGAGTTATTCCAGTAGACTTGAGAAAGGTTTCAGTACATTTCAATAATATTCAAAAACCATAGAGAAAAGACTAGAAGGGGATATATTTTAAAAGTTATGGTGGTTATCCTTCAGTATTAAGAATTATTTTAAACTTTGAAAAGAAGCCAAAGGATGATTTTATGTGTTTCAAAGTAATGAAAGAACATTTTCTCAGAAACTCCCTTCATCCTTGAAAGGGCTTCTATATTCCCAGAAAAAAAAAAAGGTAACTATGTTTGACTTACTGTTTACTATTAATATGAGTACAGACATTTTACAACTCTACAAAAGTTAAATGTTAATTTCTACAAAATTTGATACATTGCAAATGGCTTTATACTTAGTAGAGAATATTACTTGAAAGGCTATATGATATTTTTAAACCTTATTCCTGAATATTTTTTATAATCACTGATTATAATTTTTTTGTTTATTGTATCATCTTTTGAACCAGTTTTTCTTCCTACTGCCATTCTTATTACTGTGTTAAATTCACCATGTATTCAATATAATTTACATGAAAAATTGTTTCTTAAAAAGATTTCACTTTGACAATAAGTGGAGAGATTAAGGGTTTCCTTCACTGTACTTTTCTCTATTTCCCCCAAATTTCCCAGTTAACCTATAATACACTTACAGCCTGAAAAATTAAACATTAAATTGAAAAAAAAATACATGGTGCATAGAAAATATTTGGCTTCATGTTATCTTATTCATACAAGATCTTTGACATCATACAGAAGATAAGTAATTGCAGATGAAACAGCTTTGCAATCAACAGTGTTTTATTTTTCTTTTTCATCAGTAGCAAATAGATGTAAAATAAGGGACTAAATAAACTTTAGAAATATAAAACGTATATATGTATTGACATGTGTTTATTATGAATGTTATGAGACAGGCAAGTCAGGACAGTGAGAATGAGTTTTATTATGCTTGTTTTCTAGTACTATAAATGAAAGAATAGCATATATGGATTAAAATTCAATAACATCCACAGCCAAGATACGTACTGTAATTTGGACATTGATTCCGTTTGAGAACTTTTCGCTGTAGGCACCATCAAGACAGATATCTATAATTAGCAGTCCATCCAGGGGTTGAACCACAAATTTAAAGTTGGGTAAACTATAGGTAACCCTTCACACTCACTTAAGCACTGACATTTGTCAATATTTCCCATGACCAATCCAACTTGTTTCGCCTGTTTTCCCCTTTGGAATGAGTCAGTTTTCTCAGAGTCCTGTGGGATACTGAGCCACTGGCAGAAGTGAGGATGTGCAGTCTGATGGCTTACAGTTGCAAATCTCTAAAAACTACTGATTTCTCACATTTTATTCCTATGCAAGTTTTGGGATGGTGGCAGGGGTGGGGGTATGGCAGCTGCATTTCAGGAGAGCATAAAGTTGCTGCCTCACAAAAATACTCTCCCATGCCTGTTTTACAAATCATTTTATTACTTTTGATATTGAACTTCTCCTTTATAAATTATTTTTATTTGTTCTTTTAAGATAATCATATAGTAGAGTGTATTTTGAAACATTATACATACGTGAAGTAAAACTTATCCTAATTAGGATCCCATTCTTGTGGTTGTACAGGATGTGGAGATTCACCAGTCATGTATTCATATATGAACATAGGAAAGTTCTGTCTGATTCTACTATCTTTCCTATTCCCATTTCCCTTCCCTTTCCTTTCATTCCCCTTCATCTAATTCAATGAATTTATATTCTTCCCTCCCTGCCCCTTATTGTGTGTTATCATTTCCATATCAGAAGATTGGCTTCTTTCACTTAGCATGATAGTCTCCTTTTTAAGTGTAAAAGCCTGGAGTAGAGTTAAGTCTGATTACATTTCTGTATCCTAAAGTAGAACATCTGCTGTGAGTTTGCAGTTTTGTCTTTATATGACAGAAGGGAAGGAAGAAGACTTGGAGAGGTGGTCCCTAGTGCTTCCTCCTCCCAACCAGATTTTTCCATCTGTTTTTATAATGAGCATTGTATATTTATTCCCCTAAAAGTTGTCTCAAGCTTTCCTTATTTAAAAAAAAAATACTCGGGGCCCTATTATATGTTACTGGTTTCCTTTCTACATTACGCAGATACTCAAGAGCATTAGTAACAGAATGTAAGCCACATAAATTGTACACCATAAATACACAGAATTTACTCTCAACTTAAAACATTAGATTAACTTACAAACATAAACTTAAATAAAAAGTGATTTCAAATTTTCTAATATCCACTTCAAAAAGCAAAAAGAAATAGTTCAATTTATTTTAATAATATATTCTATTTAATCCAGTATAACAGAATTTTTTTTTCATTTTACAATTTAATACATGAGAAAGTTTGCTTCCTTTTTGGTTCTTCCTAAATTTTCAAAATCAGATATATGTGTTATAGTCCCAACCAAGCTCAATTTGGACTAGCCACATTTTAAGAACTGAGAAGCTTATGTGGCTAGTGGCTAGTGAATTGAACATTCTAGTTCTAGAGAGAAATTTAATACTGTGATTCCTATGGTAGAGCAACTTTGGAAAACATTCCTGTGCTTGGAGAAGATACCAAGTCCCTACCCTTTGAAAATGTATACCTTTTCTAACAAAGGCTGGATTAGTTCTGCATTGATGTAATGCTGCTGGAACCACAAAAGAACTTTAGCTGGGTTGATCACAGGATTCTGAAAATATCACTTATGGCAAAATATATCATCCTAGTATTGCACAGATGTACCTTAGGGACTATATCATTACCTCCAT
Organism: Spermophilus citellus; assembly: GCF_964194105.1. Taxonomy (NCBI): domain Eukaryota; kingdom Metazoa; phylum Chordata; class Mammalia; order Rodentia; family Sciuridae; genus Spermophilus; species Spermophilus citellus. Next base: position 26,407,049 of record NC_138190.1, read on the forward strand.
CTGGGTTGTTTTTTAAAGAATAGAACTATTTCTATGTGAATTTTTAAAAACTCCTACCCAGGGGGTGATAGGTCAGTTACCTCCTGGAAAGTTACTTAATTCTCTGGAGTTTTTGAATTTAAATGAAAAAGTAGAATTATTATTTCTTTGGGTTTTTGAGAAGTATATCAAGAGTAGTACCCTGTAAGTGGAATGTGGCTTCATGTAAACAAAGCCACAGGTTGTCTAGGGTAAATTCTGCAGGAAACTTTTCAACTCCAATTAGAGCTCTACTTTCTTACCAGTCTCTTGATGGGCATTCTACTTTTTATTGTTTGGCGTCTTTCTTTTGCCCTTTATGATTATAAGTGAATAGTCAACAATGATACTGGGAAAAATTTCTGACTAATCTATTTCCTTAAGAGTTATAGGCAATGAGAACTTTACACTTCCATGTTCTCACCAACCAAAAGGTTCTAGAAGGGCTAAATGATTATTGAAATGCTAGCAGTTACACCTGAGGATGGACCACTGTGCTTAAATAACAAAAATATTTTAATTGAGGAAATCTTTAAAGGGATATTTCTATACATACGTTCCTTTATTTCCTTTGTGAGAATATATGAGAACTAACACTGGTTTTGTTTCATTCTATTTCCTGGAATGGTACTTGGCACAGAGTAGGTCCACAAATATTTGCTTAATTTATATATTGAGAAATTTGCTTGGCGAAATTCAACTTGCTAAGAGTCCATGCTGGTAACCACTCTGTATCATTGCCTTTTTTTTTCGGCAACAAGAACTGAATTTCTGATTTGGGTCAAGCTGAGAATGATATGCCAAGTAGCCTTAGTTTCTTCCTTTTATTTTTTTTTATTTTTTTATGTGTTTATTTTGCCATTCATATATTTTTTTATTATTTTATTGTTGGTTGTTAGTAAAACTGACTTTAAAAGTAAAACTCTTGAGTATTTTATGACCACAATAAGCCCATCTTAATCACATTTGCTGCTTTATTTTCATGTGAAAATATACACAATGCCTTCACTTGATGTTGAAATAGAAATAAACCATTTATAAATTGTTGACATGTGGAATGTATTGAAAGAAAATAAGCATAATAGGATCATAAAATCTGTCAAATACGTTCCTCTAGTAATGGTTTGAAGACACACTTTTTCAAGTATGCTAAGCTGCAATTTTCTTTTAAAAGTATTAACCAAACTTGTAATATAAAAATCTAGGAGATATACAACTAACGATAAGTATCCCAAACTAACTTATCTTTAAGAGAGCAAATCTTGTTCTTGCCCCACTCCACTGCTTAAATATATTCAGAAACTCTTTTATAGGCTTAAATACACTTATCTATATATCCTACAATGTCCTTTACAAAGTGTTTCCAGCCTATCAGTCCATCCCAAAACACCTTACTTGTATTCTGAATCAAGGAAAGTAAGTGGAAGGCCATGCATTTTTCTGTCCCCTCAGTAACCAGTATCTTGCAGCAATAAGAGATCCCCCAAATTTATATCTTTATAGATAAATGTAAGAATGATAATGTAAATGAAAGTGGTCCATATATTGTAGCCCTGTTATGCTCATTGTTATTATCATCATTAACAATGCTAACATTGTTTCTAATAAAATAATAGCCCCTTTTAATACCCTGATTTTAATACATTATGGGTCAGATTCTAACCTCAGTAATAAATATATAGTAACCCAACAATACTAATAATAGTAAATAAGGTTATACTGATCACTAATCAAAATTTTTACAGATGGAAGAACCTTCATCTTTATCATTTAATATACTTAAGGCCCCCTGTGAAGACCTCAGCCTGTAGTATGTGATGAGTATTTTTCTTTTAGTATTTTTCTCAGTGCTATTAGGAAGAGCTGTGATTAAATTATTTTGCTCAATATTTCTAGATTATTGTGAATAAGTCACATGGTGTTTAGATAAGAGCACCTTCATTTATTAGCCTTGGAACTTTGGAAAAACATTGAATCTTTCTGAGCTTTTGTAAGAGACATACAAGAATACCACTTCTACAAATTTTGTTGAGATTTAAAAACAATGTGAAATAATATTCCTCGTAATTTTTAAAATACAAGGTAAATGTAAGGCACTAAACCAACTTTATAAGCTACTGCAGTTAAATAAATATTGTATTGCATCATCTTTCTGTGCAAGTTTTTGTAAATTTCATTTTATACAGCTTTCCTAAATTATCCATTTCCTGAACTGGTTTCTTAATTCTTTTAAAACAAAATTCTTCTTTATACTCATCACATTACTATCTTGAAACACTCACTAAAAATAATCACTCACACACACACACACACACACACACACACACACACACACACAAAATAAAACCAAATATTAAGCAATACTTTCATATGGGTAGTAAACTCTGATATTCTCTATTTTGTTTCACTATAAAGAACAAATGCTGGTTGTGATCCAAAAATGTATTTTCATGACTCACAGGTTGTAAAACACTAGCCCATTAGATTAAAAATAAAATAAATAAAAAATAAACAAAAAAAAACACCAAGAAAAGAAATGATGGCCCCTCAGTATTATTTCTGCACTTCTTTTCCATAAAGCAATATCTGACCAAGAGCACCTCTCATTTTATCATCACAATTTTTTCCTCCCACCATTACTTTTCAAAAATTTTCCCTATTTTCTTGGACTTACACTTCTCTCACTTATTTCCCTTACACCCCTATATGTTTCAATTGTTTAAAAGCCCATCCACTTTATTAAACCTTGGGTTCTTTGTGAGTATATTTGCAGTATCAATTCTGCTATGTAGAACATCTAGCACAAGTTCTGAGAGTATCTCTAAAATAAAAGTTAACTGAATGAACATATTGCTCTAAAGGTTTGGAGAAAGACAGGAAAATGTCAGGGCTAAATAATTTAAGTAAATTTAGTAGTGGTTCAAAGGTTTTCTAACATACAGATAATCTTATAGACAAATCCAAGAGGTGTCTTCTCCTATTCCTCATGCCTTGTGCTAGTGGTTGTTGTAACTACCATGGTTTGAATGAATGTCTGTCTCCTCTAAAATTCACATTTAAATTTAATTGCTATGGTAATAGTGTTAAGAGGTGGGTCCTTTAAGAGGTGTTTAGTCCATGAGGGCTCCACCCCAAAGGGTGAGATTAGCACCATCATAAAGATGAAAATTAGGTCCCTTCTTGCTCTCTCTCATCCTCTCACCTTCCATGGTGTAATGACACAGTAACAAGGCTTTCATCAGATGCTTTCATTTTGACATTAGATTTCCTAGGCTCCAGGAATGTGAGCCAATAAATTTCTATTCATTATAAATAACCCAATCTCAGGTATTCTATTATAGTGATACAAATGGAATAGGACAGTCACATACCTTTCTTTTCTGTGTAAAATAATTTTATTTCAATATTTCTCTTTTTAATGATATCCCCAGAAGACTATGAGATATCTCATAAGTTCAGCCTCTTTTCAATGAAATTGTATTCAGTAGTCATGTATTGGTTGAATTGCCCTGACTGCTCTTCTAAGGATAGTCCTGGTTATGAAATTAAATTTGCAAATATATATGAACTATGGATTGAATGAGCTTGCTCATTATAGCATACATCTTAAACGAATGCTCATATAAGTCTCCATTAAACCATGGTGCACAGCTTTTTATTTTTAAACAATTGTGTTGTTTTAAAGTTACAGTTGTTTCAGTAATCCATTATTAGTATTTAAAAGTAGGTATTGTATAAATATGACAGCCATATATTATAAAAACAAATAGAAATTTGAGGATAAACTGCTTGAAAAATGTGTTTCTTAAAATCAGCAGTTAAATGAGATTTTCAAATAAATCCATGTTAACCAGGATTTACAATACAATATAAGCCTGTACTATTAGTTGTAAAGCTAGGATTTGGAGAACTATGCTGGCACATTAAATTTATTCATTTTCACAGCCTGCAGACATTTTAATGTCTGAGTAGCAATAAGAAAAAATTACCTAAAAACTTTTAATAGGGTATAATAAATTAAGACTGAATGGTAATGCAAAAGTGGGTACAACAGGACGGAATTATGAATCTCATATAATGATCCAACAACACTTAAAGTGTGGAAGCAACATTGGTATTCTGGGATGTACAACCACAGTTGATCCTAATTGTTTCTCTCCTGTCAAACAGGAATTGCACATCAATCTCAAAGTATTATAAACTGTTCATTACATGCAAATGGTTATGTTTTGCAGGTTCTCCAAGGGGGACTCAATTTTCTTTACAAAAGGAGCCAGGCTAAAAGAATTGTTTGTCTGATGACACTATGTATCCATCAGAGGTCCTCATTTATAAGCAATAGATAAAGAGATTCATCATAAAGAAATAAAGGAGCTTATATAATTGGAGAGAAAGTAAAAGAATCAGGCTTGGAACAGGCAGGATCTCAGCTGATCACCACAGTTGATTTTGACAAGGCATCCTCATTAGAATGAATGAAGTCTAACCTTTTCACTTAACTGAAGATTAAATGTCTCAAGAAAGAATGGGATCAGCTTACATAGGACCTGTACTTAGGACCTTTGGGATGGTTCCTGATACAACAACCACTGGAAATTTTCTTGGACACAATACTTGATTTATTGTCTCAGGGACCCAAGAAGAACTTTTGATACGATCAGTCAAGAGAATAGTTACTCTACATTCTTAAAATAGTTATGACTACCACACATATTTAAAGGGTTTTAAAACATTCAGTTAACAATACTATATCATATATTTCAATACCTAAAAAAGAGGATTTTAAATGTTCTCACACAAAGACATGAGAACCATTTGAGTTTATGATATGCTAAATACCCTGATGGGATCATTACACAAGGTATGTATATATTGAAACAATGTAGCCCATAAGTATGTATAATAATTTGATTCAATTAAAAATAAAATAAAACTTTAAGAATTTTTTTTGAGAGAGAGTGAGAGAGGGGGGAGAGAGAGAGAGAGAGAGAGAGAGAGAGAGAGAGAGAGAGAATTTTTTTTCAATATTTATTTTCTAGTTCTCGGTGGACACAACATCTTTGTTGGTATGTGGTGCTGAGGATCGAACCCGGGCTGCACGCATGCCAGGCGAGCGCGCTACCGCTTGAGCCACATCCCCAGCCCAAACTTTAAGAATTAATCAACCCCTTTTATCAATCCTTGGAATTGACACTTGACTCAAATCTATTTGATTTCCCATATTTTTCCAGTGTGATTTTTCAATTGGTTTTATGAGCACAGTCTATGTCCATTTCTCTATTACATCAAATAGCAAAGAATGTTTAAAGAGAGGGTAGAAAGTGTCTGCTTTTTCATTGTAACTTTTTATTAATTATTCTATCTCCTAAAGGAGGAATTAGCAGCCTTTTCCTGCAAAGAGCTACATGCTAAATATTTGGGATTTTGCAAGCCAGGTAATCTTTATGACAAATACTTAACCCTGCTTTGGTAGCAATCAAGTAGTCATGGGCAGTATGTAAATTAACAGGCACAATTGGGTTCCACTAAAACTTTATTTACAAAAACTTGTGGCTGGAAAGATTTGGCTCCAGAGCTTGCCTTTTTAAAAATTTGATATTCATAGGATCAATACTAAGCAGATAATATCATAATAGTATTAAGAACTATATATTGCATTAAAATTAATTTCACTGCAAATACTTTGAAGGATATCATGGGTGAAATATTCATATAAGTAAGTAGCTCAATATCCATATGCAGTTCTAGATTCTATGGGAGCATATAAATTGCTTATTACAATTTCTCTGAAAAAAAATCTTCAAAATGAGTTTAGGTAAAGTGAATGGGTGAACCTAGGACATAGAGAATTACAACTTTAAAGACTTTTAATTCATAAACTAAATTATTGGCCAACAAGAAGTAATAATAAACTCATAAAATCTCAAGAGAAAAATGCTACCATATAAATGTGTTAATATCAGATGTCTCCACTATTTTTGAGTTACTATATCTCTGAATTTTTTTTCTTTATTAATTTTGATCAGAAGACCTTGATATAAATCCATTGCCAATAAATTTTGGTCAGTAATAGCTTTACAAAAGAGCAAGAGTTTTAAATTTTGTTTATTATGATGTTTGCAAACCATCCCAGTTTCTGGTTTGTACCTATAATTTGGTTATATAGTAGAAAGATTATCTATTGTTATTACTAGATGCTTGCAATTCAACTTGATGAATACCTCATCCTGAACACACTGAACTGTGAGTAGGCATCTTATACTATAATTTGTCAATTTTATTATCATTCAAAATTTACAACTTATGTTAGAATATTTTCTCACTCTCTTTGTATGACAGGTTCATAGTTAGATCTTTCTTTTTGCTGCCTTTCACAATGTTCTTTTCTGGTTCCCAAAGTTTTTATTTTTTTTTCCCAAGTGAGATTGGGAATTCTAGAGATGTTATGGAGTAATATCAAGAAGAGCTATGAGACACAAATAATGACTGTTTTTTAAAAAAGCCACTATTTTCCCTGGCTACATGTAGAACTTTCTGGAGTACTTCAGACTACATTGTGTTTCTATCTTGGACTTCATATGCTGAACAAAACAGGCTTCATTAAGGCTTCCTTTTTTTAAGAGGCTCTCTTCATTAAGGGAAAAACAGCAAACATTGTTTCCCTTGAACATAGTGGGCTCACACTGAATGTTTGTTGAATGGATTCTGGTTTTTAAAATGGGTAAGAGAATGGAGCCATCCTATTTTAAAAGTGCAATACTTTCATGTATTCCCTATATAGTAGAGATAAGAGCAGCTCAATGTAAGTTTTTTTTTTTTTTTTTTTTGATTAGGAGATGGGGTAAGAATGGCAGAAAAATCAAGTGTGAGAATAATTTGCCTAAGGGAATAACACAATGAAATTATACTTCTTTGATCCATTTATTTAATCTAATGAATATTATATGTTCAATAATAGGAAAAAATTGATCTATGTACTGAGAGATATATTGGTAAGCAAGAAAGATAAATTTTCCATTCTAGTGGAAAATATATGTAATAAACATGAAAATATGTATCACAATTTCAAGAAGTTACAGATTTATGAAGAGAATAATTTGAGAAAAAGAAATACTCTTTGATGTGTGTTTGTGCATGAATGTTTGTGAACTCTTTAAAACAGAGGGAGTTACCACCAAAGGCATGTATGAGAATATGACATAAAGATAAGTGTATAAAAATGAACAGGAGTTGGGACATGGGAGATAGACTAGGGGTAATTTAGAACCCTCAGGAAAAATGAAAAGTAAGTTTAAAGTTAGGAAAAAGTTTTAGAAGGAATAGTAACAAAGTATGTAAGAAGAAACACCAAAAAGATCAATGTGGCTAGAATATCTTCTTTCAAAGTATTGTTATTAATAAAAATTAGTTATACTAACAACAATTTTATATTTCATTAAATATCAATTTCTACTTCTCATTGCTTCTATATTGGCATGATGTTTTGTTTTAAATTTGAGATGTGCAATTAGCATGCTCCACTTTTTTTTTCTTATTTTCTTGATATTTTCATACTGTAAAAATGGAGATCCCTTAGGGATGGTTTATTTTTCAAGCATTTTAAGCAGTTTTTTACTGCTGTGGTTATTACAGTAAGTTATAGTTCTTGTTCTTGCATCTTTCCAATAATGTACAACAATCTGTCATCTTCTTAAACATGTCATGTTGGACAACAGAACTGTAAGAACAAGCCACTGAAATTTTCCAATTAATTTAATATACTTATTTATGAAAGATGCATTTGACGGGTTATGATTTAGAGCCCCTCTCTGAATTTCTGCACTTTGCCAAACTCCCAATAAATCTGTTATTTACTACTTCTGAAAACATGCACAGGAGCCAAGAAATTGTAGAAGAGTTTCTAAGTAGCAATAAAGGTCTAACAATATTTACGTAAGAATGAAGTGCCCAACTGTTTAACTGTATTGAGACTAAATTTTCTTGCCACTACCAGATTATAACATTGCAAAGCTCATTTTAAAATGTATTCCCATCCTTATACATTGCTGTAACCCTTAAGCAAGTGACTGGAAAGTGACTGGAGACAAATTCTCTTAGCAGTAAATTTTCTTGCTGATTCCCTTATGTTAGTGTATGTCCTCTAGTTATGGAAACCAGGATAGGTTTGTGACCACAAAATGAAATCTTCTGAAATTTTATTACTGCTGGGGAAATATAAAGGGCAAGCAATAGTATGAATTATTCTTAACATTGGGGTCCCAATGAAGGGCAACAGATGGCAGAAATATTTACTCAAGTGATTTTTCCATCAAAGTTTCTATCAGCATTTAAGTCTCAGCAGTGCGGCTGTTAAGAAGCTGTCAAACTCACAAGCCAGCTGGTGAAATCAGCACTGTAAAACACTGACTGTATGGAAAACATACTGGTATCCATTTTAGTCTTTTACACCATATGCCTTTTTGTAGACAGCATTTGATTCAATCCCTATTAATATCATGTCAGTTATCTCCTATATAGTCATTTGAGGGAGTAGATTACCAATTAAATAATATTAAGGTGCATCCTAATAAAAACAGCAAAACTCACTTTCCTTAACAGATACTGTCAGTGACCTATGCACATCCATTCAGCACTCTTCATTTCTGTACAAGCCAATGTCTTTTCAATAGCAGCACCTGCTACCTGAAGATTTTCTGGGCTGCAAGTTCAGAAAGCAGAATAAGAAGAATGAAAAGCTATGGGCACTTCCATTAGGAAGAACAGAGACTTTTCATGCACCCACTTGTCTCAAGCTTTTGGACAGGATTCATCTCAATTCCATTGTGCTCTGTGAATCTAAGCTCATCAGAATTGAGTCCTTTACAAAGTGCTTTCTTCAATCACTAATAGCCAAGGTAAGGCAGAACTGAAGAGCAGCTAAACTTGTCTATGACACTTTTGTGTTCTTCTTTGACTGTTCTCCCCAACTCCAGGGAACCAGTGCCCCCTTTTTCTATCCCATTCATTGTTCTTCATCTGAGAGATCACAGTAAGGTTCTCCTTCTATAATTAAATGGATTTGAACATAATTTTCCATTCTCCATGCCCATTTCTAATTTGAGGGAAGAAACAGTTCATTTTGCCACACTAGAACATGATTGTAAGTTTTTTGATATTTGATGGTAAAACAAGATGAGTATTAAAATACATCATATTTAGCCCATATCGATATTTGGATCCTCCCATCACAATGAGTTCAGATTTATTATTCCACAAAGTGAACAGTTTTTCATTGTGCTAATTTACAGCAACATATAGATATATTTCAAATATACCATATAATCTAAACTATGGAGCAGTGAAACACAGTAACATTGCAGGATACACCAGAAAACTATTTAACACTAACATGACTATATTTTGCCTAAAAAAACAGCAGTTAATTCATATCAAAATAACACTTTATTGTTTCACTCCCTATGTTTGCTTAACATTTATTAATTTAAGGCTTAAAAATTCCATCTAAACAATCTATTACAATTACATCCTAAGGTAGATTTCAAATGGAATTCCTTAAGACTCAAGGCCTCATGCTTGTTCACAGAAAAATTCTTTAGAAAGTGCTGTTAATTTTTAAATGGTTCATGAAGCAGCATTATGCCACAAAGCAAATAGGTTATATTTCCATTCATATGAAGAATATTGAGCTCTTTTAAGTACTTAATCTAATGGTGATTTTTATTGTTTCTATTATCAACTTTAAGAATTTTCAATCCCATTCAATAACAGCTCATGTTTTAAAACTTATTTCTTTCTAGTCTACAAAAAACATGCTAGACCTAAATGCTTGGGCATTTTATGATTTCTGCTTCCCTGTTTTCACTCAAGGTATTTGATGGCATAACAATTCACTTTGTCACTATATGAGTTAACATTATTTTCATAAGTTTCCTTCATGGAATTCAGCTTTCTTTCTGAAAGCCCTCATTAACATTTCTTCTTGTTAGTTAGAAAATGAGTAGGCAGAAATGTCAGCTATCTGAGGCAGATATGTCTGGCTGAATTGGTATTTTCCTCAATTCCTAGTCCAAAAGCTATATTTTGAGAAGACATCATAGTATATGAAAATAAAGATTAATGAAGTTTCCAGGTAAGTCCCTCTATATTCCAGATGTTTGAGAAAAATAATTCAGTAAAAAGTTAGTTTTGTAAACATGGGCTGATTACTTATGAACAGTGATTAAATATAATAAGATTCTACAATTTTTTAAAAAAATTCTAGAGTTAGAGGTGGACACAACATCTTTATTTTACTTTATGTGATGCTGAGGATTGAACCCAGTGCCTCACGCATGCTAGGCAAGCACTCTACCTCTGAGTCCCAGTCCCAGTCCAAGGTTCTACATTTAATGAGTAATAATTTTGTGAAAAATGCCATTCTTCAGTGGCTTATTCACATATCATTGTTATTTCCACTTTAAAGAGAAAACAGAAACATAGGGGAGAATTAGCACATTTTCACAAGATTCTTCAGATATTAAGCTAAAAGAGCTAAGATTTGAACCCAAGCTTTCTGAATCTAATATCCAATCTCTTTACACTCTTCAGATTTGCAATACAGCTTAATGTGGCATAGCATGATTATTGTGGGAGATAAAACTTAACATATTCACTGAATTACTACTTGTTGAATAAACACATTAAAATATGAAGAAATAACTGAGTATTTTTTCATAAACCAATTTTAATGGCATATCACATGATTGATATTACCTCAGTTACTAAAAAATGTGGTGATTTAAGAGATTCCCTACAGTAACATGGCATATTGCTTTGGAATAGCTTGAGAAAATATTAATTTATATATGTAATTTTATTATTCACTTGTGACAGAGAAGAAATAATTGAGTTACATGGAAGCAGACAACCTTTCTGGTTTTGACAGTCACTTTATTTTGAATGACAATACCAAGTATCAGTTAAGGCACTGATTTCTCTTTATTTTCTTGGTACTGGGGAATGAACCCAAGGATGCTTCACCACTGAGCTACAACTCTTTTTTATTTATTTTTATTTTGAGACAGGGTCTTGCTAAGTTGTTGAGGGTGTAAGTTTCTGAGGCTAACCTCTAACTTTTGATCCTTCTGGGTTTTGATTGTTTTAAATTTTTTTAGGTGTAGGTAGACATAATACCTTTATTTAATTTATTTTTTAATATGGTGCTGAAGATCAAACCTAGCACCTACATGTGCTAGGCAAGAGTTCTACCACTGAGTCATACCCCCAGCCCCCTGGGTTTGGGTTTTCAAAAATACTTGATTTCTCTATTTAAAATTGAAAATAATAAATCAAATGCAATTCAGTAGAAATACATGTGGACAAGCTTAAAACATATACATATATTTTTATTTCATTTCATATCTAGAAATTTTTTCTTTCCTGAAAATTGTATATATAAGTTTTCAAAGACCAATATACCTCTGTATACGATTGCTTAGGATATGGACTACTTGGTTACTTTTCCTCAAAATAACCATTACTACTTGATGCCAACAAATATGTAAGATGCTAACAGACAGATTTGTTGCACCATATACATCATATATAATCTGTTTTGAAAATAATGTCATAGCAAATATGTAAACTCTCTCTTCTATTCATTATTTATCAATAATGATGTTAGCCAAGACAACTGAAAATTCCAAACCTTCCATTAACCTTATCAATAGATGTATCTTACAGTGTCTCTCTGGGCCTTTTATTGGAAATTTACTCAGAAGTGAAACATAACCTCAGTCATTTGCACGTGTGTGTGTGTGTGTGTGTGTGTGTGTGTGTGTATGTACGTGTGCACATGTGCATGATTTTTTTTACTTACTTACTTTACTTACTTACTTTATTGGAGGATTTGTCATATTATCCATGGCCCTGTAGCTAGAAGAAATTTCCCCTAAGTATCTAGAATTCTCTTTATTACTTCATCTAGGCTGAAAAAGAAATAGGCTAAATAAAATAGAGTCCAATTAAGTAATTTATCCAATTAAGTAATGTTTTGATAAATGTTTATAAATTGCAACTAAACTGTACTGTCAATAAATGAGGACTTTTCAATATTCTCCAAAATGCAAAATTACTATAAAGTTTCAAGATTGTATAGTAGTAATGTATTAGAAGATCAAATGACATCAAAATAAAATGGTTTGGATTCATGCTTCTTGCCAATTTGAAGTTAAAAGAGACCAGATTTAACTTGCTTTTTGAAAAATACACAAAAATGTATGAAACAGTGGTTTTGAAGACACTGAAGGACATTGATCCCTGAGAAATTGGAAGCAAATGAAGTGAGCCTTACAATTGTCCCAGCATCTGCCTAGAGAGATTCCCAGATTAACACAAAGGAGGAGAGAATGCTTACAAAGCCTCCTGTTCTCCGAGTCCAGGAAATAAAGCTTAGAGTACAAGGGAAGTCAAGGGTGTATAGAAAGGAGGTAGACACATAGAGGGAGAACTCTGGATGCTGCAGAGGGCTCCCTTCCTGTCTTCAGATGAGTTATAATCAGCTAGCTAATATATGTGAGAAAACTACCCAAAGTTAGAGAAAGAACTATATAAAAAGACTATAGGAAACAATCACCAAAAATCACATTTGGTTGGTAATAGTATCTGTTGCTACCAGTCACAGTGGAAAACCTCATTATTCATAGGGCATCAGAACACTCAGAAGGGCTTTGCCTCAGTGGTGGGACAACATTAGATCTATTTAGTCACAATTAACGAAGTATAAAATAAATATCTAAAAAATATCAAGTTGTTTTCAATTAAATTAACTATCCTAGAATAAAGGTTAATTTTTTATTCGAATACCAAAATAACAAGCACTCAAAAGGTTAAAATGCACTGTATTGCATATAATCAAAAATTACCTGTTATCCAAATAAGCACTAAAACATACTCATAATGAGGAGAAAATAGATCAACTAAATTAACCCAAAGTAGACACAGATAATAAAATTATTAGACAATAACATTATAATCATTAATATCTGTATTCCATATTCTCAAGAAGGTAGAGGAAAGACTAAGCATGTTGAATAGACACATGGAAGATAGATATAAACATACCTAAATCACAATTCTAAGACATGAAAAATATAATATCTGATGTTTAAAATACCCAATAGGTGGAACTGATCATAGATTGGACATAAATATAAGAGGCATAAAATTCTATAATATTCAAATGTAATTTTACAATATTTTTAAAAATTCATTTTCAATGTTTCCATAGCTTGCCATACATAGATGTTTGAATGTTTAAATACTTGATATCAGAAGGCATGTTTGCTATGCAAAACTATTTGAGAATGGAGAATGGTAAAGTTTAATATCATATTGCTTTTATGAATCCAGCATTTTTAAATGCCTAAACTATTCAATGAAATACCATTTTCTTTGTCTTCATCTATCTTAATCTGTATTTTCTGGCATTAAAAATTGGCTACAATTCAAGTATGGATGATTGAAAATTGCAACATGAACAACTTGAGCTAAAAATGCTACAGAAATACTTAAGCCTTGGTATAATAAACACAATATTTCTTACACCTAAACTATATAATTTATCAAGTAAATTATATCCCCCACAATCTAATTTATTCTTATCTATATATTCAAAACACACAACAAACTGAAATTAAACTATACACTAGTTATAATCCATATGTTGCATCTCCATTAACATAAACCATAAAAAAGTCAATAAGTACCACCAATTAACTCTGCATTGTTTTGGCCTCTGGTCTATCTCAGAAGGCATTTTGTCAATAGACTATATAGAAATATTGCTGCATCACCACAAATTGTCTTTAGGGAAACAGAACTATAATTTTATCATGATGGATATTTCTAGCAACCACATTATTGCTAAGTATATCACAAGTTCTCATCCTGGACAGGTTCCAACATAAGGCAAAAACACACACTGTCCAAAAGCCATAGTATGTATACTTGGCTGTAAGACGATTCCCTGCAACATAGACGCAATTACACTTTGAAGTTCATCAGATAAACCAGCTGTCTAAGATGACTCCCTCATCCTTTCACAAAAAGTTCACAACAATCTCTCAACATGATTATTGTGGTGATTTTTATAGAATTTACAGCGATAACCAAAGTCAGGAATTATAAAGTTTGGTCATTATTCACAATCTGAACATAAAGACTTATGACATTATGGTGAAGATAGACAATTCAAAAAAGAAATACCCCAAACTTACCTTAAGATACCATTTGTATTTAGCATGTTCCCAATTCTCAGGAATTTGTGTCTTTTTGAAAAACTGTTCAGCTTCTGTTAGCCATTGGTTAAATATCTTCATGTCATAATGAAAACGCCGCCATTTTTCAACAGATTTGTCAAATTGCCTAGAAGTAGAAAATATGGATCAAAAAATGGATTATATAAAACAAATTATGTTGACATAGCATATAATTTTTTATTGACAAAAGTAATATTTTTATAGTTTCTTCCATTTGTAGATTTCAGTTTCAATTAATAGATAATATTGACATTGAGTAGGAAGGGTCGTTTAAAATTAAAGACTATATTATCTGTAAAATTGTATATATTTATCAATTGAATAAAAGAAAAAGACAACTATTTGGAGTAATACCATTTAACTTCTCTCTCTCTCTCTCTCTCTCTCTCTCTATATATATATATATATATATATATATATATATATATATAATACCAAGAATATTAAATTATTTAAACATTACAATAAATTATTTGCAAGCTACATATTTAATTTCAAAATATTTTTGGATCCAAATATCTCATAAAATTTATCAGTTTCAATATTACTCTTGACTCAAAATTGTCTATTCATTAACATCATAAAGAATCCAAAATGACAGATGTAATTTGTACTGTAGGCTCAGATGTCAACAAGCAATTAACCAACTAATATATACTAATCTCAACCAGGTGATAAGTGTTATTCGTTTCATGTTTATTGTTTTGTTATTTCCTCTAATATGTTAAATTGGATAGCTTCAAGAAAAATTAAATACTTGGGAATCAACAAAAGAGGTGAAAGATCTATACAATTAAAACTACAGAACCCTAAAGAAAGAAATTGAAGAAGACCTTAGAAGATGAAAATAATTACGTTGCTCTTGGATAGGCAGAATCAATATTATCAAAATGACCATAATTCCTAAAGCACTATACAGATTTAATACAATTACAATCAAAATTCCAATGGTATTTCTCATAGAAATAGAAAAAGCAATCATGAAATTCATCTGAAAAAATAAGAGACCCAGAATAGCTAAAGCAATCCTTAGGAGAAAGAGTGAAGCAGGTGGCATTACTATACCAGACCTTCAACTATACTACAGAGCAATAGTAACAAAACAGCATGGTATTGGCACCAAAACAGACTGTTTGACCAATGGTACAGAATAGAGGAAACAGAGACTAACCCACAAAATTACAGTTATCTTATATTATATAAAGGAGCCAAAAACATACATTGGAGAAAAGATAGCTCTTCCACAAATGGTGCTGGGAAAACTGGAAATCCATATGCAACAAAATGAAATTAAACCCCTATCTTTCACCATGCACAAAACTCAATTCAAAGTGGATCAAGGACTTAGGAATTAAGCCAAAGACCCTGCGTCTAATACAAGAAAAAGTAGGCCCTAATTATCATGTTGGTTTAGGCCCCAACTTCCTTAATAAGACTCCTATAGCACAAAAATTAAAACCAGGAATCAAGGAATGGGATGGATTCAAACTAAAAATGTTTCTTCTCAGCAAAAGAAATAATATGAGAGGTAATAGAGAGCCCACATCTTGGGAGAAAAATTTTACCTCTCACATATCAGATAGAGCACCAATCTCTAGGGTATATAAAGAACTCAACAAGCTAAGAAAAAAGAAAAAAAAACCCAAAAAATAAAAGAAAAACAAATAATCAATAAATGGGCAAAGGCCTGGAACATACACTTCTCAGAAGAGGGTATATAATCAATCAACAAATATATGAAAAAATGTTCATCATCTCTAGCAATTAGAGAAATGCAAATCAAAACCACTCTAAGATTTCATCTCAAACCAGTCAGAATGGCAGCAATTATGAATACAAACAACAATAATTGTTGGTGAGGATGTGGGGAAGAAGGCACACTCATACACTGCTGGTGGGACTGCAAATTGGTGCAGCCAATATGGAAAGCAGTATGAAGATTTCTTGGAAAATTAGAAATGGAACCACCATTTGATCCAGCTATCCCTCTCCTTGGTCTATCCTCAAAGGACTTAAAAACAGCATACTATAGGGACACAGCCACATCAATGTTTATAGCAGCTCAATTCATAATAGGTAAACTGTGGAACCAAACTAGATGTCCAATAGATGAATAGATAAAAAATGTGACTTGTATACACAATGGAATATTACTCATCAACAAAAGAGAATAAAATCATGGCATTTGAAGATAAATGGATGGCGTTGGAGAAGATAACGCTAAGTGAATTTAGCCAATCCCCAAAAAACAAGTCCTGAATGTTTTCTCTGATATAAGAAGACTGATTCATAGTGGGGTAGGGAGGTGGAGCATGGGAGGAATAGATGAATTCTAGATAGGGCAGAGTCATGGGAGTAGAAGGGAGGGGGCAGGGGTTAGCAATGATGGTGGAATGTGATGGACATTATTATCCAAAGTATATGTATGAAGATACAAATTGGTGTGAATATACATTATATACAGCCAGAGATATGAAAAATTGTGTTGTATTTGTGTAGTATGAATTGTAATGCATTCTGCTGTCACTAATTTAAAAGAATCAATAAAACTATGTTAAATTAGAATGCCGAAGGAGCTTAGTACAAAGCAATGTATTGATATTTCATATGAAAAGCATATGAAGAAGAAGATATTTGGTCATTTTCTGTTCATAGAATGAACTAAGGCTGAAATCACACAAACCAGGGCTTCATATTTATCTTAAGACAGTTGGATATAATAATCACCTGGGCATTGAAAAATAGCAACAATAACAAAACACTGTTCCTGGGGCTCTACTTTAGACCAATTCAAGCAATATTTTTGAAGGTGGGACTCTGACATTGGTGATATTAAAGCACCCAGGTAATTATAATATAAATTCAAGGTGAAAATTATGGCTATAAAGTAACACTTGAAGTCTTATGGGGCACATGATCCACCAGGTCTTCTGGGGCCTATCCTAAAATAACCTGCTAGCGCTAAACCAAAACCCATCCTTACAATTCATGTGTGTAGTGCTGTACCTCAGTACAGTTATTTACCAAATTTCCTTGAGTTTTAGTCTTAAGGTACATTGGATTATACTTTTCAATGCCATGACATCTTTCCAGACATTTACTCTCATTTAGGAATTTCAAATATCTTTAGAACTTAAATACAGCTATATCAACCTATTGGTTTCTTCGGAAGAGAATGGTGAACCAGGCATTACACTCTGTTCTTACAATCTACTATGCATACACCATTTTGTGGTAGTAGGAGCAAATGTGACTCCGTTTTGTTTTATGACTTCATCCTGTAAACAACCATGCCAAGTAGAAGAGTCATGACTGGAGCAAGATGTTCTTTTCCTTTTGCTATAGAAACCTTTAAGAACACGGAACTACCTAATGGGGTATTGTTTCTGTAACTAGGGTAACGAGGCTCTATTTCTGTAACTGGAGTGACTGGGCTAACTGTTATTGGTTAGGCTTCCCTCCGCTTGACTGCAGTGTCCCGCTTCTATAACCTGGCTTGCTTGCATTGGCTAGACCCCCCGAACATCCCTTTTGCGGTTTTCAGGCTTATAAGGAGTGCCCTTGCAATTGTTCGGGGCTGATCAGGGGAACAGCTCTATGTTCTGGTCAGCCGCCACCAGTGTGCTTCAATAAAGGCTTGATTCGATTATACGTGAGTGGTCTGGAAGTCAGTTTATGAAACCCTGGGACAATGCTTTAACTATAACAATTTCATTCACACTTAAAATACCCCTACAACATAATAATTATTATTCCTATGTTCCAATGGAGAAAACTGAGAGGTGGAATAACTTGCCACAAGATTAGGAAAAAAAAAAACAAGTATTAAATAGTAGAGTAGGAGACCAGGTATCTCTGGTCTACATGCCACCTTTCTACTACCTTACATATTCTCTAGGAAGAATTTCCTTTTTCTGGAATATATTTCCATCTTAGCAGTTAAACAATTATGAATTAGACTGGTAGGTTTTTTCCTTTATTTTTTAATTACCTAAGGTTTAATTATATCTACATAAAATATAAGATATCTACATGTACATCACATTCTGATAGGTATTGCATTTAATAAATCTCTATATCTCTAACCTTAAAAATATGTAAAACACAGTAGTTTGGTGACATAGAAAAATGTATCCATTGGTAGCCAAAGAGGTATTCTGTAATTACAGCTGGTTTAAAAATAAGAATCTGCTTTTGATAATTAATTATATTCTATTGTTAATTAAATAAGATATATCCTCCAGCAATAAAATGACACTGGGAATGTTTTTCATGTCTATAAATAATTTACCATTATTATATTTTCAGTGGTATTTAATATACAATACATGACCTAAGAATACATCCTAAGAGTTTATTTCCTTTAAAAAAGAACTGCATAATGCATGTATTACAGGCACTTATATCTTTGGAGTGAAGTATTGCTGTTGAATGAGAATCTAAAAAGCTGTAAAGTATAGTTACCATTGTTCCATCTTGGTGATACTAGAGTTGATTTCAGTTGTCATTATATATTTTTTATTATTGTCTAGTTTTTATATAATATGTTCTTATAATTTGAGAATCAGAAAAATAAAACAATTTTAAAAGAATTTTGAGTGTCTGTCTTAGATGCTAATGACTGCTACTTCCAACTCTCCTCCTACTACTACAGAATGAGAAATAGATAGCAGTTAACCTGAGCTCAGAGGAGTTACTAGTTGTTCACAATTTCCAAGTCCACCTTTGTAGCAGTCATTGATTCCCTTCTTGCTTTTCCTTTATACTCTTCCAACCACCTATCAGCTACTTGCCTTGCCAACACCTTCAGCTACTAAAATTGAACTGTTTTTCCAACAAATGTGCTATTATCACTTAATCTTCATTCCAGACTGCTGCATACCCTAAAGATTTCTAGCCTCAGACTTATTGCACAGATACATCCCTCCACCACTTATCATACCGGCAATTACTATCTTTCCTCAGATTGCACAACCCTCCTTCTAACCTACTCCCTAATCCTCTTCACAGCTTATGTTTCTTTTATATTCATCCAAGAAAAGAAAAACCTTTAGGTTTCATACAGTTGATTAAGACAGAATTAGGCGCTGTGGTTGTAGCTCAGCGGAGCACTTGCTTAACACATGTGAGGTATAAGCTTCGATCCTCAGCACCATATAAAAATAAAATAAATAAAATAAAGGCATTGTGTCCATCTACTAGAAAAAAATATATTTTTAAAAAAACACAGAATTAGAATTAGGAAGAAAAGGGGAAACAGGCTAAGGGCCCTAGCACTCCATTCACACACCTGTTCCGGGTCCAAAATGTGAAGCAGGATGGGTTTTCCAGCCACAAAGGACTGTCTGCAATCCTCTCAAATCCTGCTTTGCCTCAGGATTTGGTAACATCAATTACATATTCCTGAAATGTCCCCCTTCCTGTAGCTCTCTTCTCCCCACCTCCAGCAACCCAAAACTTTACATCCTGAAAGACTTCATATAAATAACTTAGAATGTCACTTGATAAGTATATAAAGTGTTTACTATAACATGCAGCTGCTAAAACTTTGAAAACTGTGAAGTTGATTTAACTTTATTATTAAAATTACTGTTAAAATGAGTAACTATTCAAACAAAATATTAAGAATAAAAGCATGTGCTTTACACATGCTGACATTTAATGTGAGTAATAATACTCTATTTGAAGCATCACATAAAATTTTAAAATATACTCTTCAGCATTTAATATGTGTTGTTAATAGTAGAGTTTAATCTACATTTTTTATCATGACTACTTATAAACATAAACTCTTCTCCACCAAGGAAGATTCTGAATGAATGTGTATAAATTTTTGTTGGTTTTACAATGTTACATTTATAAATTTAATCTCTAATCTGTCACTGTTCCCTAAATTTCCCTCATTCCATTGATTGAACTGTCTATAACTGAGGGAAAAGGCTCATGAATAGCTAGAAATAGAGACAGTAAAAACAGCATTCTGAAAAATAAATGTTTTACCTTCTATATTATTTCTAGGGGAAAAAAGTTTGATTTTTTTTTCCTGGCAGTAAGAGTAAATGTAGACCAAACTAAATAAAGGACAAAAAATGACAGCATAAACATATGGATAATAAATCAAGTGATTTTAAAATTTTGCAAATATTAAAATTCTCATTCACTATGCAAGTGGTATTTAAAATTACACTGCTGGTTCATTTATGTGCAGCATAACTTATTTCCTGCTGCTCTAAATCAAGTTAGTCAGATTATTCTCAAGCATAAATTACATTTAGGGAGTAATTTAGGTACTATGGGACATACTTTAACACTTTCAGGCCATTAATGTGGTGTTCAATTCCAAGAAATAAATTTAAATAAATAACACCCTAGTAGCCTTATGACATATCCATTGTGGCTTTACACTTAGGTCTGCAAATTCAGCATTGGGTTGCTGACTAATTCTTCCTTCATATTTCATCTTTGATTAGGTGAGTGGGAAGAACTTTGGCTAAAGTCTCATGGTCTGTAGTACAGGTACTGATAAATAAAAATTAAATTAGTTTTCTGTCCATAATCATAGTACCTTGCTGTTTCCTCCCCAATATGGTTTGGATTGGTTTGTTCCCTAATGGTTCATGTGTTGGAAGTGATGTTGAGGTGGGGATCCTTTAAGAAATGGGGCCTAGCAGGAGTTCACTGAGGGCCCTACTCTTAGCAGGGACTAAGGTAGTTCTATTAAGAGGATTGTTATAAAGGCCTGATCTGGCTCCACCCAGGTCTCTCTGATTCCCTGTCTGGTGATAAAACTGCTTATTCCTGCACATATTGCTTTCATGATGTGACACAGCTGTAAGGTCTTCCCCAGAACCAAGCTGGTCCTGGTACCATGCTCTTTCATTTTTAGAACTGTGAATTAAATAACTCCCTGTATAAAGTTGACCCAGCTCACTATGTTGTTGTAGTGACAAAGAGCTATCTAATATACCCCACACAATTTTCCAAGGAGTAAAATATTTAATAAATATTAAGTATACTAGTAGTTACAAAGTTTTTCCAACAGGCCCTGGTTCCAATGCTCCTCATTCTTCATACAGACTCCTTTTTTTAGCATCTCTAAGTCACTACTCCAGCTTTCTAGGCTAAATTAGAAAGTCCATACATAATTTACATATTGGGCCTGGATACATGCATGTAGAATTAGATTCCACTTCAGCTGTGCCTCATAGCCACCACTGGACACAGTTGTGTGACTGAACCCATACTGGTGCTTTTTCAAACAGGTAGATCAACAACCCAGGTTGGAATCCTGACACCAACATCATTTATCACGTGGCCTTGGGCAGGTGAATGATCTCTCTGAAAAGTGGTTCTAAAAATAACACCTATCTCCTAAGGTTGATTATGAGGGTGAAATGAAGAAATACATACAAATTTTTTAACACAGCATCTGGCAGTATTCACCACCACTTGGTATTATCATACTTAAATTTCAACCATTCTGTTTGGTATATGGAGATATTTAATTTTAATTTTAATTTGTATGTTCATAAATACTAATGGGACTTTGAAACTTTTGTGTATTTATTAGCTCTTTGAATTTCTTATTTGGGAAAATCAAAAAAGTCTAAGTATTACTGTGAGGCAAAAAAAAAATTAGTTTTTTCCTATAAAGTGAACATTGTATCAACAGCATCCAGGTCAAACTTTAAAATATTAGAAGCAGTCCACAAGCCCTGATTTGTCACTTATCACTTTTCAGGAGGTTTTTTTTCCCATTTTTCTGTTTTACTGTTGGTTCCTTTCTTAAAGATTCATAGGAAATATTCATAATTATAGGTGCACACACTTCATCTGTAATAAGCATATTTCAAATATCTTCTACTCATTTTTACTCTTCTAATGCTGTCCTTTGATGTACAGAATATATTAATATAGAATGTGATTCAGTATATTGTTTCTATTTATGATTAGTGCTTTCTATATTTGTTTAAGCAATCTTTAATTACCCAATATTCATTAATATAGTTTCTGCTAGTTTGTTGTACGATCTTTATGTATATTGTTTGAAATAGAAATATACATATTTTCCTAAGCAGAAAACTGAATTTTAATATTTTAGGTAATATATATATATATAATAATGAGTATACACAGTAGAAAAATAAAAATGAGTACAGGCTTTGTCCAACTTCTAATCTCCCCACTCTACTAGTTCTGCTTTCATTGTTAATAAAAATTTTATAATTTGAAGTATTTACAGAGTAAGGCAAAGAATGAAACATAGTGGTATAAACTGATAGCTTTCTCCTTCAGTTTTACTGTTTTCAATATAACCAATGTTGGTATTTTTATAGCTCTGGATTGACATTTCATTGTGTAACACCCTGTTTATTTTATTGATCCCTAATCCTTCCTTGGTTGTGAGCCTTGTTCTCAGACCTCAGAGGAATTTGGAGTAATTCTTTGATTTCCAGTTCTCACAGTATATAATTTTTGAGTTTAGAAACGCATTCTTGTGCTTTTATTCTATTTTTTTCACTGTTAAAATTCTGTACATTTTGTATCTCTTGTTTCTCATAATAACGTTTTATTTTTTGCCATATGAACAAATAGATTTTTTTAACTGTATTACCCACATCAACACTTAATATGACCTATTTTCAGTCATTGGGGACTCTTTTGCCATGCTTAAAAGAGACAGGCAATTTTTTCCTCAGAAAGAAATCTAGTTATTGTGGGTGAACCTTTTAGTTTTTCTGTTCAGATATTTCCCCATAGAATCTCTTTCACCCTCAAAGGTTTAACTAAAATCTACAGCAGGTACTAGTGAATACTATCTGTAAAAAGTCTAGAGAATAAATATTTTAGGCTTCATGGTTCATACAATCTTTGTTTCTACTCAAATCTGCTGTCATAGGTCAAAAGCAGCCATAGACTGAATATAGATGAATAGGTGTGACTGGGTTTCAATAAAACTTTATTTTCCAAAAATATATGGTGAGTCAAGTGTGTTCTGTGGGGTGGTGTTTATCAACCTGTGATTTACAAGTTTATTAGGATACAGCCGCTAGTTCTGACCCTTACCAAAACTCAATGTCTAAATTTTCTGTGAACTGTCCTCACCAGTACACTCTATGTCAATATCAAACATAATATGTCAACAATTCTTTTTTCTCACTTTTGTTATGGTGCTAGAGATGAAACCCAGGGACTCATGCATTCTGGGCAAATGCTCTACCACTGAACTACGCTCTCAGCCCCAATATGACAACAACTTGAATATTTTCTGTCTTTATTTTTAATTTTAGTGATTCCCAAGCCAGAAGTCTTAAGGTCATCCTTTACTCCTCCCTTTCTTTTTCACCATTCCTGTCTCTATATACAGTTCTCTAAATCAGAATTGATTCTCTAATTTGCCTGCTTCCTTCTAGCCCCATTCCCATGACCTTTCATGGAAACCCATAACATCTTTTCCTCCACATCTTGCAGTATAAATTTCCATACTGTCAGGTTTTTACCACCTAATTAATTTCTATACAGCCATTCCTCCTTCCTTCTGTTCCCAGTACAGACATTCACATAATCAATCATGAATACTATACTCAAAACATTGACTATCTCAAAAATTCCAGAACAAGCCAAACTCTGCTATTATTATTGACCTTTTGCTATATCCTACAATGCCACATCATTCTATGTGGTCTTCATTTTCCCCACTTGGAAACACTTTTAATAACACACTATTTTATGTTCTAAATATGTATTTGCATTTACAGGGCTGTTTTACTCAAAAAACTCTATACTTTTAGAAAAAGGAATATGCTTTATATACCTTTGAATTCCTAATACTAAGCACTGTTTCTGGCACATGCTAAGTGTTTTATATATCTTATAAAGGTATGAATGAATGAAAAGGCCTATATATAATTTGCATAGACTCCATATATCTTCCACTTAAGAAACAAGAAGCCTTGGGTATATCGTTTTACCTCTTTAAGTCTAAGTTGTCTTGCAGAGAAACCAAGAATAAGATTGCCTACCTTACACATCATTTTAAGGAATATAAAGGTATACAATAAGTTACAAATGGCAATAATATTTTGGTGTTACTGATACTAGTAACCATTAGTGATATGCAAATTTTAAAACTGTACATAATTTGTAAAAAATTTTTAAAAATATCTTCTGTATGTCAGAAATCATTTCCCAAAGAAGTCAATATATTTTCAGAAAAATTGTTGCCCTTATTCATAAAAAACACAGAATGATTTTAAATGTAGATAAATTGGGAAGTTCAATGCTATCTTAAAAAGAATAATATACTCTGCACAAACCTGCTAAGGTCTAATGAAGTTATGAGGATTCGTGGTTACTTAGAAACTATGATTTTTTAAATGGGGATTTCAGACTGAAACCATAGTGATAAAATTCATCTTATACCAAATAATTCAATAGTGTTACTTTAAAGAATAGTAATGATAATGTAAGATAAATAACATTATTCAGAAGGACACATAATCACTTTAGATTATCACTAAGAATATGAAAAGAAATCTTAAATTCTTTGTTTCTAAACTTTTTTTTTTAACTTTCATGGCTTCTCCATTAGGCATGTATCTTTGGTCAGTATCTAAAATGGATAGTGTAGTGGTCCATTTTTCATAAAGTATGCAAATCTTAGAGGAGAAAGTCAAAACACATAAGATTCTTCAATGAGTTGGAGTTGCTTTAGAATAACGAAGACTTTTGGATATAAGTCTTATAATATAATATAAGACATTCATGTAAACAAGTATAAGAACCTATTAAGAACCTGGAGTAAATACATTTCAGAGTCTTAGGGGAACATTATTAATCCTATAATTTGGGTTTATGGAAAGACACCATATATACCACTGATATAAATTTGTTAGTATTCAAATAAGTACAGATCAATATACTCAAGTCCCCTTGACATTCAATTATTATATTAGCTAATTATAACAATGAAAGAAAAAGTGTGTCTAATATTAGGGATACCTGGTATTTCATTTAGTTTACTTTGCCTTTTTCTTGTTCTTTTTTCCCTTTTTTGCCCTTTTCTTTTATAAACATCTTTGCCACAAAATCCCAGCAGACCAATGACAATGTAAAGGGTGTGATATTTGACAGTTCTGTCATGTTGGAAAAATATTTAGCATTTACTATTCTTGCACTGCTTCTGATAAAAAAAAAACACAATGCAAGTTTATGCTAATATTAACCTAAAAAATCATACAAATTCAATGTCTTGATTTGGCACAATTAGCACCCTGTAAAAATACTTCAAAGGAGCAGAAATACTTTGCTATTAGTGAGCTATAATATTACCTTTAATATTAGAACCTTTTGGAGAAATTATCTACAGAAAAAGACTCAGCAGTCAAAATTAAGTAATTTCAAGTAGTTAAAAGTTTAAGTAACATACCTTTTGAGAACTTGGTATATTAATGGGTCTTCTTAACTAAATTTAGGGATATAATTTCATCTTAATTTAGATATTTTCTAGTACATACTCTAAATAAAGATGCTATGTTTAAATTAGAGACCTCGGCTTCTAAATCTTAACTTTAATTTATTGTCTAAATGAGTAATAGGAGAAATATCTTACTCTTCATTCACACAAAACACATGTAATATATTTAGGAAGTTTTTACCCAGAAATAGCAACAAAAGAAGCTACAGCCAGAGTCATGTGCTAAGCATTCTACTCAGAACTTCAGACTGAAGGCAATATTTAATATTCTCAACGCCTTGGGGTGGATACTATTATATTCATTTTGAATAAGAGGAAGCTAAGACTTTGGAATTCTAATTTGTATCTTTCTAATTGAAGATACAAGGCAATAATGTAGTTGAACAAGGGGTGTTTATATTACCTTTGCTTGTTTTCATTTTTTAAATTACATTCAAATCAGTAAACATTATCTCAGGATAGGCAAGAAATTCTCTCTCCTAAAATATACTGTCCTTTCAGGCATAAAGTATGTTATTATTAGTCAGTTCTACTCATATTTCTGAGGATTATTTAAATTTCAAATGAAGGATTCATAAATGACCCAATGTTCTTTTTTTAATACCAGGGATGGAACCCAGGGGCCCTTAACCACCAAGCCACATCCCCAGCCCTTTCATTAATTTTTATTGTGATATATGATCTCACTAAGTTGAGGCTGGGTTTGAACTGTTAATCCTCCTGCCTCAGCCTCCCAAGCTACTGGAATTATAAGCATGCCCCACAGCACCTGCTCTAATCTTTTAAAGCAGCATTTTCTCAACCATCCTGTATTCATAGCTATTTCTCATTATATATCTTGATGATTACCTCACACTCTCAAAACAAAATAGAATTTCTCTTGACTTCCATAAGCATACTAAAATATTCCTCACCACTTTGTTGTTTTGTTCATATTATTTCTTGTCTTGAAATACTATATTTCCAGATATACCTTTCTTTATGAGAATGATTCTAATGTTGCTATTTAGAAATAATAAATACTCTCTGAACTACACTACCACTCTTATATTTTTTTCTTTACTCTTTTTACAACTACTTTATTGAAGCATGATTAACATTAAAAGTCTTCTATGTTTAATGTACACATCTTGATGAATTTGGGGATCAGTATACAACATGAAACACCATCATTTGTATTGCCACCATCCAGGTCATAAATATATGCATCACCTCAGAAAGTTTCCTCTCACCTTCTTCATTGTTTTTGTTGTTGTTCAGAAGAATGCTTAACTTTAGGGAAGAGAGGATGGCACAATAGAGAAAAGGAAGCACTTCCCAGCAGCCTTACAAAGCAGGAAAACTGCTTCTCAATGAGGTGAGTAACTAAGGAATTTCACTGAAACTTAATACTGAACTGCAACAAAAATCCATGGAACCACAGAAATTCAGTAATTTGATCATACTAAATAATGCCTTGAAAAAACACCAGCTTGGCCACCAGCAGCAGCAGGTGAGCAGAGTAGGGAGGGCAGACAAAAGAAATGTGTGGCCAATAGATAAAGGAATTTTTAAAAATAAAGAAAAACTGACTTGGGGAAAACTTGTGGATTGCAGAGAAAAACTGATATTAATAAACACAGAGTTGGTAGTGGGGAATGGGACAGTGAAAACAAGTCCAAAACTGTTCGCCCCAGGGGCAGATGGTGTTTCGCAAGCATGGAAAGCATTCCACAGGAGAAGAAGGCAGTTCACGGGTTCTGGTGTAAACCCTTCAGTGGGCAAAGAGGGTGCTCCACAGGCACAGCACAGAAAGAGTTCCTTGGGCACAGAACACACTGACAGATGCAGAAAATGCTCCCAGATGCTGAAAATCTGTCCCTGTGCAGCTTGCGCAGAGTGAACAGACAGGGGACTGGGACTTCATAAAGGAAGTTACCAATAGTCAACTAAAAAATTCCCAGAGGGTACCTGAAACAGAAAGAATGAAACAGGCAAAAAGAAAATTTTGCCTGATACATTCAGCCATGGGATCCCAAGGGAGAATGCTACCATTGTTGCTGGTGTCCCATAGGACCTATTGGGAAGACACAGCAGCCATACAGCATGTCGGCACTTCAAGATGAATACCTAGTAGCTCTCATTCATAGCAGCAAAGGTGAAACCTGTAGAGGGTTAATTCCTACGCCCTAAAAGTAGATTTTACCAGAGGCCTTAGAGATCTAGAAGTCAAGCAAAGATGGGTAACTCCCCACAAATAGAGGGCATGGACCAAATCTCAAATAGCCATCAATAAATCTCAAACCCACCCAAGTGCAAATTCCAATAAATGGAAATTCCAACTTTGAACTCTACATCACACCCACTTAAGGTTTACACAATTCATCAGGACTTCTCAGGCTTTCCCACCCTATATTAAGATATTAGAAGATAAGAGGTACGATACCAGTGGGCAGCTAGGTTAATGACCCAAAAAAAACAGTCAAAAGTAAATATAAAGAATGAAAATCCATCCCTACCAACAGATTTGAAGGTCGAATTGCAAACAAGCCCTATGTCTCTAAAGATTATTTCGTTTTATTGTTATTTTTTCTTTTATTTTTTCTCTTTATTACCATTTGTCACTCTTTTCAAATTTAAATGTTTTGGAAATTTTTCAAACATCATTGCATTGTATTGTACTATTCTGCACTTTTTTCATTATGCATGATTTTGGTGTGTATGTGAGTGTGTGTGGTTCTCTATACACTGTGAGGATAGGTATATATATATGGAAAGTTATATGAATATATATTAATGCATAAAGTTATACGCATATATATGTAATCATATATATATAAAATCATTAATAGCTCTTTCCTGCACTGTTTTTATTTGGCCTTGATCATACTTTTGGGGGACATAATTATAGGAGGTTTCAAGTTGTTTTGATCTCATAATTGCTGTTTCATTCAAAACTAGGTTCTGGTCTTCTCTATCTCCTCTTCTTCATTCTCTTTCCCTGGTACACTCAAAATTTTCCATTCCCAATTGATTAAAATTAATTTGGAAGAATAAGAGACCCAGCATAGCCATAGCAATTCTGAACAAAAAAAAGTGATGAAGGATGTATCACAATACCCAATCTCAATTTATACTACAGAGCTATAGTAGTAAAGTCAGCACAGTATTGGCATCAAAATAGACATGAAAACTAACAGAATAGGAAATAAGACACCGAAACAAAACCAATATATACAGCCGTCTGATACTTGATAAAGATGCTAAAAATATAAGTTGGAGAAAGATAGCCTTTTAAATAAATGGTGCTGGGTAAAACTGGGTATCCATATGTGAAAGAATGAATTTACATCCCTATCTTTCACCCCGCACAAATGTCAAATCATAATGGATCAAAGACTTAGAAATTAGACCAGAAATCTTGCAACTGCTAGAAGAAAACATAGGGTTAATGCTCCTCATATAGGTGCACCTGTCTTCCTCAATGAGACCCCTAAAGTTCAAGAAATAAAGCCAATAATTAATAAGTGGTATGCTATCAAATTAAAAGCTTCTACACATCAAAGAAAACAATTCAGAGAGTAAAGAGAGAGGCTACATAATGAGAAAAAAAAATTCCAGCTACTCATCTGACAGGGGATTAATATGCAGAATACATAAAGAATTCAAGAAATTCAATGCCAAAAAAAATAGCCCAAACAATAAATGGGCAAAACAACTAAACAGAAACTTCTCTAAAGAAAAAAACACAAATGGTTAAGAAATATATGAAAAAATGTTCATCATCTCTAGCAATTAGGGAAATGTAAATCAAGATTGCACTAAGATTTTATTTCACTCCAGTCAGAATGGCAATGATCAAGGACATAGATAACAATAAATGCTGGCAAGGAGATAGAAAAGAAGTACACTTCACCATTGTTGGTGGGATAAATTAGTATAAACACTCTGGAAGGCAGTATTCAGACTTCCCTCCAAAACTAGGAATGGAACTACCATATGACCCAACTATCCCACTCCTCGGTGTCGATCCAAAATATCTAAAATTGGCATACCAAAATTATACAGCCACCTCAGTGTTTAAGTAGCAAAATTCATAATAGCTAAGTTATGGAATCAACACAGACACCTGCCAATGAATTAAAAAAGCATGGTACATGTGCACAATGGAGTTTTATTCAGGTATAAAGAAAAATGAAATAATGGCACTTATTGGAAAATGGATTAAGCTGGAGAACATCATATTAAATGAAATAAGCCAGACTCAGAGAAACAAGGTAAAGTAAAATGTGTTCTCTCTCATGTGGAAGCTAGAGTAAAATAAGATAAAGAAGCCAGTTGGAGAGTGGATCAGATATTATAAAGGTACGGGGAAGATCAGTGGAGTAGAAGAAGGAGAATAACAGTAAGGAAGGAAGGAAGGGAAAAGAAAAATGAAGTGAATTTAACAAAATCATACCAAAGGGAATTTTGCCTTTATGTATAAGTAAAAAGACCCAATCAAAAAATAAATAGATGAGCAAAAGGAAGTCTAATAGAGTAGAGGAAGAAGAACAGAGGAAGACAGGAAGGAAAAGCTGGGGGGGGTCTGAACTGAAATTGAATTCCATCCATGTATGATATTGTCAGGATGAATCCAACTACTATGTACAAGTATAATGCTCTAATAAAAACTCAAAAAAAGAATGCTTAATTGTAAGTATATAAATACACTATTGTTATCTGTACTGACTATGCTATGTAGATCTCCAGAACTTATTATCTTGCCTAACAGAAACTTTGTACTCTTTAACCTAACTAACACTCTATTTATACTGTTTTAAAGAATTTATTTCACAGTAATTTATAATGGTGTTATTACCCCAAAACTACACTAGATTCTAAGGCAAAAGATATGTCAAATTTACCTCCTGTAACACTTACCAAAGAGATATCATGATCTTAATTTTTCAGATTCAAATTTTATTAATCCAAAGGATTATTTTAATATGTAAGAACTGGTATCCAGTTTGTAGTATTATACCTTTTAATAGGAACATGTTCTGTAAATTAGAACTCCCAAACTCTTTTCTTTCACAATGAAGACCTACTTTTTGATAAATAGCAAGTAAGTAGTAAAACAATAAGGTCGTGCAATTTGTGAAATTTGCAGACAGACCACCCTGGGTGTGAAATTCTGCTTTATTGCTTAATAGCATTGTGTTAACTTTAGCAACTGATTTAAATTTGCATATTTCAGAATTCTCATTTGTGAAACAGGAATATCTACTTCACGGGACTGTTATGAAGATTAGATATAAGGTAGTAAATGTTAAGACAGAGTAAGTATCTAATCAATGGTGTTAATAATACCCAGAAAAATATGTACATACCTGCCATATTTATAAAATATTATTACATTATCAAGTACATATACATACATGAACTTTTCAATTGAACATTTTAAGTATATAACTATGAATGAGAAAAAATGTATAACTAATGTACATTTCCTCATTCATTTGTGAAATCTACATGCTACCTTTAGTCTTTAGGTAGATCTCATCTTCCTTTAAGGCTCAAATATGTCACTATGTATATACTGATTTTACTGCTCTTATAATTGGGTAAACAAAAGCTATGACATCAAATGGAACCATATGTGCTGCCTAGTTTATTTCTCAATAGGGGAGAAATAATATACTTGACCCAAGTATAAGATACTTAACTTAAAATATTCTGCTAAAGGAGAATGGGAGGAATAGGCCATTTTCCTTTAAAAATGGAGAATGAACAGATTTTGACCCTCAAAGCAAGAAATATATTTAGGTAGAGTTATTTTATCAAAAAATATTAGTATGACAGGTGTGGAGGACATGCCTATAATCCCAGTAGTTCAGGAGGCTGTGGCAGGAGGATCATGAGTTCAAAGCCAGCCTCAGCAAAAGTGAGGTGCTTAACAATTCTTTGATATCTTGTCTCTAAATAAAATACAAAATAGGGCTGGGAATGTGACTCAGTGGTTGAGTACCCATGAGTTCAGTCCCCAGTACCCCCTCCAAAATTTTACATATATGTAAAATACAAAAATATAACTTTCAAATACTCAAAGAAATTTTTTTAAAAATAAAGTAGAGCATTTTGCTTCTTTGACAAATGAAGTCATTATTCATTCCATAGACTAAAGTAGAAAATCTAAACACAACACTTGAAATAAGCTAATGAAACAGTCTTTCTTCTACACAGACTCATTTCATTTGCCCACAATTAAAATTAAAGATTAATATCACCATGTATCTTAGAATATATTTGGAATGAGAATTTAATAATAAAAATATAGAAATAAAATTCAAAAAGTAACTTTTTACTTAGCTTTATCTTACAGGGACAATTCTATTTTATCTCTTACACAGTTTCACTGGGACCATTACCTTCCAAGGGACTGTGTTTTCTTATTAAGGTAGCTATAATTAACAAGAGCCCACAAACATAGCAGTTTCCATCTACCATATTGAAAGTACCAAATTATTATAGTTTCTTCATGTTTACAAAGTATCATTTCATTGGAACCAATTTCAAATGTTGCAGAATCAGAAATTGGTAATAGTGACTGTTACAATCATTAATTAAGGATAAAATAATTTTCCAAAGAAGAAGGCCTGTTTTACTCTTATAAGTTGGTCTTAGAAATGCAGTTGCCATATTATTAGAAAAGAACAAATTTAGAAGTGCCAAGTAGCATTAATGGAGAATTAGTTCTGAAATTCACCACAGTAACATTTCAATTAGAAATAGCAAGAAGAAAAGGTCTAAGCTTTCAGAGGTCATAAGTACTAAAGAAAATAGAAATATTTTCAGAAGATATGACCTAGTTTTCTAGGAGTTGTACCCATATGTCAGAGGGAAAGGGTCAAAAAATTGCCTTAAAACCTGGTGAAGAAGTAATTAATTTCAAAGCATATTTCAGTTTATACACATTTGACAAATTTGCTAAATCAATCACATATGCCAGGAGTCCCTTATGGGGAGTATGGCTGTAATATTATTTCTAGTTTGAATCTACTGCTATGTATATTCTGGTGGTTTCTCATGTCCTCTTCTCAACCAGGATGTGCCTGTGGGAACAGGCAAGTTCCAGTGAGATACCATAGAGAAAACACAACTTCACTTTAAATTCACTGACTAAAATCTCACCCAACTCTAGGAACTTGAAGTTGAAGAAATTTTTATCATATCTGACTTACTACCTTATGAATAAATATCATCATAAAAACCAGGCTCCTTTTGCTATTTTACATTCTAGCTTATTAAAACACAAGTGCACGAGGGAAATGTTCTTGGCATAAAACTACTATATTCATTAAGATTTTTTTTTTAACTTCCTACACCTGAAGGCACATGTCTAAACCTGTAGGGGTTACTTTATTATTTAATTAGAGCAGATTCTTTTCTTTCGTTTTAGGTGTTTCATCTAAAGTTTGATTAACATCAGTATATGCTGTGCTCTCAGGCAAGTAAATATAGCTTGTGCAGAAAGAGGAATATTCAGAACCAATTTTTTTTAAATAAAGCAAAACATGAATGTGGAAAGAAACAGACAAAGAAAGTAAAATGTTAACATTCAAAGCCTATTAGAAATATTTCATAAATGTGTGTGAAGCATACTATTTTGCACATTTTATTTAACTATTCATTCATTCATTCATTCATTCATTCATTCAAGAAACTTATTGAGTGCTTAATACTGGGGCTAGTAGTGTGTTAAATTCATTGGATATAAAATGAAAAAAAGAAACTCACCCTGCAAATATTTAAGTCACAATTTAATGTGTGCATTAAGTATTATAACAAGTGTATATACTAAAGTTGTAGCAGAAGTTGTTAAAGATGCTGTCTTGCCCCATGCATGCCCCCTTCCCTTTTCATTTCAAAGTATATACTAGCTCAACTTACAAATGCCAGAATTTGAATTTCTTTGCCTGAGGACTCCCTCTGGCTGCAGAGGTCTGCTTTTCCTACCTTCATGGCAAGTCAAAAATGCTCAGAAATTATAACTCATGGGAGCAGCTCTCAACCATGCTTGATGAGAATTGATGCACAAGTACCCCAGTCGCCTGGCACTGTGATACATTTCCCTGCGTCTGCTTTTGGGGAGTCCAAACAAAGGCAAAAGACAATGACAGCATAGAGAATGGATTAACTCTGCCCTAAAGACTTGTGACAGTAGGGAGCAGGAAGCTGCTAGCAAAGGCTTCAGACTGGATACTAGAAGGCTAAGCAAATCTTTCCCAGAGAGAAAAATGAGAGAAGGCATTATAAACTTTTTTTTTTTTATGAGGTGCTGGGGAATAAAACCCAAGGCCAGGGAAACACTTCACTGCTGAGCCACATCCCTAGACCTGGGGAAGCATTATATGGAAGAGAGCCAACATATGCAAAGGCTTACATGAGAAGTTGTTCCCAAATTTAGGATCCGTCCCTTGGAGGGCTTGTTAAAACATGAATTACTAGGCCCCATCATCAGAGTTTCTAATATGATACGTCTGAGAATTCATATTTCTAACAAGTTCCCAGGGGATCCTGATATTTTTGGGGGGATGGATGAAGACCACACTTTGAGAACCTATGGTATTGAGGGAATGGCCAACAGATAGCTGGGTCAATATTATGAAGGTTCATGAATATCCTGTGACCTAAAGTTTGTTTTGTTTAATTATTACTGCTAAAACAGCTTATTGCAAAGGAGTTACATACAAAATTGATAAGTTGTAGATTCACATAATACATTAAATGACAAAATCCTTAAAGGGAGAACATACAGAGTATTCCCTATACATGTCCTAGAACAATTTCTTAGGCTCTATTTTCTACCCAAATTTCAAGTATGTACTCTCCATATTTCCCACCAGCCCTACAACTTAATAGTATAGGGTTTGGCAGCTTCAACTTAAACTTCTACAGGAATGAGAATTTGCTACTTTTTTACAATTTTACTTTTGCCAATATGAGGAGTGAATATTATCTCATTTTATAGTTCGCCAATAATTAATGAGATTCAGTATTCATATGTATATTTGATAGTCAGTTGATTTCTTCTGTGAATTGACTGGTTTCTGTATTTTTTGTATTTGCTTATTGCTTTTGGTACTAGGGATTGAACCCAGGAGCACTTTACTACTGAGATATATCCCCAGCATTTCATATTTCCTTTTCAAGTGTTTTTAAAAAACTTTTGTGGTTCTGTATGGACAGAATGCCTTTATTTTATTTGTTTATTTTTATGTGGTGCTAAGGATCAAACCGAGTGCCTCACACATACTAGGCAAGCATTCTGATACTGAGTTGCACCCCCGGCCCTGTATTTTCAAATTTTGACACAGGATCTTGCTAAGTTATTCAGGTACTTGCTAAATTGCTGAGGCTAGCCTCAAATTTGTAATCTTCCTGCAGCCTCCCAAGTTGCTGGGATTACAGGTATGCACCAGTGTACCTGGTGTTATTTTTAAAATTTGGATTTTTTCTTTACTTCAGGTATTTAGGTATTTTTAATATTGATAGGAGTTTTTCATAAGTTCTTATGTGAAGCTCTCATTGTTTTTAGTATTAAAAACATATTCTCGGGCTGGGAATGTGGCTCAAGCGGTAGCACGCTCGCCTGACATGCATGCGGCCCGGGTTCGATCCTCAGCACCACATACAAAGATGTTGTGTCCATTGAAAACTAAAAAAAAAAAAAAAAAAAAAAAAAAAAAAATTAAAATTCTCTCTCTCTCTCTCTCTCTCTCTCTCTCTCTCTTTAAAAAAATTTAAAAAAAACATATTCTCTGAGAATACGACTTATGTTCGTTATAATATCTCTGCATTATAATTTTTAGTTATACTGGTCAAATGTGTCAGTGTTTTTCTTTATTATTTTTGCCTTGTATTTTTAAGAAAACTACCTTTCTACCTTTCTCCTAGATCATCAAAAATCTTATTTTAAAAAATGTTTTGCTTTTCATGTTTAGGCAATCAATTGATTTGCCATTTATAACTTATGTATGGTATGAGATAGTGATCTAATTCATGTTTAATACATTTTAAACGTTTCTTTTGTCATGAATATCATATTTCATATACTTTAACACAATGAAAATATCACATCTTAACACTAGGTTTTTATATTTTTTTCTTGGTAACCAATTTCTTAGAGCACTACTTAGTATTTACAGTCTTCCCTGGTTTCACTCTAGACTTTTCATATAGCTATTGTCACAAGATCTTCATTATCTTTCTGACACCAATCTCCATTTCTCTCCTGTTTGGTTCCTTGTTTTTTGGACCCTAAGCTCACTACTAGATAACACTAGTGCTCAGCAATATTACTAATTTTCCCATCTCTCTTGGATATGTTAGTGATTATAACTGATTATAATTCTCTGTCACCTTAAAGTTATACATGACCTTTGTGATATGCTTTGAACAATTAAATACAATGAAAATGGCATGCATAAATTCTAGGTAGAAACATTTAAGAGTCAGGGTGAGATTTGCATTTTTCCTCTGACATGGTAAACCTCAAGCTTCTTATTGTTACAGTAGAATAACATAATACCAGCCCTCAAATAGTCAAGCTCCCTATGTAACTACAGTCATCAGAATTTTTGATTAACTTGTGTTGGATATGCAGCAAGGATGAACCTTTGTGTTTCTAGTCAATGATATTTTGGGATTGTCTGTTACTACAGCATAACATAGGCAATCATAATGACTAATACATTTTCTTCCTCTTTGTTTTCTTTGTCACTTGTTAGAATATTTTTTATAGATTCACTAAAAGGAGTGCTTAAAGGAGCTAAGTTTTTGACATTTTCTCTGAAAATGAATCTATTATCTCCTCACATTTTATTGATTTTTGGACAGGGTATATAATTTATATGTTGCTGAGCAACAAGGTAGCTCAAAATTATGGATCTTGAAACCAAAAACATTTATTATATAACACAGTATTGTTTTGATTTGGGGGGGTATAGGGTACTGGGGATTGAACTCAGGTACACTCAACCACTAATCCACATACGCAATCCTTTTTTTTTTTTTGTATTTTATTTACAGTCAGAGTCTCACTGAGTTGTTTAGGTCCTTACTAAGTTGCTGAAGCTAGCTTTGAACTGATACTCAACCTCCTGAGAGTATAGGCATGTACCACTGTGCCTGGCTATAACACAGTTTTTGAAGTACAAATATCCAGAAGTAGCTTATCAGGGTGGAACTGTTATTGTGGATCTTATGAGGCAGTAGTTAAGTTGTTGACTATACTTGTAGCCTCTCAAGATTTGGAGCAAAATGATCCAATTCTAAATTCCTTCTCCTAGTTCTTTCAGGAGACTGAACTTCCTCACTATATGTTCTTCTCCATTGGGCTGCTCATGATATATACTCCCACAAAACAAGCAATGGATATGTGTGTGGCTGTATATGTGTGTGTGTGTGTGTGTGTGTGTGTGTGTGTGTGTGTGTATGTGGGGGGGGGGAGACAAGGACTCCAAAACATAAGACATTGTCTTTTTATAACTGAAACTTGGAAGTGATGATATGATCATAACAGAGTCACTAGAGCTAGTCCACACTCCATGGAAGGAAAATTTAGCTCCAACTATTAAAGAAAAATATATCAAAGAATTTGTAAACAGAATTTTAAAACCATCACTTAGGGTATAAAATAAAGATTAAAAATTTACTGATACTTGAAAGTTTTTAAAGGCAATGCTCTATTTTTCTACTTCTTCCATTGATGTTGAAAAATCCACACCATTATGATTTTTCATCCTTGAAACTCTTTATTCTTATTTTTGCAATTATGAGCCTTGGTGTGGTATTTTCAAAAACTTACCTATAGTGCTGGGGATTCAGGAAGTCCTTCAAATTTGGAGACACATTTTCTTCAACTCTAAGACAATTTCATAATTTTTTCATAATTTCCTGTCTACAGATTCTTCATTTCTTGCTCTCTATGACTCCTATTATTTGGATATTGGACTCCCCAGAGCATGGTTCCTCAACTTCAACACTACTGATACTTTGTGCTGGGATTCTTTCTGAGGATGAATGTACTTACTGTGCAGGCGTTCTAGCAGTATCTCTCCTGATCACTCTCTACAAGATGCAAATAACACCCACCTTCCTAATTTGTGATGAGCAAAATTTATTCTAAAATGCTCTCTGGAGGACAAAAAAATCACCTTCATTTGAGAACTTCTAAGTTGGATTTTCACAGCTTCTTATATTTTCTCTCATATTTATCATCTGTTCATGCCATTTTATTGATTTCTTCAAATTTGTATTTTACTTTTGCTTTTGAACTTTTCTTTCTGTTATTCATTTTAATGGACTATTTTTAGAGAAGTTTTGTGTTCAATCGAAATTGAAGGGAGAGTATATGGAGTTCCCATATATATCCCTCCCCCACTATCAATAGCCCAAGTCAGAATGGTATTTTTTGCTACAATTGCTGGACATACAATGATACAATACCATCACTTAAAATCTGTTATTTACATTAGAGTCCACTCTTGATGTTGCAAAATCTATGGGTTTTGACAAATATACAACAACATTCACCAACCATGATATTATCATACTGAGTACTGCTCTAAAACAGCTATTTAATTTTTATTTAACTAATCCTTCTTTGGAATATTTTCCATAATCTCTAGTTCTTTCTTATATTATGGACAGAGTAACCAGACTCACTCAGGGATTGTAAATATAGTTATTGTAAAAAACTTTTAAGATACATGCCTTGCCTCTCTTCTTCTTTTATCTAGTTGTTATGGGTTTTCCCCCACTAGGCCTTCTTATTTTTTTTGTGTTGGTTTCTTTTGTGTTAGATATTTTGCAAATATCTGAAAATCCTTGGTTGTATCTTAAAATTAAGGCACTTAATTACTTCTTGGAAGCTCTCTGCATGTGTGGTGCTTATCAACTGTTGTCATTCAATGTAGAACAGATTTGATCATTTCATTGGTGGATCATTACGTATCATTAACTGTAGGTTGGTATGGTCTGAATATTTGTGTCCCCTAAATTCATATGTTGAAATCCTGACCCAGAGCGATGGTGTCATGAGTTGCCTTTTTGAAGTAATTAGGTCATGAAGGTTGAACCCTCATGGGTGGGATTAGCAATATTAAAAGAGAAGTTCAAGAAACACCCCCCACCTCTTTTGCAATGTGGGGTTACAGTGAGAAGACGCTCATCTATGAACCATTAACCAGTTCTTACAAGACACCAAATCTTCCAGTAGCTTATCTTGGACTTTTTCACCTCCAAAACTATGAGAAAATTCTTTCATTACAAAATACTCAGTCTATGGTATTTTGTTATGGCATCCCAAATAGACTAAGACACTGTTTTTCTTCTTATGCTATTCAGGTTCAGCAGGGAATAAATTGACAATCTCCTATCCAGAGGGCAAAATCTTAAGAGATAGGAAGGTGGGAAGGAATTATTGTTGGTCTTGCCATTAAAAATACTGATCTTAATTTAGTCTTCCATTTTCAGTATGATGGTTTAACACTTCCATCAGCTGATCCCATTTACATGTCAAGAGTTGTCTTCTTTAAGCCTCACCAGAAAGTCAACTACTCACTCATGTCTGCTGGGATGGGAGAAGAGTACTACTTAACTACTCTTAGCTGAGTACTCTGCATTCAATTTCCATGGTTAAAGAGGGGAACTGCATCTTTTTATTACATCTGTGTAATCTTAGAACAATTTGAGATAGACGACAGATGTATGTCTGCAATTGTCTTTTTTAACTGGAAGTCTATGGTGAAGCTTGTCACCTGTTGTCCTTCTTCTCATATCCCCATTTAGTGTTTTATAGTTTCATATGCATTGTCCCCTGTGGTCTCCATCTAATCCTTTAAGGTTTAAAGTTCTTGCACTGCAATGCTGTTGGAGATAATTCCAATCTTTCATCAAGGAAGAATGCAGCCTTAACACAGTCCCTACTTGCAGGGCTCTGTCATTATTTTAAGGCCTCTGTGGGACCATAGCTTTATGTAAGCTGTAGCCCTAGGCTGTAGCCTGAAGCAGCACTTTTTTTCCCAGGTTTACTTTCATGAATGAAGAAGCCCCAGCCCCGCCTCTGGTTCTCTGGTTTTAAACCCTAAACTTGTCTGCAGTTCCACACCTTGCTTGAAGCAATTTTAGTTCCAATTACTCCACAGCATCCAAATTCTTGCCTGCCACTATTGCTTTGTGATTCAAAGCCAAGCCTGGCAGTAACTTCTGCTCCATTGTATGATTTATATTGCTGTTTCTACACAAGTTTGTAGGATGTGTGTGTGTGTGTGTGTGTGTGTGTGTGTGTGTGTGTGGTGTGGTGTGTTACAGAAATATATCCTTTTAATATTATATAATTTTAATTGCTATATTTTGGGAGCAGATAATGATGCCTCTTAGATCAGGAATCCGTAATTGAGGTCGCATTGTCTTTTAAAAGAGAGATCATTATAAGACATCTATAAGGCATATGCACAATATAGGGACCAATATATTAAAACCTTAAATGAAAGCTCTGTCATGAGGCAACATTTATCTCAACCTATCCTGTTCTAGTCAGTTTAGTAGACCAGGTACAATATTTCACCGTATAATCATCACCACTGCATAATTGTTGTACCCTGTTTATTCAGTCCAAAAATTGATTTATAACCTTTCATTGCATAATCATCACATGGTATAATTTTGTTTGGTATACCCCTTATAAAATAAACAGAGCAGCGGCAAATGTATGTGCATTTGTCTTCTTGTGTACTTTAAGCCACAAGCCTAGAATTTTAAATGCATGCACAATGTCATTATATTTCTTAAAGCCAACTTGTGTTTTTGTTTAGAGCCCTGCAGTACTAAAGGTAAACCCATATAATATGAGTGGCGCTGAGGACAGTGCATCAGATAACAAAACCAATGATAGCAATGCAGAATCTTTAGACACAGATTAAATTTTGTAAGTGCATATTTTACAAGACTGTAATAAATCTCTCAAGAGTAATGTTTAGACTATAATGCACAAATCAATAACAGCTAATATGTTAACTTTTTTGTTTCAGACTAGATAAACGTTCGCTTAACTCACAAAAGATGATGCATGTCAATTTGGACTATTTGATTTTAATGTGCATTCATGCATATTCCATGCATCCTAACCTTGTGTGAAGATAGTTTAGTAATACATGATTTTAAAGTAAGTATTGGCACTTATTATTTTTTTACAAAAATCTTTACATAATGGTCACACCTCACTTTTTTGTAAGAAAATTTGGCATAAAATCTGATGATTATGCCATGAAATGTGGTACATCATGTCTCTTTCAGAGAGAGCCAAACTAAGATGATTAACGTTGTTTATCCAACATATGAAGGAAACTTCCTTTCCTGAAATGGGGATGTGATTCATAGCCAAACATCCTTGGTAACTGCACTTACTACTTGCTACATATTGCTCCAATTCCACTTTAAATCCATTTCCCTAAGGAAGAGGATCTTACATGTGGCCTACTTGACACCACACAGCATACAGGGAATCCACAGTTCCACAAGCTTAATAATCAAAGTGTATGTTCAACTAACATCCTTATTAAGAAGGAATCCTCTGGTCCATCTAAGTTTTGTCACAGAAGACAAGAAAAGGACAAAACTCATTACTCCTTTCCTTTTGCCCTCATTGTTTTTATAATTAATAACACTCAGTAAGAAATAAAGAAAATTAGAATAACCTTACACATAGTTTATTACATGAGCTATCATTTTTAATTTCTCTTTAATGACCTTTTAAGATTTAACTTCAACATACGTCAAATTGTTTCTTTTTTTTAATTTAAAAATGCAAACTCTAGAATGGAAAGGGCATCATTATTCTAATAAAATAATTATATATGAAGAGTATTTTACCTACTTCTATTAACTTTTGCTGTTTTTTTTTTTACATATAAGTGAACAGGAAACATATATTTATGTACCCTATTATCTCCTATGCAACATTATGGTTAAATCTATTTCTCAGTGTTACATCATTTACTTCATGTCTTGGGAGTTAGTTTATCCCATTTTAAATAATTAATAATATTCATTATGTAGCTAGAATGTATTGATATCTATATCTATCTATCTGTCTATCTATTGCCATTTTATATATCCTTCAAATGAGGAAATGGACGGCACTAGAGCAGATTATGCTTAGTGAAGCTAGCCAATCCCTAAAAAACAAATACCAAATGTCGTCTTTGATATAATGAGAGCAACTATGAACAGAACAGGGAGGAAGAGTGGGAAGAAAAGAGTAACATTAATTAGTGACATGAGATGGGAGGGAAAGAGAGAGATGAGGAAAATTGCATGGAAATGAAGGGAGACCCTCATTGCTATACAAAATTACATATAAGAGGTTATGAGGGGAATGGGAAAATAAACAAGGAGAGAAATGAATTACAGTAGATGGGGTAGAGAGAGAAGAAGGGAGGGGAGGGGAGGGGGGATAGTAGGGGATAGGAAAGGTAGAAGAATACAACAATTACTAA
Organism: Spermophilus citellus; assembly: GCF_964194105.1. NCBI lineage: Eukaryota > Metazoa > Chordata > Mammalia > Rodentia > Sciuridae > Spermophilus > Spermophilus citellus. The sequence goes on from NC_138190.1 coordinate 26,449,363, forward strand.
TAGGGCATTATGTAAAATTGTGGATGTGTAACCGACGTGATTCTGCAATCTGCATTTGGGGTAAAATTGGGGTTCATAACCCACTTCAATCTAATGTATGAAATATGATATGTCAAGAGCTTTGTAATGTTGTGAACAACCAATAAAAAAAATGGGGATAGTATAGAAGAGAATTGCAGCTATGTTAATTTTTGGATCCTTTTGGGGACCAAACAGGCAAAAACAGCTGTTTGTGAAAACACAGAGGTCAACTAAAAATGATATTAATTAGGGATCACAATACCTGGATGAATATCTCAGCTTTGCCACTGATCAACAATGAAAACTTAAACCCTTACCTTTTTTATGGTAGGGTCTATTTTTCTTATTTCTAAAATAATGAAAGAATGCAGATAAATGTTCTAGTTTTCAGATGCCATGACATTATTATAAACATTTTTTTTTTTCAAAATGTGTTTACTATGTAAGGAATGATGTAGTCTCTAAAACCCTTTTAGTTGGGAACAAGCACTTTAGGAACTATATTATTGGACTACAAAGATTTTACATTTTTGTTGCATTTAAGCTAAATAAAGTCTTTTAATGACCATTTTCCATTTAACAAAAGACAGTAAGAGATATGTATATTTTGAAAGCTAGCTAAATAAGATTTTAGTTTAATAAGGAAACAAACTAGTGATGTAATCATATAATCTTGGGTCTAGGGTGAAAATAAATTTAAAAATCCAGAAAAATCTTTGCATATTTTTATAGTTTAATTATGAAAATAACTCAAAAAGTGCTTGGAGGGATGATATCTTGGCAAGAATTAGACTGGGAAAATGCCAAGAGAAGACATCTATTCCAGAGATGGTTTCATATAATGCTACCACAATCTGGCAAATAAAGCAAGTATTCAAATCAAAGGATATCTACTGGCTCAAGATCTTATAAATAAGGGAAAATCATGATAAAATAAAGAAATGTCTAACAACCAGTTCATATGAGGGGGTCTTATTTGATTATGTTTAACTTCAAGCTATCAACATATCACTAAATTTGGAGTTGATTGCACCCCATTATATAGCCATTTTATACTATAAGAAGTCCTTTGTTTGTAGAAAAAAAAAATCATAAGGGATGAAGTTTTAACTCTCTGTCAATCCTGAAATCATGGTTCATAACTAGCACCACCTAACGGCAAGTGTTTGAATTGCAGATGTAGAACCCATAACTTTCTCCATGTATTTTAAATCAATTTTGAATCTAAACACACACACACACACACACACACACCACAGATAGGGTGGTCAGGACCCACCCCAGACCAACTAACTAAATTGGTGTATCTGATTTAGTGTTTATAGTCTCCCTAGTTAATTTACATGTAATGATTGAACTAAGTTTTAAATACTTTGGTAAAGAAAAAAAAATAAACTGGACTTCAAATTTATTTTATTTGCAAATTTCACTTTACAGCATGCAAAATTTCAAAGATATATGTAAATAAAGAATATAATGAGGAATCCCCATGTACGTGTTAGCTCTTTCAACATTATCAACATTTTGTCAAATTGTTTCATCTTCTTCCATTGCTCCATTTAAAACAAAATTAGAATTTTACAAGAACAACATGTATAAATCATATTACTTTATGTGAAAAACACTTCAGAATGTATCTGTAATTTCTCTTCATAAAGTATAATCTATAGTAGTGAAAAATGCAAAAAAATACTACATATTTAATAAATATCAGATCAGATTTGATGATAGGTGCTAATAAAACAAAACTTTAGTGTCAATTTTATGATTTGGTCTTAAAAGGAAACTAATTAGATTTGAGATAAGTCCAGTCATAATTTTTAGTTGAGATATAACTAGTACTTTTCCCCTAAGTTTTCCAATTTTTGATTAATTCCTCCTCATTTTGGGGAACTCAGTTCCAGGGTTACTTCTCCCAGTTCTCACCTGACTGTGACCCTCAAAGAATATTAACCAGAACTCATTATGTACACTCACAGATACCATTGCAGACTTGAACCAAGCACTTGTCACTTTAATTAAAATAGTGAGTGGATCATTCTTTTTCCATCTATATATTTTTTAGATCAGGACTCACATTTTGTTCAGTTTTACATTTTTAGTCCATAAACATAGCATCAAAATCATAGTTAGATCACTATAGTATTTGTTGAATTAATGATAAATGGATGACTGATCATGTCTGGCATATTTTAGGTGTGAATAACAAAGACCCAAGAAAATAGGCAAGTCTGAAAACATGAAGATGTAGATATGTAAGTGTGAACATTTTATAGTATTCCATTTTCATAATCATCATCACAGTGATTTATGGCTTTTATGAGAAGGAAGATGCCATATTTATTATTTTAGCTATTAATTCTCATAAGTGATTGTGACTAGGAAAAAATTAAACTATTATGCTACAAACAAAGATCAAATGTGAGAAAGATGTGACCTGTCATTACTACCTTTAAAGATGGAGGAAGGATACTATGAATCAAAATCACAGGCATCCTCTAGAAATTAGAAAGGCAAAGAAAGAGATTTTCTCTTAAGAGCCTTTATAAGGAATGCAACTATGGGGCCATAGTAAGGCCTTCAGATTTCTGACTTCTAGAATAATAAATATATATTTGTATATTGTTTTAAAAAAAGAAAGAACAGAGAAGGATATTATCAGTATGAAGCAGACCAAACACTACAGATTCTATTGGCTTCACTACAAATGCTTATGTACAGGTAATGTTTATTAATATTTTTCACAATACATTTTTAATGAGACAATGTTCTTTGTAAACTTGTCTTACATTTGTGGTGGATAAGACACACAACAAGGGGGCTGGGGATATAGCTTAGTTGGTAGAGTGCTTGCCTCACATGCACAAGGCCCTGGGTTTAATCCCCAGCACCACACAAAATAAATAAATAAATAAAAATTTAAAAAGATACACAACAAATCGATTTTAATAGTTAAAATATTAAGGAATGGGGCTGAAGCTCATTGGTAGAGTGCCCGTCTCACACGTGTGAGGCACTGGGTTTGATCCTCAGCACCATATAAAAATAAACATTAAAAAATAGTTAAAATATTAATATGTTTTGTTAAGTAAAACTCTACCTTATATAGATATTTCAATTGCTTAGTATTATATATTATATTATAATTTTTCTTTATTGAATTGTGTACACATCTTTTAATTTCTGGACTAAGAAATTAAAATTTTATTTGACAACAATTAGCAACCCAAATTATAATTAAAATATCACTTGCTACACATCTAGACAAATAAGCTCCCAGATACCCACTTTATAGTCTGTTTCTATTAGGATAATAATTAATTGTGGCACTATTGCAATAAAAACTAAGAGTAAAACGTAAGTGAAAAGCTCATTGCAAAGGTAATACTAATAATTTTAACTTCTTGGTTTCTCAATAAAATCTGAGTTAGGAGCCACATAATTATTAATTAAATTTTTCAATGGAATCCACTATGCTAAATGAATTATCTACGGCAGTTTGGTGGGAGTTTATAATGAATGGATACTTATACTTTTGCTATTATGGAATTGTCAGATCATATTTTAAATATGAATATAATGATGAAGTTCAAGATACCTGCGTTGTTCTGAAATATACTCACATGCTAATCATTATGAAGCATTTTCATAATGGTGTATTTCTTATACATAGGCACCAAGAAAATAAGGTATGGAAAGAACTTATGAAGTACAAAGTTTAAAAAATAAATAACATTTCCTCAGAAGAATATATATATAAATTTTCAACAAACTGATAAGAAAAGCTCAATATCATTAATTATCAGGGAATGTAAATTAGAAACAATGACAAGGTATCAGAATGGTTATTATAAAAAACAAAAAAAAAATGAAAAAATGCTGGTGGGGATGCAGGTAAAAGGGAACTCTTATAACAAAACCAGTATGTTAAAGAGAGATGTGAGGGCTGGGGATGTGGCTCCAGCAGTAATGCGCTCGCCTGGCATGCATGAGGCGCAGGGTTCGATCCTCAGCACCACATAAAATAAAGATGTAGTGTCCACCGAAAAACTGAAAAATAAATATTAAAAATTCTCTCTCTCTCTTGCTCTCTCTTTAAAAAAGAGAGAGCAAGAGAGAGAGATGTGTACACCCATGTTTATTGCAGCACTGTATACAACAGCTAAGATAGTGAATCAACCTAGGTATCCATCCACAGATGAATGGATAAATAAAATTTGGTATAAATAACCATGCAATGAAACTAACCTAAGTATCTGTATACAGATGAATGATTTAAGAAAATGTGGCCTATATTACTCAGCCATAAAGAAGAATAAAATGATTGTGTTTGCTAGTAAATGGATGAAACTGGAGAACATCATGCTGCATGAAATGAGTCAGACTCAGAAAGTAAATGGTTGAATATTTTCCTCTCATATGTGAAAGCTGGACCAAAATAAGGGGGAAGAAAGAAAAAGGAAAAGATAAATGAGGGGAGAGAATTACACCAAAACAGAAGAAAGATCAGTGTACTACACAAAGGCGATTGATGGGGAAGGAGGCAGGATGGGAAAAAAGGAAAAATAGTGGAATGAATATCACCTCACTGTCCTAAAATATACCACAGTGAATCTTACCATCATATATATCTTCAAGATTCTAATTTTTAAAAACCTACAAGTAAATAGCAGAAAGATCAGTAGAGCAGAATTAGAGTAAATTATATTCCATGCTTTTATAACTCTGTCAAAATATATCACACATAACTAATACAAAATAAGAACAAAAATTTAGCCTCTTGAGCATATAATACACACACAGACACTCATATATTTTACACACACACCATAAAATATTATTGTCATAAAAATAATTAAATGCTGTCATCTGCAGCAACATATATGAGATTGGAAGACATTATGTTAGGTGAAATAAGTTAAGCATAGAAGGACAAATACTACATGTTCTCACTCATATGTGAAAGCTAACAAGTTGATTTCATAGAAGTTTACAATAAAAGAGAGGTTACCAGAGGCTAGGAAGCACAGTGGGCGAGGGTATAGAGAGAGGATGGATAACAGCTAACAAAATAACAGACAGGAGGATTAAGTTCTTGTGTTACAACAGCATAGTGAGGTAACTATAGTTACAATTTATTATGTATTTTATAAAGAACCAGAAAAGATGGTTCTGAATGTTCCCAACACAAAGAATGATCAATGTTTGATGTTATGGAAACATTAATTACCTTGATTTATTCCTTACACATTAAATGCATTTATTAAAATATCCTACTCATCTCCACAAATATGCCTATTATTATATGTAAATTAAAAATTCAAAGAAGCTTTAAAAAACTGAACAAATCTCTCATATGTAGAAAAATATATTTGTGAACTAAAGGGCCAGTTTTCATTTGGAAATTATTTTATTCCAGTTAAAGAACATCCAGGGGAAGATGGCCGCTGCGTAAGGGGGTAGATGAAGTGCTGAGCCTGGTGCTCAGAACAGCGGCTTTAATAGAGACTTCGCCCAGCTTGTTAGAGCTCCTTTCACCATTAATCTGTAGTGGACGACCCGGCCAAGCAGCAGAAAAAACAAAGAGATTGAAAAAGAGACGCTCGGCTCCCGGACGCGTTCCTGCTCAAAACCGCGGGTGCTTTGCGCCCATCTGCTTCCTCTTTCACTTCGCTCCCGGCAGAGAAGCTGAATGGGCAATCAGCAGTGGATTGTAAGTACCTGAGGCAAAGAAAGCTCAGTACACCCCGCCCTTTTTTTTTTTTTTTTTTTGAATATTGTCTATACAGGGAGAGTTAGTGGATTGGAATTGTTGGCGGGGCTGTAGTTTCGGGGCCGAAAATCCACTCCGCGGGAGCCGCCATTTGCTTTCTGCATGCTGTCTTGATGGCCCTGTCTACACGGTCCAGCTACCGCAGCTAGAGACTGGAACTGGGCTGCATGCCGAACCCTGTCCTCCGAAGGCAGGTCCACGGCCTCAAGTGCCTCGGTCACCTGTTCCCTGCTGCACCTCGGGGCATAGCCTGCTCTGGGGTCATTCGGCATCCCTCTGCGAGGGGTCAGGCGTGGCGCCAGCCGCTTGGGCCCCCCGTGGCGGCAGCCGCTTGGGCCCTCCACGGCAGTGCTGCTAAGGTCGCAGACAAGTGCGGCGCCAAAGAGCGCGGACCAGAGGTGGAGGCGAAGGCAGCAGGATTTCAGTTCTAGAAAACTGGACTGGAAACAGTAGCAGCAGTTTGTATAACCCCAAGATCTTGCTTGTGCCAGGAAACTGTAAGGGTAACATGAATATCATTGAGGAGGTCTAACATGACGGCAGACGCGGAGGGATCAAGTCTCTGACCTCTTCAACTGCGAGGGCATAGGGAGCTGTAAATTATCTAAAGCCTATTTGCTCAGGATTACTAGGCAATGCTGAGCTGACGTGGAGCTAGGGCGTACACTTTGGGCCCCTCAGAAAACACACACTGAGCACGAATTTGCTGCATTTAAGCCCCGGATCGCCTGCTTCTCGTGACTCAGCACTAACGATCCTGCTGAAATAACTAGTCGGCCCACCTGATCTCACAGAGGTAAAAGCCAACTGAGCACCACAGCCAGACCCAGGGAATCAGGAATGACGTGGGACTAGTGGAGCAGAACCATGGCTATTGCTCCCACCAGGGCTGACAACAGAGGTCCCTTGCACCAGCTACCAGGGGAGTTGCTACCTAAGGGCAAACAAACTTGCTGGGGGTCCTCAGCCTCAAGCCCTACAAACTTAGGGTCCGAGGGAGGAAAACAGAAAGGGTGTGCCCAAGCATCCGTGAAAACAGGGCTCCCAGGAGCAGCAGACCCGGCGTGTAGCCAGTAATGTGGTAAGCGTCACAGGTGAGTGGGGCCTGGATTGAGGAACCACAAGAGAAGGACCTAGACACTCAGGACTGGAGACTCGCACAGTCTGGGAAGAAGAGCTGAGGCACAGTGATTGGTTCCCACCTATCACGAGGAGAAGCCTGGCCCAGTGGGCATAGCTCCACCTACTGGAAGAGAAGTTAATCGAGCTCTATGACTGCATTTATTATTATTACTATTTTTTTTAACGATTATTATTAGTATTTTTTTTTATTCTCACTTTTTGTAGTTGATGTTGTTGTTGTTCTTTAACTTTCTTATTAATGGTTTCAATTTTTTTAATTCTTTTTATTCTATTATTATTATTATTTTTTAAACTCCAATTTCCATTTTTCTATTATCATTATAATTTTTTTTGTTTGTTTTAAAATTTTTATTTTTTCGTTTTTTCTTTCTTTCTTTTCACTTTCTTTTCTTTTGTCTTTTTATTTCTTTTCAATTTTCTTATTCCCCCTCTCTTGAATTCCACCTGCCTACACTCACTCTATTTAGTCACTTCTTCCCTTCCCTTCTAATACCTCTCCTCCCAAGCATCAAATAAATTTATAAGAGTAAACGGTAACTCAGCAGTCAAACAGAACAAGAAGTATCATGAGCATAAAAAAGCAAGGAAGAAAAGGAGTACAAACAATGAAAGACAGCCTAAATATTCAGGAGGACCTGGAGTCATCAGAAAAATGGCCAGATAAAGAACTCAAGGAACACCTTAGACAGATGGAAAGGAACCTTAAAGAGCACACTGAAAAGGAATTACATAAACAGATAAAAGAAGAAGTTAAGCATCTTTATCAGGAGATAGAGATTATAAAAAAAAATCAAACAATAATTCTAGAAATGAAGGAAACGATAAACCAAATTAAAAACTCAATCGAGAGTATCACTAACAGAGTGGAGCAAGTAGAAGCCAGAACGTCAGATAATGAAGACAAAATATATCATCTTGAAAAGAGTCTAGCCAACTCAGATAGACCGGTAAAAAATCACGAGAAAAACATCCAAGAGATTTGGGATAATTTAAAAAAATCAAACTTACGAGTCATTGGGATAGAGGAAGGCAGAGATTCATGCCAAGGGAATGAGTAATGTGCTGAAGGAAATAATTACAGAAAACTTCCCAGAAATAAAAAAGGAAACAGATATACAAATTGTAGATGCATACAGGACACCGAGCACACAAAATCACAGTAGACCAACGCCAAGACACATTGTTATGAAGCTATCCAATATACAGAACAAAGAGATAATATTAAAAGCTACAAGAGAAAAGAGGCAGATTACATTTGGGGTAAACCAATAAGGTTGACAACGGATTTTTCATCACAGATGCTGAAAGCAAGAAGATCCTGGAACAACGTATTTCAAACACTGAAAGACAATGGATGCCAACCAAGAATTCTGTATCCAGCAAAATTAAGCTTCAGATACGACAACGAAATAAAAATCTTTCATGACAAACAAAAGCTAAAAGAATTTGTAGCCAGAAAATCAGCATTGCAAGGTGTCTTGAGCAAAACTCTACACGAGGAATAAATGGAAAACGATAACCAAAACCATCAGCGGGAAGTGCCTCGGTAAAGACAGAGGATGGGGGGAAAGCTAATCATGGAGAAACAATCTAAATTAGGGGGGAAAAAAAGAGATAAATAATCAAACATGGCAGGAAGTACAAACCATATATCAATAGTAACTCTAAACGTTAATGGCTTAAACTCTCCAATAAAGCGACATAGGCTGGTAACATGGCTTAAAAAAACAAATCCAACAATATGCTGCCTCCAGGAGACACATCTGATTGGAAAAGACATACACAGGCTCAAGGTAAAAGGTTGGGAAAAAATATACCACGCTCACGCTCCTCGTAAGCAAGCAGGGGTGGCCATTCTCATATCGAATAAAATCGACTTCAAGACTAAGTTAATCAAAAGGAATAAGGAAGGACATTATATACTGTTAAAAGGAACCATTGACCAACAAGACATAACAATTATCAATATTTATGCACCAAATAATGGCGCTGCGACATTCATAAAACAAACTCTCCTCAAGTTCAAGAATTGAATAGACCACAACACAATAATCATGGGTGACTTCAACAAACCTCTCTCACCATTGGACAGATCCTCCAAACAAAAGTTGAATAAAGAAACTATTGACCTCAATATCACAATCAATAACCTAGACTTAACTGACATATATAGAATATATCAACCATCATCAAATGGATATACTTTTTTCTCAGCAGCACATGGATCCTTCTCAAAAATAGACCATATATTATGCCATAGGGCAACCCTCAGTAAATATAAAGGGGTGGAGATAATACCATGCATTTTATCTGATCATAATGGAATGAAACTGGAAATCAATGATAAAAGAAGGAAGGAAAAATCCTACATCACATGGACAATGAACAATATGTTACTGAATGATCAATGGGTTACAGAAGACATAAAGGAGGAAATCAAAAAATTCTTAGAGATAAATGAAAATACAGACACAACATATCGGAATCTATGGGACACAATGAAAGCAGTTTTGAGAGGGAAATTCATCGCCTGGAGGTCATTCCTCAAAAAAAGGAAAAACCAACAAATAAATGAGCTCACACTTCATCTCAAAGCCCTAGAAAAGGAAGAGCAAAACAACAGCAAATGTAGCAGAAGGCAAGAATTAATTAAAATCAGAGCAGAAATCAATGAAATTGAAACAAAAGAAACTATTGAAAAAATTAACAAAACAAAAAGTTGGTTCTTTGAAAAAATAAATAAGATCGACAGACCCCTAGCCATACTAACGAAGAGAAGAAGAGAGAGAACTCAAATTACTAACATACGGGATGAAAAAGGCAATATTACAACAGACGCTTCAGAAATACAGAAAACAATTAGAAATTATTTTGAAACCTATATTCCAATAAAATAGAAGATAGTGAAGACATCGATAAATTCCTTAAGTCATATGATTTGCCCAGACTGAGTCAGGAGGAAACTCACAACTTAAACAGACCAATATCAATAGATGAAATAGAAGAAGCAATCAAAAGACTTCCAACCAAGAAAAGCACAGGACCGGATGGGTATACAGCGGAGTTCTACAAAACCTTTAAAGAAGAATTAATACCAATACTTTTCAAATTATTTCAGGAAATAGAAAAAGAGGGAGCTCTTCCAAATTCATTCTATGAGGCCAACATCACCCTGATTCCGAAACCAGACAAAGACACCTCAAAGAAAGAAAACTACAGACCAATATTTCTAATGAACCTAGATGCAAAAATCCTCAATAAAATTCTGGCGAATCGGATACAAAGGCACATCAAAAAAATTGTGCACCATGATCAAGTAGGATTCATCCCTGGGATGCAAGGATGGTTCAATATACGGAAATCAATAAATGTTATTCACTACATTAATAGACTTAAAGATAAGAACCATATGATCATCTCGATAGATGCAGAAAAAGCATTTGACAAAGTACAGCATCCCTTTATGTTCAAAACATTAGAAAAACTAGGGATAACAGGAACTTACCTCGACATTGTAAAAGCTATCTATGCTAAGCCTCAGGCTAGCATCATTCTGAATGGACAAAAGTTAAAGGCATTCCCTCTAAAATCTGGAACAAGACAGGGATGCCCTCTATCACCACTTCTATTCAATATAGTTCTCGAAACACTGGCCAGAGCAATTAGACAGACGAAAGAAATTAAAGGCATAAAAACAGGAAAAGAAGAACTTAAATTATCACTATTTGCAGATGACATGATTCTATACCTAGAAGACCCAAAAGGGTCTACAAAAAAACTACTAGAACTAATAAATGAATTCAGCAAAGTGGCAGGATATAAAATCAACACACATAAATCAAAGGCATTTCTGTATATCAGCGACAAAACTTCTGAAATGGAAATGAGGAAAAACACTCCATTCACAATATCCTCAAAAACAATAAAATACTTGGGAATCAACCTAACAAAAGAGGTGAAAGACCTATACAATGAAAACTACAGAACCCTAAAGAAAGAAATAGAAGAGGATGTTAGAAGATGGAAAAATATACCTTGTTCATGGATAGGCAGAACTAACATCATCAAAATGGCGATATTACCAAAAGTTCTCTATAGGTTCAATGCAGTGCCAATCAAAATCCCAATGGCATTTCTTGTAGAAATAGATAAAGCAATCATGAAATTCATATGGAAAAATAAAAGACCCAGAATAGCAAAAACAATTCTAAGCAGGAAGTGTGAATCAGGTGGTATAGCGATACCAGATTTCAAACTATATTACAGAGCAATAGTAATAAAAACAGCATGGTACTGGTACCAGAAGAGGCGGGTGGACCAATGGTACAGAATAGAGGACACAGAGACTAATCCACAAAGCTACAACTAACTTATATTTGATAAAGGAGCTAAAAACATGCAATGGAGAAAGGATAGCATCTTCAACAAATGGTGCTGGGAAAACTGGAAATCCATATGCAACAAAATGAAACTGAATCCCCTACTCTCGCCATGCACAAAAGTCAACTCAAAGTGGATAAAGGAGCTAGATATCAAATCAGAGACTCTCCGTCTGATAGAAGAAAAAGTTGGCTCCGATCTACAGATTGTGGGGACGGGCTCAAAATTCCTTAACAGGACACCCATAGCACAAGAGTTAACAACAAGAATCAACAAATGGGACTTTCTTAAACTGAAAAGTTTTTTCTCAGCAAGAGAAACAATAAGAGAGGTAAATAGGGAGCCCACATCATGGGAACAAATTTTTACTCCTCACACTTCAGATAGAGCCCTAATATCCAGAGTATACAAAGAACTCAAAAAATTAGACAATAAGAAAACAAACAACCCAATCAACAAATGGGCCAAGGACATGAACAAACACTTCACAGAGGAGGACACACAATCAATCAACAAGTACATGAAAAAATGCTCACCATCTCTAGAAGTCAAGGAAATGCAAATCAAAACCACCCTAAGATACCACCTCACCCCAGTAAGATTGGCAGCCATGACGAAGTCAAACAACAACGAGTGCTGGCGAGGATGTGGGGAAAAGGGTACTCTTGTACACTGCTGGTGGGACTGCAAACGGGTGCGGCCAATTTGGAAAGCAGTATGGAGATTCCTGGGAAAGTTGGGAATGGAACCACCATTTGACCCAGCTATTGCCCTTCTCGGACTATTTCCTGAAAACCTTAAAAGAGCACACTACAGGGATACTGCCACATCGATGTTCATAGCAGCACAATTCACAATTGCTAGACTGTGGAATCAACCCAGATGCCCTTCAATAGATGAATGGATAAAAAAAAATGTGGCATTTATACACCATGGAGTATTACGCAGCACTAAAAAATGACAAAATCACGGAATTTGCAGGGAAATGGATGGCACTAGAGCAGATTATGCTTAGTGAAGGTAGCCAATCCCTAAAAAACAAATACCAAATGTCTTCTTTGATATAATGAGAACAACTAAGAACAGAACAGGGAGGAAGAGCAGGAAGAAAAGTTTAACATTAAACAGAGACATGAGGCGGGAGGGAAAGGGAGAAAAAAAAGGAAATCACATGGAAATGGAGGGAGACCCTCATTGTTATACAAAATTATATATAAGAGGTTATGAGGGGAATGGGATAACAAACATGGTGGGAAATGAATTACAGTAGATGGGGTAGAGAGAGAAGATGGGAGGGGAGGGGAGGGGGGATAGTAGAGGATAGGAAAGGTAGCAGAATACAACAGTCACTAATATGGCAGTATGTAAAAATGTGATGTGTAACCGATGTGATTCTGCAATCTGTATTTGGGGTAAAAATGGGAGTTCATAACCCACTTGATTCTAATGTATGAAATATGATTTGTCAAGAGCTTTGTAATGTTGTGAACATCCAATAAATAAAAAAAAAACATTCTTAAATTTCTAAGCAAACAATCACAAATATACCCTAAGCTCAAGAAAATTACAAAAATAAAATATACAGAAAAATCTATTTAACTATGTTTGTGTTAAGGATGAACTGTGAAACCCAAGGTCCTAAAACTTTTGAGAAGGGATACACAGTACCACAAGTGGAGGATAAATTCACCCTGAAATCTGGCATGCTGAGAAGTGTAGGGGAGACAAAACAAAACATTGTCTTCTCATGTCCAATCTTTCCCTGAGCCCACACTGCCTTAGAAAACTTGCTTTAGGAAGATGAGGAAAGCATGTGTCTTCATTGGAGTATTACTCTGCATTAAAAAATGACAAAATCATAGAATTTGGAGGGAAATGGATGGCATTAGAGCAGATTATGCTAAGTGAAGCTAGCCAATCCCTAAAAAACAAATGCCAAATGTCTTCTTTGATATAAGGGGAGTAACTAAGGACAGAGTAGGGACGAAGAGCATGAGAAGAAGATTAACATTAAACAGGGATGAGAGGTGGAAGGGAAAGGGAGAGAGAAGGGAAATTACATGGAAATGGAAGGTGATCCTCAGGGTTATACAAAATTACATACAAGAGGAAGTGAGGGGTAAGAGAAGAATAATACAAGTGGAAGAAATGATTTACAGTAGAGGGGGTAGAGAGAGAAGAGGGGAGAGGAGGGGAGGGGAGGGGGGATAGTAGAGGATAGGAAAGGCAGCAGAATACAACAGACACTAGAATGGCAATGTGTAAATCAATGGAAGTGTAACTGATGTGATACAGCAATCTGTATACGGGGTAAAAATGGGAGTTCATAACCCACTTGAATCAAACTGTGAAATATGATATATCAAGAACTATGTAATTTTTGAACAACCAACAAAAAAAAATAATAATGATAAGTTATTGATTTAAGAGGATGAAAGTTACCTCTGTAATCCAGATTTTTCTTAATATAGATTGAATTCTAGCATTCTATCAAAAAAAAAGGAAAAAGCAGCTTTACATGTATGAAGACATGAATTGGTGTGAGCATATTTTATATACAAACAGAGATATGAAAAACTGTGGTCTATATGTGTAATAAGAATTGTGATGCATTCTGCTATCGTGTATTTAAAAAATAAAAGCAATTTAAAAAAAAAAGAACATCCATTCATTCTTATAACTGTAGACACAAAGATTATAAATGTCACAGCACATGGACATGTGAAAAATTACCAGACTTATTTTTGGTCATTCATTGAACAGCTTTAAAAGCTCAATATAATAGTAAAAGTATATGTTTTCTTGTCAATTAAATTTCAGTTGCTAAGTCAGAAATTGCCAATTCGATGAAATAGAGCTCTATAAACATAGATGTACAAGGCCTTAATTTTAAAGCTACTGTTAAAGAATAAAACCAATATAAAAAGCTTATCAAACAACCTACCAAAAAGTTCCTTTGAATCTGTGGTCCCTTATTTGTATAGTGAACATATGCTACTGTTCATAATTTTAAAGAAGCTTGAAATAACCAGAATAGAAAAATGCTTGAGGATGAGATTGGGATGTACAGACAATAGTGCTGATAGCAAGGGTCAGAGTCATGGCTCTATTCTGCCCATTTTACTAATGAGAGAACTGAGGATCAGATAAAACTTGCCAAATAGTCACAGAGTCAGAGATTGATGGGCCATGATTCAAACTCAGGTTAATCTAATTCCAAGCCTAAACTCTTAACAGTGTCTAAAGACTCACTTATTCCTGGAAAACCTACCAATCTGGCTTTTTTCCTGTCAATATTCTACACAAAACAGACCAGCTTTATAAATGTTGCTTTTGTTTCTTTCTGTTCTTGTCCTTGGTTCATGGACTAAACACGTGAAGATACCTAATATTTCAGAATGAAAACCAAGATGTCCTGTACTTAGGGTATACTATAATCAGAAATGCTGACATGGCTACTATCACTCATGAGTATTCTTTTCTTGTTGGAAAGCTTGCCAGAGGAATATTAAGCTCCTTTAGTTGTCTGATTTAAACTGTTTTGTAGTGTCTCACTTATTTTTATCAAATGTGTTTTGAACCATTTAGTTCAGAAGCATTTCCTGGAAAGATGAGATAAGCTCATCTTCTTCTTAGAAAATATGTATTTATTTTTTCTGATTGCAGCAATAATAATTACAGTACTTTATAGTACTATAGAACACTTATCTGGAGGATTTACAGAAGATTCACATGCATGTTATTCACTTCAGCATGTTTTTATTGCCTGTATCTCAGTGGGAGTATTGGATGTGGTGTTTTCACCATTATATATATATATATATATATAATTGGTATGAACACACTTTATATACAAAGATATGAAAAATTGTGCTTTATATGTGTAATAAGAATTGTAATGCATTCCATTGTTGTGTATTTTTAAAAAATAAAATTCATTATATATATATATATATAAAATTTTTTTTTTAATTTTTTTTTTAGAGAGAGTGAGAGAGGAGAGAGAGAGAGAGAGAGAGAATTTTTAATATTTATTTTTTACTTCTCGGCAGACACAACATCTTTGTTGGTATGTGGTGCTGAGGATCGAACCCGGGTTGCACGCATGCCAGGCGGGCGCGCTACCGCTTGAGCCACATCCCCAGCCCATATATAAAATTTTTAAAATTCCATTTTCTCTTCTGCTTATAATCTATGATTGCTCTTTAAAATAATATTTGTTTTATATGTACCTAAGAAACACATTATAAAAATAATAATTGTAGAGTTTCCTCACTTTTATTTGAGCTAATACCGTTGTGATATTTCTTACCTCCCTCAGCAAGCAATATTTTTTTCTTTCCTCTTAAGTTTTCCTTGCTTAGTTTAACAAGTTTTATTTTTCTTCTGATTATTGTATTCCTATCCATGCAGGTCAAAAGGAAAGTCTTAAATTTTTATTTTTTTCTGAAAAAAAGACATTTCTCTTAACATATTATTTTCCCTTCCCAATATTTTAACTTTGGACATGATTACGAAATTAGAAAAATATAGGAGAGAAGAGAATGTATTACACTCACAATCAACATATAATCACCTTCTTTCATTGTGTAAGTGGCTAACACAATACCACTGCTATCTTTTGGGGGCTGTACTAGGGATTGAACTCAGGGGTATGTGACCACTGAGCCACATCCTCAGCCCTATTTTGTATTTGATTTATAGACAGTGTCTCACTGAGTTGCTTAGTGCCTCATTTTTGCTGAGGCTGGCTTTGAACTCATGATCTTCAAGCTCCTGGGATTACAGGCATGTGCCACCATACCAGGCTCACTGTTATCTTAAAGTGACCATTACTGTCCACAGGCTTCTCTATGAAATTCTGTCTGTTGGGTTTCTTCCTCCCTCAATATTCTCCAGACTTTTCTGCAGGCTCATTTCTTACACAGATGTTAAATATTAGTATTCCTTAAGACTTGGTACTCATCAATCTTCCTTATCTATTCTCTCTCCTTCATTGTATACATTCACATAACTTTAAATAGAATTTGTGAGTTCATGAATCCCACATTTATATCCTGGTCATAGACATTTCTTCCATGACCTACGTGAAAGTTCCATATGTATATCCTTTTTTAACATTTTTTTGGTTATAGATGGACACAATATCTTTATTTATTTATTTATTTTTATGTAGCGCTGAGGATAAAACCAGTATTTAACACATGCTAGGCAAGTGTTCTACCACTGAGAAACAAATCTAGCTCTCCTTATCTATCTTAATGAAATATATATAAATCTGGAAATAACTCTACCTTCAAACATGCTTTTTCTTTTTGTTCTCCAGCTCAGTATTATCAAATATGCTCAGAAATTATTCTAGGCATTTCTTTCTCTTTCAACTCTACTTTTGGATGAATCACAAATGACTAGTATACCTCCACCAACAAATATACTGAGAACATGTTTGTTTTTTTTTTTTTTTTTTTTTTTTTTTTTTTTTTTTTTTTATTTCCAGCGTCATCTAAATCCAAGTCTTTGGTGTTCTAAGTGGTCACTCTGCTTTCAGGGAGTGACTCTCCAATCCATTATCTTTAGCATACAGAATTACTATGTAACTGTCTTGCTGACAATTATGAATTGTTTTCTACTGTACTTTCAAAAATGCTATAATCTCCCCTTCATATGTTATGAGAATTTGCACAATTTAAAACTTTCCACACTCTTCCTTACTCACCATACACCAAAAACACTGGCTTTCTCTCAAATCTTTAAACATTTCAAGATCTCTCCCAACATCTCAGGATTTTGTACATGTGTTTCGCTAAACTACTCTTCCATCAGTTTCAAAACTCTGCTTCTTCATGGAGAATTCTTCTCATCCTCTATACCACCATCTGTTTTTGTTATTGTTAGAATACCTCATAGCCCCTTCTAATTTTAATTCATAGCAATTGAAAGTTGTAAATACACATTCATGAGTATGATTACTGCTTTAAAATATGTATCCCCAATGAACTTTAAGTTCCAAAAAGGCAGGAAGAATCTGTGCTTTGTTAATTTCTGCCTAGTTTTGAGGATGTAATGAGAAGTTAATTCTTTGTTGAATAAAAAAATGAGTAGATGAATTTAAAGAAAATAAGATGATGATGTCTTTACTAATGATATTACAGTGCCTAGCAAATATATATATATATATATATATATATATATATATATATATATATATATATATCCAAATTATATTGTTATATTGTATATTGTCTGTATGTTCAAATATGTCACAACAAATCCCTTCAGTATGTATAACTATAATGCACTAATAAAATGTTGGAAAGAATAAATAGTAAATGTTTCCAAAATTTTTCACTTTTTTTCTGTTCTTTAGAGCATTATAATTATATAGTATCTGGGTTCATTTTGACAAAATAATATATGCAAAAATTTTATTTCAGTCCCCATGCCTCCTTCCCTCCTTCCCCCTACCCTCATTCTCCTTCCTCTCTTCTATTGATCTTCCTTTTTAATGGATTAAAGTCAAGGAACTAAGGAAAAGGAGTTGTGCATTGCATCATCCAGATATCATGGTAGATTTTGATATTACTGACAAATTAGAAGGAAGGAAGGAAGGAAGGAAGGAAGGAAGGAAGGAAGGAAGGAAGGAAGGAAGGAAGGAAGGGAGGGAGGGAGGGAGGGAGGGAGGGAGGGAGGAAGGGAGGGAGGAAGGGAGGGAGGAAGGGAGGGAAGGAAGGGGGAAGGGTAAAAAAGAGATAAAGATGGACAAAGAACACAAATCACTGATTTGACCTTCATTTAAATGAAAAACTTAGAAGGCAAAGGGTTTGGGGAGTTTATGACTTCTTTCTGAGATCTATCAAATTCAAGTGAGTAGAACTTCTTACTAAAAGTCATGTAGCTGACTAAGGAGCCTTCTATCTTAGAAGGAAACTTGATTCCCACAATTTCTCAGTAATAAAAAAATATGATGTGCTATTCAAATTTCTGGAGGATGGAATAATATATAGAGCAGGTAGTAGACCTAATTCAAGTTGCAGAATGTACTGAGCCAACAATTCACCTAGAGATTTGGTGCAAAGATAAACTTAGTAAAAATTGCTTTTTATTATCAACCCTTTGGTTTATCACCTTTACTTATTTAGTTCTGATTCTTCATTGAATTGTACTTGGGTAGTTATTCATTTTTCTATCAACCTAAAATTGATTCTCATTCGGTTTTCTCTCTTGGGTGTCAGTATCATTCACACTCATCTCCTTTTTCCTCTACATTTTAAAATGAAACCATTTCTGTGTAAGATGTCCTTTAAGTTGTTTACTCTTTCTTGTAGAAGGGTGAGATGTGAGATTGTGTACTAGTGTGGTAGAGATGAGAAGTGGCTGGTGAAAAGGAAAATCATAAATATGCCTTAATTTACCTGCTAATTACATTTACATTGTGCCTATACTCTATCAAATGAGCCAAATAATGAAAATATAATTGTCATTCTTGCACACTTCACTGTGTGTATGTCTGTGTATATGTGTATAGAGTCAAGGATAGGAGGAGAAAAACAAATTTTATAGCCAAGTAAGTACAAAATAATATGATTCATAATATGGAGGGTGTGTGTACCCACAATGAAAATGGAAATTGGTAAGTTCCCACCATTGCATTATATGCAATTATTCCACCACCTTAATAATATAAACTGCACTAATAGTAGCTCATTATTGCTCATTAATGTAATTACAGATTTGAGTTAGCAGTTTAATCCCTTTTTCTTATGGGAAAATACACAAAACAAAAATTTACCATTTTTTCCACTTTAGGTGTATACTTTATTGACATCAAATATATTCATATTGTTGCTCAAGTATCACTACCATTCATCTCTAGATCTTTTTCATCTTCCCAAACTAAAACTCCATAACCCAATAAATATTTTTCCCTAGCCCCAATTCTTAGAAGTAACCATTGAATTTTCTGCTTATGAATTTCATCTAAATTAAATTATACAAGATATATTTCTGTGTGTCTGGCTTATTAATATTCTACTGTGTGGAGATGCCACATTTTGTTTGTTCATTTATCCATTAATAAACCTTTGGTTGTTCCCATCTGTTTGCTATTGTGAATAATGCTGCAATGAAAATGGATATACAAATGGACTGCTAGAGTCTCTACTTTCTCTTTTTTAGAGTGTGTATACCCAGAGGTGGAATTACTGGATCATATGGTATTTTTTCAATTTGTTGATGAATGAGTCTTGTTTTTTCAAAACAAAGTTCTATTGAGATACAATAGAAACTGTTTATGTATTATTTGTAGTAGTCTTTGTCCCAAATTGGTAGAGTTGAATAGTTACAATGCAGAAAATATGATACACAAAGCTTAAAATATTTACTATCTGGTTCTTTTATTAATATTTATTTATTTATTGTTTTAGGTGGACACAATATCTTTATTTTACTTTTATGTGGTGCTGAGGATCCATGCCTCACGCATGCCAGGCAAGTACTCTATCACTACAACCCCAGCTCCTACAATCTGGTTCTTTATGGAATACATTTGCTGATTCCTGTTACAGAAAATTATAGCACTGATTCTTTGGTTTCACAGGAAATATATGCCTCCAAAGAGTTAAGACATCACATTTTGATATAGAAAGAAGATTATTTTATCCTTGGCCTACAGATGAGAAATCAAGGGCAGAAAGGCACAGGACAGTTGCAATCTCAAATGAAATTAATTCAATATTAATACCCAGATTCAACTGCTGCAGCTGTCTTACTTTCTCATCATTAGTCACAGAATTATACCACTATTGTATTTATTAGATGGAAATTCAGATGTACATTTTCAATATCAATGCACTGTTTTATGCTTTCTTCTCTTATTGAAGTGAGGATAGGAATGCTGTTTGGAATAAAATGCAAGTGAGTATGAGAGAGGCTGAGCTATATAATTGCAAATTAAATTGGTCTCCAAATGCTCAGCTATAAAATAAATCAGATCCATGTGCTATGTGTGACTGAAAACATACTTACTTGGAGTGCTAAAGATAATGGTATAATATTCCTTCTCACTGTTTCTCAAATACCTATAGGAAGGATTTTTTTAATATTTATTTTTTAGTTGTAGTTGGACACAATACCTTTA
The DNA here is from genome assembly GCF_964194105.1 of Spermophilus citellus. Taxonomy (NCBI): domain Eukaryota; kingdom Metazoa; phylum Chordata; class Mammalia; order Rodentia; family Sciuridae; genus Spermophilus; species Spermophilus citellus. Next base: position 26,469,816 of record NC_138190.1, read on the forward strand.
TTTTATTTATGTGGTGCTGAGGATCAAACCCAGGGCCTGGCATGTGCTAGGCGAGCACTCTACCACTGAGCCACAACTACAGCCCCCTAGGTAGGATTTTAAAAGAGTACAACCTATATAAATAGAACAATAAATGATTAAGAAATAGATCTTGGGTATCAAATAGCTAAAATAATTAAATATGATTATTTCTGTATTACAAATTGTGTACTCATGTGGCATCATATTATATATAAATAGTTTATTTTAAATTATTATACATAGAAGTGGCTAGAAACTAAAAACATGATTATCTTACCTTGATTAAAGAGGATTTAGAATTTAGTTAATATAACAGTAAATTTTGTTTCTTGGTCAATATAGCTTCTTCTTGTTTTTTGTCTGTTAGTTAATACAAACATTCAATTTTGGGACCCTAATGTCTCACACAATATTTTTTATTAAAGTTTTTCCTATTCAAATTTACCTACCTATATAATGACTGATGGTTTTAGCTCTCCACCAATAGTGTGAAATTCTTTTATTTTGAGGATTTTCACATTTAATATATACTCATGCTAATGTTTTACATTTAAAGCACTTTTATACAATACATTCTAGTGAAAATACCCCATATTCCATAACTTTTGGCAACATTGAAGGATTTCTGTGTATCATTCATAAATATTATGAAATGCAAGATTATGTCTATCTATAAAATATTGTTATATTTCATTTACTTAATATAAAATATGATTTTATATTATCGTGTTCAATTTATATTCAGTAAAATACAATATAAACAAAATAGAATACTGTAAGGAATTTGTTATGTGACTAAAGAATTAATCAACATATTTTTTGTACTGGGGACTGAATTCAGTGCTTTGAGCATACTAGGAGAGTAATCTACTACTAAGCTACATCTTCAGACCATAATCAACATGTTTTTATTGAATATCCATCCTGCATTTTGTGAAAAATATAGTATTAAGAAGATACTAGTGCTATGTGTAGAAGCTTTGTTTTTGTTTTTTTAAAAGAAGATACTAGTACATTCACCTTAAAGATTGTTATACATTAAAATTCTACTATACTTTGGATGCTATTGGGAGACAAAATAAATTAGTACTTTTTTTTTTTCAGTGCTGAAGATTGAATCCAGGACCTTTTGCATGCGAGGCAAGCACTCTACCAACTGAACTATATCCATAGCCCCCAAACAAATTAGTATTCTTGATCACTGGTCCATAAAGGCTTTTGTATAATTTGTACAATAAGGAATTGTCATAAATTATAATATTAGGAAACAATGTGAATTAATGGAATGGAATGCTCCAGATGTTCAGAAGAGGTCATCTGAAGGGCTGATCAAGAAAGCCTTGATGGAAAAGATTGCATCTGAGCAGGATATTGAAGTTTAATTTAATGGATATAATTTTTCCTTTTGTTGTTTCTTCAATATTCCTACTATGCTGGAGATAATTAGTGCTTAATTAATATTTCAGTATTCCACTGAAACCTGGGAAAGAAGAATGTTAGGCAGGTGGTCTGAGACAATTACTAGTTAGTATGCATTCCTAAGCTCCCTTTTTTAGTGCCTCTGTAGGTTCCATGCTGATATAGAAGAGCCATAGGATAGAAGCACTCTAGGTCCCTGAGTCACTGGGTGGAAGAGAGCTACTTATTTTACATCACATATTATATGAGCAAGAAATAATCATTTTTAAGCCACTGAGATTCAAGGGCTATTTTTGTGACACAGCATTAATTTTTCTGAATAAATATCTCTATTTATTGGTTATGGCACCCTATTATTCCTTTAATAGAATTACTGTTCCCTAACTTCACATGATTTTTAGGGAAGTTTTAATCATTGTGTTCTGCAAACTCTATAAAGGGGTAAAACAAAGGCTTAATTTAGGCTAATTATATTTAGTAATCTGAGTCTAAAGTTGAGAGAAATAGGGACAATAGAGTTTAAAGCTAAGCCATTTGTATTTTGTTTTGCATTTCTGGGGATAGAACCTACGGCCTCATTCATGCTAGGTAAGTGCTCAACCACTGAGCCATAACACCATCCCAAGCCATTATAAATAGAAGCAACTTTTTTAAAGTTTCTTAGTTCTCAGAGCTGTCCTTATTGCCTTCTTTCGTTCATTCATATAAACAATCCGATATATTGCTATCCAATAGATAGTTCCATTTCTGTGAGCTCTCTCTCTCTCTCTCTTATAAATTCCATTGTACTTAAGTTAAATGAAGGTTTTTTTCCTGCCTCTTATAACCAAAGTTTCCTAATAGTTATAGGTTAAAGGATTTTTATATATGAAATTGTACTCCAAAGAAGTCCTGAAAAGAACATTTTAGACAAAATAAATCCATTTTGCTATAGAATTGCCTGGAAATGTAATTCAGGGAAGTTAAGTTAGGATCTTGAATGCCAGACTATGAATTTTGGATGTTACTCTCTGGGTTAAGAGGTAATAAAATCAAATATCTTCAGGGGACATACAAGACACAGAAAATTATAAAGCTTTACAAGGTACTAGGCAAAGTTAAACTGATTGTGTTGACCAGTCCAAACCCTACCCTATTTCATTCCCTTTTAAAATTCCCTTCTGGCCAAAGAAAGCAACAGGTAAAACATATCCTTCAGCTCTCTTGTCTCCAAGGACTACTGGTTTGAAAGCAAGGCTGCCAGTAGAGACCCAGTGAAGGTTCCAGTGGTAGGTAATGAAAAGCATAAACTACTGCTTTTGTCACGTTGGGTAACAAAAGTAGTGGTGATACTGACTTGTTAAATCTAAGGGAACTTTTAAAATGTGGTTATTAATTATTTTATGCACAATAGCACTAGTACCTAAAAACAGCCTTCAAATCTATCAACAGGAATTATGTAGATATTTTTTAAATGAATTCCTGACCCAGGAAAATGATTGAGCAGAAGACAACAAGTTTGTGAATTTGGGGGGAGATTATTGTGTGGTGTGGGTGACAGTACACAATATTAGGAAAGTATTAATCAATTTTAGAGCTACTTATTTTAAACAATTATAATAGTCATAATAATTAGTAAAATGTAAACATTGTGGGCTTTTTGAAGGATTTTATTTTTAATATAGCCAGTGAATCAAATAATTTTCAGGTAATCAGTAAAAGGCCAGCTAATATTTCTCCAGACCTCCTAGGCGACCCTGATACTTATATTCCCACCAACCCCCTAAACACATTAAACAGAATGATATATCTTATTTGCATATGCCATCCTCCAGTCTATTCCTAATAAACTGGGTGTTGTCTGCCCATTCGTGTTCTCAATTTTAATCTTAATACTATTCTCTATTCTCCATATGCCTAAATAATGAAGTATAATATTTTAACCCTTGAGACAATGCCTATTGGATTTGGTAAAAGAAGATAGACCAGAAGAATGGTAGATAATTTATTATTTTACTTTTTTTTTAAAGAGATAGAGAGAGAGAGAGAGAGAATTTTAATATTTATTTTTTAGTTTTTGGCGGACACAACATCTTTGTTTGTATGTGGTGCTGAGGATCGAACCCGGGCCGCACACCTGCCAGGGGAGTGTGCTACTGTTTGAGCCACATCCCCAGCCCCAAGATTATTTTACTTTTTTAAAGTTCTAGAAAATGTAAGCTCATCTGTAGTTTCATAGAGCACATCAGTGGTTCCTCACAGATGAGGGAAGGGACAGGAGAGAATGACTACCAAGAGGAGATTTGTAAGGATAATGGACATATTCATTATCTTGATTTTAGTAATGGTTTCACTGGTCTATATGTATGTCCAAATGTATCAAAATTAATTTTCTAAATGTTCAGTTTATTGTATATCCCTATGTCTCAATAAAAAGTGAGTAGGGGGCTGAGATTGTGGCTCAGTTGCAGAGTGCCTACCTAGATTGTTTGAGGCACTGGGTTCGATTCTCAGCACCATGTATTAATAAATAAAATAAAGGTCCATTAACATCTAAGAAAAATATTTTCAAAACAGTTAATAGGTTTGTCAGAAAACCACCTAGCCTCATTACTAAGTATTAAAAATTACTTAATATATGCCTCAACATGGATAAATGACTCCTATGATATGAATCACTCAGTGTCCCAATTGCTGGGAGTGTTATCTATTAACAAATTGTTAACAAATTAACAAAAGCCTCTCTCAGGAATTTCTATAAGTAGATTATAGCTTCCTTGCCCAAGATTAAAATACCTGGAAATGGTTAGTTGAGAGGCTTACATGTAGTGACTGATGGAACAGAGCTACAAATCTCTGTCTCCCCCTTGCCTTATGCAGAATTATCATGAATACCATCCCAACTCCACATGGGACCAGCTGAAGTCCCTCTTGTAACTGCATTACCAGTCAACTAGTCTCCATGCCCTATGCTGTTCTCATTAAATGTCCCAGATATTGTCCTTAAGAGCACTCATCACTGAATCATCTGCATGCAAACCTGTGTCTCAGAGTCTGTTTCTTGAGGAACTCAATCTAAGATAACAATCTAATATATTGAAAAGATAAAGTACACAAAATAGAACTAAGTACCTGAAAAAACATGATAAAAGATTTCTAAATAACATGATAAAAGGTTTGTCAATATTTGTAACTGTTTATATACAGTTTGGCACAGTCACTATTTGTTATAAATTGTTAATTTCTTCTTTACCTTTTGGCTGGGTTTCTGGGACAAACTATAGAACACAGGTCTTCATAAAGAAAACTCAACAGTTGGGTGAGATGGTGCATACCTGTAATCACAGCAACTCAGCAGGCTGAGGCAGGAGGATTTTAAATTCCAGGCCTGCCTCAGCAACTTAGTGAGACCCTGTCTCAAAGCTAAAAATTAAATAAAAAATAAAATGGACTGAGGATGTAACTCAGTGATAGAGCACTTCTGGTTTCAGTCCCTAGTACTACCAAAATAAAAGAATTCAACAAAGAGATGTATTGGAACTTGGCATGTGATATCAAAGAATCTTTTGTAAAATGTCAACTATTGGGGATAGTGCCTTGCTTTGTAAGAAATATGTTCATTAAATTTTTGTACACGAGGGAACAAACTTGTATCAATATGGCTAGATTTACCCACCATGACAAAGTAATGTGAACAATTCAACAGAAATTATCTTTTACTACTGTTAGCCAGGAAGGTAGAAAAATTTAGTCTCTTCCTTTTTACAATTTCTTAAAATGATACCATTAACATTTATACAATTAACTAGATGCTAACTTTGTGGGGGGTATCACATTTTACTAATTGAAGTTACCATGATAATTCCTTCTGCAGAATGAAGAGAGAACATTTTCCATGAAAACTTCACTTGATTTTAACTACCTTGAGTTATGGAACACATGTCTTAACTTAGAACAGAAAGAAAGAAAAGAAAAATGTCCTCAATAGGAAGTCCATCCAAGACTTTGAATGATAAGTGATACCTTCCATCTAAAGATAAACACATGAAAAAAAGGATCAGTAAATACAACAATTCTTTCTTCCTGTCCAACCAACCTTAATCTATCCTTTAGGTGTAGATTTAAGAAAATCATTGCATATATTTTACAGTTAAAGGATAACATGTAAATGAAGTTAACTTCAAAACTATCTTCCTATAATCCAAGAGAGAATATGCAAATTCTGCTCTTGGCTGAATAAAAAAAAAAAGAAACCCATAAGCCTTAAGGTTTCTCTAATGTGGAAAAAATAATCTATAAATGTTGAAAGACAGTATAATCAGTATGTTTTACTTTGTTTATATTTTACATTTAAACAATATTTTTCCTTTGCCTATTTACCTTCAAACAACATTATCTTATTAATAAGAGTATTTGTAAGCTAAGTATATTAACTTCAATCCACATATGGTATTTGATATAAAGATTTGGACATCCTGGGTAGAAGTATCATCATGAATACCATTTAGAGAGCTACTTCATGGAAAACATTTTATGTTTAATATACATTATAATTTTCACAGTTATTCCCTATGAAGACTTTTTGACATATATCATTGATGAAAGCCATCTCTGTGAATAAGATTCCTTGAAGCAGAAGCATAAATATATTAGTATAATACTTATTAGGAATCTGATTTTATGGCCATTGATAAGACTGATAAAGAAAGTCTTCATAGAAAGTATAATTTTAGAATCTTTTAAAAATTGATGATATTTTCCAGCCAATAAGCAGTTGTATAATATTATAATTATAATTGTGACATTATTATAATAATAAATATTTGTATCTTTCATGATAGATGTAAGTGATCAATACCAAGGGAACTATCAATCAGTCCTTAGTAAGGCCATGGAAAACCTAAATATTCCCCTTTAGCTGTGCTTAATTTATTTCCTGTTAAATACAAAATCCTGAAAAAAAAATGGAAGTGGAAGTAATTCCAGTGCTTTTAAAACCAATTTACAATTCAATTTCCTTTGTGACCTTTGAAACATTACCATTGTAAAAGTTCTAGCTTTCCTAATGCCCCAGATTGGAAACAGATATTCTCTCATTAAGAAATAAAACAAAGTAAATCAAGGCAAAACAAAACCTTTGTAAAATTTACAGTCCTCTTTCTTCTCAGTGAAGGAGGAATCTTCACTTAACTTCACTTATATAATTTTACTGTTACTCTAGCTTAAAATACTTCAAGCCTCACAGGCATTTCCCTTAATTTTTTTTCTTTACACAATCCAAAAGATTTATTCTTTTTTTCTTTTATCTAGTTGGATCTTCTCTATCTCTCACCATTGGTAATACTCTTCACCTTAATACTCATAAACCAAAAGATTTTTGTATGACAAAAAAAATTTGGATAATGAGGTAAAAATTAATCACTGAGTAAAATTTTTCTTCAATTAATCTTTATTAAGAAATAACTTATTCTTGCCTTTTCTAGGAATATCCCCAGAATTGTATTATTGGTCTTCTTGGACTTTAATTTAAAATATTGGAATTAGTAGTGATGTCTTCAGACCATGCAAGAAGTTTTCTCATCTGAGCAAGTCACCGAAGAATCTAGGGATTCTGTGACCATCAAACATAATCATAATCTTAACTTTTACTTTTTTAAAAAAAATTGGAGTTGTAGATGGACAGCATGCCTTTATTTGTTTATATTTATGTGGTGCTGAGGATCGAACCCAGTGCCTCACATGTGCAAGACAAGCGTTCTGTCACTGAGCCACAACTGCAGCCTATAACCTTTACTTTAAGTTGAAACCATAATGTCAATAACTTACAGGAGATTTGGAATTAACTTATCACAGAAACAGAATTTTCTTAAACAATCCTTTGAGAAATACCACCAAATAATTTCTTTACAGGAGAGAGGGAAATACAAAGTTAAGCCTTTTATGATATTCAAAAATTTGCCTTAAACACTGAGCAGGATTATGTCTACGACCTTTAATTTTTCGTTCTACTTGTGTCACTAACTGGTATGAATCTCACTTTAAAAAGAACATGGCTAAATCTTTTTTATTGTAAATCAATCTCACTAATTGGAAGAGCTAGCCAAAGTTGAGTACATACAAATAATGAAGGTAAACATCAGTGAAAGATTGAGCAAAGAAGTCAGTAAGGAAGAACTGGAAAGAGACACACAAGCATTAGAATGCAGAAATTTTGAATAAGTCAGGATCCAGGGAACAGCAGGAGTCATAACAGAAAAAGAAAGAGCAGAAGAGTAAACAGCTGGGTTGGGAAGTGTTGTGGTCCTTCTTAGGGGAATCATGTTCAATTGCCACACATGTATTAGATCTCTTTGGAGCTTCACCTATTCTCTTTTGCCTTAGCTGATGTCCAACAGCCACTAACTGCATGTCTTACTTGGTCTCTCAGGTTTGTCTGAAGCAGAAAACACAGTTTACAGCCAAATGTAAGACATGCTGGAGGTGCTTGCAAAATGGAAAGTTAATTTTCTGACACTGTGAGTAGCTTTTAAAAATGATTAATATTGGAGTATAAACATCACAGTTCATGCTTCTTTTCTAAGGTATATCTGAGGCATGTGTTTTATGGTTTCTCAGACTTTCTCCATGAAACTAAGCTCTAGTTCCTCATAGCGGTCTTTAGGTTGATAACATACTCTTTACAGATTGCATTCTCCTCCCTTTTTGTTCACAGCCACACTATTCTACCAGGGTAGAATCAATGCCTACATAAACTATTTGAACTCAAATCCTCGTCTCTAGAATTACTTATGGAAAAGCCCAAACCAAAATACTGTAAACCTAAGAATTTTTATTAGGAAAAATAAAATCAGTCCTTAAACATTTTTGGTCTGAGCCTATGGATACAGTTCAGAAAAAAAAATACCTAAATAGACTGGAAAACCCATTCATACTTTCCAAAATTGAAGCACATATTTCTTTTGCAAAAGAAAATGAGTATAAAGGTATACATAAAGACAGTAGAAGGAGAGAGATTTCAGTGAATTATTATATATCAACTAATGTTAGGGATTAAATGATAGATCTTTAAAGTAATCAAATTGCTTAATGTGAATCATTAAATAAAATAATCTCCAAAATAAATATCAAAATAGTTATAACCTGTTTGTAACCACTCACAAATGCCATCTTATTTGTTTTGTTTTTTACTTAATTTTAAGTCAGTAAAACATAAATTCAATGGGTCCTTTTCTCTTCATTAAATTCTGCAGATTTTTCTTTTAGTTGAAAGAGAAACATATCTTTTGGAGTTGTTTTCTTGGATTAGAAAAATCCTTTATTATGTGCATTTCAAAGCTACTTATTTACCACAGTTAGACAGAGACTCCTTCTTACTTTTTCATTGCAGCTGCTTGTTTTTAAACAAATTTTGCCAAGAGACATAAACCAGATGGCCTTCTTCAAGGGTATACTGTAAGCCATGATAGTCAGCTTATGGTAGTTTCAAGCATCAGACAGCTGGGTATGGAAAGTCATGATGCTATTTGGAAATCCAACATCCAGGGAGAATCTCAAGTTGATAAATAAAACTGTGACTTTATGTTTGTTTCAAAACTCAGTTTTTAAGGAAGCTTTAAATTTCTGTTTTATAATATTATAATTATTTTAGTAAAATAAGAATACCTCAAATATTAGAAAATTTGTAGAAAACGGATTCAGAATACATTTCTAAGTAGCATCAAAAAATTATGAGATGGGCTTTCCCAGATAATTTTATGTGTTCCATCAAAAATGATTAACCAATAGTGTACTATTTTATTAGGGTAATATAGTATTTTCAATTGTCATCCCCAATTGTATTGTATAGCAGTATTATTGTTCTACCCTTTGACATGACTTCATGGACAGTGTATTTCTGTGGCCCTGGACTTTGAATATGTCCTTTGATTTGCTTTGACCATTGGATGTGAAAGAAAGAGATGTATTCCAGTTACAAATATAGCTCTTACATATGTTCCAGTTACAAAAATACCTCTCATCATATGTTTCTACTTGCCTTTCTGAAACACTGGTAACTCTACCATGTTAAGAATATACTCCAAGTATCTACTGCCCTTCCAGCTTGGACTCTAGAATGAGACACATGGATGAGACTTACTGGGAAAATCTACAGTCCCAAAGACTGAGGCAGAGTTTAATTACAGTACCCCAATAAACAGAGGGATGATTAGTGGGTTGCTATTATGGGTGTGTTTGTTACAGAGCATCATTGTAGCTATAGGTGATTAATACTGGCACACTATGGTAAGGACCCAATGGAAAGCTACCTTAAGTCATTCCTTAATTATTAGGAGTAAAGGAAAAAGATCAGAGACAATAATAAGTTTGGCATTTATAACCTAATCTGTGTGCTGCTAATTTATGAAAGGTACCCATAAAGATTATAAAATTATATCTCTCTTCAGTCTAGAATTCCTTCAAAACAAAAGGCACAAAATGACCATCCTTAGTTTCTAAGTACTAAGCTATAACTTGGCATATAAGGGAAATATAAAATAAAGGGAAGAAGGGAATAAGCTTAGGGTGAAAGAGGAAGGAAGAAGGGAAGGAACAAAGGAAGAGAGGGAGGGAGGGAGGGAAGAATTCAAGAGAGTGAAAACAAACAAGAAATCACCATCTGAGGAAAAAAGATTAGTTTTATTTTATTCAAATGTAAAAACCACTAAAACGGTAAGAATTTTTAAAATGTCCATCTAAACTATCATTTTTTAAATCAATATCTATCCATTCTAGGAAACCACAAAGATATTTTTAAACTTATTGTTTCAGGATGAAATCTCCAAAAAACCCCACATCTTTAGCTAGTAATGGGCAGTCTTCCCTTGAGGAAACTGATGTTTTCAAGAGGAATTTGAGAGTTTTCATGGATAAACTAAAACTAATACAAAAATAATTCTGCTGAAAATTGCCTTACAGGCAAGAACTTGCAATTCTCACTGAGTAAACAGATGTTTTTAAACTGTTAGAACTTTGTAATTGCAACAAATACCTACCCCCAAATAGTAGAATTTAAAATAAGCAAGAAAGGAAAAAATGTAAGCAAACCGACAACCTAATACTAGAAATTTATGTTGACTTTAGTGGCTAATGGCTATATTTTTCTTTATGAGAGACTTTTTATGTCTCTCAAATACTGTAATTAGAAGAATATATCATGGTCACAGATTATTTTATATATTGCTATTTAACAGCACCTAAAAGTCATAATACAACCTTATTATAGGAAGATGAAATTGAATATGAAATAATTTATCCTACATTAATATTTTGTTAAATAAACTATGGTGGAAATGGAGTTCTTGTTAATAAAATAGTTTTTCAAGAACTTATTTATTCCCAAACAGTAAAACTCCTTTTCTGTGGGCCTAGGGATTGACACAGGGCCTCATGCATGGCAGTCAACTGCTTCATCCCCAACCCTTGACTGTTATAACTTTTGAGTGAATAGTTTACCATTTAAATTGAAGTTCATCAATCAAAAAAAAAAAACTTAACATGTACTGAACAGTTACCATATAATCATATTGTTTGACTTAGGGATGATAAAAGGTATGTGATATTGTTTCCATATGTTGTAACAAAAACTCTAAAAATGGTAAAGAGTTGTATCCAGCTATGTAAGACACATAAATTCATTATAAGGAGGTTTACCAGCAATATATAAACAGAGAGTTCGAAGAATAGAGAATAGAATAATAGATTGAGACCAGAGGGGATATAAAGTCATGATGCCTGCACTGGGTCCTGACTGATAATTAGGTCTTTCCTAAAGTAAAGGTCAGGGGTCCTCATGCACTTTAAAAGATCCTTTACATTTGGCTTTACTAAGCATTTTATGTAATTACATTCCATTTCTTCTACTGATATTGAACACAAAAAAATGACATGAATTTTAAACAAATTTTTAAGAAATTGTAGTTTCAGAATTAGGAGTTAAAAAACAAAGTATTTATATGTATCCCTGTTGTTGCTAGCAATTCTGGAAGGGAGAACATAGACCTTGAGAAAAAGAAATCCAATGTGGGATTTATTGGAAGCAGGATTTGGTGCAGCAGAAAAGGGTTCATAACCTGAGTCAAAATATAAGTTCTTAATACACTTCCTATATGAGCTTGGGAAAACTGTTTATTCTCTCTAAATGTAAATTTATTCATCTCTAAGATAATAAGGTTCTCCTGAGAATGAGATGATACATGTAAGACACTAAAGCCATGTTTGGCACAGAAGTGTCAATAAAAAAGTAACTGTAGCATAAGTTGAGATCAGATATTGTAATAGCAGCACAGCCCACAACATTCAAGTTATGGAACCCATCTAGGTGACCATAAATACATGAATGGATAAAAAAAATGTGGTATATATATACAATGGAGTTCTACTCGGCTACAAAGAAGAAACTGTGTCATTTGCTGGTAAATGGATGGAACTGGAGAATATAACACTGAGTGAAATAAGCTAGACTCAGACAGTCAAGGATCAAATGTTTTCTTTCATTTGTGGAAGCTAAAGAGAAAAAAATAATAATAAAAATAGAAGTGAGAACAGTAGAGTAGAAATAAGGCACCAAAGAGGAGGAAGGAGGGGGAGGCAAAGGAGAATTAGGGAATAAATTTGACCAAATTATGACATGTGCATATGAATACATCACAATGTATTCCAAATACATATATAAATGTATAAATAAATAAATAAATAAATAAGTGGAAGACCAATTGAGTAGAGGAAGGGGATTAGGAAGGAAGGGAGGAGGAGAGGGAACAGGATAGTACTGAGGAATAAAATGGAGAAAACTATGTTATATGTATTTATCAATTTATGTCTTAATAAAACATACTATTATGTATAACTACAATGCACTAAAAATATAAAATATGCAGGTCTTTTATTTTATGCAAGTTTCATCTTACCTATCCAGAAAAATGTGAAGCCTAAAATTTTAGTACATGATCATAATTTTAGCTTTAGGTTTACATACTTGTTTTTTAGTGGTTCTTTTGGGAGTTGAGAAACTAAACTTATTAACATTATGTAACTTGCATAACTTATGTCTCAACCACAGTAAACATAGGGAAGCCTTAGCCCTGTATGTAAGGAATATATAACCTAGAAGAACTAAGATACTGTAGTTTTTCCACATCTCTCCTTTCCTGAATAGTGTATTAGGTTTAAGTTGGACAAAAACTCGTAAATAATAAAGTGTTTTGAGCATGTAAAGACAGAAAAGTGTGTGCATATAAAAATAATGAGAAACTTCTACTTTTATACTGGGATAATTCAAGAAGAGGAGAATCCTAGCTGAATCAGAATTCCTCATATTATGAAAGAAAGTGGGAAAAGGATTAATCCTATACATATCTATCCTTTTAACATTTTTATTAGGGCTGCTTAAAAAAGAAAACACATTTTTCTATGCATTTTTTGAAGACACGGTATTCTCTTCCATTACCCATTTTGCAATTTTCTCAAAAACAAATATCCATAAAATAGGTGCAGAGCACCTATGGAATGATTACATTTCCTAGTCTCCTTTGCAGCTTAGGTGTGGTCATGTGACTGACCTCTGGCCAAGAAAGTAAAAAAAGAAATGCAATGTGGCATCCTTCAAGAAAATTTTCTAAAAGACAATTTCTATGTACCCTTTTCACTTTTTTCCTTGCCTTCTTGCACCTTTTCATTGAAAGTGAATGTGGTAGAAGCTCCATCTTGCAAAACATGGATAAGAATTCACCACATAAGGACAGTTGGACAGAAAGCAGGAATAAGCAGAGCCACTAAACCAGTCTTGACTTCATACTTCCAAGTGTCTTCAGGAGATGAAAACATGCTTCTGTCTGTTTTAATGCACTATTAACTTGAGCCTCTATTTCTCTCAGCAAATTCAAATTATAATTGATAAAGAGTTTCTTGGAAAATTACATTTAGAAGAGTTTTGCTTTATAACAACATCTTCAAAAGCTCATCTGCTCCAGGCAGAATTTTAAAAGTGTGTATTTAGAGAAGGGACATTTGTGATAAGTAAAATCCAAGAAACACACTGCAAGTAAAGTCAAATATTGCAATTATCTCCCAAATGAGGTTAGTCCTATTGATATAAAATCTGTTTTTATAAGTCTTTTTCTATTGACAATAATTAAAATATGAGTTTTTTAGATAATAAGCAAAATTGTTCCTTGTCCACTGAAGAAATAGAATGTCTGCAATGAAGAATGTAATTGTGTGTATAGAACTATCCTGGGAAACAAAAATGTTCAATAACTTTGAGAAAAAGATTCAGGATATTGATGTATAGCTAACTCTGAGATTATGAGAATTTTATTTCTAGTTAATTTCTTATCTGAAAAAAGTTTTAAACTAACCTCTGTGAACTGTAAAGATTTATAAGAATCTGAAAATGTTGAAAATGTAAGGTAAATGATCCTGTATAATATGGTGATTATTAAAGCAAATAATTCTGCAGCTCTTGAGTATCTAGCAATGGGAACATACAGAAGATAAGCTGATAGGCAGGAATTTCTATGGAATACATTTCAAAGTGCCCTTTCATAAATAAATCAGTCCTATCAATGTAGACCAAAATAGAAAAATAAATAGCAAACAATATACTTAACTATGAAAAAAAAACTTGAAGATTAAGAATAAATTCTAGCATTCAGGTGGATTGGTAGTGTATCTGTTTACAAGAATGTTTCCTGCCAAATGTATTGTGGTGAGTACTCTAGTACTTCCTTTACATATGTGAGCTAAATTTAAAAAATGCAGTGTATGAAATTTGTTAATAAATAATGACTCTCAAAAAGACCTTGAGACTGAAAATCTAAACAGAAGTCTTTGCTTTCATTTTGGTCTTAACAGTTCAAAGAAATGGTCATGAACAGAAATTTGCTTCTTCCTCAATCTATCACATTTATATTGCCTCCATGACTCAATGCACTCACTTAGAGTAAAATAATGATTCTGAAAAGGTATATAAACAACTTTCTCATATTCTGGACACTTTTTTTCTTATCCCTTATTTTTTAATTCTATGAAGCTCAGAAACTAACAGTAGAATTATGTATTGGCCCATACTTTGGCCTGGGGGACTGAAGGGTGAAGATTTAATCTTGTGTGAAAATCTTCAGATATGACAGAGACTAATTCTAAGACTGTAGTGTTAACCTTTCCTGAGTTGGTGATGTGTGCTTATCATGTATCTTCTCAACTACATATGGCATTGTGAAAATTGAAGAGGCTGCTAATGCTACTATAGCAGAGTATCTCATTTAGAAACAAACAGTTCTGGAAAAGCTCCCAGATTATGCATCTGCCCCTCTAGCTTCCACTTTAGAAGATAGGATTGTATGGAAATGACATGAGGATTAGTATGCTATCCTTATAATCTGTCAGCAGTTTGAGGTTATTTACCTTACCTTAGCATGAGAGAAAAATATTTATTGAATGTCTTAGTAGAAAAATTACAAATAAGATAGCAAATGTTTATGGGAGTTTGCATTAGGAGTGGGCTTGCAGAATTATATGCTCATTTCCTAGAGTCTGAATATAGAGATGATTTAGGCACTTTCTCTTCACATCAGATTTCTTTGGATTCTACTCCTGTTTTATATTCTTTTCTTTCTTTTGTCTCATTTTGCTTCCTGCAGTAAAAATGGCAGCTTGAGGGAGTGCTTCAGTGCTGTGGGCTTGGCACTACTGGGACAGAATAATGAAGAAATCTCTGGGAAACAATTTGCAGCTCTCCCACCTTCAATATCCTATTGGCTTGTGATACTGTGGTCCCAGAACGATGGTTACAAATTTGGAAAAAACATTCTCTAAAGCAGTAGTGCCCACATACTTATCTGAGAGTTGGAATTAGACAATGATAGTATTCAGGGATCCAGGTGAAATTCAAATATAGAACAATGCAGTATGTTTTCCTAAGGCTTCTTTTTTTAATTTCTTATTTTTTATTCTCCTTGTACTTAAAAGCATATTTATTACTTTTAAAACTTACCAGCAAATTTCACTTCAGTGTTCAGGCAGAAAAGTATATACATTACAAGTGTGAAGTCTCATAAACTTTCTTAAAGGAAATACATCAATTTTTTTGCACATGGATTTCCAGTTTTCCCAGCACCATTTGTTGAAGAGGCTATCTTTTCTCCAATGCATGTTTTTGTCACCTTTGTCTAATATAATTGTAATTTTGTGGGTTAGTCTCTGTGTCCTCTATTCTGTATCATTGGTCGACCAGTGTGTATTGGTGCCAATACCATGCTGTTTTTGTTACTATTGCTCTGTAGTATAGTTTAAGTTCTAGTATAATGATGCCACCTGCTTCATTCTTCCTGCTAAGGATTATTTTAGCTATTTGGGGTCTCTTATTTTTCCAGATGAATTTCACGATTGCTTTTTCTATTTCTATGAGGAATGCCATTGGGATTTTGATCAGAATTGCATTAAATCTGTATAGTGCTTTTGGTAGTATAGTCATTTTGATAATATTAATTCTGTCTATCCAAGAGCAAGGTAGGTCTTTCTAACTTCTTAGGTCTTCTTTGGTTTCTTTCCTTAGGGTTCTGTAGTTTTCATTTTATAGATCTTTTACCTGTTTCAATAAGTTGATTCCCAAGTATCTTTTTTTTTTTTGAGGTTATTGTAAATGGGGTAGTTTTCCTCATTTCCTTCTCAGAGCTAGATGGCCTTCAGTGGATGAATGGATTAAAAAAATGTGGCATATATACACAATGGAATTTTACTCAGCAATAAAAGAGAATAAAATCATGCCATTTGCAGGTAAATGGATGACATTGGAGAAGATAATGCTAAGTGAAGTTTGCTAATCCCAATAAAACAAATGCAAATGTTTTTTCTGATATAAGGAGGCTGACTCATAGTGGGGTAGGGTGGGGGAGCATGGGAGGAATAGATGAATTCTAGATGGGGCTGAGGGGTGGGAGGAAAAGGCATGGGGCAGGGGATTAGCAAGGATGGTGGAATGTGATGAACATCACTATCCAAAGTACATGTATAAAGACATGAATTGGTGTCAACATACTTTATTTACAACCAGAGATATGAAAAATTGTGCTGTATATGTGTAATAAGAATTGTAATGCATTCCACTATCATTTATTTTTTAAAAAATCAATTTAAAAAAGGAAACACATCAATATAACTAGCATCAAGACCAAGAAACAAAACATTACCCAGATCTTAGAAACCTGCTCTTGCATCTGATAATCATGATTTCTCAGAAAGGAAACTATAATCTGGCCTCTAACCCCTATCATGTCTGCTTTTGGTTTTTAAATGGTTTTATACAATAAATATTCTTTTGTGCCTGACTTCTTTTATGTCACACTGTGTTCATATTTTTTTATTTGCCAACATTTCATTTATTTTACAAAACATCATTGATAATAGAATTTGATTTTTAAGTGCTCTCATGCTGATTTCCATATTAATGTTTTGGAGATTTTTTTGCTTCCTCTAGCAATTCAGTATCACAGGAATCAATACTCTTGGTCTTGTGTCTTCTTTAGATCACATATAAAACTCAGAATCATATTGAATCTAACTACTTAAACGGATAGGAAAGCTACTCCAAAATATCTGGCTAAATGGAATTACAAGGAGAAATACAGATTTTATAATAGCACTTTCTTGATGTTTCACCAGAACCATGTTGTTACACAATAATGCCGTCTTATGGCTATTCATCAATTTGTACTCTGGGAATTACTTTCATTTTTATTATCTCATTTGAACTGTACTACACTCTTAGGCTTTAAGAAATAGTTTTCTGAAAATGTGGCAGATTTATTAATATTTTGAGACATAAAAATATGGTATTAGAATGAAATTAAAGAAAACAGGACAGTATCTGGCACTTAGTAGGTAGGCCCTTCTTGTTTTGGGAAGAAGAAAAGGGCTTTGTTTCTCTAATACCAGATAGATCTTATGTTAATTCTTTATTTTCACATTTCCTGTAGGTAAATTTTATAAGAAGTGAGTATCTAGCAATTAGCCAATAAAAACAGAATTGATCAATAAGGTACATATTTATCTCCTATGTGTACACACACACACACACACACACACACGTGCACACACGCGCGCGCGCGCGCGCGCGCACACACACACACACACACACACACATATATATATATATATATATATATATATATATCCATAGATCATGATATTTGTGGATTTAATGTTGACTATGTTTACTATTTGTGAGCAACAAAACACCTCTGGAAAGGAGTCACTTTTAACATTTTAATTATTTGTAACTTTGCTAAGATATGTGCTGTAATTCTATTTGCTGGAAGACAATTTTGGAAACAGTTTTGAAGATAATGAGTGAGCAGTCACAAATCAGTTTGGTTTTAATTCCTTCCTTGTCCTCACCTAAAGAGTAATGTCTGCTTTATTTTATGACATATAATAAAGGTGAGCTTTGCAATTATAACATTCACGAATTGGGTGATTGATAGTCTCAGAATTTATGACTTAGGAATGCTGAGAATCTAATGCATTTTCTCTTATTTGTAACTTTTTGTGAGTAAAATATGTGATCCTATTAGAATTAAATATTTTGTGAAAAAAATGCAGATGTGCCATTTAGTATGTGCTTGGGCAAGTCACTTGACATCAAGTCACTTAACCTTGGTGTAATTTAGTTTTGTCCTCTGTAAAATAAAAAAAAAAGAAGGAAAAAATACTAAGTTGTTTTCTGGCTATAAAAAGTTTAGATTATCAGATTATTGTTCAGCTAATATTAATGTATCTATCTTCTTCCACTATAGGAAGAAACTGCTTTACCAGTGTAGCGATATATCAGTCTTATCCATGTGATTTGCCTTCGTCAAAGAAATGTCAGTGGCCTTGACAGGAGTTGAGATTTTAGTGTTCATGGCAGGTTAGACTTGATTCATGCTCTGAGGATACATCATTAGAAGAGCATGCCACTGACCCTTTATCTTAGGCCCAGAGTAAAGACATACATATCAGATCTTAATTTAACATGAATTGTGGATCTTGAAGCAGAGCTTCCTAGCCAAACCCAGGCTGAGTCACCTAAATTAAAAGCAACTAAATGTTCAAAACCATCTGTTATTTTAAGTGTTAAAGTTTGGGGGTGATTTATATCATAGCATCATTGTGTTAATAGCGGGCTAATACAATATTATACATGGAGCATATATGAAAAATTACTGATAGAACCCTTCTTACTGACTCAAATGAATTTTGATTTAAACTCAAGTTGGCTTATTTAAAATTCAGCAGATTTTTGTCAAAAACCCAACATGAAGACTGTACTGGACTATGTCTATTTATGACAGCATAGCTTCTAAATCTGTCCCCAAACTTAAGAATCTACCATTGTATTGGTCTCAGTGAGACAGAAGGTCCTGATTATCATTATAACACTTACCAATCCAAGTTATTCATTTTCCCTATCCCTTGGAAGTTAGAATCTAGTTCCATGATCTAAGCCTATGTTACAAAAGGAGTCTTCAATTTATGGTCCACCCACAAAATCTAGTCTGCCGACTATTTTGGTAAATAAAGATTTCTCAGGATAAGTGATGCTGATTCATTTATGTATTGCCTATGGTTTCTTTCACCCTGCAGTAGCAGAAATGAAAAATTCTGAAAGAAACTACAGGGTCTATACAGACTAAAATATTTGTTAATTGGTACAGAAAATAAACAAATCTCTGCTTTATCAGGTTCTTTTGACAGAAACTTTAATTGTACAGTGAGTAATTTAGAAATTTCTTGACAGTGACAGTAAGCAGGGCACTTTCAGTTGGAATGATTCACCTGTAATAGCAGTGGATCATGGCTATGACACCAATCTGTAATTTGTATTTACCTTGTATCTTAGTGCTGGATATGGTACTGGATGTCTAGCCTTGTTTTAAACCTGACTAAAGCCTTCTCATCCATCCAATGAGACATTTGATATCCTTCTGTAACTATGTACATTACATAGTTCTACCTAATGTAATCAGAGTTACTTTCTGTTATTTGTAGGACAAAATGTTGAATGGTCTGTACATTTTCATTTATTCCTGAGTCTGAGTAAGATGTTTTCATTCCACTCCCCAGGGATCTTATTCTTGCTTACTATCAGAGCTTATATACATCAACCCATTTTTACTGGCTGGTTGTTCATTTTCTCTCCAGGACTGGGAAATTGCTCAAATCAGAAACTGAGTCTAATTCATTTCTCTGTGGTGATCAGGAAATTTTGAAATAGTTTTCAAATAAATTAGTGTCCAAGATTTTCAGTGCCATGATCATCATTTCCTCATCAAAATAGTCACTGTAACTGAATGATTACCAGGTATACTATATCCACTCTGCCCTCTATATGTACTATGTCAACTAATCCTCATAATGATCCAGCCACATAGGTACTATTCATATCCTATTTTACAGTGGAGGAGTTTGTAGAGCATAAGAATTGGGAACTTGCTCTAGAACCCATAGCAAATCTGGGATTCTAAAACAGATCAGACTCTGGGGTTTCTGCTCCTAAGCAAATACTTAAAACAGTTTAATCTGAGACTAGAGTAGAAATCATGGAAAATGGAGGTTCATGACTAATTCCTAGAAAAGATCAACTGGAATAAAATTAGAAGTCTCTTCTGGCTCTGGTTAAGGAAAAAGTGCATCTACTAGGTAAGAAGACACTCTTGTCTTTTACTAGAAATTGGAAAGATCTCAGATATATGGTGAGATTTTAACTACTCTGGGGAAGTTCATTAGTGTTTGTGCTTCTTTTTAAGTCTGGGATTGAAGGTGAACTGGAAGGGAAATGTCTGTATGGTCCTGTGAAAAGTAAATGTCTGGTTCATTGGTCAAAGATGACTTATAAGTATAGGAGAAGCTTCACAAATCACAAAGTGTTCTCTTTTCTTTAGTGTGAGAATAGTAGGTACCTACAGAATTATAGTAATCACTGGCCACTCAAGAAACCCTAGAGGTACTTAGGGAATGGTGGGTAGCCAGGAATGCTGGGAGAAAAAGTGACTGAAGAGGATAAGAGAGAAACAAGCATGTTCTGACATTGTAATGAGTACTCCAAAAGAAGGCAATGAAACTGATCTCATTGGAGAAGCTTGCAGAAGCTCACAATCAATGGGGAATATTGAAATTATATTAGAGTGGTAAAGACTGTCTTTTCAGTGTATACACAGGATTTCTGAATTTCTATTCCTTCATTCATCTTGATTCAGACATTCTAGAACCACATGTTTTCAATTTGAAATATATCTATTATGCCATCCAAGGGAGAAATATTCTCAGCTTTATGGAAGGATTTTGAGTCCAGATATATGGGACATCCACTTTATATCCAGCACTATATTAGATATGAGTACATCACATAAAATAAAAAAATAACCATAGCCTTTAAATAGCTTGTGAAAAAGGCAAAAAGTAAACAAATTGCTAATTATATGGTAAATGGTAGAAATAGGTCCTATCAAAGAATGTACTCTACAGGGTAGCCACCAAGTCTGAAAACATTTGCAAATACCAAGTGATTTATTGGTATTATATTTTACATTATATGGTAAAACAACATCCAGACATCATGATCCAACAATAGTTTTAGAATATTAAGATGAATATAATACCTTAGGTGAGACATGAAGGATAGGTAGGACAAAGAACATAGAACATTTTGGGGACCTACAAAATAATTTAATGTTGCTAGAGCACAATTTTGGAAAGGTGTAAAACAAGAAGTGAATTATAAGCAGTGGTGCTGACCAGATGAACATGGGTCATGGGAAGGCCAAAAATGCCCTGTTAATGAGTCTGAAAATTTTTGTCAGAGAAATGATATGAGAGTATAAAACTTCTTACATTTCAGAAAAATAACTCTGGATAAAACTCTTGGGAATAAACTATGAAAACTCAGTGGAGACAACTGAGATTTTAATGTTGGAAGTATCTGTTTTAGAGCCTAGAGTAGTAAACTAAGTAATAAAATGAAAGTAAGGATGGCTAGAAATGGACAGTGGTTAGAGATTCTAAAACTAATATTATTTTAAAAATGGTTTGATTTTCTCTGGGAGCAGAGAAAAACTTAGAAAACTAAATTCAGAGTACAAAACTTTGAAATAAATTGTTCTACACTGTTAGAGAACTTTATTTAAACCTCAAATTTTAAAAGAAAACAATATTTCATGTGATGTGAGGTCAAGGAATTTATATGAATGTTCCCTAAAGTAACTAAAAAGTAAAAAAGCTGAATATTTTAAGTAAGGTAAGTACTAAAATGATTTTAAATCAATTCAACAAATTCTCCATAGCAAAAAAAAAAATTAGACAAGGAGGAGATGTATATTTTATATTCTCCAATTTTTCATACTGCCTCAATTAAATGAACAAACCTACTTTGACATTACCTGAAATTTTAGAGGATGATGCAATGTTCCAACATGTTAATTTCTGTAAAGAATAACTTCTAGAATCAGTTCATTAGTATGAATTGTTCATCATTATATGTTTTCATTCCACTTACCTTTTTAAAATGATAATGCTTCTCTTGCTTTTCCTGTCATATTTCATGGAGGGCATTGAAATAAATCTAGAATTCCTTAATCATTCAATAAAATGGAAATGTTACCTACCCTTGTCGATCCTTGTACATTCTGTTCACTTTTTCCCATTGGAAATCCAGCTGTGAGAGAGCTTCCTGTAGTTTTGCCATTTCCACTGGCATGGCACTTTGTAATGCTGCTGTCTTCTTGTTGTGAATTATGTCAATTCGACCTGAGATTTGTTGCAGACTATCCTTTATATTCTGTAATATTGAAATTTTAATACAAGTAAAAGATAAATCACCCTTCTATGGAAAAAAAGAAACATATCTAGAAATAATGGACTGACCTGCAACTCGTATTGACTTTTTAAAGTTATTAGCCTTTTGAAGTCCAAGGACTTCAACATGCATAAACCGAATAGGTAATTCATTGTCCTCATCCTGATATAGTTCATAACTCCCTATATCTTAAAAATGCCTTCATTTGGATTCTCTAACTCTAGCTTTACTGTGTTTTCTTCAACCTTCATGGCCACAGTTCTACCTCATTTTCTCTATCCTTTCTCCTTAATGGATCTCAATATTGGAAGGGTCTAGGTCAGTGTTCACACTTCTTTCCTTCTCTATCCATATGCCATCCTAATTGTTCCTATGAGTTCAATATCCTCTAAAAGACAATGACGTTCAAACTTTTATTTCCATCTCAGACCTCTCTGAATTCCAAACTAACAAACCCAAGTACTTTTTTATACTAGGATGTCCCATGAGCATCTCAGACTAAGTATGTCCCCAATAAAATTCTTACTTCCTCCCTTGGTAGAGGTCTTACAGAAACGAACATTGTTGCTTGCCTAGATTATTGCAACTATTATTGAAATGGTCCATTTTGTTACATTCCTGCCTCTCTTCCAGTCAATTCTCTACACAACAAGAAAATATTGTTTTTATTGGTGCATTAAAATTATACATAATAGTGGGGTTCATTTGCATGTGCACATGACATAATTTTGTCAATTCTTTTAATACCTAAATTGGATCATAATACTCCTCAAAACCCTCCAATGTCTTATCAAACCCATTTTCTTTATCGTGGCCTATGAAGTTCCATGAAACTTGGTTTTGTGCCACCTACCTTTCCAACCTTATTTTTTTCAATATTCCATCTCATAAGCCTCTGTGCATTCTTGAGTATGCTAAGCACACTCTTGCTTCAGGGTTTCAAAAGTTTCTGTTATCTCCACCAAATGCACTTTTCCCTAATAACATTTATATGACTTCTTTCTCATCTTAGAAGAAACATCTCTATCACTCTATTTTAAATATTAGCTCCCACCCTTCATATTTCCCTGTATTTTTTCATGTCCCTATGACTAATATTAAATTATATATCAAGAGATCTGTGTACACCACTAGACTAAACTCCACTAGGTGGGGAGGTTTCATCTATTTTGTTCTCTGTTGGATTTCCAGAGTTCAAACAAATGACTGGCACATGATGAGTATCTAATGCTCCTCTGTTGAATAAATGAGTAAATTAATGTATCTCAAAAATTAACTTCATAATTTCATCTATATTATATTTAAGGGAAAATCACAAACCACAAATTCATTTTGTAAAAATTAAAATCTTTAAAAATATTGATTCCCCAAATTTGCTTAAATAATACATACTTGGATAGTCTCTTTAGTATAAGTCTGGCTATTTTTTTTTTTATCATTTGAATTGTTGTAGACAAGACTGTTGAATAAATATTTGCTTAGCTTTTACCATCTTAGGGAATGAAAGTAAAAATGGATGATGTTGTGCTCATTTGTAAGAAGTTTAAAATGGATTATATAGTGGTAATAAGGGAGGGTGTGGTTCAGAGAACTGAAGGAATAGAAAAAAATAGAGAAGCCTCAGCTAAATGAGAAAAAAAAATAATTTTGTTGTACCAAGGATTGAACCGAGGACATTTAACAACTGAGCCACATCTCTAGCATTTTTAAATTTTAATTTTAACTTTACTTTGGAATAGGGTCTTGCTGAGGCTGGCTTAGAATTCTGATTGTTCTGCCTCAGATTCCTGAACCACTAGGATTAGATGTGTGTGCCACCTTGCCCAGCAAGAACAAAAAAATGGGCTAAGCTGTACCAAATACTTTCTAGAAGTTCAGAAAAACAATGGATCATATACCATATCATATATCTTATTTGTTCACAGGCTGAAGAAAGGCTTCATGGAGAAGGTTCAATCTGGGGTAGTCATAACTAAGTAGTGGAAATGGGAAAAACATTATGGCTAATAGGTAACATATATGTAAGGACAGGTAACATGAGAAGATTTTGCTGACTTTTTAAAATGCAGAGGCTCAAGGAAAGACAAATCAAAAACAGACTACAGATGTTTAATAATGGGCTTTGGATCTCAAATTGAAAATTCTGCATGCAATTCAGAAGCCAATGAAGAGTGATGATTTTCAAAAAAAACATTGTCAAAAATTTTCAATATATCAAAAGTAGGAGGATAGTACACATAGCCCTCATGATGTTGTGCCAGATGCTATGACTCCGTTGATAATCTTGTTTCATTTATACATTCAACCATTCACCTCTTCAACTAGATTATTATGAAACAAACTGATATTTTATTTCATTCAAAAATACTTTAAAATGTTTTTTCCAATATGTAAAAATTCTTTTCAATAAATTTATACACAATAAGTATCATTATCATACATTCAAAAATAATAAATCTGTTGATTTAATCAAATATCTAGTTGGGCCAGGAATGGTGGTACATACCCATAATCCCAGAGACTGAGATGGGAGAATCACAAATTCAAAGCCAGCCTCAGCAACAGTGAGGCGCTAAGCAACTCAGTGAAACTCTGTCTCTAAATAAAATACAAAATAGGGCTGGGGATGTGGTTCAGTGGTCAAGTGCTCCTCAGTTTAATCCTTGGTACTGCTCCCCCCGAAAAGAAAAATCTATCTTGTTTTTACATTTCAGTTGAATTGGGAAAGAAGTTTAGGATGGAGACATGGCAGGATTTGGTGAGTGTGCGTTATATGAAAGGAGGTCTTGAATAAATCCCAGGTGTCTGTGACATCCAAATGAGGCTTATGTGTGTGCGAGTGATGATCATATTTAGAAATTGCTGATGCACCAAACTAAATTCCAATCAGCAGTTGGCATCCAATTTGGGAAAGAAAAATTAAATGGCAACTTTGTTTGGGCCATACATATTTTGCAATTTGTACATAGTCTGGACTCTGACAAGTAAAGAACACTGGCAACTGGGCAAGGATGATTTAATGGCAAATGTACGTTAGAGTATAGTCTACTGCACCGTGCCAGAGAGCTTTAAAAACTTCTTTCTCCCATATCCCTTTGTTTACATTTCCACTTATATACCAAGTATAGTAAACCTAGATATTTCCCTCTCCTTGGAGCGGATTTGTTTGTATTCTAGAGCAAGGTGTCTGATTGTCTCTCTGTTTCCCCACAATAGACGTGCCAGCTGTTTTAAATAATCTCTGAGATGCATAATTTTGGGTCTTCTCTCCTATATTGCAAACCCTGATATAAAGCTAAAAGATTATCAATAAAAGGAACATTCTTGCCTACTTTCAGGTAAAATTCAGGACAACTTTAACCATGTATGAATTGGAAATTAGGCTAGAAAGAGAGGGCCTTATTGACCTCATGGCTTATCAGAAGATAGGCTCTGCAGAAAACTCCTCAGGTATGAGTGGGTAGCTGTAGAGAGGTTGTGGGTAGATCTTAAAGAATTTTCTGTCTCAAACAGAGACTTCGAGTCTATAGTATACATAAGGACATGCCTTAGGCAAAAATTGAATCATAGAAGCAGGTGAAGATATAGATCATGTCAATTATAAAAGGTAAAAGTCAATGCTCACATTGAGTGCTAAAAAACAGAAAACAGCTGTGTTTTCAGGTCTTGCTTATCTCCTCAGAAACAAGGAAGCTCAGAATATTTATGGGTGATATGAATTAATTTCAAACAGAGAAAGGTTTATGTATAATTTCAAGTTTACATACATCTTGTGATGGGAAGCCTTCATCATCATCATCATCATCATCATCATAATCATCATCATCATCATCATTATTTTTTTCAGCATCTCAATTTAACTCTTAGGTAAAAGCACTTATCTGACAGGTCAGATAAATGATAGTGGAAAGAGTAGACGTGGTAATGGAGAAATATCTTGTGAATTTATGCATCTGCAGAAATGCAGGTTAAAACTGTCTTCCAGTATTACATGTTTGTAATTATATGGGTTGTAATAGCATGAGAGATGGTCAAATTGCTCAAGGAAGGTTTTTAGAGTGGAAATGATGAGAATAAAGGTTGTCTAAGGAGGATCCTCTGTGGAAAGCAGGAGCAGAAAGGAATGAAAATGGCTAGATTGTCTTCAGACATAGGAGAACAAGAATAATTTACTATTTCAAAATCAAGAAAAGAAAGAATAGTAGAAAGGGAGAGAGCTGCCAACAAGTTAAATGCAGCTAGGACTAGGAATGAAAAGTCAATTTGGCAATTTAGTAGGTCACCAGTGATCTTATCAAGAGCAATTTCAAAATGCTGGATGTGGAAAATATAAATGTGGGCAGAGCAGATTGTCTTTAACTTCTTTCAATACAAGTAGAAAACAATTTATTACTACATTATTGTTAAATGCATTTGACATCAAACACTTGTTTATTAAAGAAAATTTTTCTATTGATAAAAACAAAACTGATGATATAACCAAAAATTTGAAAAGATAGAGTGAATTTGCCATCTGTTATCAATGTTCTAAAAGTTACTGGACTTAAGTGTACCAATAATATTCTTTTTTTTAAACTTTATTTTTATTTTTATGTGGTGCTGAGGATCGAATCCACTGCCTCACACAAGCTAGGCAAGTGCTTTACCATTGAGGCACAACTCTAGCCCCCAATAATATTCTTTATCTTTATTCACCTGGTAAAATTTTACCACCATGTTTTCATATATTTGAGCCTAGAACTTTCAGCAGGTTTAGAGCTGTCCCACTACTTTTACTTGGTCAGGTGCCAGAAACATAAATCTGTGTGACTTCTTTGCTGCTTCTATTAACTCTTCTGACCTGAACAGCCTGATTTCATCAACACTTTTATTTTATTTAACTTCTCTTTTTAAAAATTTATTTATTTATTTATTTTAATTAGGTATATATGACAGCAGAATGCATTTTGATTCACTATAAACAATTGCAGTACAATTTTTCATTTCTCTGGTTGTGCATGATGTAGTGTCGCACCGTATGTTCAGTCATTCATGTACCTAGGGTAATGATGTCCATCTCATTCTACCATCTATCCTGAGCCCATGCCCCCTCCACTCCCCTGTCATGGACTTTATTTTTCCTTGACTACTAGTCCAGTGGCAAATATCTATAACTCTCACAAGTCCTTTACTTGATACCAAGCAGACCACTGACTGAGTACTTAAATTCACATTGGGCAACCATGCAGTCACATCTGTGTGTATACTGGAAGCACGAATGTTTAAAATGCATAGCTCTAATCACCTAGGGAGGAAAAATTCGAGAGAGGAAAGAAGGATCATACCCACCAAAATTTAGAAGTTACAGAGTTATAATTCTGATGTAACGTGAGATAACGTACTTTATACATGTGTGTAGGTTCTCTCTCTCTCTCTCTCTCTCTCTCTCTCTCTCTCTCTCTCTCTCTCTCTCTCTCTCTAAGGATTTGTGCCTGCAAAGCTTCCTTATTTTACTCCAAGTCTCTGGAGGGCTCTCAATTCTTTCAAAAGCAGTAGAATTTCTCAGAATCAAGTTATGAATGGTTTTAGCAGTGGTGGGCAGCATGTTGCAAAAGCAGGAAATCTTTATATCTTAAATGAGAAAAGCAAAAAGCAAAAACTGGGGCAGGGAATACCATACTTCCTGGATATCTAGATAATAGCTCCTTGGTATATTCTTAAAGAATACTATCAAAATGGGTTGGAGTCCAGAAAATATCTTTAAACATAGATGCACATACTCTAGTTTCCCAGGTGTTGCACACAGAATAATGGTATATGTATCAAAGAAACTTTTGTAATACATTCCATAGTTTAAAGTCAGAGATGAGATCTCTTATAGTGTTTTACTATTTTAGTTTGTCTAGAAATAAGCAATCTTTTGCATAATCATTGCCATCCCATAATCATAGCACCCTAATTTTTTTTCAGTTCAAAAATTGGCTTAGAACATTTCATTGCCTAATTTTCACATGGTCTAATTCTGTTTATCACACTGCTTAAAAGGTAGACAGACAAGCAATGAATTCATCAGAGTTACATGGATGCACATTTTTCTCCTTGCACACTGTGAAGGGCGAGCCTAGAATTCTAAGGGTATGTGTATTGATGGTTCATTTCCTAAAGCCAACTGCATGCATTATTTGTTTAGAGCACTCTGGTACTACAGTACTGATAGTAGCCACATCTTTTTTTTTTCTTTTTTTCGATACTGGGGACTGAACCCAGGGGTGCTTTACTACTGAGCTACATCAACAATCCTTACTTTTTTTAAATTCAGTTTTATTTCCTCATGTATATATTTGTTTTTTAATTATTTTTATTCTAATTTGTTATATATGACAGCAGAATGCATTACAATTCATATTACACATATAGAACACAATTTTTCATGTCTCTGGTTATACACAAAGTATATTCACACCATCCGTGTCTTCATACATGTAATTAGGGTAATGATGTCCATCTCAATCCACTATCTTTTTTTTTATAATATTTTATTGTTGGTTGTTCAAAACATTACATAGTTCTTAATATACCATATTTCACAGATTGATTCAAGTGGGTTATGAACTCCCATTTTTTACCCCGTATACAGATTGCTGTGTCACATCAGTTACATTTCCATTGATTTATAAATTGCCTTTCTAGTGACTGATGTATTCTGCTGTCTATCCCATTCTCCACTATCCCCCCTCCCCTCCCCTCCCCTCCCCTCCCCTCCCCTCCCCTCCCCTCCCCTCCCCTTCTCTCTCTCCACCCCCTCTACTAAAAATCGTTTCTTCCACTTATATAATTTTTATCCTACTCCTCCTTTCCTCTTATATGTAATTGTATATAACCCTGAGGCTCACCTTCCAATTCCATGCAATTTCCCTTAACTCTCCCTTTCCCTCCCGCCTATCATCCCTGTTTAATGTTAATCTTCTTCTCCAGCTCTTCCTCTCTACCCTGTCCTTGGTTACTCCCCTTATATCAAAGAAGACATTTGGCATTTGTTTTTTAAGGATTGGCTAGCTTCACTTAGCATAATCTGCTCTAATGCCATCCATTTCCCTCCAAATTCTATGATTTTGTCATTTCTTAATGCAGAGTAATACTCCATTGTGTATAGATGCCACATTTTTTTAATCCATTCATCTATTGAAGGGCTTCTAGGTTGGTTCCACAATCTTGCTATCGTGAATTGTGCTGCTATGAACATCGATGTAGCAGTATCCCTGTAGCATGCTCTTGTTAGGTCTTTAGGGAATAGACCGAGAAGGGGAATAGCTGGGTCAAATGGTGGTTCCATTCCCAGCTTTCCAAGAAATCTCCACACTGCTTTCCAAATTGGCTGCACCATTTTGCAGTCCCACCAACAATGAACAAGTGTACCCATTTCCCCGCATCCTGAAACTGAATCCCTTTCTCTCGCCATGCACAAAAGTTAACTCAAAATGGATTAAGGAGCTCGATATTAAATCAGAGACACGGCGTCTGATAGAAGAGAAAGTCGGCTATGATCTACATACTGTGGGGTCAGGCTCCAAATTCCTCAATAGGACACCCATAGCGCAAGAGTTAACAACCAGAATCAACAAATGGGACTTACTCAAACTAAAAAGTTTTTTCTCAACAAAAGAAACAATAAGAGAGATAAACAGGGAGCCTACATCCTGGGAACAAATCTTTACCCCACACACTTCAGATAGAGCCCTAATATCCAGAGTATACAAAGAACTCAAAAAATTAGATAATAAGATAACAAATAACCCAATCAACAAATGGGCCAAGGACCTGAACAGACACTTCTCAGAGGAGGACATACAATCAATCAACAAGTACATGAAAAAATGCTCACCATCGCTAGCAGTCAGAGAAATGCAAATCAAAACCACCCTAAGATACCATCTCACTCCAGTAAGATTGGCAGCCATTAAGAAATCCACTATCTTTTTTACCCCCATGCCCCTCGGCTCCCCTCTCATCCCTTGCCCTATCTAGAGTTGGTCTAATCATCCTATGCTCCCCGCTCCAAACCCAACTATGAATCAGGCTCCTTATATCAGAGAAAACATTCTGCATTTGTTTTTTGTTTTTTTTTTCCCAGTCCTTTCTATTTTTTTTTTTTTTTTGAGACAAGATCGTTCTAAGTTACTGAAGCTTGCCTTGAACTTTCGATCCTCCTGTCTGAGCCTCTTGAGTGGCTGATATTACTGAGGTGTGTCACCACACCTGGGGGATAGAGCCCATCTTATATGAGTGGTGTTCTGGATAATGAATTAGATAAGGAAACCAATGATAGCAATACTTAATCTTCAGACAGAAGATTAAAGTTTACCAGAGAAATGTTCACTAAACTGTGGAAGAATTGATATGTGTCCATTTGGACTATTCAGTTTTAACACATATTTATGAGTACTCTGTACTTTCTAATCCTAATCTTGCACCAAAGTCAGTCTAATAATAAATGTTTTTAAGTAAAAAAATAGAAATAAGTGATCTTTATAGTTTTTGACTTTATAAAAATGAAACTATATCCCTACAGTTGCTATGATGATAGAAAAATCTGTAGGATCACTATAGATTATAGCATTTACATTTTTCTCCCTGAATAGTTCCTTATCTTATGATAAAAATGATGAAAATATGATGTCAAAATGATGAAGTATCTACTTTTTAGTGAACTCCCTTCTGAATTTTGGCATGTCCTGGTAAGTTGACTTCCTCATTGCCTAAATGCAATTCTATAAAATGTTTATTTTAAAATCACTATTCCTACAAAATAAAAATTTAAATGTAAAAAGTTAAAAAGAAAATTTTAATTTCTGGAAGTTGCTTGTACTAAAGTTTATATAATATAAATGTTTATTATTTTAAAATAGCATCACTACAACTCTGGTTCACAATATTAAATTGTATCAATATGACCCTAATTTAAATGTATACTGTGAGTAGGGAAAAATTAGATAGCAAAATAGTTTCACAAATGTATGATAGAATCCATATACCTAAAGTAAGTGAAAACATGAATGTATTAGCCATTTTGCTTCAATTCATGTTTCTATTTGAAAAGCTTATTGTTTAAATAAGGGTGCATTGATAATAAAGACAATAGTATACAGGCTTTAACTTTGAGATATAAAAATAAAGACTTTAAAATGTGAGTCTCTTTTTCAGAAGAAAATCCATTTTAAAGGAGATTTATACACAAATAATTTGAACCTAAAAGTACTTTCTCTATTTGAGTATTGTGGAATACATGTCTTCAACAGGCTTAGAAGAGAAACTAGAAACTACAAACAATTTATCTAGGGAACCAAACAAGGGACCAATTTGCCAGGTAATCAGGTTGAGATAAAGGTCTCAAGTAACACTTAATTTAACTATGCCCTGTTCTCTATCATAAGGGGTAGATTTTTACTGTTTAGTTTTTTCTTCCATTTAATGTAAAGTGACAACAAATCCCTTGATGTCACAGTATTTCATTACAGAGCCTGCCTTTACTCAAGTAAATGGTACACCTATTTATATGAATGTCTAAATAGATATTGTAGAAACCAAACAGGTCTAGAGTAAAGGATAGTGATATCTGATAAATCAGACTCATTTAAATTGCTTCTAATGAAAGTAAACTTAAGAAGAACTTACTGAATTCTTAAGTGTTTTCTATTACCTACAGCAAAGTTCTTTATTTATTAAACATTCTGAAAAGTGCCAATATGATGCTTGGTATTTAAAATAGCATAATTTCTGCTATGATTTCTCTATGCTTATGAAAATAAAAGCATTTCCCAGATCCCAAATGTGGAATGCAATTCAACGCTTTCTTAAAACTCAGCACCCTGTTATTAAATGGGGGTATCCATAATTTACAAGTGTCTTTACTCCTGCATTTTGTGCCAAGAAAAAAGCTCAAACACACCTTCCTGAGTTTTTAAGTATTATTAAGATTTGAAATAAGTCAATTGTGTGTACAAACATTAATTCATCTTCGATAGTTTGTCCTTGCTAATAAAATATTTACTTAATAAGTTTTTGGTGTTTTCTTGGTCAAAAAAATTACAAGAAAAAATGAAATGATAAAACTTTAGACATAAAAAATGTTAGTTAAAATGAAATATGAAATTATGTTTCAGTGTGTCTTATCCCATAGTGATTTTTATATCTCAAAGACAATTTGGTTTAAAATATACTTAACTTCATTTTTTGTAAACAAATGCAAATTTACTTTCTACTGATTCCTCAGTTTTCATCTATCTGAATGCCTCACATCAGCAGATGGCCAGAAGCACCTATAATTCACTTTTTAACAACCATATTTATTTCCTGAAGGAAATTCTATTTACTCATTCATTAATAGCCTCTTCATTACATCATTTTCCTCCTTTGCAGCATTCAGTAATGTTATGCCATGGCTTTCATCACATAGATCTCATTTCCTTAGTGAAGTATCTTCTAGGTTTCCTTTTCTCTGAGCTTACAGCTCTGTCTTCATTCATTTAATCAACAAATATTTGTTCAAATCCTATCATGTTGCAGAGACATTTTATGTCCTGAGATAAGAGTAGTTGGCCTGGAATGTCAATAAACAGTTTAAATAAATAAACTCTAGCCAACTAAATAGTCGTAAGTGCTAAGGAGCAAAACCAAAGGAGGAAATGATGAAATCAAAGATCTAAGTGGGGATTTAGAATCTTAGGCTGTGCAGAGTTGATTTTAAATAAAGACCTGTTGAAAATGAAGGAGTGAGCCACATGAAAAATCACATGGATTTTCAAGGCAAGGAAAGCAACCACAAGGCCTTGACATTGGAATGTGTCTTTGTGGAAGGAGTGTCAAAACATGAAGAAGGTGATTATGATTGAAGCACATGAGCCCGAGACTTCCAGGGGAATATCAGAGAGAAAATGGAGTGGGCAGCTCATGTGTGGCCTTGCAAACATATTAAGGGCTTCCTGTTTACTCAGAAGAGGATGGAGAACCTTAGAGGTTTTCAGCAGAGTTGTGATATGATCTAAGTTTTTATTTAAATGGCTCCTTCTGGCTAGTGGGTTGAGAGTCTCCTCTATGAGGGACAAGGAAACAAAGTGGGAGATCTGTTTATATAGATTGTTGATATCATCCATATTGAAGATGATGGTGGTTTGAAATTAAATTGGTGGCAATTCTGGATACATTCTAAAAGTGGAGCCCTTGGTATTAGGTCACCAATTGTATGCATATTGGTACAGAGAAGATTCATGGATAACACTAAGAATTTTGGAACAGAACTGCCATTACCAACAATGTGGAAAATTACAGGAGAATGAGGTTAAGGTGTATGGGCAGGTTAAGTTTAAGGTGTCCATTAGACTTCAATGTGTGTACGTGTGTGTGTCTGAGTTTAGGTGAGAAGTCTTGACTAGAGACATAAATTTGGGGAGTAATTGGGAGTAATATTTTCTTTCTTCTTCCATACTTACTCATAAAATCTGGCTATCTTTTTATGTTCCTTTCCCATCCATCTTTTCCTCTAACCCCATCTCAGTGAACAACTGTATGCAATCCCATGACTAAAAACTATGACTTTCACACAATGGGAAACTTATTTAGTGAAAGTGACAAAACAGATAAGCAAGATCTGAAGATGGTACAACAGATTCACAGATTATTGGGCCTAATAAATGAGGCATCTATCAGGTGGAGGGCGTTAACCAGTTAATGACTGATTCTGTTTAAGTTTATATATCAAGATATTTAAAAATAGCAGGAGCAGGAAGAAAATGCAGGGAATTTCATTCCATAGATTAGTGAATACTCAGATACTCTTGAATTTGTTCTCAGGTTGGGATTATATGTTCCTTACAGAAAACCCTTCCACAACCAACTATAGTAAATAGCCAAATATAAACATTTATTGAGAATTCAGCCCACAACTTTTTCCACCAGCATATGAAAGAAGGTGATCTAGATGTTGGGGGACATTCTACTGAATATTAATAATGTGAGCACTAGCACACAGACCCAGATTAAGAGTATAGTTTCTAAATTGGCAAAAAAATCTCCTATTTTCATATTTTTATTTTTGTTTACTACAGATTGATTCTGCCACTTTAAAGATTATCCTTGTCTATATCCTATGACCACCTTGGATGGGGACTATTCTCTTTATAAATTCATCTGAGCAAGTTACTTACCTGCTGCTGACCTTAGTTTTTCTATCTGAAAATAGTATAATAGTAGTGCCTTCCTCATAAGGTAGTTATGGTGATAATATGAGTTACTACAAGAATTTAGAACATGACCTGGCATAAATGATATGTGGTAGCTATTAGCATTGTTCAAACAATTATATTCAACCTCAATATAAGGCTTCTTCCTCTGTTTCTGATTCTTCCCTCTTTCTCCTTCTTCCAGTTTTTTCTTTCTACATTGCTTTCTCCTCTTCATGAATTCAGTTATACTTCTGCCCTATCATGCATATTTTCGTCTGGATTATGTTCTTCATGCCTCTATTACTTTCCAACTTCTTTGCATAACTATTCTGTGCATAACTTTGCATAACTATGTGTAATCTATAATATTACAAATTGCCCAAATGGAATGATCACATCTCATATTTTTCTATTATTTTTAGAGTGTTGGGCAAAGTACATGGACCTTAACAAATATTGGCTGAATTGAAATGAAAAGTTGATTTGAACTTGCTCATGAAAATACCATTTGAATGCTGTCACTGAAATTTAAGATCTGTTACATTGTTTGTCGACTGTTACAGATATACATTCAGTCTTGAACAGCTGTGAGTTATTCAGATATCACTCTAGATTTTTTTTTTCAATCTTACTGGTTATTTAGCACTTAGAGGAAATTGAAGAATAATAGTATATCTGCATTTTATGCCTGAATTTCCCCTGGTTTCCTCACAGTACCTTAAATACCTAACAACAAACAAAGTTCTTCATTTAGAATTATGTCTGCCCCTGACTCACAGATGTCACAGGGCATCAGTTAAAACAACAAGAAAACACAAAACCTGTATTGCACTGTTCCAAGGGTCCCTCAAACACAACGAGTCTAGTCCATTGGCACCAACTAAACTAAAAACTATTCCACAAGTCAGTTATTAATAGATGCCTTTTGCATTAAGTTGTGCACATTGTCTAAATCATTTTATAGAAAATCCTAATAGAAAAACTGACTTACATAGGGCAAAAGAGAGTTGTAAGGAAGCAATTGTTTTTCTCTTACTTGAAAATTGGACATATGGCATTTACTTTTCCAGATTTTTTAGAACCAGGATATACTTTTAAGTCTTTTTTAACTGGGCAGAGGAGGGTCAGCTGGGTTTATAGAGAGAAATTGGAAGGCAATTCAAAGATACAAAGAAATATCAAAAATTGGTAATGGTCAAGGGAATGGGATGAAGAAAAGAGGGCAGGATATTTTCTTCTTTTTCACTTTATAGTCTTTATTCCATTTAAATATGCAGTCAGGAATATCTTGCTCTTTTTATAAAGAACTGAAAATCCATTATGAATGATCAAGCAGGTTTATACATGATAAAATGTAACCAAATGTGCACAAATTAATGCAAATGATATTAGACTACTTTTGAAATTGTAAACATGTTTGGTAAAATTATGCCCAGTTTTTAAATAACTCATGTTCTTGATGTTTGTGCAACATACTTTATTGTGGTGTTTCCATAGGGGAATAGAAAAGAAAAACTACTCTTTCATAAATTGTTCTGAACATAAATTCATAAGTCTAAAGAAAAACAATTTTAGAACCCCAAAAGAAACAAACAAACCAAAAACATGAAAGGAAGCAGGATCCAAACTCTCTACTCAATTTCCTTACCACTTAATTTACTCTAATGATAAGAATGTCTTTATCCTTTTGTCTAAAATTTGGCAAATTAAATTTGGTGATTGGTAGTTATTGGTGCCCCTTAGTCATATGTGGTTTAAAACACAAAGATCTTAATTTGTTTTCTGAAAATGATTAATAATATGCATAATACTAAAAAATAATCAGACTTCACTAAAGGGAATTATACCAAGTTGAACTATATGAAATTGCTGGTATTGGAACATTTAACTGACATGATGGCACTTCATAATGATCAGCTTAAAATTATTACAGTATTAACATACTCATGGTTATACATTTAAGTTGGAAAAATGAATACAAACTAGCTTTTTAAAATGGTAAAGGAAAAACTACAAAAATAAGTAATAAGGGCAAAATTCAAGTCTCCAAAGATAAAAGGGGATAAAAACCCATTATTGATTCAATTATTCCTCACCTAGAGCTTCACTAATTTTATTTTAAGTCATGGTTCTAAACTTAGAACACAGATTCTTGAACTGCTGAAATAGAAATTGAAAAAATGAATTTTACATATTTCATTTAAAAAGCAAAGCTATAAAGAAAGAAATATACAAACAAACAAGAAAACAACAATCTCTTCTTGTTGAACATTATGATACATGGAGACTTGGCGTGATTTAGATTTTGCACTTTTGCATATTAAGATGAATATTATAAAAGTGATAGGTGAATGGAAACTATTACCCCTGAATAAATAGCTCTGGAGATGAAGAAACGTGAATGAAAATATATAACATTCTCTGAGAGAAATTTTATCAAAAGCAAACATTTTTAGTCTACATGTGTTCTCTTCTTTTAAACTTTTTAAACTTTAACCTATATGCCAACACTGGAAATACCTTTATGTATATTTTATATGGTTGTTAACATTTTATTTAAAGTTTTAAAATATGAATATGCAATTATATAAGTTTTAATACATTCTTAAATGCAATTTATTTTTCAGAGTTGTTTACATGGAAATTTATTTTACACTAATTTTTATGATTTGGGGATATTTGATAAAGCAATATGGATTTTACAAATTGTTATTGTTTAGATGTAATATCCCCAAAAAACTCACGTGTGAGAAGATATAAGAAGGTTTGGAAGAGAAATGACTGAGTTATGGCTTGAACATAATTATTGAATTAATCATTGATGGGATTAACTGGTAGTAACTGGAGGCAAGTGGGGTGTGGCTGGAGGAGGTCAGTCATTGGGGGCTTTGGGGTACATATTCTATCCTTTATTTCTATGTCCCTATTCTTATGAATGAAAATGTTTATTCTCTATCTTTATATATTTTATACTTGTAAACTCCTTTTAATTTTACAGGAGCTCACAATGAGAGACTGTCTTGAGCCTCAGAGAAGACTTTGGACTTGAACTTTGAGCAATCTCCAAACTGTTAAGACTGTGGGGACTCTTGAGAATGGAGTAAATGTCTTTTGTGCTTTCAGATGATTGTTGAGCTTTTGGGGGCCAGGGGTTGAATGTTATGTTTTAGATGTGGTGTCCACCAAAAGCCATGTGTGAGAAAATGCAAGAAGGTTTGAAGGAAAAATTTTCAGTGAATTAATCCCTGAGTTGTAACTAGAGGCAGGTTGGATGTGGCTGGAAGAGAAATGGGCCATAGGTACATGGTTTTGGGATATATATTTTTTATCTGGAGAGTGGAGTCACTCTCTGCTTCCTGGTCATCATGTTAACTGCTTCCTTCTGCCACACTCTTCTGCCATAATGTTCTGCCTCATCTCAAGACCTGAGGAATGAAGCTGGCAGTCCATGGGCTGAGACCTCTGAAACCATGAGCCCCCAAATACACTTTTCTTTCTCTAAAATTTTTCTGGTTGGGTCTTTTAGTCACAGCAAGGAAAAAGCTAATTAAAACACAAACCTTGGAATTTACATAGTCATGAATTTCAATAAGAATATTTCTGTATAATCTTACTTAAATTCACACTATCTTCACAACAGTATTATAAAGAAGTCTTGGACAGGTATTGTCATTGATTCAATTTCAATACTGAGAAAACAGGGTTAAGCTGGGTGCAGTGGTGCATGCCTGTGTTCCCAGAAGCTTGGGAGGCTGAGGCAGGAAGATCATGAGTTCAAAGCCAGCCTCATCAATTTAGTAAGGCCGTAAGCAACTCAGTGAGCCCTCTCTCTAAATAAAACATAAAAAGGGCTGGGAATTTGGCTCAGTGATTGAGCACCTCTGGGTTCAATCCCTGGTACCAAAAAAAGGAGGTTTACCAATTTTATTTGACTTGCCTAAGTGCATAGCTTTTAAGAATCAGGTTCAGTATCCAAGTCTTTTAGATTCAAATCCCTTGCTTTGAC
Organism: Spermophilus citellus; assembly: GCF_964194105.1. Taxonomy (NCBI): domain Eukaryota; kingdom Metazoa; phylum Chordata; class Mammalia; order Rodentia; family Sciuridae; genus Spermophilus; species Spermophilus citellus. The sequence continues at coordinate 26,508,307 of NC_138190.1, forward strand.
AAACTCTCTAGCCTAATGCTTGTTATGGCCATATAATGCAATTTCAGTGATTAGGAAAAATATTAGTAATATTTGAATTATATATGGGTTGCCTGCCACATACTTTCATCAATGATTGATTTAAATTTCAGCATGTATGAACCCAATTAAAATATCTTCCTGGTGATATTTGCGTATTTTTTAAAGAAATCAAATGCCAGGATGATTCAGGATATAATATAAAAGAGGCTAATTTTATTTTTTCTTTTAATCTTGGGACCAATAGACTAACATTACTCTGTCCTTTTCTATCACAGAGTTCATTCTAGGATGTGCCAGACTGTCAGACATTCATTTAAGAGATATACATTGAGTGTCTATTGGGTGCCAGGTAGTGTTACAGGAGATGAAGATGCATCTTTACTAAAGAAGAAAAAGAAGATATTTTTTTTTCCTCCTGGTGGTTGGGCATATGATGGATGTTGGTTACCACAGGGAACAGGTCAGGAGTAGATGGCTCTTTTGCAATCCATTGTAAAATCTGAAAATTTTATTTTTTGCTATGGCTGATTCATCATCATCATCATCTTGATAAATGTAGCATACAATGGGTATACATACCTGTAAAAGCATGCATATGTGCTTTAGATTTATAAAGCACTAAACTATTATTTTCACATTTGGGGAGGGTGAAAATAATAGATTTGAGCAGTTTAAGGTATCATAAATGCCTTGAGACACTTTGTAACTTGGTTAACAAAGAGGCATACAACCTCTAATTCTAAGAAAAAAAATAGAAAACCCCATTAGTATCTCCTTTGGCAGTAGCCTTTAGGAATTAGATCATCTTAAAATTGAAGAAGAGAAATTGGAGTGCCAAAGACTCAAACTCTACTTCATTCTCACTTTCTGGAATTTGTCTTTATCTGGAAGATGAAGGTAATACCCTATATAAAACTTATACTTAATATGTAACATCAGCTGCCAAGCAATACATTAATGGCATATCAAATTGGGAAGTATGTTCAATCAAAAAGCATTAAAGGATTTATTAATTATGTTTCCCTGAGCTTCTAAAGATTTTTGAAAATTTACTTTTTTGTGACTCTAAAGTAAGTTGACCTTAGAATTTTTTCTGCATAGATTATAATCTACATGTGGAAAATACTTTGTATGCATAACTATGTATTTTTTCCAAAATATTTTTCATACAATGATATATTGTCCTCATGCAAATAATGAATCACTAATTATACATCACAGATAAAAATAGCAGCATAAGTAGTCAAAGCATAGCTTGAATAGTTCAGGAATAGAAGGAAAACCTCCCTACAACTAAGTTGCAACCTCACAATTTCTATCAGCCTCATGATTTTTAAATTTTAATTTCCATTAGCAAAATGGAAGGAGTAGGAGTGAGTTTTTCTTTTTCTTTTTCTCCTAGCACTGGTGATTGAAATCAGGAGTGCTTTATTACTGAGGTACTTCCACAGTCCTTTTTATTTTATCTTTTATTTTGAGACAGGGTCTCACTGATTTGTTCCCTAGAACTTGTTATCCTACTGCCTCTGTCTCCCAAGTTTCTGGGATTACAGATGTGTGCCACTGTGCCCAGAAGAGTGAGTTTTTAAAATATATTTTAGCTGAATTGGGAATAAATTGCAGCAAGAAATCAATGTAGCACAACTGTTGGACATGATAAAATAATGGTGGGGAGAAAGGAAAAATAATATTCTATAAAAGAGAGATAAGAATAAAATGTAAAAGAAAACAATATCAAAGCACATATACATATGAGCCAGATATGTCCATAATATAATGTTTATAATCTCTTCACTATAAGATACATGAAAAATTAGGTACTCTACCAATGATTTAAGCAGGATTCATAATATAATTGATAAATTAATATTTATATGTAGTACAGAAATATATATATATATATATATATATATATATATATCAAATCAAACAAATATATCCCATATCATACAGATGAAGAAAATATTTATAACTAAATAAATGTGCTAGTTGAAAGAATTCAATTTTCCTCAGAGAAATCATTAGCTGATTACATTATTCAAAATATTTATATATAGGCTGAAAGATCAGTTTTACAATGTGGTAATAATACATTAATAAAAATTACATTTTCCATGTACTAAACTGTTAAATGAGAAATTTTAAGTAGAATTCAAAAGGCATTTGTAATCAAAATTGGCTTTGAGATTTTATACAATCCATGATTATTTAATTTAGAATAACTGCAAAGTCTTTCAGCTGTTACATTATTAAATTGATAAAAAATCCAATGCTTTTTCTACCATGCCCTGTATTACAATATGCACATAAACAATCATTCTTTTATTTTCCTTCAGGTATTTTGTTCAGATTTGTACATATGGTGCCTCCTGCTATTATCTACTTCCCCTAGTACCAGAATATAAAAATAGTCACTTTGCTCATGGCAATGTTGTCTTCATTTAAGTGATTGGCATTATTAAATTTGTGCTAAAATAGCATGAAGTAGATTCCAAAGGCAAAAGATCTTAACCAGGTTATAGTATCTTGGTTACCAGTACTTTTGTCCCTACTTCAAAGAAAAACTGAAATGTAGAAGACAAAAATATCAAAGAAAAACTTTACAATCTTCAAGAGATCCTCTTTCAAGTTCAAGGAACACCAGCATTTTCCTACTTGGGCCCAAATCTGCTGAAAAAGTCTTTTTATTCACATATTCTCAAGTTCAATATAAATATAGGTATAGATTCACTATATTTACTTTGAAAATGTTTTCATAATCTAACATTCTCTTACTATTACCTAGTCCAAGCCACCAGGATCTATCTCTCATTCAACTGGACTCTTCTTTTACCCTTGGTTCCGTATACTTCTATACTCAACGCAAGAGTCAGTGTGATCCTATTAAAACATACATCAGATCATGTCACTCACCTGTTCCAAAACCAACAATGGCTCCCATCTCTCTCAGAGTGAAAGGTAATCTTTATAATATCCCACTAGGTCATCCATAATTGGGACTCCCAAAAAGCCTATGATCTTATCCCCTATTTCCCTCTCCATATCATGCTTTACTCCAGCTACATTGGCTTTCTTGCTGTTCCTTGATCAAGAAGGGTTCACTCCCACATTTCACTCCCACATTTGGGTCTTTGTTTCCTCTACCCAGACAGCAGGGCTGACTCCCTTATTTTCTTCCAGTTTAGCTCAAATGTCCTTTATAATCTATTTAAAAGTACAAACCCATCTCTTGCCATTCCATCTACTCCTAACTTTTTAATGGTCCTGTATTCCCTTATTGAACTCTACGTTGTTTTTTTTAAAATAATATATATTACCTTGTAATATTCAATATTTACTTATTTATTTATTGTTTATTTCCTTATGTTCTATCTCCTACTACTATAATAAAAACTGTCTAAAGGGAAAGATACATTGGTTTTGTTCACCATTTTTTAAGCACATAGAAATAATGCCTGGCACATAGCAAGAACTTAATAAATATTTTGGAAAAGATAAATTCTCACTCCTTATATTACTACTTATCCTATCAACTCATTATAAGTCTCAATAGCCATCCATAAAATTTGAACACCTTTGCTTTTTGAGTTTACTACCAGTTCTTCCTTGTGCAGTTTTGGTTGAACAAGGGCTGCCTTTATTTCTTGATCCTACTTAAAGTATATATTAGGAACAAGTCCTCTGCTCTCACCTGTGAGCTTTCTTCATATGTTCATTATTCTTGTCACACTCTTGATAGCATGGTTTAGATTTAAAATGTCCCCCAAAGTCTTATGTGTTGAAGGCTTGGTCTCTAATAAAGCAATGTTCAGAGGTGGTGCTTTGCGGAAGTGATTAGATCATGAGGCCTCTGACCTTGTAAGCAGATTAATGATAGCTGAATGGACTTCTTGGAGGCAGTAAAAACTTTAGGCAGGTGAAGCATGGTTGGAGCAAGTAGGTTCACTTGTCCCTGTTCCTTTTATTTCTCTCTTTGTGTTCTCTGTTATCTGTCTGTCTTCCCATACCCTCTCCTTTCCAGCTAGCTTAAGCTGAGAAGCTTTCCTCTGCCATGCCCTGCACTATGATATTCTCCTCACCTCAAGCTCAAAGCAATGCTACTGGTTGAACATGTACTGCAACTTGTGAAACAATGAGCCAAATTAAAGCTTTCCTCTTTTAAGTTGATTATTTCAGATATTTTGAACACAGCAATGAATATCTGGCTAACACACCTGTCTACCAAAAATACAGCTTATTTTATCCACAATACAGCATCTATACTATCATCAATTTAAATAAGCCAATTGAAATGATGCATGAATGGCTTCTTTATTTCCCTTTATTTACTTGTTTTTCTTTATTTTCTTATACCTTTCCTTCTCCCCTTCTTCCTTTCTTTTATGGAATCTTTCTAAGTTGACATCAAATCATCTAGAACTAGATTCTAGGATATTTTCCTTTGAATTGGGCATGACAGACTTAATATTCTACCTTATTTTATCCACATTTGCCTTCACTATGCTCAACATAACACCCTAGAAATAACTACATGAAAGGTAGCTAAGAGCAGAGATTTTGGGGTTGTTTTGCTTGGGTTAAAGTCCTGGCTTCACTAATACTAGTGAGGTCAACTTTGCCTGCTTACTTTATATTTATTTACTTTTTCATGTATAAAATGGTTATATTAGCTTCAATACGTCATAGATTTCTGGGCAGAATTAAGCAAGTAAATAGAGGTAAGTTATTAAAACTTGAGTACCTAGGTTGATTCTCATTATAGCAAAAAATAAAGCCTACTTTGCATCCTTATAAGCTAGGTTCATATTTGGGGAATTCTACACTAGTGGCATAAAGGATTTCCAAGGATTTCTATTGACAAGTGTTTATTCTACAGGGTATATGCCTTTATTATTACTATTTTTTATAATTGCCCTAGTAAAAGTTCTCCTACAAGCTGACCCTAAAACAAGAATATGCATGCAATTAATTCATTTTGGAAATGATCCTAGGAAACAGTGACAAGGGAGTTGGTTAAGAGAGGGAGTAAAGAACATAATATGAGGCAGATTTCTGCTAAGTGAAATGGGATCTCTGTTCTGATTCTGAATGTTGGGTTAACCCAACTGAAGGGTGCTTATTCATCAAAGCCATCACTTATGGCTAGAGATTTGCTGGAAATTGTGAACATGCTAAGATTTAACTCCTAGAAACATCTAGGCTTTGATGACTAGAAAGAAAATGAAGGCAAAGAGTCAGAGTTCAGGGAAAGCTGAGTGAGGAAAAGGTATGTCTGAGGTCCCAAGAGTGTGTTGTATCATACACCAATGAAATGGAAACTTTCAGTAAAATCAGTTATACAGAGACATTAGGATAAATTATTTTGTTTTGGACTCCTAAATGGATAATTTCTACTTTCATGATGAGATTTTGATTATTAAAAGCCTTTGGTGCAAAACTTTTGGTAAGTTAAAGCTGTAATGCAAACATTTCTATGTTCATGCTTTATATGAAATATTTCAAAACATGATTTGGTAATTTAACCTAGAAATTTTATTTTGGTACATTTTATTAAGACAATGTTTTTCTTAAAATACAAAGTACAAGTTATTCCTAATAGAATCTAAAACTTTCAAAGGTTTTAATTGTTTCTAAATTATGGTGACATTGTCTATGTTATGAATACTATTAACTTCTTACATATAAGAATCACAATTGATTAGCAATGCTAATATTGGCTCTGAAATAAGAATAAATATTACTTACGTGTATTGTTTCTCACTCATCTTTAGTTATACCTTAGCTAGTGTATTAGCTGTTAATGAAGATTTTCAGATATAGGTAGGCATCTATATAATCTCTGTCCAAATGATTAGATAACTTTTATGTTTAATATATCTAGTGGGGTACTAATTTAGCTATGTTTTGTTCAGAAAATAATTATTTTAACTTATTACACAATATTTTTGTTGCACTGTACCTTCACTGAACATGTATATTACACCACAGCATTACCTACTATACTTATGTGATTTGATCCATGCACTTCTGTCAAAAATAAAATTAACTGCAATCTAATTTTGAAAGTTCCCAACCAATAGCTGTACAATGTATGTACTACTTTTCTATTTTTACTACTGTATAATGACAGTGATGAATGCCTTTAAGAGGAAATACATATTCATTGAAATAACTGAACTCAAAACTATCCCACTTCAAAAAGTCCATGAAGGTAGTAAGCCCATTTGCCTGCTGCAGAAATTTTGTTGAGAGATGGAATTATACCCACAACTGCATCTCATGAGGATTCAATAACCTAGCTAAATTCAACTTGCAGTAATAGCTCCTTACAAACACAGTAATCAATACTATTACATTTAGTGTCAACTATACTAATATTAAATTTATCAGTATGAACAAATTGCTAACTATGAGTTTAGCCATGGACCTGTCATTCTAAGTGTGCCAGGTTAAGATGCACGGACACAATGATATTTAGGGTATAACTAAATATAGTTATATTATATATAACTATAATGCAGGGTCACTAGTCTCCTGACCACCATGTCTACAAAATGAATGAATATTAGCTGATTAGCAGTGATTCACATATCAAATGACAATGACAATGATGCATTTAGAAACTGTGTTGATATAAAAATTTAGTTAGTGTGAGTAATGACAGGTATGATGGCATTACTCCTTTATCAATTGACTGGATTTCTTTTCTTCACTGGAACCATAAGTGATTTCACTTTTACTTCAAAAAGAATAAGAAACAGCACAATATTGAAAAGAAAGGACTAGTTCCAGAGATACATATAGCTCTTATTTTTATTCTGTAATTTTATAGCTTATTTGATATAAGATATTAAAGTCAAGTCATTCGAGATATTGAAACACCAATTTCCAAAACAAACAGCATTATCTATTTGTGTACTTAGGCATACAAATGTGTGACATGGAATGAGCTCCTAAGAAATCATTTCACTAATATGTACTGATGATAGCAAACTCATCTTCTGTCTACATTCTTGTGCTGTTTGCACTAAAAAATACCAAGCTCTGGTTATGCTATAATATTTCATTTTGAGTGTGAAATGTATGATCACAAAAATTATCTTGAAGACACACATTATTATGTACATTTTCTTCATACTACATTTATTTATCTTCAGACACTGTCTTCTAAAATTCATTGCATATTCCCTCACCATTATTTGTCTTGGTTCAGAATTCAGTAACATGCTGTTATTAGTTTGAAAGAAAAAAGCTGTATTTGGGAGTAGCCTTCGGCTGGTAGTTTTAAAATAGTTAATTGATTTCTATTTACATTTCCTATATTATAGCATATGTGTTGACATTTATTTAAAATAAAATATCTATATTATAAGTGGAAATTTTAAAAATGAAAACAACACATAACATACAACTTTAAATCTCATCTAACTTGCCTTTTTGGGGAAAACAAAGTAAAATATTGGTTGGAAATGAAATGTTTCTCTATCAAAGCTTGCTTTTTGTGAACACTTTCTGCCCTGGGTACCTCCAAAAACTTTGTTTTGGAAAGCATCTTGACCCTAAATATTATAAAAGATCATTTCTAATTTATGTTTCAATTTCTATACCTTATTACTCAAGCTACCCATTCTATATTTTTAGAATTGTTATAAAAATTTATGATTATGTCAAAATGAACCCAACTATTATATATAACTATAATGCAGGAATAAAAAAAAACATTAAAAAACAAGTATTCCATGAGTAAATAAAAATACCTTCATTGTGTATACAATTTAAGCCAATTATTCTGGTAATATAAATGACCGATGTGATCATCTTGTAAAATCTAAATGAAAGAGCTTTGTTTTACCTTCAAAGACTCCTCTTGTTTAAAAAGATCTTCAAAATCTTTAGCACAGAGGTCAGGCGCATTGAGAAGTTGTTCCACTTCTGATAGGGCTTGTGAGACATGAGTGATCTCAGTCAGATAAGTAGAAGGCACATAAGAAATTTCCAAAGGCATGTCTTCAGTCATCACCACCATTGTTTCTTCACGGAGAGTGTGCTGGTATAGATATACAAAAGAATAATATTTTTAGCTTCTTATAATAAAAAGTCATTCATTGAGTTGTTATAGCCTCCAGTGTATAGCTGACAGAAGGTTGAAAATGGATTACAAAGAAACTCATTATGATAACTCTAGTAAAATAGTTTTATTGTTTATATACCCTCTTCAAAAAAATGTTAGAAGCACTTTATAATAAGAGATACATACACACTAGCACCATGAATATAAGATGAAAGACCAACAGTCATAAGGCTGAGAGGAGAATAGTTTTACCCTAAAAAAATAATGTTTACAGCTGCCTTTTAATTCTAAGCTTACTGGAAATCTAGGTGTGGGGTGGGGTGAGGTTTCTGCATTTGTTTTATTTATAACAAAGGAACAATTTCTATCCTTATTCCTCCCTATTCTTGATTTATGTACAGGAGTCATAAAGTGGTTTTAGTTAGTATGTAATTTTCTATTCAGCCCAACCTTACCCCAAATCCCAGATTTTTAACCCTACTCATTAATGTTAGTTTCTTATTAAATTAAGCTAATTAAGATGCTAAATGATTAGGGTGACTCTGGAATTCAAATCTTAATAAGAACTCCAGAGTGTCCTGAGATCTAAGAGAGAATTCTTTCTGTATCTTCACTTTCCTCACTGGCATCCAAGTGCTAGGAGTGATCAGAATTTGCAGCTTAAAGTTTTTTGAGGGTTTGCAAGTGGTGTCTCTTTTCCTATTCTTTTTAAGAGCAAGAAATAAATACCATTTGGCACGCAAATTTATAAAGATGGATGACCTCTGCCCCCTTCTGTCTACAGTATAGGCAGCAACATTTTTGTAATTGAAATTATTCTCCCAGTAACTTTGTTTTGAATTGATCAAATGCCACCTGTCTGTTGATAGGGTCAGCTGAGGATTTAAGTGGCAGGGTCTCTGGGGAAAGCTGGACAATAAGCATGCTAACACAGCCATTTATTACTACACAGACTTTTTCAACAAGACCATATTCATTTTTGCAATAATTATAATAAAATGGACTTTTTGATCCCAGACTGACTCCTACACAAACATGAGTCAAAATTATAGGCTGATCAATTTATTTTCTTTTAATTTACCTGGCCCAGGATTCTTTATACTCAATACTTACATGATAATTTAGATGTCTCATCTAATCATGATGTAGCAAATTCACAGAATTGCACAGATTAAACTTTAAGTGACATAGTCATACATTTTACAAAATTGATTTATTGTATACATCATAATCACATCCATGACACATGTTTCTGCATGATCAATGGAAATATATATACATTTCTAATTTGCTTTTTGAGTGATATTAGAAACTTGAGATAAAGTTTGATGAAGACAATTCAACATTTCAGCATAGATTTCAAAATCCAAATTCTCAAATTCTCCATTACAAACCAAACATTAACAATTAAAAACTAGATTTATACTTATACACATAGCCCCCTGAATTTTTTATATGTACATACATATATATATCACATGTGTAGATGTTATATATGTGCATACATGTATATACACATATACATATGCACACTACATATATATGTGTATATATAAAATTCAGGGGTCTATGTGTATATGTATATGTATTGGTATGTATACATATATCTATGTATATGTATATATGTATACATACATATCTGTGTATATAGACATATATGTATATATATGCATGTATGTACAACATATATATACACATATATATGTATATATACATATATACACACACACACACATATATATATATATATATACACACATATATATATTATATATAAATTCAGGGGGTATTTGAGTGTAAAATATCCACCGACTCATGGAGTTTAAGTATTAGAGTCAGTAGAGCAAGTCAAACAAAGTTATTGCAACTCACATGCATTCCATCAGTCAGATGACTATGTTGTTCTTAACAAAATCTCCAAGCTAATAGATTTGTGTTTTTTAATTGTATAAGTTGCTTTAACCCCTGAGATAAAAACCTACATCATCAATAACAAGCATAATTCTTATAACATTTTATATAATGATGTAATTACATTTGTTTGTAATGCAATGCATTTTATTTCTACTTTTAGAGAACAGTTTTATTAGGGACAGAGTTGGGTGGAGGACAGATTACATTTTTTCTTTTAATAATTATTTTGTTGTATTAACCAAGATGTTGTTTGTGAATTAGACAGAACTTCAAAATATTTAAAGAACTTCTGAGTCTCATTAAAAAATGTGTGAATTCCAAAAGGTTTTGATGTTTATTCTCATTATTTTTTCTTAAAAGAAAAATAATTGACAGTTCTTCATATCTTTTTTTTCTGTTTTTTTATTGATATGCAGTTTTCTTAATGTTCATTACCAAGATGTGGCATAATCTCAGCTATTTAGATGCATATTGGTGCCTTATAAACATAGTAATTATGAATTATAGATTGCAAGGAAGTGAGAAGCTAAATACAATAAAGAAAGGAGACACTAAAACTAACATATGACTACTAACTTAGATTCACTTTCTGAAAAAAGGTTTAAAACCCAAATTTCTACTTCTTTGGCATTTGTAGTTAATTATATTTTAATTTGCACAGAGGAACTTTAAATGAGTTTTACTTTAATAATTAGTGTTAACCACACAGCTCTGAAGACTGGAATGCTGAGTCTCAGCAAAAAATATCTAAGGTCAGCTGCAGTTCCAAACTAGGGCTCTGAGAATATCTGCAGCACACTGTCCTCTGGCTTCTCATTTGTTAAGCTTTTCTCTACTTGATCACATGTGTCTGACATAGATTTTTTTTTATTGCCTACAAATTAATGTACATTTTCCCCTTCATAATAAACACTGAAAAAACACATCAAAATAAAAAGCATTTTCACCTCTGTCTCAATGGAATATTCTTTTAGGGTCACATCATAAGGCATCTATTCAAATACCCAAATTTTCAAATAATTGAAATTTTACATCTGGTTCTAGAAACAATTTTTGTTATTTTAAAAATATTCTTTAAAACTGAAGCCTTTATTAACCTTATTATGATACCCTTCAAAGAAACATTGGCCATTTTATAGAAAGTTCTATTAATATGCATATTGAGATCATTTTCAAGATCATCAGAGATAGGTCTTGGAGCAATAAATGAAAATAAATGGACTAATCATGCCACATCCTGTCCATCCTATGCTCAAATACAGCATGAAGAGTTTTTCTGGAACATTTAGAAATATTTAAACCTTTACAATTGATAAGACCAAAGAAAAGGAAAGGTGGAATCTTTTACTTTAGAAAAGATCTGATTGAGAAAACCATTACAATTTTTGCTGTCCTAAACTACTGCTAATTAAATAATCTTTTTCCTCTTACCAAAAATATATTAGTATGCCTTTAATTCCTAAAATGTCTCTTATTAAAATTACCTTTGGTCACGGATTCAGCTATATTTTATAAAATAAACCCAGAAGAGCAAATATGCATTCCATATATTTAATGAATACTTATTTATGGGAGGATTTTTCTGTTCTACTATCTTGATATATAGCATCCAGTGATAATAGATAACACATGTTAAGTAGTACAGATCAACCAAATAGAGAAAACTAAAGTAGGATTATGTGAAATTTGGGGAGAAATACATATATTCAAAATAACTCTGACATTACTATGAAACTATCAACTCAGTTTCAAGAAAAATGTTTTATAAAATTTCAATTTTTATAATATTCTAATTTATTATAATATTCTAATACATATGATAATTTTAATATATAGGAACATATCATAATTTTCATATACAAGAAATTGCCAAAAATTAAATCAAGAGAGTCAGACATTTGGAGATCTAGTTTACTATTTATTCCTCAAAAGTATATTTTGCTGGGCACAGTGGTGCATGCCTGTAACCCCAGCAGCTCCAGAGGCTAATGCAGGAGTATCACAGGTTCCAATCCAGCCTTAGCAATTTAGCGAGACTGTAAGCAGCCTAGTGAGAACCTGTCTCCAAATAAAAAATTAAAAAGGGGATGGGGATATGGCTCAGTGGTTAAGTGCCTGTGGACTCAATCCCTTTACACCCCTAACAAAAGTATATCATTCTTTTTGACACAGTTATGCATGTTTATAATGAATAAATTATATCTACTGAATAATTTCCAGTTTGGTTTAATAAAAATTTTAGAAAGTTATTAAAAATCAGTGTAATTGGAAGTATCATGTTCATTTTCTCTTCTTTATGCAAAACCCATGCACTCATATTGAGATTAAACCTTTTCATTTGAATTTCATTAATTCTGCCTTGAATAATTATATCCTCCTGAATTCTGATATGTACAAATCCTGGTTAACCTTTTGAAAATTAACTTGCTTTTGGTAACATTCTTTACCATCTTATATCATTATAGATATTCATGCATCATTAGGAAGTGCTATACCCATACTAATTCATTTTTATTTCTCTCTATTCATTTTCATTTTAACTATATATACCCAAATGAATACACTATCCTACTTTCTAGTAACAAAGGTCAAAAGTCCAAAATTGCCTATTTTTATTTAAAAATAGAAAGTTTAATCAATACTTAAAAAGGATTATTATACAACACAACTATGATTTGTATGAACTAAAGTTGAAGTCAAAATGGTTTTGAGAGTTTGAGCTATGTAAGTAGGCATAGGCATCAGTTATAAAGTTTTAACTAAACTTTAGTTTCTCTGAAAGTTGAGTTATCACATTTTTCCATTACTTAAAATTTGTTTCTTGAAGGGTCACATAACTGCATGAGATAAAGGCAATTTTGTTTTGAAAGAAATGATGCATTATATCAGGATTTTTAACAGAAAATGTCTTCCTCCATGATTTAAAGAACGTCTTCCCTTCAAATGCATTGTGGCTAGTGGCCCATTTATGAGTTATGAGGTCAAAGATATTTAAGAAGAAAAATGTATTATATGCCATATTATTAAGACATATGCCTTACAATATCAATATATCTCATATAAATATGCTACACAGAAAATATGTCAATGCATTTAGAATCTAATAAAGTATATTGTCTATATAAAATTAATATAGTGATGGGGTCATCGTTTTATTTTATAGTGCTAACATATAGATGTTGAATCCTCAAAATACAATTATTTATTAATAAATTGAATCATGATAGGAAAATCTGTTAATTTATATCTTATCATATTCTTTTTTCTCCAAGTTTGGTGATTTTCTTTTATTTTACTCTGATGCAAAACCAAAGATTCCACTAGAGCACAGATATATATTGGTATATATTAAAATATATAGGTATATACTAAAACTTCATGAAAAAGGGATGTCCCAGCTATCCCACTAAGTTTATATTCAAAGGACTTTAAAACAGCATACTACAATGACTCAGCCACATCAATGTTTATAGCAGCACAATTCACAATAGCTAAATTGTGGAACCAACCTAGATCCCCTTCAATAGATGAATAGATAAATAAACTGTGGTATATATACACAAATTCAGGATTGAGAGAAAATAAAATCATGGCATTTGCTGGTAAATGGATGGTGTTGGAGAATATCATGCTAAGTGAAGTAAGCCAATCCCAAAATACCAAAGGTCAAATGTTTTCTCAGATATGTGGATGCTGATCCATAATGGGGGCAGGGAGCATGGGAGGAATGGAGGAACTTTGGATAGGGAAAAGGGGAGGGAGAGGAAGGGAGGTTGCATGGGGGTAGGAAATATGGTGGAATGAGATGAACATCATCACCCTAAGTACATGTATGAAGACATGAATGGTGTGACTATACTTTGTGTACAACCAGAGGCATGAAAAATTGTGCTCTATATTTGTAATATGAACTGAAATGAATTCTGCTGTCATGTATAATAAATTAAAATACATAAATTTTATAAAAAGAAAAAGGGGAGTTAAAGGACATTCTTAACTATTGTAGAATGTTTAAAAGTAATAATATAATGTTGGTTAAAACCCAAATAAGATTCCAGGCCTTAAGTAGCTTCTGGTGCTTAATGAATGAAATGGAAATGACTTAAGTCATCTTAGATAAATGGTCCCTTCTCTTAGTCTCAAAGTTGTCAGAGAAATACAAGTTTCCTTCCAGAGATACTTCCAGAGTAATAAAAAAAGATGGACTATTTTTATTTATTTCCCCTGGAACCTTCATAGATTTTGTACAGAGAAAAAAGCAAAGCAAACAATTAAATTTTTGCAAAAATAAAAAAAAATGATTACTTTATAGGGGGGAACATTTCAAATGTTAAAAGCATTTAGAAAAAAGAAACAAAAATATGGTACAAATTAAATCACTAAGGGTTTACTCAGCCATGTTCAGTATTTTGTATACACACAAAGGATATGAGAGTACTAGTATTCCAACAGTACTTGGACTTGCAGGTTTTAATTAAGTCATTGGGAGAAAGTCTTTGAATATTGAGTCTAATGGGTCCAAACAATTTTGTTATGACCCTACATAGAGAAAACAGCAATGAGAAAAAGTTCAGTCTTTGATAATCTCCTTCCACTTATTCCACCATGTAAAAAATTTGCTTATGTAAACTTATGTAACAACAAAAGGGGGGTATCAACCCCAAATTTTCATTAATTGATTGATCAACAAAATGTGATAAGGTTATTTTACCTCTCTTGTTAAAAATTTCACTAAAAATACATAAACTAATCAATGTAAAATTTTATAGAAAATCATCTTTTATACAAATATTTGTTTTCCAAAGTTAGAATGAATTTTTAGATCCAGGCTGACTGTCAGAGATCTGCAAGGAAAGCTGAATTTGCCAGTCTTTAAGTATATAATACTTCTAGGAGGCCAGACATGTATAGTGTCCTGTATTAAAGGTCTGGATGGACCTGCTCATTGACCTGCCTCATGTTGATTCTTCCATTCTGCATCATCAAATTTACTTAATTCCTCAGGGGCAAGCTCAATTACTATCTAATTAAACTGATAAACTGAATCTTGAAAATGTGTTAATGGCTTATAGTGGTTTAAAGTGTTATCCTTCAAAGGACAACATTTGCATTTTAATAAGAATTTTCAATGAATTAACATAAATTAGTAACTTGGTAGAATTTCAGTCACTAAATATGGCCTATTAGAGAAGTGAAAGAAAAAGGATTTTGATTGACACAACGATAATCTCTGATGATTTTCGGATGTGTATGTGGTATGATTTCTGGGATACCACTCATTTAAGAAGATCTACTTGACCCAAGAATGGATTGATACTGGCTAGTTTTTCATGTGAGCATTACTGAACAGTGGCTGTACCAAGTGGCTTAGAACAGCCTTACCTCCAACCCCCATTCATGGCATCAGAGATGTTTTCCGATACATACTTTTTCTGGAGAGGTCTCAGATTGTTAAACTATTGCGTACCAGGAAAAAAATACTTACATTATCTTTGTTGCTTCTCAATCACTCAGTATACATCAAAACCCTCACCCTGAATTTTTCTTGTGTTAAGACATCTCAAACTCTTTGATTTAAGCATGAGATGATAAATAAATAAATAAATACCCCCCCCCAAAAAAAAAAATGACAGGTTACTTCCAGGGTTACAAGGATTTGAAGAAATTAGACAAAATTGAAAGTCCATAGAAGAAATGCACTAGAAGAAATAGAAGAATGACTTAATAAAAATGAGAAAGTTTAAAAAATATCATTAGAGTTCAGGAAGCTTATTATCTTGTATTTAAAAGTTCATTAGATGATTTGAAAAAAGAGAATGGTTATTAATAAAAATAAATTTTGAGTTTTGGAGAATAAACCAGAGGAAAGGATGTATTCTACAACATAAAGAAAAATTGAAAGAAATAGAAATCCTAATAATCAACGACAGACTTAGAGGACAGTACCAGATTGACAAAAGAAAGCAGATAAAAGCAATAATCATGAAGGGAAATTCCCTGAGATAAAAAGTTGACTTGTGAAATCTAAAAGTGTTATCCAAGTACTAAGAAAGATTACAGAATAAGTAAAGGCACATAAATAGAAATATACTGAATCATTTCCTAAATTTATGAACTTTAAGGGGTGAAATATGTAGTACCTTACAGAATTTTAGAGAAAGTGGAGTATAAGTGCACAAAATGAGACTTGGGCTAGAATTAGACTTCTCCCTGAAAGTTAAGAAACAGTAAAAATGCAAAACAGGAAAACCAGAGGATGGTGGTACACAATTTATAGCACCCATTGAAAATACAGGAGAGAAATTCAAGAATTCTGTTATTACCCAACAAAGACAAAGAACACTTTGAAAATTGAAGATTTAACAAATACACATTCTAATTTGTTTTTGTGAGGAAATTTCTCAAGCATCCTAACCAAATTAAAAATAAATAGATGGAAGACCAGTAAAGGCAGGAGGAACAAGGAGAGGCAGGAGGGTGGAGAAGAGGAAGTACAGGGACTGAAATGGAGTAACTAACGTTTCAGGCATGTATGATTATGTCAAAATCAACCCCACTATTATATATAACTCTAATGCCTAATATACAAAAAAGAAAAAAATCTATAATAAGAGATTTCACAACAAGGGGAAATAAAGGATACAGAGAAATGATATACAGTAAACTCTAAGATTTTTGGTTAAGTTCTCTGGGTCAATAATAGTGGAAATGTAAATGTTTTTAACACATTTAGGATAGAACCCAGAGCACACTAGGCAAGCAACTTATCACTAAGCTACACTCCTAGCACATTTCAGTGTAATTTAAGTGATGATGTAACGTGAAGTAGAGAAGTGATGCCATTAGGGAAAACAACAGTAGCCAAGGACTCAAATACCAAATTATTGATTTTAAAAAGACTTTATCTTGGCTTGAAAAGGATGAGAAATTTGTTGAGTAAATCATCTTGGTGGGAAGAGTAATCTTATTTTATTTTGGCATGACATGTCAGAAATATAGGTACAAAATTATTCAAGTTAAGAAACTAAGTGTTATTAAAAAGGGAATACAGACAGTATTTTGAAATTACCTGGAAGGGGTGGAAGAATGCAATAAAAAAGATAATTGAAACATTATGGACAAAGGATGGAAATACATAAAATATATGATAAAATTATGACCATAAATATGACAGAATGAATTTAAACAACTATATGGTTATAAATTATCATTAAAAATGAATTTGGTTAAATTCCGTATCAAAAGATTTTAAAAAGTCAGAATGATTTACAGTAAACACTCCATTTATAATCTGGGAATTACACTTGAGTGTTTGAGAATCCTTAATATGAGCAAGGACTAGCAAATGGAAAATAGCACTGTTACATGAAAACACCCTATATTAGGTTTATTTTGACTGGTTTTAAGAGATCAATTTTTAAATAATTAAATAACAACACCAAAAATCATTATATATCAAAGATACAAGGGTATATTATATAATGAAAGAAGTTGCTACATCAGGAAAACAGCTTTTAAAAAGTGAGGGTCATCATAATAATACCAAATATAAGTATAGTTCAAGGCCAAAAACATTGAATGGATTCAAGAGAATCATTTTAATAATAAAAGATATATTTCTTTTAAAAAATTAATGCAATCATTAATTCTTATGCACCAAAAATTTGGATGCATTCTACATAAGGTAAAACATACTAGAAATGAAAGGAGAATATGGTAAAAATCACAGCTTTAATTGGCACTTTGCATATAATTTGATAGATGAAAACAGATAAAAATCTAATCAAGGATAGAGGTGGTTTTATTTAAAACAACAAGCTAAATTTCATTCATATTTTGTGTATAATCATAAAAGGATATTATTCTTACACAGTACTGGGACATTATAAAAAAGATGATATATCCACAAAGAAAATTTTTAAAAATGACAGAAAATAGATATTTTACAAGTCATCACTTTTTATTAACCAATAATCCAAAGATGCAGAGAAACATTAGGAAAAATTTTGGTTCATCTCTTAAGGCTTTTAAAAATAATGTATTATATTTGCATGTAGCAACTGAAGAAATGTTTTTGATAGACTTTAATTCTTAAAAGTCATATACAGGATGATGTAATACTTTTAGAAAATAGTGAAAACATATCTGTATCTATCTATCTATATCTATCTATCTATCTATCTATCTATATATATATATATATATTTATAGTTAAGAAGTTTAGAATATACTATACAAAAGTAATACTAAATTGAACATTTATTTCAGAGACAATGGAATTGGCAGTAGGAAGAAATGAAGAGTATCAATGTTTTCTGAATACATGGTTATATTGATTGAACTGTAAGCTAATATTATAATGCATTAAAAATAACCATATAATGGAAGCAAAATGATAAGAGATTGCACTAGTGAATTTCTTTTTAACATGGTTGTAAGTTAAGCATGGTCCCTTCCAATTGGCATTACCAAAACAGGCTGTTATTACTTCAATCAGAGCTGTATAAAGCAAAAACTAGTAATTGACTCTGAAAGTTATGGAACATAGACCAAGACAAAGCACATAAGAAGGCAGGATGACTGCACCTTGAAAGAATTTTATAATACCAACTACAACAATATTGATGCTATTCAATGGATACCCAATTGACTGAAGAGTCCTAGCAAAGACTAGAGGCTGCTGTTGCACACAAAGAAAAGAGAATTATCCTTAGGCACTAAAGACTCCTGAACATGGATGAGGAATTGCAAATGGAAAAAGAGCACTGTTATGTGAAAGCCTCCAATGTTAAATCTGTTTTGAATGTTCAATTATTAAACAATCAATTAACCTGAATATAACTAAGGAGACAAAATACTCAAGCCAAAGTAGATATTTAGCTAAGAATAATAAAATGACAGCTAGTGCATGTTTGCAGTTTCAAAATGATAGCTTCAAAGGTTCCCATGTGTTCTTAATTGCTGTTTGTTAAGCAGAAGAGTTTTCCTTTTTGTCTTAATAGTTTTAGCCATCTTCCAAATGCCCTTGTTTAGAAGGAACAATAGTAACTTTGTGATTTATAAATAATAGTATTTATAAAATTACAGGACCAAATTCCAAATAACATGTGTTTATTATCCCACATTCTATTCCTTTAAATATTTCCAATAATTTATATGCCTACAATAAAACATAGGGAGTTACAAAACAGAACTCTGGGGAATGTGAATAAAAGATGGAGAATAAACTAAAAATATCACTACCATGATGAGTTCAGCAGTCATTTTCTCAAAATAAAAGTGTATAATTTACAAACTTTGTATTTAAACATGTATAACTATATAAATAAGCTTATATGCAACATAAAAAGATAAATGCATGTGTGCCCATGTACACATAGATATACACATAGAGGTACAGTTCAGTTGGTAGCAGTAGTTTGATTTAGAGAGCTAATGTGCCATATATTGTGATGTATTTGAATGTTTTTAAATATAGGCAAGGATTGAATGATTTTCTTACCTTTGTGTATAAATCACTAAAACAAGTAATATAGCTATAAATCAAATCCATTAAACAATAATAAGGACAGATTATTTTTTGCTCTCTCCTCTCCCCACTCCCTACCCCTTGGCATTTGTGTTGTCTTCTGCTAAAGATTTCCAGAAGACCAAGTGTTCCTTATAAAATCTAGACTCTTTTTGCCTTAGTGGATTGCAGCTATTATTTATTGTTTTGGTCACTTATTCTTTCCATTTACTTTTGGTTTCTATTCTAGTAGGGGTAGAAAAAGAAGCTAATTAAGTTCATTAGAGTAATCTCTAAAAATCAGAGCAAAATAAGAAGATTTTCAAAAAAGAACTTGAAGAGTCATGTCATAAAAATACAAGTAAGCTTATGAACTTTGTAAAATGAACTTATAATCCAGAGGTATTTTTTTAAAAAAAATACTTTTCTTGATTCCAGTTAAGTTATAAATATGTTCATCTGTCTTCTGAATAAATGATGTATTGCTGTGTATACAATAACTATTGTATTTAATAGTATTTTCCTCATATAATTTATTTTACCAGGTTATAAGCACTGAAAAAAAATTCTATTACTAAAAATAATACTCAATACTTTCTTAGCGTTTCCAGAATAACACCTTCACTTAATGAACTATGGTTTACAATCATGTTATCTCCTCTTGAGGTAGTTTGTTCTCTGTTAATATTCCAATTAATAATTATCACTGTATTTCACATGACAAGAATCTCAATATTAATCCCTACTGTTCTTCCCAGTGAATTTACAAGTTTTGACTCTAAGAAATAATATTCAATGATCAGTTTCAGATCCATTTTCAATCATATGTTTTAAAATGGTAATTACCCGAAGTCTTAGACATAACTTTTTTCCCAAAATCTTTTTATAAAAACTGTTATAATAAAGTATTTTGTCAAATTAAAAAAATTTTCCACTCAATACTTGTCATATTATTGTTTTCATACTTTTTGTATCGAAGTATTTTTTAAATATTAACTAAAATAATGCTAACTAGAAACAACTGTGTTAAATATTTTTTTGTTATAGCTATTTGAAGAATATAAAGAAAGTATGTGTATTAACCTAAATGCACAGCATCTGCCCAGTCTTTTTTATTTAATCTTCATGCTTTCAGTTTCAAATTGGATAAAGCACAGTAAATGTAGCTCTCATGTTTTAAAATAAACAAATTTAGCTTTTGGAATCTAAACAGCATTAACAAACAATACTATTATGAGTTCTTTAGATCACTGCAACAATCAAAAACAGTTTTAAATCCAGAGGATGAAAATATAAACAAATACTATTTTGGTACATTTATTATTTGTGTTTGTACAGAAAATATATTTGGCAGATGTTGTGATACCCTAATTTTATCCTCTATATATTTCTTGTATTTGTTCCTTACAGAGAATAAAAGAAAATTCCAGCATCTCATTCCAGTGAGTAACTCTTGTGGGACTAGTATTTTTTGCCCCAAAGATCATTAAAGTTGGAGGTGATGATGGGTTTTTAGTGCTTTCCCTTCCTCATTCTAAAAGCTTCAAGCAACCAACACAGAAACTTGGCAGGAATATTGCCCCTTCATGTGAATAAATTTCTCTAACTTGATGGTTTGAAAACTTTTTATTGCATTGATCAATAAAAATATCACCAAAAAATGTTAGGAAACCTCACAAAGTTCCACCCTTTACTTTTTATAGTACAGAACACAGTAAGAAAATAATAAAAAAAGTTTAAAAGTAGAAAATCATTTTAATACCTTCCAAACTGTAGAAGGCCACAAGTATATAACAAATGACAATTATTATATGAATTTAGCTCTATGAAAAGCTCAAATTTGTTGTGTGTGTGTGTGTGTGTGTACACGCTTGTGTGTTTATTCTTTCCTTGTGGACCAATGAAAACTTTCAACCACTGAAGACTAGCATTGGGGTATCACTAGACTAAGAATACAGAAAAAAATAACTTAAAACTGCAAGGAATTCCAAAAGGAAGATGCTAATTTCATTCATTCATTCAACATATTTTTATTGTGTACCTGCTCTGAGCCAGACTCTCTCTACTGGAAAACACTGGTTCAAGACAGAGACAAAATCCCTCCATTTATACAGTTTGCATTCAAATTGTAGAAAACAACTTATTATAAACAAGTAAATATATAAATATATAAGATTGCAATAAATATTTTAAGCGAAAACCTGGCAGATAGAGAAAATATTGTGAATGACATCAGACAAGTTATATTCACTCTTCATCTTGGAAGATGATCAGAGATCAGCAAAAAAGCAAAAACAAAATAAACAAAGAGCAGAAAAGCGGGATCAATTCAAAAGAAACACAAATGCAAAGACACTGATATGGAAAACATTGTGTAAATTTGTGGCAGTTAAAAGTCCATTTCCCACTAAGGAAGATAATATATGAATGGATGTAGCTTTGTTATAGTGATTTTCCACATAAGAAATAGTCAAATATATCTATAAACTAAGAAACTAAAATACAGTGTGATTAATATCATTCACATGCTTCATGTATATCTATTGCCTAGATAGTAATCATTTAACAAATTTTGAATATTGTCTGTTTCACAAAAGGCATTATAAACATTATAGTCAACTCTATTGTTGAGCAATTCATATATCGCTTTTTGCCACATAGACATTCTATTAGTTAAGAAGACACTATAATGAATATTATTTTCAAGGAACTACTAGAAACTTTCCTAATTAATCTACTCTGGCAACAAGTACCAATGCATTGTTATCCAGATAAACAGTTAACAGTATCTCTAAATTATCAATTAATTTGCATATCTTAAGCTTGTGTGGACACAACCTCTCTGTTTTCATATAATCCACGTATATTTTATTAATAAATTTGTCGTTACTAAATAGAGATTTCTTTTTTTACTGTGTAAAATTAGTCATTTAATAATTTTTAAAGTTGTTCATTATAGAATATGATGTTAAATTTAAGAATGCAATCAAGTTGGACTTTTAAGTTTTCTATTAGAAAATTGTTACTCAATGGATACTGAACTATACTTAAAAGATTAAATAAAACAGTAAAAAAATGGAATGTTTTCAAACAAAATCATTTTATAATGAAGTTTCATTTTTATTTCTAAAATAAAACAAATTTCAAACATATCAATGTGTAAAATATTGTCTCATAAAGGAGGACAGAAGAATTATCAAATAACTTAGCAAACTTGAAAATAATTGTAATTCATTTTTAGTGAAATTCAAAGTTGGAAAAGCTATATACTTGAATTAATTTTATTCATCTGTTTTCAGAATATGTTCCATACAATGAGAGTCTTAAGTAATCATTGAAAATTGGAATGATTCACAGATGGTGCCAGTGATTTAATTATTTTTAACCATTTGTTTTGGGCATGCTCAGAAGGATATTTCCAATTCTGCAAAAGCCATCTGAGCTCCCTTCCAGCTGGTGTTCCATATTTTCAAAGCAAATTTAGATTGGAGAAAATTACACTTTTTATTGTTGTGTTGCAACAGGTCAAATTGCTGTGTAGAAATTCTTGTTCTTTTTTTCTTACTCATTGTATTAGTTATATTTGTCAAATATTACATCTTTGTATGTGTACTATGGATTTTCCAATGTTATTTTATGTTTTGTGTTGTCTGGCACATAGAAGGCACTAGAAAAATGTATATTTAATGAAAGAAGTAACAACTCAATATATCCAACATAAAACTCAAGTTTATCATTTTTCAGTAAGGGTCCAATTTCACTTCATCTTCGCTATTTCTGGGAATTTCACATTACCTCCATTACCCAATGCTACGAAGAAAATAACATTAATAAAACTCTTTGTTAATTTGATAAAACTCTATTTTCATGTGGGAACACTTGCCCCTAATTTTATGAGAATGTAGGCAAGTTGTTTGACAGATTTTAGTCCTGTTAGGCTTCTATGAAGATTAAGGATAGCCTTTATAAAGATATAGTCTTGAATATCTGATATTGCAGAATGTTGTAATTTCATACAATAAAATAACTGATATTATAACCATTTTTATTTTACTAAGTAAAGATAAAATTAATTTACTTATTCAAAATAAATAACAAATCATTTCAAAATAGTTCTATCAAATTAGTCTTTTTTTTCAGCCTTGTGGCATTCCAAAGAAAGACAATATTAACGTCAATGAAACAAGTTACTTTATCTTATGTCAAAAATTATATTCTAGTTTTACCAATAAATTAGATAAAATTTTCATTATCAATAATGTATCAATTTTGGATTTATATCCAATATTTCTGAAAAATATATAATTCATAATATATCTGACATCAGTAATGCCTGAAAAATATGATACAGTTCCAACTCATAACAAAATTTGGCACACCACTATAGGAATGGTAACATTTTTTCTTATGTTTTTATATTTAACAGTAAATTATTACTGTAGTCCATTGCCACAACTTTAATGAACAATACAAGGTACTTAATGTAGCTGTGATCTAACTATAAAATAATTGGGAATAGTCAATCCAGTTTGACATGTCTTTTTTATTTTTTAGTTGTAGATGGACACAACACATTTATATATTTATTTATTTATTTATTTATTTATTTTTATGTGGTGCTGAGGATCGAACACACTGCCTCACAGGTGCGAGGCAAGAGCTCTACCACTGAGCTACAACCCCACCTCCTTGACACATCTATCCTAATGTTTTTCATTTAGTGCATTATTTAGAGCCAACTATTTGAGATAATATTTATTTATGTGGTAAAATGTTGGATACATCTTCTGGATAATTTTTTTTTAAGTTAAAGAATATTAAAGTGTAATTGACACCTTATTTCATGTGCATTAGTGGTTTTAAACTAAAAAGATTCAGAAATCCTAAAGTCCTGTGTCAATATAGTTAATTACTACACCTAGACAATTCAATTAATATTTGTAAACCTTAGTTTCCTATTTGGATTATTTACTTCATCTCAGTTTATGTATGTAGTTCTCCCTTTCCTGTTCAGAAATTTTCTGCAGTTAATGGTTACTTTAAAATTATGCTTTAAAATTGAATTTTGAAATGTAATGTGTCCTTCTGAGCACTAAAAGAATATTAAAATTGCTTTATTATTTAATGAACTTAACATATATACACATATATATGTATATTGGGTATTTAGTCAGTATTATTGGTTTTAAGAAGAGAGCACTGGGGGAAAAATGACAAAATTTATTGCATTATTGGAGTTCTCATTCTAGTGAGGAAAATAAATAATTAATTCAGATTAAGTGGGAAATACTAAAAACCTCCTTGGTAGTGGATTTTATGAAGAAAGTGATTAATGGTGAAAGCATTGGTGAAGTGTGTGTGTATGGCACGGGATGTCAGAGAAAGAGATTCACCAAGAGCACTTCTGAGTAAAGACTTCAAGGCAAAAATGGAAGAAAAATTGTGAATAGATGAGGGAAGAGTATTTCAAGCAGTTTGATCAGATTTATATCTGATATAAATTTTCAAATGATGTCCTTGTTTATTGTGTTGAGAATGGGTAAAGGAAAGTATGGTAAGATATTTTTTTACCTAAAAAAAATGGACAGTGTTGCCAAAGTAGCTCAGAGAAGAAGAATATTCTTGATTTTAAAAATGTAGTGGTCATCAGTTTATAGCTAGTTATAAAGTCATGAGATTGGATGTAAATGGAAGGGCGTATATAATAAAGATAGAAAATGGGAAATGTCCAAGAACTGAGCATCACAGCATTTCAGCATTAGAGGAAAGAAGGAGGTACCATCAATGGAGAAAGACAAGAAATACGCAGAAAGGCTGAAGGTAAAACAGATGAACACCAATGTTACTCAAGGTTGCTGTCATTAATGTTCAACATTAGTTCTCTTATGTTTAATGTAGAAATTAGGTAATTTTATTCATAGTAAATATTTCTTTAAGGCTGTTCCATGTGTTTACCATTTTTGTTGCTTATTTTTCTTCTTTGCTGCTTAAATCTTCCATCTCTGGTCATTTTCCTTCTTAAAAAACAATCCCAATGTCCTTTAAATAAGAATCTATGCTAATAAACTCAGTTTTTGTTTGTCTGAAGATTGTTACTTCAATGTTATTCTTGAAAGGGTTTCTATGAGTATACAATTTTATGTTCATAGGGGTTATTTTTCTATCATCATTCTTTAAGATATGGTTCTACCACCTTCTGGATTTTATCTTTGCTCTAAAATCAGTTGTCAGTTTAAGTGTCATTAACTCCTAAAGAAATCTGTCTTTTATAATACATTTAGAATTATCTTTTTCTTTTTGGAATTCATTAATTTCATCATGATGGTTTTATCAGTATATTTACTTTTCCTTTGACTTTTTCTCAAATTTCAGTCCAAATATGGGGGCTTTTATTAATTTTGAAAAATACTATGTAATTATCAAATAAAAAATAACCTTTTCTAGCTGTGTGTGCTGGCACAAGCCTGTAATCCCCACAGCTCGGGAGATTGAAGAAGGAGAATCTCGAGTTCAAAGCCAGCCTCAGCAAAATCAAGGTACTAAGCAACTCAGTGAGACCCTATCCATAAATAAAATACAAAATAGGGCTGGGGATGTGGATCAGTGGTTGAGTGCCCCCCAAGTTCAATCCCTGGTACCCACCCCCACAAAAAATTAAATTGCCTTTTCTCCTTGGTGGGTAGGGTTTCTTTATTCTCCTTCATATGATGAGGGTTGTCTTTGAAGGTTCTAAGTTTAGGCAGGAGTTACATTTTGATCTCTGTACTATATCTTGCAGAAGTTCACATACAATATTTACCTAAATGATCTTGAAATATTTGTTTTAGTCATTAGGCACTCTATCCAAGTTCAGTATCTCATAAGTATATACATTTATGACACCAAGGGGAAAGGTAGATTTTTAAACCTTATATTTTATCCAGAATTTCCATGCATTTGAAGTGAGAGAACAAGTATGTAATGTTAAAGCTGATTCTATTGAAAAACATGTCTCTTTATTAAACTACCATTAAATTGATTATACTACATAATTAGAGACTGGAACAAAAACATTATTATAGCAATGGCAACAATTGTAATCATTACAAATCTAAAAAAAAAACATAGAATCTTTATATGTCTAAATTCTTTCTTAACCCTTGTAATATGTTAAACAAAACTGAAACTGAGTGGAGGAATATTCTTTAAGTAGCCAACTCCTGATTCAACATTTCCCTTAGCAAACATTATTAGTCTTTTATATTTACAGTTCCATTTACCAAATAATATTGTCTATAAATCAGAAAATTATTAATGTTTTCAAATTATCCAAGGATGTTTCATTGGTAGTTGATAATATTTGTTTATATTTCAAAGCAAAGAAAAAAATCTTAGTGGCAATTACACAAAGAAATTTTTTTTCTAGTTTTCAAATGGAACTGCTTTTTGTTGTGTGAAAGGAGATTTAAAAAAAAAAGATGCATTATAGAGCACCAAATCTATCTTCAGGCATTATTTTATATAAGGTGGTAGCAAATAGATGTGTGATCAATTTGCTTGTACATATCCATTTAAGATGATTGAAAACAACAAGAAACATAATGTATTGTGATACATTTCTCACTTTTTTTCTGAAGAACACTAGTTCTTGACCATCATGTGAACATGAATCCCATCATTAATCTGAAGTGAGATTTTTCCATTTCTAGAGCAGTTGTCCAGATGTGAAAGTATGTAGACTCTATCTACCTCCTAAAAATTCATAATTATATTTAACATATAAAACACCCTGAAATATTCTAGATTGAGGAAACTGCTTAATCTAATGTGTGCTCAATTTTTTTAAGCAATAGAACTTTTTTACTTTCTTTTGACTAACTCTCAAGATACTTTGGGAAGTATTTGGTTGAAGTTTATTGTCTTCCATCTCTTGCATGTATCCTTAGATAGATTTCAATGACATTGAAAATAATACTCAAGAAAGTTATTATTGTGATCAAACTAGATTCATCAGAAAACTCTTTATAGATGTAAATTTTATGTTTAAATCCAAAATTGTTTACAAAGTTAAGGAAAATATTCATAGTATAAAGAAATCTTCATTCTACCAAGGTACTCACTTAATGACTAATTTAAATAACATTTCTAGTGTCATTTACAGTGAACCTATTAAAAACATTAACTTCCAATCAACTTTTAAGGAACTTGTATATTTTGCAAATGTGTACTTTTCAGGTTAAAATATCTTATTGCAATTTCTCATATATAGTAAAAGATTTCCTTTGTAATACATTTTTGAAACCTTTCTCATATTCACTCTTCAACATCAGTTTTAATTTCAGTGATTTTGACCTTCCTCAGTATACCCTCTTCCAGAAGTAATGGTAATAAAAATTGCTGTTCTGAAAAGTTTTCAAATTCTGTTTTGAATGTATCCTTATAAGGAATATATTATTTTTGTAATAGAAAATACTTACATTACACATCCATAGTATACACCAAAGTCCTGGTAAAATATTCATTGTTCCAAAATGGAAAAATGGTTAAGTATGTTATAACATCTACATGAAAATTTAGGTTAAAAATATTCCATTAAAAATATGTGCTTAGGGGCTGGGGTTGTGGCTCAGCGGTAGAGTGCTCACCTAGCATGTGCAATGTCCTGGGTTGATCCTCAGCACCACATAAAAATAAATAGAATAAAGGTATTGTATCCAACTTCAACTAAAAAATAAATATTTTAAAAAATGTGCTTAGGTCCCGGGATGGAAATGAAGTTGCTGTGTTTAAGTGTAAAAGAAAAATTATTATGCCTCTATGGTAGTAAAATAGCACAAAGGAAGATAAAGTTTGAGTAACAAGAGTGACAGGCAGTGGCTAGATCATACAGGCACTCATAGGATTTCAACAAAAGGGTAATAGGCAGCAGGGGCTTGATATAACCTTATTTATGCATTGGATAGAGTCTTCTTGCTTCACCAGAAAGAATAGTGTAGGTGAAAAAATACTGCAAGTAGGATATTGAAATAACCCAAGTAAGAGACCATGATATTTAGGCAAATTTCTGTATTGCAGCTATTAAGGATTGTTCTGAAAAAAGATATATTTTGCAGATAGATTGAACAGGATTTGAACTATTTTACATTGCATTACTAATATAAAAGGTAAGGAGAATCATAGATGTATTCTAGGGATTTGACCTACATGTAAGATAATGCAATTTACTAATGTTTGGAGAGCTTAGTAGATGCCAATTAATGTAGACAGGGGTAGGGAGAGAGAGTGGTGGATTCTTGTTGTGGCTATGGTCTATTTGAAAAGCTTATTAGGCAAACATTGAATTTACCATCATATACTTAGTGTTTGAAGCAATAGGCTATCCAAAACAATTGAAGTTGCTGTCTTTAGAAACCAGACAATTATTTTCTTTCTTCCACTAAGTTATTTGTATTTTTTGCTCCTCCTTCCTAGGAAAGGCCATATATACATGACTATTCTAAAAGTTTACAACATTTTTTTATCTCAAGAAACATAATAATTGATAATAATTTACATTGAACATATTATATACAAGATATATTTGTTGATGCCACCCAGAATAAGTCTCATATTTGTTGTATCTTTTTTTATATGGAGGTCAAATAACTTCTACATTCTCATAGTACTCTGTATTTTCCTTTGCAGCACTGAACAGAATTTTAGTAGTTAATTACAAGATATTTAAAAATATTCTTTATAGTGTGAAAATAATTTAATATAGCTTTTTATATCTTTATCCTTCCTTCTGGCTTTATTTTCCTTTTTACAGAAGCATATTCTTTAGTAATTATTTCATCATGAGTAAATAAATAATAAATTTTCATTGTATTATTTTATATAAAATCAGTTGTATGTCTGAATACATTTTGCCTTTATTCTTAAATCACAGTTCACCTGGAAGTTGAAATTTAGCCTAGAATTTTAAAGATTTTCTAACATCTATTATATTCTAATACCTATTGTTGATGATAAGTCTGCTGTGGATATTGTTATCCTGTAAGTATTCTGTCTTTTGTATTCAGTAGCTTTTATTATACCATCTTGGTCATTTGATGTTTTGAATTTCATTCAGAGCTATCTAAGTATGGATTCACTTTTGTTTGTTCCACACTGGTAGAGCTTTATTCAACCTAAGGATTCATGCAAATTGGAATTTATTAAGTGTCAGTCATTTATATAAAATATTTTCTATTCTCCATGCTCTCCATATTTGCAATCTGGAATTCTTTTTATGCATATGCTTAAGTTTTTTATTCTATTATCCACATCCTGTATGACTTTTAGCAAAGCAATTTTCTCAGCATCTTTTCATTAATATATTATTTTCTACCTATGGATTCACTTTTTCAAAAGTTGTTTATTTCAATATTTTTATTTATTTATAAACTTTGTTTTTTTATATCTGCCTGTTAACTTTTCAAAATGGCCTGTCCTTGAAAATTTTTATTTTGCTTTTTACTTCTGGACATTAGAAATGTTTATTTCAATATTATTTTCTGATTGTCCTCTCATCTTTAACTTCCTTATGTGTATATTTGATTTTTTATTTTCTGCTAACACCAATTGTAAAAATAATATTTCTCCACATTCATTGTAAATTTTAGTCCATGAGTTTATTTTGTACAGAAGTTCCACATGAGCATTTAGTTATGGTGGTATCCTTATTGTGGAATTTTGTGCTTGCATTTCCTTGGGCCATCTGAGATTAACTGCCAAATGCAGTTTACCAAAGATGTATTATAATTTTTCAGAGCCCTTATTATTTTATTTTCTTATCTTGCTCTTCACCTTCCTGTAGAAAATAAGAATTCAGATATAACTCCAACAGCAAGTTTATATAGAATCATGTCCTTCATTGATAGAGTCACCAGCTTTGCATGAAATTTCCAACAAATATTCTGTGACTCTGGACAAAACTATCTGTCCATGGATTATGGAAATTTATGTGCAATAGCACTGAAAAAATGTATCATATATCTGTTAACTTTTTCAACAAATGGAGCATGCTGAGTCTAATTCTCTTAATGAGATAAAATATATTAGTTTTTTTAAAAATTTTTAGTTGTAGATGGATACACTATCTTTCTTTTATTTATCTATTTTTATGTGGTACTGGGGATCAAACCCAGTGCATCACTTGTGCTAGGCAAGCACTCTCCCACTGAACTACAATCCCAGCCCCACATATTGTGTTTTTCAAATAATGTATCTTTCAGTGTTGTACAGAAATAAAAAGAAAACATTGACTCATTGAGCTCACAATGCAGCAGATGTTTTACAAATATTACGTTGTTCCATCATCACTGATATCCTTATTACCATTGTAGATGAGGAAAATGAGGCTTAAAAAGGTGAACCCATGATCATACAGCTAGTAGAACAAGTCACTGGGATTTAAATTAAGGATTATCCAATGCAAAGATTGTTCTTTCTACTAGACACTGCTGTTGTAATGAATCCTACAAAAATTTCCTTATGTCCAGTTTCCAGTCAGTGCTTGATAATGAGCAACCTAGTCTCTAAATCAATAGGAAATAAAACCTGAATGTTTATTTTCTAAGTAGGATGAGAGTTTTCCCCTGGTGAATATATGGGGAACTCTTTAAACTGCCTTCTTCCTGGTCTGTTGTCCCTTCTTAATGGGCTCCTAGTTTGTCCTGAGAACCACTGTTTATTGATATAGTCTATCATGCATTGGTTTGCACTCCTGTATGGCTGTGGGCTGCTTCATGGCTCCCTCAGACAAAGTCCCAGGGCTTTTCTGAGATTTACTACAGTCATATTTAATTCTGACACAGACACTTACGTGCATTAAATTTACACCACTTAGCCAATTTCTTAGTCTTCATCTATGAAATAAAGAAAATTAACTTCTCATTTTAAACTTAGTTCTCAAATTCTAGGCACTTTAGAGTGCTGTCTATTCTCTTGAATTGCTACTGTCAAGACATGGAAGACTAACTGCAAATCTCAAGTTTATATCTAGAGAGATCAGAAAGGGACCAGTTAGGAGAAATAAAGATGAGAGAAACAGAAAGAGAATGAAGGGGAGGTAAGGAATTTTGAAGCTATGACCATCTATACTGCATGAAGGCCATGGTAGAATTATTTCAGACACAACTTCTCATTTAAACTGTTATCCTGTAGCTATCTCAAGTGATTCCATTGTCAAAGCACTGGGAAGCAAGATTCTAATTAATGTGTATGGTGAAATCAACTTTTCAAATACATTTGTGGTCAGTGGAATACAAAGATACATCTTGGATATATCTTTTTCTATTTATATATTTATGCATCACTCTACATATCTACCTATATTCTATCATCCTTCAGTTATAACTAAATCCAATTAAATTATAATTGTGATATTGATTATAATTCATACATGTTGGGATTACATCTATCATCATGGACAATCAAGAATTAACATTAAAGAAGCCCCCATCATACAGACCTAAATTTTCAAATTTTCATAAACAGAACTCAAGAATAGTTTTTAATAAAATAAATCTCATTATTTTACTATAATTCACTTTAAATTTTTAAACCATTTCTCATATCTTTCTTTTATTTCACCAATCATTATGTTGTACAAATATTTGTTAAGAGCCTGCTATGTCTAGGGATATACATCATTTTAAGTGGGTGATTTATGAAGATTTTTAATTCTGTATTTATTTAAACATAAAGCTTGAGTAATTTAACTTGACTAGGTTGTTAACAAATTGGATGCTTCATACTGGGTGTATTCAGACAGGGAAAATTGAAATGCAGAAAAGAGTTGGTCAGATCATTCAAAGCAGGGGACTTGTGTGTAAATGACCTATTAAATCAAGACAAAGCTATTTTATTAGTTTTTTCTATATGGTTGCTTTAATCTCTCACTTCATTTTGCATCTGCAGATACAGTTTTCTGTTAGTGTAAGCTTGAGTGATTAATGACATATTATGTTCATAACATCTAGTATGAAGAATAAAAGGCTGAAACGTTCAATCAGTTAGAATTAGACTTAAAATGTAATACAGTTTCAATCTTTTTTAGATTATTCTTTCCAACTACTCAGAATATTCAACTGCTATTAAACTTTGGGTCACTGGATTTCATAGAAAACAGTATATAAGTGAACTTTCTTAAAGTATAAAAATAAATAATAATAATATGTAGCATATTTTCTGTATACGTTTATAGTTATTTTAATTGTCTTAGACAAATTTAAAGTATATGCCCTATTAAATGGAATCAACAGTATCATAAAAATTTCCCAAGAAATCTCATTTATGGGCTGAACCACATGCATTTGTCATTTACATAGGTCAAAATGGTTGAATGTCTGTTTGCTTCATATTATTCAATCCAACATAATTATAAAGCCTTATTGTCCAGACTTTTATAATCTGGTCTTTTGATGTATTTTGTTAGATATTTACAGATTGTCTTCATTCCTCTTCACTTTACAAGAACCCGGAATAGGAAAAGAAAATGCGTTTGTCAGAAAATCTTTGTAGTTTGTACCTTATTACAAATAAAAATCTAAGTCCAAGATTACAATTTTAAATTGCCTTTTGAAAGAGAGAAACACAAACTTTCCATTCAGTTGTTAAAAAGAAGTCATTCCTTTTCATTTTGGCTTGTACCATTTCTGTAATGACATTATATGGTATTGTTCATCTGACATCAGTTTCCAACCATCTTGCTAGGCACCAAGTTTTTCTAATAATCATTGTGACCTACTAAGAAGTTAACCAGGTTTAAAGACTAAACTATTATTCTTTGAGTCAATAGGATATGGCCTTAGGCAGGTTGATATAAGATGTTTCACAAAATATTTGTTATTTACCATATATACAGTAAGAAAGTAAAATTAGCATGGGATGATCTCAGGAAAGCAATACATATTTCTGGATTAGACACTGAAGTAAAGTAAATGTATGATAAATTGACAAATTCACATTGCCAATGTTATGAAAAATGATGCAGCAAAAAAAATTAAGATGTATCTTTCATTTCTGGTAAGGGGGCTTTTCCTATTAGCTGTTAATTTATCATGTTTTAAACTTCTAAATGAAGCACTAGTGTTACAGAAGCCCAAAGTGAGAGAAACTGCTCACTTTCAAAATGCACATAAGTAGTTTGAAATTGCACCTGGATTTTTTTGTGTTGTTGTTAGTAGGCCTCTGTTAATAGAGTAGTAGTTGCAAACACATATGTGGGTTTGCCAGTAACAACTCACAATTTGTGCAAAGTTGAGTCTTCGAAACTGAGCAAATTTGCTCTCAATTTCCCTCCAGCGCTTGCTGAGCTGGATCTGAGTTGGCTCCACTGCCATTGCGGCCCCATCCTCAGACAAGCCCTCAGCTTGCCTACGCACTGCATTCAGCTCCTCTTTCTTCTTCTGCAATTCACGATCAATTTCCTATTGAGCAAAACCAATACAGGGCCCAGGGCAGTTAGCCAACCACATCAACCAACCTGCAAGTAGCAAACACTTCTCTCAGAAATTTCATAGGCTGTTGTTCCTTTATTGTCATCTTTCAAAATTTACAAATATGGAAGGTGTCACTGTCATCCTCACTCAAGAATCCAAATATTATTTCAATTATCATTTGAATGCTCAGTTTTAGACATTCTAATTAGAAAATATGAAATTGATCTAACATTTTCTTTCTTCTGATTCCTCTGGTGCTTTGAGGGTTGACCCACATTGGAGTGATTACTCATTATTTTAGGGACCATCCATATAGAATGTAATTTAGAGGGTAAGTGAATAAGTTATTTTCTTTTAAAGTTTTGAGGAACTCAACAGAGAATGAAGCAAAAAAATAAAATAATAATGGAAAACACATCTTCAGACAATATGCAAATAAATCTATAGAGATTTGACAGTGATGTGTGAAGATGCTCTGATGAAATGAATGTGCTAACATGAGAAAGAAGTCGTCCATATACCGATAAGTCATTAGTTCATCTGGAACAAAGATACACAAAGTCAATTACAATTTTACCAGAAAACACATGACATTTCTTAATTCATTTTACATTGTCTAAAAGCAAAACATTTTATTCATTCAACATTATGTCAACTGAATAACATTTAATACAATACATTTACTAAAACAAAACACAATACAAAGAAATGCACCAAATCAAAGAGAACATTAATAGAGGCAACAGGAACATTAATATTTTTAATATGATCCTTACAGATTAAGTTAAAGTAATTAAACTGTAGCAATAAAATCTAGTATTGACATTCTAAAACAACATTACCTTTATTTTCCTTTCATCTCTGGGTTCAGGTAGACTGGCTAATTTTTTTTCAATGTCATCCAAGCATTTCAGGAGATCATCAGCCTGCCTCTTGTACTGATACCACTGATGAGAAATTTCTAGAGCCTTTTTTCTTCTTTGAGACCTCAAATCCTGTTCATGATGCAGATATTATTAAAATATCAATATATAAGTACAGTACACTTCTGGCTGTAGTTATTCATAAAAATAATTTGAGTCCCTCATCTTTTTGTACACTTGTTAAATCACATTTAAATGCTAAAAAGACAAATGATTTAATTATGTATTTACATGGCAAGACCGAGATACAGAAGCTAAGTAACCTGAACAACACATTTAAAGTATTTTCTCTTAGCATGTTTAAACTTGTTTAGAAATCACACCATAGTTTTAGTGAGCTAAATAAATTGTTGGGTAGTCTATGTGGAACAGTGTAATATATTAACACAATTCACTTAACTAGATAGTTGCAAAAACAGCGAGTCTCTATTTGACTTTTAAAATACATAAGATTCTAAAATTTACATGTTAAGTTCTGGGCTTATAAACAAAATGTTAAGTTTATATAGCCATGCAGCATACATTCCTGGTTTTAGAAATACCTGAAAATAAAAGTTTGATAGGCCAGTAACACTGTATGATTGAAAATATAAAGTCACTTTAGTTATAAGAATTTTTCAAGCTACATGTGTAGAAGAATGACTATTATTCATATAATTATAAATGTACATAAAGATAGCAATTTAAATATTTTAAATTTCAGTGTTTTAAAAATACAAATTATTTTTCTTTCAAGGATTACATAGCCAACTTTGTATTATCATACCAAATCAAGTTCAAAATATGAAAAGATTAACTATTTTAAAAAGA
The DNA here is from genome assembly GCF_964194105.1 of Spermophilus citellus. NCBI lineage: Eukaryota > Metazoa > Chordata > Mammalia > Rodentia > Sciuridae > Spermophilus > Spermophilus citellus. The sequence goes on from NC_138190.1 coordinate 26,543,998, forward strand.
GATGACAAAGGTGGTTTTAAATCAACCTGATGAGACAAACAAGGGTGACTGGTTTAATGAATCAACAAAGGGGTGAAATCAATCATTTTGCTCCTACAAGCACACTCAGAGTCTTTTATGATCAATGGAATTAGTTGGAATGCCATTTTATAACTCATGGGAACATAAAAGCTCTGAATAAGCTTTCATTTCTTCAAAGAGGTAGCAATTAGGATATTATGTACCGATTTAACTCCAACTAAAGAAAATACCAAATATCAAAGGGTGGCTGAAAAATTCATTGGCTTGGAAAGTTTTGACCTTCATTGAAATATTTCATAAGGACTAGCATTGGAACTTCTTGGCAGATTAATATATTTACCGAATTTCGTGGTGTAAATTATTTTGGCCAGTACAATTGATGATTTCCAATAATCGCCTATAGGATACATTTGTGTGAATGATCAAGACCTCCTGCTTTATTTTGTTTAAAAGTGGGGATATGAAATTTAGTGCAGTTTACATTTTATGTTGTATTTCTAACCCTCCTGTGGAGGTAATAAATGCCCAGACAGAGTCAAAAGGGATGCTGCTTTTTTCAAAGGTACCAAGATACAGCCACGTGAATTAAAATTGAGCTGTGCCTTATTTTTGATACAACTCACATCTCTGCCAAGAGAAAAAGGTTTGGAAGTAATAAATCTGAAACTCCTTCGATTTTGTAAGCACAAAATGATGTGTAATATGCAAAAATAGAGATATTATATAGATTTCTTAATAGGTATGCCAGATAACCATTAAACACTGCTGTTTGGTAGGACACATGTCATCATGTGACCAGTATAGATGCTTTTGAAGTCTTGGTCACAGTCACAAAGGTGTGAGTTATAGAGTTTTCTGATTTTCTGAATCCATTTGATTTGCTTTTTCATTTCCCTCCAGGAAGAGTCCTTTTCTATTTACTATATTTATCAACAGTTACCTTCTGAGCACCTGCTGGCCAATTAGACTTTCCTCATGGATTCCTTACAGGCACAATATTGTGTAATTACATTCTCAGCAGTGTTTATTTGGTTGACTATAGGGAAACAGGTTTTATCCTCTCATTTGCATACAGAAAGCAGATTCCAGCCACCTACTAGGCGGATCTACCTATACAGCTACATAACTCTAAAAGAGTGATTTACAATGAAGAGCTTGGCAATTAACAGTATTAGAAAATCAGCCATGCATGCAAACAGTGAATATTGCAAAGCATATACAAAAAAAGGTTGTTTCACAAAACTTTTCATACATCCAGACTCAAGAACTTCCTAAAGATTCATTATAATCAGGAAAAAACCCCAACAATGTATTCTGTTTTTCTGCACAATCCAGATGAGTCACATGGATACGTGAAAGTAGCAGTTCTTCTTCAAGGGCATTATAAATATTTTTGAGGATTCCTATATAAATGAAATTAGACTCTTGTAGATGCTTAGTTAGTTGCAAAGAGTGACTCTCTTAAAGGCACAATAAACTTTATTTTTTTAGAAAAATGAGGAACATCCAGGCCTTGATAAATAAATATTAGGACACCAAAACCCTGGACTTACTATAACATTAAGAAAAAAAATTAGAGTAATGAGGCAGGGAAAAATCAAAATATATGTTGGTTATTCTGGCAGTTAAGGAAGCTTTCTCAATACAAATACAAATGTTGTTTATAAACTATATTAGAAAATTAAATGTATAAATACTATGAATGATACATTTTGATACCTTTCAATATTATTCAGAAAAATCTGAAAATATCTTTTAAGTGACATCTTTTAAAATTAGAAAACACACAAAAATGCTAACTAAAGCACACATATGAACAGAAAAAATTGAATTTTGTGACTAAGATTCTTAAGCAGATTTTATTTATGCACAATAAATAAATTTTACCCTACATATGAAAAAAACCACAGGCAAGGTATATTATAATTTTAGCTCTAATACCTTGAGAGCATTATGTTTTGTCTGTAACAGCTGCTGTTTTATCTTTATTTCCTCTCGCTTTCTCTCATCTGTGATTCTTTGTTGTAAGTTGTCTCCTCTTTGCAACAATTCTTTTACAGTACCCTCATTGTCTTCACTCTGATTAAAAACAACAAGTACAGTCTTCATTTTGGTTTTTTTTTAAAGCTGTACATTGTTAACAGAGATAATAAAACATGTTATCTAAGCACACACAAAAACTCCAATTTTAAAACTTTTAGGGAACTTTCTTAAAAGATACAATGGTTATACCTTTTCTTTTATTATTTTTATACTTTAGAGTTTAAAAGAAGTAAGTTTCTCCCATCTAGTTCTACAGAACAATTTTAGGGGCATATGTACGAAGATGAAGGAGTAAAGGTACTTTCTCATCAGGTAAATGAACTGCCTTGAAAGTTTGTTTCGGCTTTTTTAGTACAGTTCTAGAAATTAAAGTTTGTACAAATAAACTAACCTTGTTATTTGTAATGTTAACTCATCCATATAATTAAATTGATGTGTGTATGTGTATGAAAAATGGTAAAAAATTTAAATACTAATATGCTACTCAATGAAAATACTTACATTTAAATGTATAGAAATTTTTTTATCAATAATCTGTTTTATATTTGAAATCTCAGCATTCAAATTTAGGACATGAGGAATTTGTAAAAAATTATGTAGTGAATTGCTGTCAAATACTGCAAATTGTTTATAAAATGTCATAGTATGTGTTAACTTTAAATAAATAAGTGTTAAAATATGGATTGAGAAAATAGCTTCAAATATTTTAATGTGTAATTTGTTTTTATACTCTAAGAACAATATTTTAATTTTATATACTTAAAAGTGAAATAATTTGAGTACATGCTGGTCTAATATAGGTATATATGTAACTATTTGGCTTTTCATCCCTAATTTTGTATTTTTCAATTCAAAATATGAAACTATCTATTAAGGAGGCTTTCCATGCAATGCTACTGAAGGTATGAAATGCTAAGGTTAAAAAATGACCATATCATATGTTTGGGTAATTTTATATTATTTTTATGGTATTAGATGTAATATATTTAAATCTTTAATACCTATTTGAACTTCAATATGCAACTCAGGCCCTACTGATTTTGCTTAGAAGAAATGGGATTTTTTTTCTGATATTTGTTGATTAATAGTCTATTGAAATGTATACAATAATATGGACATATTCATAGTCTATAAAAGACCTTACTTATTTTATTATGCCTTTCAAAAATCTGCAACATTTTCTAAGGACAAAAAAAAATTAAGCAAAATAGATTTCACTTATTTCCCCTTAACCAGGCAAGGGCTTTAGGACAGTGTTTGTGATCAAGCCAAGAAGCAAGCAGTACTTTTCATCTTGGTGCCCTCTGCTTTCTTCTTTAACATGAAGTAGAGATAGTTGGAATTCAGTATCTTGGAAAGCTCTTCTTGTCTTTCTTTCCATGAGCTGAGTTGGCAAGACCACCAAAGCCCATTCATGGCAAGTATGAACTTGGGCAGCTCCAGGAAATCAGAAGTGATACCAGTGGGAACTAAGAGTGGTAGGTGAAAATATTTCTCCTATTGTTTCACATGGCTATTTTCTAAAATTGATATATTGCCTTCTGATGTTGCTTGCAAGCATTGTTTGAGAAGCCTCTAGCATTAATACATCTCTGAAAATCTCCAGAAAGATGCATGTAAAGGTTAAGAATGCCACAGAGGTGATGGCAGTGAACAAGGAGAAAAAAAAACTGTGGAAAGGAGGGTGAAGGGAAGAATAAAAGTCAGTGAATAGGGATGTGATGCAGAAGTAATTAAGCCAGAGCAAAACATCAAAGGCATCTTGAAATTGTGATTGAAGGAGAATGTTCTTAGTTAATAAGTAGCCCACATGGTCATATTTCTTTACTCCTATGAAATAAGCAGCATGGCATATTTTAATCATATACTATACTATTTACTCATTTTTTTGTTAAAATAACTTTGTAGGAAACTTTGGTAAACAAAATATATATTGTGTAAATTTGGCCCTTCTATGACCAAACACACGACTGACACAAAACATGTGCTATCTTTGATAGCTGAAATTCTTATTAAATGTCTAGTTTATTTTCTGATTGACTATTTCTATTACATATTTCCCTCCAAGTTCAAAAACAGCACAGGTCAAAATAAATTTAAGTATATTTTAGAGTGTGTAATTGCTCCTATATGACCAGACCATAGTAATTTGGCATTTGATATAAAAGGTCAACAAGAATATTTTGCATTTCTAAAAATCAGTAGAATCATATAATGTGTGAGGTATATTCTGAGAATTCAGTTGGAGATCTGAAGTATATAATTTCTTTCTACTTTTTTTTCATTTTTACTCCTAGTTCATTCACACTTTATCACAACCAATTTACCATATCTTTATTGAAGTCTTCCTCTTTCAGATTCACCCCCTGCTGAATTTCAGCCTCCAGTGGTTCAAGCAATTTTTGTATATCTGAGTTAAACTGCTCCAATTCCTTCAAAGGAATGGAGGCCTAAAAAAAAAGATAGTGCTAATTTAAATCAAAATTACTTTTTATTAGAAACACATACCAAAAGAAACACATTTATTCAACCTCCTGTGGCTAAACTAATGACATGCATTATGTTTCCATATCATATTTTATGAAGGATTTGAAATACAACTGAGAAAGTACCTGTAGATGCAAATAAGGACAAACATTTAACATCACCAGAGCTGAACATACATGCAAGATAATGCAATTCATCATTCTGTGGTATCAAAAAAGGCAATTTACATAAATTTTGCTGCACTAATGTTTAATATTCTAACCTCAAATTCAATCTTATCTTAAATATTCTGATATAGATATCATTTGAGCAAATATGTCTTATCAAAAATTACTTCATTCATCAAATAACAGTAACCTCAGGTAGAAATGTATAATTGTCACCCTATCCTTAGAAAAACTACATGGCAATCTGCTCAGCTATCTTAAATGTCATTTTTTTGCATGGCAAAATTGACAAGCATGGTCTTCTAAGACAAACAATGCCATTAGCTTGCCTTCAGGAACGTTTTCTTAGATGGCACATATATATTCACATGAATGAACTTAGAATATTTAACATAAAATGTCTGAGTATATGTTTTTCAACCTTTTAAAACATAACAGTTTAATTTGGAAACTCATATTGACTAGTTTCAAAAAACTTGAATATTCTTTGATTTGCTTCATGAAACACATGAAAAAGGAGTGATGAATGAAAAGACATTGAAATTCAAATATTCAAAAGATGGGGCAACATTTAGTCATTAAAGTTCTGTTAATAAAATACACTTTTACTCTCTTGATATTCTGTATTTAATTTCTTCCCATAACACTGGAAAATAAATTTATGCTGAATATAGTTTTAAAACCCAGAGATGAAATATAGAAATCTGATTTTCTTCAGAGATATTTTACATAATAGAACTAATTCAGAAATAGGTCTTAGTGTCTTATGCCCAGGATGATTGCATTCATCAACTTTGATCCCCACATGTTCTTTCCCAGTCACATTTTCAGCCATAGGTCTTTCCTATCTTTATTAGATGCAAACAGCCAAAGGACAATAAGGTAAGTTTTCAAGGACAAATCAAATATGTAATGGTAGTCTGTCACTAATGAGTAAGTGAATAACTAAATGGTATTCATAGGGGAGCATGACTCTCACATGCAACATGAATAAACATGTATAATCTAGGCATTTCTATATACCCCAGAAAGGATCTATGGAGTCTTTTAAACTGTAACTTGGTGAAAACTCATTTTTAAGTCCAAATAATCATTGTCATTGGAAATAATAGTTACTTGAAGTACTACAGGATCTCATGAAAACAGAAGAGAAGGGAGGAGATGAAGGGGGTAAGAGGAAATGAGGAGGAACTAGAGAAGGGAGGGAACTAGAGAAGGAGAAAGGAGTTTCATTTAGTCAGTAAATAAAACTGACTAAACTGCTACATGCATGCATGAATATGTCCTAATGAATTGTGATTTTATGTATAACTATAAAGCACATAAAAACCCAAATAAATAGAAGGAAAACCAGTAAATAAAGGGGATAAGGGAGAGGTGTGAGGGTAGGGAAAGGAGAAATACTGGGACTTAAAATCAAGCCAATTGTATTATATTCATGTAGGAATATCTCAAAGTGAACTCCACTATTGCATGTAACTATAATGAACTAATAAAAACATTAATATCAATAATGATAGTAAAAGGGAGATCAGTAGATTAGAGCAAGTGGTTCAGGGGGAGGGAGGAGAAGAGAGAAAGAGTAAATTCTGGGGAATGATATTGGTCAAATTATCTTATGTGTATGTATGAATACAGCATAATGAATCCCACTATTGTATATAATTTTTACACGGCAATAAAATTTTTAAAAATAAGCTTTAAGAATATTTCAAGATATTACTAGCATAGTCCTTAGTTCAATCCTCAAATACTGTTCAAAGGACTTTAAAGGTAAAATTATTACCACCCTTGTTTTGAATACCATCCTTTAGAATTTTAACTACACAATACCAATTTGATAGTGTTATGTTATTAAACTGTTCTTCACGTTTGCTGATTTTAATAAGAGAAACTACATTTTTTCTACTTGATTTTGTGAGCATACAATGATAAATGTTTAAAATAATTTTTATTGAATACTTGGATATCAAAATAACATGGATATATTTGCAGTCAGATTTACCTTTTTGGTCTGCCTGCATCCTCTCTAGCTTATCTTCTCTCCATATACTGATAGCATTTTCAAAGGCCCTAAATTTGGACCTCTGTACCCTTTTCCCAATGCTTCTCCCATAATAAAATATATTTTCTTCCATGATTTTAACTATAAGATTTGTGCTTCTCAAACTGTTATAAAGACAAGCTGTGATCTCACTTCTGAATTCCAGTCTAGACTAGAAATTAGTTAATTTCTCACCTGAATTTCAATCTATCTAGAACTAAGCTATTTAACTTCCCCCAAACTTCTTACAACACTAAATTTCCTAGTTCTGTAAATAGATAATTTTTCTTAGTCATCCATGTTTAAAACATAAGTCATGTCATTCATTCTTGAATATCTTTTTCTAATAAGTATCAGTAAGTGTTAATTAATTTTCTATGATCCACTTGCTTTGTATTCCCAGGCGCATCATCTTTCTGAGCCCTCACATAGGACAGGCAATTACTTCCAGACTAGAATAAAATCTCCTTCCTGCCAAACCAGTTCCAGCCTGTGCACAGTGATCAGGTCAGTATGTCCTCAAATCTTTTTCATTATGCTATTATGTTGTTCCAGAACCTTTTGTACCTGGGGGGTACAGGAAGAATAAAGTTCAAACTCCAGGATGATACTGAAGGCTTCCCTCAATTTTGTCCCATGGACCTTATTTAATTGTTACCATTATAGTCTTTTGTTGCACACCATTTGATGATCTGTTATCCCTCCTCAAGTACCTTAAAATTCCTTTGATCTTACGGTGAAGAATACAATGTCTTGTGTAAGAATGTACAGATTGGAAATGTGTTCCACTTTTTAAGCGGTAAGGGGCCTTGGACAAGTTATTTTCTTTGAACCTCAGCTTTTTCATTTGTAACACAGGGATAAGAAATATATATATATATATATATGTTGACTAAAATCTTAGCTCTTGTTGTTTCCTCTCGAAATAATATCCACACATTGCCTTAGTTCAAGATCTTCCTCTTTTGAAAACATGATTTTGAATAATAAACGAATACTTGTTGATGTAGTGAGTTTTTATTTTACTGAGGGATTTGACAAAATCATGAAGTTCTAATGATGAAAATGAAAATATTTAAACACCAGTTTATGTTGTATCACTCTAGACAACAAAACTATTGATTTATTAATCTGTAATAATATACAAAATGATCTTGAGGAAGATGCCAAGGGCTTTGCACTTGTTTTTCCCTGGGTAGCAGTTAAGATTTGAAGAAACAAAACTTATGCAAAAATTACAAAGTTAGTGAGATGAGTTACATGAATATCCATGGGAAATGAGGCATTTTTGTTATTCTACCAAAACTTATTCTTGCAACATAGTAGGCACTCAAAAAATATTTTCTGAAAAAAATAAACAAAGAATGACTAATGATGGGGTAGCAGAGTAAACATTTTGAAGAGTCCTTTAAATAATACAATTTATATGTAGAATTTTCAAAAGACCTGTCTAGGTAGGAAATATATTAACAAATGGCCAAATGCTAGGAATACCATGATGCCATCTAGTGCCAAAACAGAAGATGTGAGAAGACTTTAGGTACTATTAAAAATAAGTAATTATTCAGGCAAGATAATGGAAGGTTAGACTTCATTAGAAGGATGTATGGGGTCTAGATTCCTTGACCAAAGACAAGGAAAAGGTCATTATGCAGATTAGGGTTTGAATTACTTTGTGTACTTCAAAATGAATAACTAGAATAAATGGATACAAATTATTTGGAGCCTGAGTTTTAGGCAAATATGATAATAATTTATTAAGGTTGGAATATTTTTAAGCAGTAATTTTAAGGTAGTGAGTTTCTCATTGCTAAAAATATACAGTCTTGATGATAATAGATTACATCATAATATTGAAATACAACCCTTTTATCATAGATAATTTTCTTAATTTTTTTCACTTTAAAGTACATTCTTTCCTCTAAAACCAGAGTTGTTTAGCTTAAAACAAATATAATAAAAGTCATGTGTAATTTTAAATTATCTATTTGTCATAATAAAAAACATAAGGAAAATTAATAATATATTTTCTTTCACAATGTATCCAACAAGTGATTGGACAAACCTATAATATAAAATTATTAATGTGACATTTTACATTTTTTCATATCAAGTCTTCAAAATCCATGTATATTTTATATTTATTGCACATCTTAATTTGTAATAGCCATATTTCAAATGATTAATAATCACATGTAGTTTGTGATGACATTATTGAGTGGTGTATATATGTATATACTCTATTAATCACAACATGGATCAAAGCAAAAACCTTATTATTTGTTCAAAAAATGTTGTTGGAATAATATCTTACCAAAAAAGTAAAAATATGAACAATTTATTAATCAATGTTTTTGTATTTAGTTTAACCATATAAAGTTAGTCTTGTTCATTTGCACTATGTTTTCTGAGAGGAATTTGTATATAGGAAAACTAACAGGAGTGTGTTTGATCTTCTGTCAGGAGTCTCATTTATGTGTAATCCTAAATTGTGTTGTACTACCTTTCACAAGTAAATATGATGTTATTTTATTGTTAAGGATGTATGCTTTGTTTCTCTAAGAGGATTTCAGTCTTTGAGATTGGCAATGTATCTTACAGTACTCTGTATTTTCCAAAACAAATATGATCCCCTTTTTGAATAGAAAAGGTCTTTACTCAATCAGTTACTGGTTTTAGAACTACCTATAGATTGATTGTCAATGATCAACTTTATAACCAAAATAATCATAAGTAACACTCCAATTATTTTTGGTGTATTCTTGGCAGAAACTATTTTTAAATGCACCATTAGGAAGCATCTATAGTTCAAAATCTCACTCTTGAGTCACCAAATTTAAATATATGTAGTATATGATACCTGCCTTTTCAATTCAGAATTATGATGCAGTATAAAGCAGTTCAAAGTGATGATAAATCATCTTAATTACTAGATAAATTACTTCTATTGATATTAAATAAAACATGACCACAGAAGAAATAGAATCACAATTATATCACATAGTTGGACAGAGCACGAAAGATACGCTTTAGAATATATAGAAAATAATCAAACAGAAGTTATAATATTGTTGGAAAATGTACACACCAAACATAGTTTTCACACAATTATATTTTTTACTTACCTTTTTAGTTTAAGAATAGTTTTAGCATGACTGTGCAGTTATACAAAATACATATGAAGTAGAACATAGAGAAGTTTAATAAACAGATAAATGGACACAAAAGAAAGAGACAGAGAAACTGAGAAAGACAACACTTTGTTTTCCTTGATATTTTAATGTTGCTTCAAATTGCTTAACAACTATTCATTGTGCTTTGTTGGAAGATTTAAGGATTAATGAAATTTAAGGCTTTTTTGAAGTTTTGGCATTAAAGGTGACTTATAAACAAGTTAACGACGAATAACAGACTGAATAAAAGCAAAATCAATTACAAACTGATTCATTAGAAAGTTGAAAGCATTCAAAATTACTCATATACACTTTATCAATATTAAAATGTTAAGTTTTCCTTTGGTTAAATATTACTTCATCGTGCATAGATACACTAGCAAAATAATGACTGTGTTCACACACACAGCAAAATAAACATTTGTTCTGGACTATGAAATCTTAGTAATCATGATTAATGACCACTATATTGGAATTACACTAAAATCTAAATTGAAAATAAATAATCCAAGTGCTACAGATTGGTTTAAAATTGTTTCAAATCAATCAATCTCCTCTTTCCATTCTGCAGCTTTGAAAATTTATTTATCATTACAATATTAGTATAAGAAAATAGGAAAAGAATAATCCATAGCAACCAAATGAATAAAGTTTCAAGGACAAGTAACATCCTGTAATACAGAAAAGACAGACTGCTGACACGATATGAAGCGTCATTTCAAATAATTCTATCTGAAGAGGAAATAAAACTCACAAACATAAATAAGAGTATTGTAAAGATACTACATCTATGTTAGAACAAAGATAACTCAATAATGTATAGACTTATTCACTCTCTTATTTTAAACTTAGAGTAAACAATAAGGAAATATAAAAAATAACTTTATAAATGAAACAAAAACTCAAAATAGTGAAATTCACTGGTCGCATTCTTTTGCTATTAGGTAAGGTACTGGTTTAATGTTTTGATGATGAAAATTTGAAAATGTGGCTAAGTTGTGAGGGTAACTTGGGGACATTAACCCATGCATACCTATTGATTTTGAATTGATGTGACTAATTTCATGGTTACACATCTCAAGATGTTATAAATCAACCAAAACTATATTGGTTGGTTAATATACATTGGCAGGTCAAAAATAAGCCCACTGTCTACAATTATTAAGAGTAACTGGGGGGCAGGGCTGGGGGTTGTACCTCAGTGGTAAAGTGCTTGCCTAGCACATGTGAGGCACTGGGTTTATCTTCAGCATCATATTAAAAATAAAATAAATTAATAAAATAAAGTTTTTTTTTAATTTTTTTTTCTTTTTTTTTTAAAGAGAGAGTGAGAGAGGAGAGAGAGAGAGAGAGAATTTTTTTTAATATTTATTTTTTTAGTTTTCGGCGTACACAATATCTTTGTTGGTATGTGGTGCTGAGGATCGAACCCAAGTGCCACACGCATGCCAGGCGAGCGCGCTACCGCTTGAGCCACATCCCCAGGCCCAATAAAATAAAGTTTTAAAAAAAGAGTAAGTGGGGACACATCTCTATTTCATGATTATGTCAGTTTGGTAGTTGCAAATGAAAAAAAGAGGAAAGGTTTCATCCTAAAATATATGAGGGAGACAGATAAACTAAAAGCAAAAATATAACACTTTGGACAATTTCATACTTTTGACTTCCTCTGGATTTATTTAGTTTTCTTTCGTTTTTCTTGCTTTCTCCCTCTCTTCCTCTATTCCTTACTCCCTTCTACTTTTTGTTCAATCATTTGTTTTTAAAATAAAGGACTATACTGAAATCCCTGTGTTTGAAATAAAATTGAATGTGTTCATAATACCACATCATAGACCAACAATAAATACTTGCTGACGTAAATAGATGTACTAAACTCTGCTGAGAATCAGCTAATTAGAGTGGGCATGCTGTGAGAACTTGGGCAACACAATGCTTCTCTCACATTCCTGTATAAATATCTAAATATATGAAAGTCTCCGGTCCAAACAACATATAGTTTGAATTTGTTGACACTGATCAGGAAAATAATTTTCCTTTTTAAAGGACCACAATCCGGAATCACCAAATAGCTTCAACCATTTCAAATGTCATGCTAATAAGACCCAGTTACTTTTATCAAATGACTGCTAACCAAACTCAATTACATAACTACTTTAAAAACATTTCAGATGATTGTAAAATAGATTTATTACCAAAGTTTCAATGGAATTAACCTTGTTATAGGGAAAGCCAATTGCAAATGTGAAATAATAATGTTAGTATAGAAATTCTGTTGATAGGTTCATTTCTTTCTTATTTAAGTTAAACAAAATTAGCAGGTATATTATATTCTTTGGGTATTAATCTGTAACTGTTACCTGAGGCTATTTGTTGTAATATTATATATTTTAATATTAAATTTTATTCCATAGTTTTTAATCTATGTTTTTTAAAATTACTTTGTAGAAAATTTTACTAAAAAGGTATATTTATATAACAAGAATAACTGTACCAATCAAGGGCTGTCTTCTGACAGAAAAGGTATCACATTAGAACATGATTAGAAACAGATTGCAAAAGGGAAAAGGTTTATATGTACTAATAAAACTGATCACAGAAATTTAGATTTTAATTAAATTTTTCAAATCTAATAAGTATAAATTTGACATTTTAGATTATATTTATGAGTTACATAATCTATTTTACATTGATGTTTAGGAGATCCAAAATATCTGCCTAAACTATTATTCAATTCTTTTCACATATAAAACCACATTTTAAGATAGATTAGATCCAACCATGTGTTTCTTTTTCTTGATATATTCTACATCATATGGAAAACTCACTGGCTCTCTCATAGTCCCTATAAATATCCACAAGTCTCTGATTCATAAAGAATATTTTTACATCTGCTTACATTGGAGGTCACAAAATCTGATACTTCCTAATAATTAACACAATAAAATATGAATATTTAAATACATGATCCCAGATTGTCCTAATTTCACATTTCAGATGTAATACATATATAAAGAAATTGCTATATGAATTTTTGTTGCCATTTTCAAGGCCCATGTGGAAATTGAAGAACATATGGTATATACCCTCTAAAGCACATAAGTCTTAGTTAAGCATTAAAGACAAAAAAACAAGTTCACTTTTATTTTAGTTAGTATGAAATTTAGGACCAATATTTAAATTTTCTGCTACTTAGAAAGATAAACTATTCCTAAATCTTTAGACAATAACACAATCTAAGCAAATTATGTGTATAAATTTCATAATATCTTGTAAAAAGTAAAATGATTGCCTATATCTATAGTGCATAGCTAGATGAAGTCTGGTGAATTAAATTTCTTTAGAAAGTAAGTATTACAAAATGACAGATATGTATTGATGCACATTTGATTACTGAAATTTTATGTAGACTTTCTCAATCAGACTTGAATCCTAAACCAATTCTTATTCCATCATCTTCTTGGCCCTCATAGGTAATAACTGAACTCTAAACTAGTTCTCAATGCCTCTAGATCAGTCATTCTCTCAGCGAGGTTTCCAGATCATTTTCATCAATCTCACTTGGAAACTTACTAGGAATGCAAATGCTCAGGCTACTCCCAAGTTCTACTGTATCATAATCTCTAGGTATAGGCCACAGTAATCTATGTTTTAACAATTTAACAATTTAACAATCTTCCAATACATGCAAATGATTGAGATTCATCGATTTATACTGACAACTCTTTTCCAGTCCCATAGCTATTCCAATATTGAGATTATTGTTGTGTCTCATCTAAACTATTGTAATGGCCTCCTAACTAGTTTTCCTACTTTCTGTCGCATTCAGGTGATTTTTCCTCAAACTACTCATAAACTAATCTTTCAACAGTGCATGGGAAAAAAAAACATTAAAAACTCCTTATTGCCCACTGAACCAAGCATAATCTATTAGTCTATTGTCATGACCTCTTCACTCTGTGTCTACCCATCCTCTTCAATCATATCCACATTTAAGCTTTAGGCCACATGCCCTAATGAACCTCCATTGAACAAACTATACTCTTGAGGTTCTTCATAGGACTTTCTAGAATTCTTTCCTTCTTTGTGCTGCTGGAACATGGAACTCTCCATCTACTCGCTCTACTCATTCCCAATCTAGTATCCAGGAATACATCTTGCTCCACCATTAAACAGTAAACCCCTTTAAATCTGTCACATCTTACCTAGCAAGAGTCCTGACAGTGCCAAATATTGTGACCTAAAAATAGCATATGGTTGGTCATGGTTGATCCAGATTGCTCCCTTTTCCAAATTCTTGCTTCTTTAGTTCTTTAAGATCCACCTCAACTATCATGTCCCCCAAATTTCCAACTCCCCTTCTTCAACTTGGTTTCTGGGAAGATATATAAGAATAGAGGTGTCATAGGCAACAAAACAATGCTGTTTATTGCCTCTCCACCTCTTTTCTATGCATTTGTTTCTTGACAGCTTGTTTCCCTGATAGGATCCCTCCCCACCAGCCCCACACCCATGCTCAGATGTCATAAAACAGAATTGAGACAAAGTGTATCTTTTCATTGATGCCATCCACTTTACTTAGAACTCTAAAATGGTTCCTGATTCTTCTTTATAATTCTGACCCTCTCCATTAAAACTACCATCTCTTTACTCTGATTTCAAATAGATTAGGAAAGATTAAGGTATTTCAAAGCCACTGAATACACTTAATTAATCTAAATGATACATGAAGCAGTATTTCATGTATTTTAAGGACTGTATTAGGGACAGGTAGAACTTTCTAGTTCTTCTTAAGTTGCTTCACTTGATTATCTTTAAGGATAGTCCTTACAATTTAAGTAGAAGATACATGTTATTTTAGCTCCAGCTCATTCCAGCAAAGGATGGAAGAAGTAGTCAACAATTCTTCCATTTCATTTTTCTATTGATATTTGTCTCAATCCTAAATTTGGCCATTCAAGTCTAATAATATCTAATTGTGGTAATAATTATTGATATTGATGAGATTTTACCAGTTCATCTCCACATAACAATCAACAGATTTCCTAAGTGTGAGTTTATATATACCTAACATCATTTGATCCTCACTACAATTTTGAGATTAAAATAAGATACCATCTATCTAATTCTATAGATGGAAATGGGCTCTAAGAGTTAGAAGGGAAATATGCAAGATCATATAAATATAAATATTCTCAGCTACTATTTAAAACAATCTTGTGGCTTCCAGTTAAGAATTTTTCTTCTCACCATACTGCTTCTCACTGAGGGCTAAAATTGCCACTATAGAGAGAGGCACTAGAACAGAAAAGCTCTTAGTCTGAAAGCAAGATTCCAGTGCTTACTGCTTTCTGTGTTTTAGAATTTCTTCCATGGACAGGAGACACAGGAGTACTCAACTTTGCATTCTTCACCAAGTAGCAATAGTAGCAGCTACCATTGAATTATCAGGAAAAAAATTCACTCAGTTACCATTTATAGTTGACCTTTAAAAGATTATCATGAAATTTGTTCTTACACTGAGTTTATAATCGACCCATATTCAGTACCAAACTATTTTTATTTATTTTATCACCATAGGTTTTCCCCCAGGTTTTTCTCCTCTGCAAAATCAAGCCAAAGATTCAACCATAGTAAAGTCATAGTCCTACCTAACCACATCCTTCATAAACCCTATTATAAAGGAGCCAAATTTTGAGATGAAAAGCCATCCTTATGATTTTTGGCACTTTCAGAATTTCCCTACTCAATATATACACACATAAGCCATCAACTATCTTAAATGTGTTATTGCATCAACAGAAGAGTATTGAACTGTCAAATTTAGAACTAGCAGTGACTTCTGAGTAGGCTAGAAATTTGACAGCATATTCTATGGGCATAACGTGTAGTTTCTGAAGTTAGGCACAGAAAAGAGAAAATGAAGTATCCCCAACAAGTAATTGCACTATTGCTATTTTCCATTTTACACATTTCATTTTGAGTAACTTTTCAGAGATAAGGCTAGTTTTTCTTTTAAAAACTATTAATCCAATGTAACTCCCTTATCATACAAATACTCAAACAGATACTTAGAAAAATTTCATGTTTTCTCTGTTGCTGACAAATTCAGCTATAGTGTTGCGTCTTTTAAGTCCACTGCTCAATCTTTCTGCTAGGATTACCTCAGCAGTATTTGAACATCTCCATGAAGTTCCATTAGTATTAAACATTTTGAGACTATGATAAGTATTTATTTTTGTGTTTGTAAGCAGGATAATTCTTAAGCAAGTATCTTTACATTCTCATATCTTTTCACACTCTCTAGTGGAAGTTCTATATCATCTGTTGATGCAATGAATAAATAAGCAAAGTATTAAATTTGTTTTATCTGTGGTTTTTCTTTCCATCCTGATGGTAGAGCATAATTATCTGGTTAGATTGCCAATATGGGATTACTGTTGCACCAAGCTATCTTTACTAATTTAGAGAAAAGGAATATTTTGCAAGCAAGTATGGGATTATTTTGCAAATTAATATACAATTGAAAATATTGATTTGAAATATCTATATCTTACCCTGAAAAAGGAAAATAAAAGAAGCACACTGAGTGGCTTATCTAATTCATGATTTTCAGAACTAATACAAATTTGTGTAAAACAGTATGAACACTCATGAATTTGTATTATTTACAAACTTGCCTAAGCTATATTTGTCACTTATGGTGGAGGATGAATTTGCTCCATTTTTCAATAGTGTCTGGAAATCATAATCTTCTAACATAATGTATCTCAAAATAAAATCATTTTCTATTAAATATTCTAGAATGTCATAATTTATTGAAATTGTATATATATATATGATGGGAAGAAAATAAAACTTAGTATTGAAGCATTAGTATTTTTAGATGATTGAAATAAAAGTCTCTTGGTTACTGAGGTATTACCTAAGCCATTGCTGTCTCTAGAAGTAAAAGCAATTGTCTATTTAAGTATCAAAGTAAATTCTTAAAGAACTAAGTATACACTGAAAATAAAATTTCAGAATCTGTCAGATTTTCTTACAAGTGATAATGACTATATATATATATATATATATATATATATATATATATATATACTTGGCAAGGTGAGCTTTGATGATAACTTTATCTCGTGCATAAACTATTTAGAATTCTTCATATCAGATTTCATATATTTTGAAACCTACTTCAAATATATATTATATATAACATGATAACTTACTATAATGCCCTAGATACTGTAGCAATTGTGAAACCGGACTTTAATAGGTGTCCATAATTTCAAAAATAATTTTTTGAACACATTCTCCTATTTCTCTAGGAATCAATACTTACCTGACATTTTGTATCATATTTTCTCACAATATTTCAATAAGGTTTTTCTCACTTAAAACCCCAGCAATTATCTATGTGTCTAAATACATATATTTTCATACATATTTTTATATTTGAAAGCAATTGTATACTATATTGAAAATGTGTCAAACTGCATTATATCAATTTTGCAGGAATTCCTTGCATTTGAAATATTCCTCAAGGAGTTGAAATTTTATGCTATATTCATATATTTTTGCATAACATAAGATTTTATCTTCATTAAATGTTACACAAATATAAAGGTTTTCATGCAAAAGTACCATATCCCCTGGTTTTTCATTAAATAGAATATAAACATATAAAATTACAAAAATTAGGATATATAAGCTTTGCAACTATTTGTTTTCATGGCTTGAGCATTTCATTATAGCCTAATGTATTTTGTCACAGTGTTTGCAACTAGCAAGAACACATTAATACACACATGTGCACAATAAGAAGTACAAAAACCCTATATCATGCAGGAAATGTACAAGGCCTCATTTTGGATATTCAATCTATATTACACACAAGCAATATTATATTTATCAAATATATCAAATATATCAATATCAGTAGTGTGTTCTTAGTCTTTTGTGCTTTTGTATTTTTTTTTTTATTTTTGCCTGCAGCATGCTATTTGCTACTTTGCTGTAGGTGACCCCTGAAAGTACATATGTACAGTGCAGAATGCAGTTCTAAAATAGCTGTAGCAGCAAAGACGTATGAGAGACAGAGAGAGAGAAGGGGGTGGGGAGATTGATTTATCTCTCATGAAAGTCAGTGGTAAAATTTCCTTAAGTGCAATTTGGCCTTCATTTTCCTTTTGAAAACTTTGCTGTGGGGGTTGCTTGCCCCCTTCAGGGCACTGTGCAACCTTCGCAAGAGATCATTTAGCACTACTTTCCACCTTGGAGTAGATCTTCCTACCTTTCCAGTCTTAATTCTGTGAGAAATGGCTGCAAATCGATGGTTGAGCTCTGAGATTTTAGGTTCTACTATTTTCCTGCAGTGGTCACCGCGGTTTGCCATCAAGTTCGCTGCTTGATCACGTGTAGAGTCCACCTTTGGGCGCATGTCATTCATTTCAGCCTTTAAACGCTATATTCCATGAGCAAGAAATAGGGCTTAAAGTTAGTAATGGAAGGAGAGAGAGAGAGAGAGAGAGAGAGAGAGAGAGAGAGAGAGAGAGAGAGAGAGAGAGAGAGAGAGGGGTAGGTAGGTGCAGGCAGGCAAAAGAATGAAAAGACAGGGGAAAAGCCAAATTCCATAAAAAGTAGAGTGATCAACATGTATGATCTGAAAAACAGGTCCCTATCTTTGATTAAGTATGATGAGTGTAAATTTAAACTTTACTTATTCTGAGATGGACAAACCCTATTTTCTGACTTTATGTTGTCCACAAAAATGATATTATTTTATATTTAGTCTTACTTTATCTTGACTAAATTTAATATTTGTAGAATAACCTAAATATGTACTTACCAGGGAAGCACACTTTTCTATTCGTTCCTACTCATTTGGAGTTCCTCTTGGTTTATTATATAGACTATCAGTGAAAAAACTGATTTTCTAACACACGGATTCTGTGTTACATACAGAGGTATTGAATAATTTTCTGCCTAACCCAAGGGATCACAGATGCTGTAAGTTTATAAATACCATTCTTATTATCTCAAAGATTTCATCATAAGGTGACATCTTTGATTGCATTTCAAGAAAGAATGGAAAATATATCAAAATTAGTTCCAGACAATAGGGTAAATATGTTTTGGAGATAGCCTAAAATGCATTTAGAGTTTTTCATTAAGATGGAATCATATCTGTTGTATGAGTATGTCAATATGTAAATCAATGTAAGTGTAACTGATGTGACTCTGCAATCTGTATACGGGGTAAAAATGGGAGTTCATAACCCACTTGAATCAAAGTGTGAAATATGATATATCAAGAACTATGTAATGTTTTGAACAACCAATAAAAAAAGATGGAATCATAAACTGTGGGAAATACCCATGGTATAGAAAGAAAAAAACAATGAAGTGCAAAGAAATAAATCATGAGTGGCTGCTTTTTGCTCTCTTTAGATATACATGACAGTAGAGTGTATTTTGACATATTATACATACATGGAGTATGACTTAGTATTCTAATTAAAATCCCATTCTTGCAGTTGTACATGATGTGGAGTTTCACTGGTGGTGTATTCATATATGAACAATGGAAAGTTATGTCAGATTCATGATTCATTCTACTGTCTTCCCAATTCCCATTTCCCCTCCTTTTCCTTCATTCCCCTTTGTCTAATACACTGAACTTCTATCCCCCTCCCTTATTGTGTGTTAGCATTTGCATATCAGAGAGAACATTTGGCCTTTGGTTTTTATGAGCATTCTTTAAGTAGCAACTCACTAGGCACCTAATATTATTGAAGAGCTCAGCAAAACTCAATTAAGAATTATTAATGTATATGAGCTTTAAAATTCAATTCTTCCTATTTAATTAAGAAAGGGGATAGCATCCAGCAAAGTCAATGTAGTGTCAATGAGATATATTTGTACATTATACCTCTCATACCCTTTTATAGGAATAATTTTTTAGAAGACAGATTGTTATCCTTGAAAAATAAGAATTAGGATTCCCTAATAAGTATTTCAAAATCAGGGGGAGCCGAAGCTATGATCACTTTTCATGGGATTAAAAAATGAAAAGTTCAGTTTTATCTAGCCCAGATTATGAATAATTTGAGGTTGAATATTCCTTACCCAAAGTACTTGGGACTAGAAGTGTTATAGATTTTGTGAAATATTTTTTTGAATTTTGAAATACTTGCATTCATATAATAAGCCATCTTGCAGATGGGACCCAAGTCTAAACACAAAATTCATTTGTTTCACGTACATCTATACACCTAACCTGAATATAACTGTATATAATAATTTTAAAATACTTTTGTTCTTGAGACAGTTTCATGGTGTGGGATTTTCTACTTGTAACATCATGATGGTACACAAAAGTTTTGGATTTTGGAGCAATTTGAATTTTGATATTTGAATCAGGGATGCTCAGCCTGTACAAAGAGTGGGATTTAGCATAGGTAAAATATCCTAATGATTGCATTTTAGGTGTTTACTAAGATGGGTTCTACAAATAACGAAGAGAAACTGTGTTTTGTGTTAGATGCAAAAATATAATAGCACTACCATTAAAATAGACAAGAACTTGCAATACAGTAACAAAATAGATCATGGAATTTTTTTCTAACCAGAGTTTACACTGGGTGTGATTAGATAAGAGATGGATTTGGACATATATCCAGATTATAGAGCTTTTCAATGTCATTAATTCCCATTCACAAAAGAATGTAGAAAGGAAGGAAGGAAAGAAGGAAGGAAGGAAAGAAGGAAGGAAAGAAAGATTGTTTCACTCTTACTAAGTCCTTGGTGTCTTCTAGGACAAACATAATTGACATAACTGTTGTGCAGTTTGAAAATTACTTTTCACAATATTTTATTTGCTACCTTAAGTATGTCTTCTTTTTGCTGGGGTTTCTTTTTCTCAGATTCATCCAAAAGTATATCAGCCTGAATAATCCACTTTGTAATCTGATCGACGTTCTGGTTAAAGGTTTCCATGTGTTTCTGGTATTCCTTAATTGTACAAAGATAGATTATAATGTTATTTGATTAAACGATATTCTTAAATAACGTGTCCTACTTTCTTTCTATAATTCTAAAAAGATAAAAATAAAGTATCCCTCAAATTAATTTTAAGTGAGATCTCCATAAGAATATAGCATAGACAGACAAAAATATGTTAAAATGTGGTTATAGAGATCTACAGATATAAATTTAGGAGCCAGTATGACTGTGGAGAGGTGGAGTCTTCAAATATTATTACTTAATGCTTGCATAATCTTTTTCTCATGTTAGAGATGGGTGGAGAAGCTTCCAGTCTCTTACCAACAAAAGATTTAACCACTCTTCTGCTCGGGAAGTGACAGCTATCCAGTTACTATTCAGAAGACTCAGTTTATCTTCTACCAAGGTCTCTTTCTTGCCCAACACCGTTTTCAAAGCCTCTCCTATTTCTGTGACACTCTTCAAATGCAGCTTTTGCTTTTCAATCTCTTTCTGAGTAGCCTGTGAAAAGGACAGCACTGAGCTTTAAGTAACATATGATAACATTAGCATTGCATACTTGTGATGGGAATGTGTGTATAGTTTCTATGCCTAAACCTTGTAAATTTTTAAACCTACAACAAATATGCTTATGAAGCATGAAGTCACATCATATACATTGATTGCAATTTCATTATTAGGGATACAGGAAAAATATTTATATATAAACATCATTAATTTCTTATTTATTCATGACTATAACATACACAGTATCTAATTAAATATGTTTTATTTAATTTGTACATGTAATGAATAGAAATAGTCACTTGAAGACACATCCACAAATAATGATATGCTTTGAAAAAATTCAACAGGTATGGTGCTATTGCATTTCTGCAGCAAGGAGGTTCAGCTTTTTGGTACCACTAACCTGTTTGCCATATGGTGATTAAACCCCTTCTAATACTAATGCTTTTAAAGGAATACAATTAACAGGATCTTAAATCAATTATGCTGAAACATAACATATGCAATATTTTATTAATTTTGTAATATGTAGTACATGTTTTCTCTCCTAACTAACTAACAAGGCCTACCATACTGATTTTTAGAATGTCTTCAGAGCAGTAATAAGCATAAATGGTATTTTTAAGTATATACAGTATATACAGAGACATGATATGTAATTGTCATTTCTGTTGGTGATAAAGTCAGAAGTATTGCTATTACTGAGGATTGTCACTCACATTTATAATAGAAAAATACTTAATTTCAAGATGTAATTTTTTTCCAAAACAACTTCACAAACCTCAGTTATACCTGTATATCCTAGATTAAAATCCCTAAATAAAGCACTATCATTCCTAAGACTTGATTTACAAAACTTGAGAACAATCACATTTAAAAAAATTGTTTTAGATATACTTGGACACAATACCTTTATTTTATTTTTATGTGATACTGAGGATCGAACTCAAAGCCCTGCATGTGCTAGGTGAGTACTCTACCACTGAGCCACAACTCCAACCCTAAGAATCATATTTAATATGAAAAAATACACAAAGAGTTGTTAGAAAACTGGATCCAAGGGCAGATATTTTCTGCCTGAACAACTTATAGCCCCTTTCTCTTTTTTTATAATATTTATTTTTTAGCTTTTTTTTAAGTGGACACAATATCTTTATTTTATTTTTATGTGGTGCTGAGGGTCAAACCCAGTGCCTCATGCATGCCAGGCAAGCACACTACCAATTGAGCCACATCCCGAGCCCCTACAGCCCCTTTCTTGAAATGAGGAATGACTGACCACCATGAGCTTCCCTGTCTCTGTCTTCAGTTTTTCCCCTTGTCTACCTAGACAGTGAGGTGTTGAACATTCACAGGGAGGTAAGCCAGCACACATTAGATTTTTTTTTCTCAAAAAAGGTTAACTGAGAGACACAGCTACTACAATTAGAATGTAAGTGGGAAAGCCATTTGCAAATGAAGCTGATATCTTTATCACAGAAAGCCAAAGTCAAAACAGGACAAAAATCACTGAGGAGCAGCAATAATAGGAAAGCATAGAAAGTCCACCTGCAAAGAAGCAAGTAAAATATATGCACAATAGAAGTAGTCCATATGAAAGAGGTGATCTCTGATACAGACAAGTCTAGATCTTATTTTATTTTATTCATTTATTTATTTTGGTACTGTGGATTGAACCCAGGGATACATGATTATTGAGCCACACCCCCTGCTCTTTTTTATATTTTATTTAGAGACAGGGTCTTGCTGAGTTCCTTAGAGACTCACTAAGTTGCTGAGGCTGGCTTTGAACTTGTGATTGTTCTGCCTCAGCATTCTGAGTTGCTGGAATTACAATCATATGCCACCATACCCAGCAAGATCTTATTTCTTATTCATGGATGCTCCCAATATGGTTTTTCTATCTTTAAAATATACCTAAATATTCCTTGTCACTATAATTCTTCCAAACCATCTGGTTCACTCACTATCACTGAGTATTTTTTTTTTCATTTTTGTTCTTGCCCTTTCCATCAATAAGCAGGTAAGCTGGAAAGAATACATGAGATAAAAAGATCCAATCAAAATTTTTATAAAGAAAGAATAACTGTTTCAATTGTATATTTTTGCTTTTTAACATTTTTAGTTATAGATGGACACAATACTTTTATTATATTTATTTACTTTTATGAGGTCCTGAGGATTGAACCCAACACCTCACATGTGCTAGGCAAGTACTCTACCACTGAGTCACAATCCCAGCCCTCTATATTATGCTTTTGCAATTTTATCTCTAATATAAAAATACCTGAAACTGAGGCAACTAAACCCAAGTAGACTTATACATTATAATAGAGTTATCTGCAATGTAGGGTGTCATTTGTTGCACTGGAGTAAGCTTATCATTTCCTAAAAGCAATGTATTCACATATCCATCATAAATGTTTATTATACCCCTATTACATGCCAGTTACTATTTCATAGCAGTGTTATAAGTGATACTACTCAATGTATTTTGGAAGATTATGGAAAGTGCCCCATTTGGGGGAAATCAATCCCTCTAGAGCATTACTTTTGAGTAGAACTGGACTAGATTTCAGCCTTTTTCAATTATTTGCCTTTCCCTTGGTTAATGTCCAAGCTCTACAATCACAGATATTGGTTAGTGTTCTAGGCACTGTGGATAAAATGAGAAGGTAACTCCTTATCTTTAAAACCCTTATGAGTACAGTTTGACAAGGAAATATCAGTAAATGAGCTTTCTCAATTTCCTATACACCACACTAATGATTTGTTACTCCAGTCGATGTATTTGCAAAAAAAAAAAAAAAAAAAAAAACCTCACAAAGTCCCAACTTAATTTATATTAGGATCACTAATTATCTCTAAATGTCTTCATAAAGATGACCCTAAATTTTAGCATCAATATAAAATTATTTTGTATACATATCTTTGTTTCTTACATGCCAGGCAATGCAATTAAAGGCAATAAAATTTTTTAAACTTCATAAGAAGTCATAGTAGTTTTGAATTTGGGAAATATTGCAAATAGGTCCTAGATCAAAATAACTATTATGTATCAAACATTTGCCCAAATCCTTGAACTGATTTTCAAAAGGAAATTTTTAACATCCATTCATAGTTAATTTACTTAATAGGAATAATAAAATAGGGAATATGGGCTGATTACTTGTTAGGTTCCTCAAAATCACAAGATAACATGCTAAATTTTGTTAAAGTTATCACCATAGTGACATATTTGAAAAAAAAAAAACAATGATTGTCATTTTGTACATAACTGCTTATTGTTAAAAGTGATTCACAGAAAAATTTTATTCTGATTATAAAAAAGAGACTTATAGGTAAACATTTATATTGATATTCAAAAAATACAATATATAATCATTTGTATAAGTGTCATTTTGGGTTAGGGAAACGTTATGTTCATTAATGGGGTTTATTTTCCCCTTCAAATAGGGATTCAATCAAAGGTATAACTAAACAAATAACAACATCTTAGACTTCAAATGATATATTGACCTTACTTTCTGGACAGTCTTGCTAAAAATAATTCACTTAGTTAATGTATACCAGAGGCCTAATATTCACTTTATACTATGCTATTTACTGCCACAAAAAAGGAAGTAATCTTTGCATGTCCTACTGTAATCATGCCTAAAGTGTGAAAAAAAAACTAGAAAAAAAACTTGTTTTGGAAAAATAAATATGAACAATGGCTGAGATAACCATGAATGGCAACAAGGGAAAGGTGACACTTGAAGCTGGAGGATTGGATGGTGTGAACTAAAGACAAAGTGAAAAGTGATTATAAGGCATGAAGGTAAAAACAGAAAGCCACTAAAAGGGGAAAATCAGATCCTTAGTGAAAACTAAAGGCACACATTTTATGAAGCTATTCAAAAGCCATTTCTTCTAGCTCTAGTATTTTCCCATAAGAGAAGAATGCTGACGGATGAGAAAATAAACTAAAGGCATCACTTTGGCCTTTCTCTTTATATCCTTATTCATTCCACTCTAAGGGAGCTAGTAAGATAAGGAGAAGGAACTAATCATTCCTGGCAATTAAAGGCATCACTTTGGCCATTCTCTTTATATCCTTATTCATTCCACTCTAAGGGAGCTAGTAAGATAAGGAGAAGGAACTAATCATTCCTGGCAATTCTTCATCTTCAAAAGATCCAATTCTCAGTGCACAGAACTTCTTCTCTTGTCTCGTGAAGTGAGGGTGGAGGGGGTTATTAAAGGTCTACCTTTCTCAAGGAGAAATGAGAAATTCAATAGCTAAGTTGACTAAGTTATAGCTCAACCCCTTCATTGTTCTACTCATGCAACTACTAGGATGGATTTTAAGTCTGAAGAAAAAGCAAGGCTGTATACAGTATGTTTTATTTTTATATGAGGTTGTACAAGTTCGCTTTTGGAGATTCAAGAGCAGCTAAGTGTGAACTATATATCTGACACTAAGGGTTTTTATGACATAGGAAAAATATCTGACACAAGGAGAATTAACTTAAATATAAACTGTTGCAAAATAGAACATTTTTATTTTCCATGTGTTTAATTTAAAACAGCTGATAATACCAGAATATTATGAATATTAAGTTCTAACTTTTCTGATTTCAAATAAACAAATTTGCTGTCTACCTTCTAGCCATGATGATTTTTAAATGCTACCTAATTTCTTCTTATGTAAACATTCTCTGTGTTCATGGAAATTATGAAAACTATATTTTGATTGACTCTTGATATCCATAAGTTAAACAACTATTGAAATTTTAAGTGTCATACTAGGTTTAGGATTCAGACATTAACCCATCACCTCACTTCACTGATGTCTTTACAGTATGGGAAAACCTGCTCCATTGATGTCTGATAATACCATCACTGATGGCAACATTTTCTTAAATGTAACTCAAGAAAAATAAAAGAACTGTAATATTTATCTGTACGTATGTTTAGATATTTTTACCCAGGGATAGAAAACATAGTTTACTTGGGCTTCACCCACTTGCACACCTATATAACATTTTCTTAAGTTTTCCAACAATTTCCACATATTTTAAGGACGAGGGTATCCCAGGAATTTACAATCCTAGGATCTTCTGTAACTGCTATGCTATTATTCCCACTCCCTCTTTTTAACTTCTTACAGGTCTTAATCCTATAGATTTTATCTAACTTGGCCCTACATGCAGTTCAATATGTGCCTTAACACCATTTCCTTATATCTCTCTGCCTTTCCTAGGATACTCTAGATTCTTGTGGGGTTTTTTAGCTGTTTATTTCTTGCATGTTTGCTTTAAAATGGATAAAGGATTAACTGACACACTCATAAATGATATCTTAAAACATTCCTCTACCCAATTGAATTATACACATAGTTGGTCTATCTAAATATTATACCACTTCTGGTGTATTGGAAATAGAAGAGTTCTTTCATCTTTTAGCTGCATAATATGTCCAAAGGAAGAGAGATAACAAATTACCATATAAGCACAATTCTAAGATGTGTATTTGTTTTTTTAATTTAAAATGAAACATACAATTTACCTTTACAATGTTAGTGTGTTTTTAAGGGGGGGCATTCTAAACAGCTGGATTCAAAATATCAGTGTATCATACAGTCATAAATGGATGAAATTTGATATTAATTGCCTTATCAGGCTCTTGCACTATTCCATTATGGCTCAAGGTTTAGGACATATTTTCCTATTAGGCTAATATGATGGAATAATATAATGATAAATTTAAAAAGAATATAAAACATTTAATAGTAGATTTTATAGCAATGTGTATTGACTTTTTATTAATGTATTGTCTATTAAAGAAAAATTTCATAAAAGCAGAATGTGCAAAACAGAAATTATAGCTATAACTACAATGACAGTGAATAGTGACTTCAATGGCATTTAACAGATGTTCTATTTTCTAAGTAACAGCTGCTTGATGAATTCATTGTACCAAGTTAATGATCTGCTAGTGTTATTTCACTTCACAGATAAATTACTGTGCTCTCTTTAAAAAAAAATATGTAATTTTTCATGAGAATGATAGTGTAACAGACTTTAAAAATAAGTAATATTTCTCATGCTTTTATAGCTAAGAGGAGTGAGGAGTTGAAGCAATTATCCAGATAATCTAGGAGCAGAAACCAGAAATGGTGAAAGTTGATTTTATTTTTAAATACAAAACATAGCTGACTGAATCAAATGGTGATCCCATCAGACTGCTTGAAATTCATGGATCTTGCTTTTATGACTTTATGAAGTGGTTCTCAACTTTGCTAGATATTACTAGTCAGTGGCTACTCTGAGAGATAAGTTAAATCAGAATCTCTAGGGGTGGACTCCAGTCATTGGTATTGAAAGGGTAAAGTTTCTAAGCTGCAAGGCCTGAGTTAAAAAGTGAAGGACCAGGTATTGTTAAGTTCCTCTGCCACACCCAGAACCTGAAATTCCTGAGGCAGTTAAGACAACGCCCTACTGGCCATTTAGCCTAGGGCCCTGTGCAGCTTGTCACTAGGCATACAGGGCCCGAACCAATCAGTTTGAATGTGTACCCCGCTTAGGAGTGACCAATCACCCCCGCCCGACCTGTTCCTGCCAATGAATGTGCTAATCATGTATGAGAGTTGTTGTTCAATTTTCCCGCGCCTCATGCTGATTTGTTCTGATGTATACAAAGCTCCCGCCCTCCCCAAAAAGTGTACTTAAGCACTGCTTAGCCTCTGCTCTGGGCTCTGGGCTGCTCTCTCTTCTTGAGTGAGCCTGGAGCCTCAGCGTGCTGAATTGGATCCCCAATAAACCCCCTTCTGCAATTGCATGAGTCAGTCTCTTGGTGGTCTCTTCCTCCGACTTTTCGCCAGACCCTTACAGTATGCTTTCCAAGATTCCCAGGTGACTTCAGCATGTGGCCAATGTTATAAAGGAGTGGCACACAGAAGGACATATTCTGTTATAAGGTTTTATTGGGTAATAGTCATTAAATTTTAGAAATGAATTGGCAACAATAAGGTAATTGAGGAAACTAATAATTGTTCTTCCTCATATTGAATATTACAAAAACTTCTCCCTGAAATAAATGTAAAAAGCACAATAACTTGTTGTATAAATGGCTATTTAGACATAAATTATTTTGTATTATTTAATATTCTGACTTAAGTATTTCCTGTTTGTGATTCTCTCAGGAAACACTTGGTATGCTAGGACTACTATTAATAAAATATATTTCTCAATTTATTAAAAAATGGTAGATGTTAATTATCTAAAACCTGGTAGGCTTAATTTATTATAGGACCTAAGAATCTTCCTAGGGAATTGTATTTGATCATTTTAATTTTTAGATGGTACTATGGATATTGAATGGGTTTAATGGAGTTGAATTATTCAACTGACATGGAGTTTTTGATTAATGAAATTAGAAATAGGTGAAATATGTTAGTGATTAAATCAGAAAATCATATAGATTAAACTTTACTGTAGCTTATATTTTCCAACCATAATGATCATTAGAGAAATAAACTTTTATTTAATCACATAAATATTTACTTTCTTATGGCTGCATTTTCATGCTCAATTTGTAATGTTAAACAATTTGGGCCACTAATGGGATAGCCAGAATTGATTTACTTATATCTAACTAGTCAGAGTATATTTAAGACATTAAAATACTATTTGAGATCTACAATCACATTAGTGGGGACAGAAAACAATGTAACAAGTGATACATGTACACATTTTTATTTTATTACTTTAATGTGGGCTTATATTTTGTGCATATTAAATTCATTCATAATTTATTTATGGATACCTTTTGTATTATTTCAGAGGTATAGTGTTTTAACAATTACTAGGAAATAAGATTTCTAACCATAATTTGGTATACTGTAAAAGCCTTTGGAATCAGAGATAGTATTGAATTCTATTTATGGCTTTGTCATAAAAACAATTCTATTTTCTCATGTAAAAATAGGAACATTTGGTCAGATGTTCATATTTCTATTTGTTCTAAAACATGAATGATTTTAAATGCACATCAGCATTTTTATCCTTTCAAGAACCGCTTGGTCATTGCATTTTTAATTTTTATCTTCAATTTCAACTTATTTTTGAACAGACATTTAATGAACATGTGTTACACTCCATGTAACGTATATGGGTATATGGGAAATACCAGTGATCAAACAGACATTTTCCCTGTACTCTTGTCAAGCGAAATGTTAATGCCTATGTAATTGTTCAAGGAAATAGAGATTATCATGATAATTCAAGGATCCTGTGCAGTGTCGGTTCAGGTGCTTTTATCTCACCTAGGTTGCCTTATTATTTCCTTCCATCAATTCTATTCTATTGACATGAATGCTTCTGACTTCATTCTGGCAAATTCCATTAATAGAGTTGTTAGGTATGAAAGGCTAACATGTCTCAACATTTGTGGCATGAAAATAATCAGTTACCATTCCCTCATA